>NC_037352.1:17500000-18125000 GCF_002263795.3 Bos taurus
CATGATGTGCTCGGTAGATAGGTCAGACAAACAGGGTGCCAGCAGACAGCCCTGTTGGACTCCTTTCTCAATCTTGAATTCTAAACAGTTACTTCCCCACAGTATACCAGTGCTGGATCCAGGGTGCAGAGAGGATTCTGCTGAGACTGTTCCAGAATCACTAACACCCCAACTTCAGCCATGCAGCTCTTCCTGCCTGGGCACACTCCAATCCTGCCACCTCCTGCCACGTGTCTTTGTCCCTTTATGCACCATGAGCCCCACATCCGTGTTCTTGGCCACCCCAAACATACTCATACGTCTACCACAAGCATATTCACAAGTCCACTCACCCCTCACATGGATCTGCGTGCAGGATCCCACCACCGCTACCGCCCTCATCACTCACATACATACGCACATTTCCACGATTGCCCCGAGCACACACTTGGGGGCCTGGGGCCGCCAGTCTGGCGCTCAGCCGACACTCAGAGCTCAGGCTGCTCACCCGCCCACAGCGCAACCGTGAAACGCTCCTTACGAAAAGGGTCTGGGCCAGCTCGTACCTCAACACTGAGTATGGCTCCTAGTCCACCTGGGCTATCTGAGGTCTGCATTGCCTCAACCCTGCCTGGGGGCTGCACTCCAGCTTCAGGCCAGCTTTTCCCAGTCGTCTCTCCACAATCCCCCTCTCCCCAGAACTTTAAGGACCCCGCTGTGGTGTGGGTAAGACCCCTCACCCCATCCCAGCCCTACATGACAGAGAGATGACTCCTGTTCCCCTGCTTCCTGTGTGGGGAAAGGGGGTTGTGGAGAGGCAAGCAAGATGGGTTGTGGAATAGCACTTCCTTCTGGGCGAAGCTGCAGGCCTTGATCTTTGGGGATGGTGGAACTTTTGGATATTCTCACACCTTCCTGCGAGTTTCCTGCCCTGCCCAAACTATTTTCTCCCAGGCAGGCCACATATCTTTGGGTAGGCCTCTCTCCAAATACCTTATATTAATTTTAAGAAAAAATGGAGGAGAGAAAGCACGAAAACTAAAAAAGTTCCCAGTTTCATTGGCAGACGTATTCTCAGAGCCTAGAACATGCCTGGCACTCTGTAGGCCATCTTTAAATGTTTGTGAGACAACATTTAAAGTGGTCCCCCAGACTGTGGAACGGAAAATGGGTGGGCACTGCCACCTGGTGTTGTGTAGTGGAACTGACATCAAGATGCTTTTCCTTCCCTCTGTGCCTGCATGCTAAATCCCTGCAGTCCTGTCTCTTTCCCACCCTATGGACTGTAGCCCACCAGGCTCCTCTGTCCATGAGATTCTCCAGGCAAGAACACTGGAGTGGGTTGCCATGCCCTCCTCTAGGGAATCTTCCCGACCTAGCGATCGAACCTGCATCTCTGACGTCTCCTGCATTGGCAGGTGGATTCTTTACCACTAGGACCACCTGGGAAGCCCCTCTTTCCCTCTGTAAAGGTGGGGAAATTCAGCTTTGTAAGTTTCAATTTCCTCATATGCAAAATGGAGGATAATTTTAGCAATGCATGCTTATTGGTGTTGTTGTGAAGATTAAACACATATTACAGGGAATCCCTTGGTGGCCCAGTGTTTAGGACTTGGCACGATCACTGTCAACGGCCCAGCTTCCATCATTGGTCAGGGAACTAAAGTCCCACAAGACTTGCCTAATGGCCAAGAAAAAAACAATACCTCACATAAGAAAAAAGGGCTTCACACTGAGCCCGGCCTGGAAAGCTGTTAGTGTAAGTTGGTTAATATTACAATTACGGTTATATTCCCCTTCCTGGCTCATTTTACAGAGGGATCTGACCGTGGCGATCAATTTAGCTTTGAGTGATGATACTTTGAGAAGTAAAGGGTGAAAATGAAGGCGGTTGTTGAGACGCAGGTGCATCCCCCCAAAAAGGTTCAAAGGCCCCAATGACCCATCATCACTGTGAGCCAGAACTCTTCTAAGTGCTTTATATTCTTTAGAGTACTTAATCCTCCCAGCAACTCTCTATGCCAGATACTGTTATTTACCCGTTTTATAAATGGAGGCACTGAGGCCCAAGGTGTTAATTACCTCCCACAGTTATATAGTTGGCAGAGCTAGGATTCCACCTACACCCTTCTTCTCAACCAGTGGCTAAACTTGTGTCATTTGCTGCAAAGTCAGCTATCGTCCTAGACAAGCCTTATGTCCATGGAGGGCTTCCCTGGGCTCCAGCTCGAGAGAACAGCTCTAGGAGGTGCTGAGAGCTACATCAGGCTCTCAGATGCTCAGTCCACTTTGAGCTAATTGCTTGCCAGGCTCTGTTTCTCTGAAAAATGGCAAGAGCACTGCCTGTGACTTTTCTACTGACAAATGTCCTGGTGCGTAATTAGGTGTTTGTGTGGCTCTTTTTTTAGTGTCTGTCTGCCTACTAGGCTGTATCTCAGTGCTTTCCAATAAGAACTTTCTACAATGATGGGAGTGTTCTCTACCTGTGCTGTCTGATATGGTAGCCTCCAGCCACATGTGGCCATTGAGCACTTTATATGTGACTGATATGACTGTAAAACTCAACTTTCAGTTTTACATGTTCCTAATTAATTTAAATTTCAGTAACCAGAGGCTCTAAGCACAAAGAAAACAGGAACGATGTCCATTGTCATCCCCGTATCCCGTGCCCAGTACAGGGCATCGTTCACTAGATATTTGTTGGCTAAATGAATAAATTCCAGCCTTGCTTTCCCCTTGGAGGTATGTCTATTCTTCATCCAAACCCGTAAATAACCTCTTTTCTCCGCTAAATAGATCATTTTCCAAAGGAAGGTGCCACTCAGGATTCTGGAGTCACCGCGTCCACTTCTGTGGATCAACCAGCTCTAACCAAGGAACTTTCTGAGGTAGATATTGGTGTCTTGCTGTGACAGCATTGAGTCTTGGAAAGGCTGAATGACTTCTCTGAGGTCTTATGGCTGGTACGTGAGCAGAGGCAGGATGTGAACTTAGCTACACGTGCTCTTCCCATCCACTGCACTGCCTCACAGGTGAGAATTCTGGAAACATCAGGAAACTCCATGGAGAAGTGAATTTGAATGGTGTGGATGCAGACACCAGGTGACCGCCTGAATATCAGACCTTGATGGATCACTAACACTTTCCTTGGGTGTCTGTTAACTAAGTGCCGGGCTTTGTACCTGATCTTATTGTGATTCACAGATGGACACGAGGTGGATCCTACCTCAGGGAGCTCCAGTGAGCAGAGGAGGCAGGCTGTCTCACTAGAGTGTGAGAGAGAGGTGGTTAGTCCAAAGCATGTGGGAGTACCTCAAATTAATGGAGTCCTGGGAGCCCTTGTTTGGGGGCTCAGCTTCCCCAGAGACTTCAGAACTTGACTTTCCCTCCAGAGTGGGAATGAGGGACTTTGAGGCCATTATCATGTCTGGATGTGTTTTTTGGAGTGAGCATTCAGGAGTAAGCGAGTGTGGGATGCATCATTCTGTGGGTTTGTGCCTGTGACAGACATCACTAACTGATCATCACACTCTTTCTTCTCTCAGTGTAACTTATACTGCTCATTATGTGTTAGAAGATTCGGTCACTCTTGCAAAGTGCTCCTCCGTTATTTCTGGAGTCCCTATCAGGGTGCCTCACAGGTGTCCACAAACCAGGATATCAGCTGCCATCACCGTATGGCAACCACCTGCTCTTTCTTTCCTGCATTGGCTTCCACAGGTCCTTGTCTGTGGTCCATAAATTACTTGGAATAGTCTCATAATGGCCCCTCTGGTTCCCTGTGAGGTCAACATGGGGACATTCTCCAAATGCCCCTAAAGCTGTCAGTTAGGCAGTATTCAAGTATTAATACAGAATAAAAAATGGCCTGAACAATAGAGATTCTTGTTATCACACAACAGTAAATTAGGATGAGTGATCTCTCAGTTGGTTCACAGCTCAACAATGTCAACAGTGGCCCAGACTCTTCTCAGTCTTCTGTTCTGCCATACTCAAGTTGGCACCTCATGGTCACAAGATGGTTGCCAAAGCCCCTCAAGTCTTCACTTGATAGTCTCCAAATGTAGGAAAGAGGGAGTCATGAGAGAGCTCTCCTTATGAGCCTCATGTTAACCAGGAAAGAAATCATTCCTAGAACTGCCCCTCTCCCCTTCGCCTTTCAACTATAAACTGGCCCTTATATTTCATTGGCCAGAAATGGCCTAAGCTAGGTGGGAGGAGACATTAGAACTCCATGTTTCAGAGCAGGAGCTCCTAAATCAGAAACACTGGGTACTGAATAGCCAGATCACTATGCGTCCTTGGAAAAGTCACCTAGTGTCTCTGTGTCTAGGTTGGTTTCTGATGATAACAGGTCCCACTGATTGAAGCTGAATGAGCAGTAACTGAGCTGATGCCTGTCAAGGGCTTTGTATCATTGCCTTGTCAGAGCTGGTGCCCAGTGAACCTTCACAGATTGGGAGAAGACATGAAAATATACCTGTTTTCCCTGCTTTCTTCCTCTCCTCAATATACCAGGTGGTTCCCAAAATGAATTCCAGGGAACCTTTCACAGGGTCTGCCAGATCAAAACTGTATTCATAATAGTCAGTTCAGTCGCTCAGTCATGTCTGACGCTTTTTGACCCCATGGACTGCAGCATGCCAGGCTTCCCTGTCCATCACCAACTCCCAGAGCTTGATAATAGTGCTAAGATCTTATTTGTCCTTTTCATTGTCACTCTCTCACAAGTATATAGCGGAATTTCCTAGCATCTTCAAGACATGTGATATTGCAATAGGCTGAATGCAGTGGCAGATGTGGCATTCAGCTGCATTCTATTAAGTCAGATCTAACAGATTTTTAAAAACATAATATCACTACGCTTTTCACTAGTGCTTTTTGTTTTGGGAAATATAGGAGTGTTTTTTTTTTTTTTTGTAAGATTTTGTGTTAACATGTAATGAATTTATTATTGTTATTTTTAGATGAATGAGTAAATATTTAAAAAAACTGTTTGGCTTTAATTTAAAATATGATAAATACTGATAGGTAAAACCCATCTGCTGCTGCTGCTAAGTCGCTTCAGTCGTGTCCAACTCTGTGCGACCCCATAGACGGCAGCCCACCAGGCTCCCCCGTCCCTGGGATTCTCCAGGCAAGAACACATCTAGACAAAAACTTTTTGAAGTCTTCTATCAATTTTAAGAGTGTAAAGGAGTTCTGAGAAATAAAGTTTGAGAACCACTGATCAAGACACAATTATTTAGAATCCATTTCTCCCTTCTTCCCAAAAGCAAATAGTTCTTTAGTATTTTATTGAGTGTCAGGCAATGTTCTAAATTAATTATATATATCAGTTCAGTTCAGTCATTCAGTCATGTCCAACTCTTTGCAACCCCATGGACTGCAGCATGCCAGGGTTCCCTGTCCATCACCAATTCCCGGAGCTTGCACAAACTCATGTCCATCGAGTCGGTGATGCCATCCAACCATTTCATCCCATCTGTCATCTCGTTCTCCTCCTGCCTGCAATCTTTCCCAGCATCATGGTCTTTTCCAGTGACTCAGTTCTTCCAATCAGTTGGCCAAAGCATTGGAGTTTCAGCTTCAGCATCAGTCCTTCCAATGAATATCCAGGGCTGCTTTCCTTTAGAATGGACTGGTTGGATCTCCTTGCAGTCCAAGGGACTCTCAAGAGTCTTCTCCAACACCACAGTTCAAAAGCATCAATTCTTCAGCGCTCAACTTTCCTTATAGTCCAACTCTTACATCTGTAAATGACTACTGGAAAACCATAGCTTTGACTAGATGGAGCTTTGTTGGTAAAGTAATGTCTCTGCTTTTTAATATGCTGTCTAGGTTGGTTATAACTTTTCTTCCAAGAAGCAAGTGTCTTTTGACTTCATGGCTGCAGTCACCATCTGCCATGATTTTTGAAGCCCAAGAAAATAAAGTCTGTCACTGTGTCCATTCTTTCCCTTTCTGTTTACTTTGAAGTGATGGGACCAGATGCCAGGATCATAGTTTTTTGAATGTTGAGTTTTTCACTGTCCTCTTTCACTATCATCAAGAGGCTCTTCAGTTCTTCACTTTCTGCCATAAGGGTGGTGTCATCCGGATATCTGAGGTTATTGATATTTCTCCCAGCAATCTTGATTCCAATTTGTGCTACATCCAGCCCAGCATTTCACATAATGTACTCTGCATGTAAGTTAAATAAGCAGGGTGACAATATACAGCCTTGATGTACTCCTTTCCCAATTTGGAACCAATCTGTTGTTCCATGTCCAGTTCTAACTGTTGCTTCATGACCTGCATATAAATTTCTCAGGAGGCAGGTCAGGTGGTCTGGTATTCCCATTTCTTTCAGAATTTTCCACAGTTTATTGTGATCCACACAGTCAAAGGCTTTGGAGTAGTCAATAAAGCAGAAGTAGATGTTTTTCTGGAACTCTCTTGCTTTTTTGATGATCCAGCGGATGTTGGCAATTTGATCTCTGGTTCCTCTGCCTTTTCTAAATCCAGCTTGAACATCTGGAATTTCTTGGTTCTTGTAGTGTTGAAGGCTCACTTGGAGAATTTTGAGCATTACTTTACTAGCATGTGAGATGAGTGCAATTGTGCGGTAGTTTGAGCATTCTTTGGCATTGCCTTTCTTTGGGATTGGAATGAAAACTGACTTTTTCCAGTCCTATGGCCACTGCTGAGTTTTCCAAATGTGCTGTCATATTGAGTGCAGCACTTTCACAGCATCATCTTTCAGGATTTGAAATAGCTCAACTGGAATTCCATCACTTCCACTAGCTTTGTTCATAGTGATGCCTCCTAAAGCCCACTTGACTTTATATTCCAGGATATCTGGCTCTAGCTGAGTGATTACATCATCGTGATTATCTGGGTCATGAAGATCTTTTTTATACAGTTCTTCTGTGTATTCTTGCCATCTCTTCTTAATATCTTCTGCTTCTGTAAGGTCCACACCATTTCCATCCTTTATTGTGCCCATCTTTGCATGAAATGTTCCCTTGGTATCTCTAATTTTCTTGAAGAGATCTCTAGTGCTTCCCATTCTATTGTTTTCCTTTATTTCTTTGCATTGATCACTGAGGACGGCTTTCTTATCTCCCCTTGCTATTCTTTGGAACTCTGCATTCAAAGAGGTATATCTTTCCTTTTCTCCTTTCTTTTCATTTCTTTTCTTAGCTATTTGTAAGGCCTCCTCAGACAACCATTTTGCCATTTTGCATTTCTTTTTCTTGAGGAGGGTCTTGACCACTGCCTCCTATATGATGTCACAAACCTACATCCATAGTTCTTTAGGCACTCTGTCTATCAGATCTAATCCCTTGAATTTATTTGTCACTTGCACTGTATAATCATAAGGGATTTGATTTAGGTTATACCTGAATGGTCTAGTGGTTTTCCCTACTTTCTTCAATTTAAGTCTGAATTTTGGAATAAGGATTTCATGATCTGAGCCACAGTCAGCTCCCAGTATTGTTTTTGCTGACTGTATAGAGCTTCTCCATCTTTGGGTGCAAAGCATATAATCGATCTGATTCTAGTATTGAGCATCTGGTGATGTCCATGTGTAGAGTTGTCTCTTTGTGTTGTTGGAAGAGGGTGTTTGCTATGACCGGTGAGTCCTCTTGGCAAAACTCTGTTAGTCTTGCCCTACTTCATTTTGTACTCCAAGGCCAAACTTGCCTGGTACTCTGGGTATCTCTTGAGTTCCTACTTTTGCATCCAATCCCCTATGATGAAGAGAACATTTTTTTGGTGTTAGTTCTAGAAGGTCTTGTAGGTCTTCATAGAACCATTCAACTTCAGCTTTTTCGGCATTAGTAGTTGGGGCATAGACTTGGATTAATGTGATATTGAATGATTTTGTCTTGGAAATGAACAGACATCATTTGGTCATTTTTGAGATTGCTCCCAAGTACTGCATTTTGGACTCTTTTGTTGACTGTGAGTGCTACTCCATTTCTTCTAAGGGATTCTTGCTCACAGTAGTAGATATAATGGTCATCTGAATTAAATTCACCCATTCCAGTCCATTTCAGTTCACTGATTCCTAAAATATCGACTTTCATTCCTGCCATCTCCTGTTTGACCACTTCCAATTTACCTTGATTCATGGACCTACCATTCCAGGTTCCTATGCAATATTCTTCTTTACAGCATCGGACTTTACTTCCATCACCAGTTACATCCACAACTGGGTGTTGTTTTCTCTTTGGCTCCGTCTCTTCATTCTTTCTGGAGTTATTTCTCCACGTTTCTCCAGTAGCATATTGGGCACCTACTGACCTGGGGAGTTCATATTTCAGTGTCCTATATTTTTGCCTTGTACTGTTCATGGGGTTCTCAAGGCAAGAATACTGAACTGTTTGTTGTTCCCTTCATCAGTGGACCATGTTTTGTCAGAACTCTCTTCTATGACCCGTCTGTCTTGGGTGGCCCTACATGGCATGGCTCATAGTTTCATTGAGTTAGACAAGGCTGTGGTCCATGTGATCAGTTTGATTAGTTTTCTGTGTTTGTGGTTTTTATTCTGTCTGCCCTCTGACAGATAAGATTAAGAGGCTTATGGAAGCTTCCTGATGGGAGAAATGACTGTGGGGGAAACTGGGTCTTGTTCTGATGGGCTGGGCCATACTCAGTTCAGTTCAGTCAGTTCAGTCGCTCAGTCGTGTCCGATTCTTTGCGACCCCATGAATCGCAGCACCCCAGGCCTTCCTGTTCATCACCAACTCCCAGAGTTTACTCATGTCCATCAAGTCGGTGACACCATCCAGCCCTTTCATCCTCTGTTGTCCCCTTCTCCTCCTGCCCCAATCCCCCCAAGCATCAGGGTTTTTTCCAATGCGTCAACTCTTCGCATGAGATGGCCAAAGTATTGGGGTTTCAATTTAGCATCCGTCCTTCCAATGAACACCCAGGACTGATCTCCTTTAGAACGGACTGGTTGAATCTCCTTGCAGTCCAAGGGACTTACAAGAGTCTGCTCCAACACCACAGTTCAAAAGCATCAATTCTTTAGCACTCAGCTTTCTTCACAATCCAACTCTCACATCCATACATGACCACTGCAAAAACCATAGCCTTGACTAGACAGATCTTTGTTGGCAAAGTAATGTCTCTGCTTTTGAATATGCTATCTAGGTTGGTCATAACTTTTCTTCCAAGGAGCAAGCGTCTTTTAATTTCATGGCTGCAGTCACCATCTGCAGTGATTTTGGAGCCCCCCAAAATAAAGTCTGACACTGTTTCCATTGTTTCCCCATCTATTTGCCATGAAGTGATGGGACCAGATGCCATGATCTTCGTTTTCTGAATGTTGAGCTTTAAGCCAACTTTTTCACTCTCCTCTTTCACTTTCATCAAGAGGATTTTGAGTTCCTCTTCACTTTCTGCCATAAGGGTGGTGTCATCTGCATATCTGAGGTTATTGAGATTTCTCCCGGCAATCTTGATTCCAGCTTGTGCTTCTTCCAGCCCAACATCTCTCATGATGTACTCTGCATAGAAGTTAAATAAACAGGTGACAATATACAGCCTTGACGTACTCCTTTTCCTATTTGGAACCAGTCTCTTGTTCCACGTCCAGTTCTAACTGTTGTTTCCTGACCTGCATATAGATTTCTCAAGAGGCAGGTCAGGTGGTCTGGTATTCCCATCTCTTTCAGAATTTCCCACAGTTTATTGTGATCCACACAGTCAAAGGCTTTGGCATAGTCAATAAAGCAGAAATAGATGTTGTTTTTTTTTTTTTGGAACTCTCTTGCATTTTTGATGATCCAGCAGATGTTGGCAATTTGATCTCTGGTTCCTCTGCCTTTTCTAAATCCAGTTTGAACATCTGGAAGTTCATGGTTCATGTATTACTGAGGCCTGGCTTAGAGAATTTTGAGCATTACTTTACTAATGTGTGAGATGAGTACAATTGTGTGGTAATTTGAGCACTCTTTGGCATTGCCTTTCTTTGGGACTGGAATGAAAACTGACCTTTTCCAGTCCTGTGGCCAATGCTGAGTTTTCTAAATTTGCTGGCATATTGAGGGCAGCACTTTCACAGCATCATCTTTCAGGATTTGAAATAGCTCAGTTGGAATTCCATCACCTCCACTAGCTTTGTTCATAGTGATGCTTTCTAAGGCCCACTTGACTTCACATTCCAGGATGTCTGGCTCTAGGTGAGTGATCACACCATCGTGATTATCTGGGTCATGAAGATCTTTTTTGTACAGTTCTTCTGTGTATTCTTGCCACCTCTTCTTAATATCTTCTGCTTCTGTTAGGTCCACACCATTTCTGTCCTTTATTGAGCCCATCTTTGCATGAAAATTTCCCTTGGTATCTCTAATTTTCTTGAAGAGATCTCTAGTCTTTCCCATTCTGTTGTTTTCCTCTATTTGTTTGCATTGATCGCTGAGGAAGGCTTTCTTATCTCTCCTTGCTATTCTTTGAAGCTCTGCATTCAGATGCTTATATCTTCTCTTTTCACCTTTGCTTTTCACTTCTCTTCTTTTCACAGCTATTGTAAGGCCTCCTCAGACAGCCATTTTGCTCTTTTGCATTTCTTTCCCATGGGGATGGTCTTGATCCCTGTCTCCTGTGCAATGTCACGAATCTCTGTCCAAAGTTCATCAGGCACTCTGTCTATCAGATCTAGTCCCTTAAATCTATTTCTCACTTCCACTGTATAATCATAAGGGATTTGATTTAGGTCATACCTGAATGGTCTAGTGGTTTTCCCTACTTTCTTCAATTTCATTCTGAATTTGGCAATAAGGAGTTCATGATCTGAGCCACAGTCAGCTCCCAGTCTTGTTTTTGCTGACTGTATAGAGCTTCTCCATCTTTGGCTGCAAAGAATATAATCAATCTGATTTTGGTGTTGGCCATCTGGTGATGTCCATGTGTAGAGTCTTCTCTTGTGTTGTTTGAAGAGGGAGTTTGCTATGACCAGTGTGTTCTCTTGGCAAAACTCTCTTAGCCTTTGCCCTGCTTCATTCCGTATTCCAAGGCCAAATTTGCCTGTTACTCCAGGTGTTTCTTGACTTCCTACTTTTGCATTCCAGTCCCCTATAATGAAAAGGACATCTTTTTTGGGTGTTAGTTCTAAAAGGTCTTGTAGGTCTTCATAGAACTGTTCAACTTCAGCTTCTTCAGCGTTACTGGTTGGGGCATAGGCTTGGATTACCGTGATATTGAATGGTTTGTCTTGGAAACAAACAGAGATCATTATGTCATTTTTGAGATTGCATCCAAGTACTGCATTTCAGACTCTTTTGTTGACCATGATGGCTACTCCATTTCTTCTAAGGGATTCCTGCCACAGTAGTAGATATAATGGTCATCTGAGTTAAATTCACCCATTCCAGTCCATTTTAGTTATAATGGTCATCTGACTTAAATTCACCCATTCCAGTCCATTTTAGTTCGTTGATTCCTAGAATGCCGACGTTCACTCTTGCCGTTTCCTGTTTGACCACTTCCAATTTGCCTTGATTAATGGACCAAACATTCCAGGTTCCTACGCAATCTTGCTCTTTACAGCATCAGACCTTATCTCTATCACCAGTCACATCCACAAGTGTGTATTGTTTTTGCTTTGGCTCCATCCCTTCATTCTTTCTGGAGTTGTTTCTCCACTGATCTCTAGTAGCATATTGGGCACTTACTGACCTGGGGAGTTCCTCTTTCAGTATCCTATTATTTTGCCTCTTCATACTGTTCATGGGGTTCTCAAGGCAAGAATACTGAAGTGGTTTGCCATTCCCTTCTCTGGTGGACCACATTCTGTCAGACCTCTCCACCATGACCCTCCCATCTTGGGTGCCCCCACATGGGATGGCTTAGTTTCCTTGAGTTAGAAAAAGCTGTAGTCCATGTGATCAGATTGACTAGTTTTCTGTGATTACGGTTTCAGTGTGTCTGCCCTCTGATGTCCTCTCGCAACACCTACCATCTTACTTGGGTTTGTCTTGCCTTGGACGTGGGGTATCTCTTCACAGCTGCTCCAGCAAAGCACAGCTGCTGCTCCTTACCTTGGAGGAGGGGTATCTCAGTAAATACTTTATCCAATTTTCTGTTGATGGGCCGGGTTGTGTCCCTTCCCTCTTGTTTGACCTGAGACCAAACTATGGTAGGGATAATGAAGATAATGGTGACCTCCTTCAAAAGGACTTGACGTATTTAGTGCCTCTGATGCTGCAGCAGGCCACTTTCAATGCCTCCGCTGTAGACTCCTGGACTGTCTGGGTCACAGGCATGTCTGGGTCAGTCTCTTGTGGGGTCACTGGTCCTTTCTCCTGGGTTCTAGTGGGCACAAGGTTTTGTTTGTGCCCTCCAAGAGTTTGTTTCCCCAGTCCTGTGTAAGTTCTGTAGTCACACTCTTGGAGGGCACAAATCACACACACACACACACACACACACACACACACACACACATATGTGGTTTTCTCAGGTCAAACCACTCAATCCTAAAGGAAATCAGTCCTGAATATTCACTGGAAGGACTGATGCTGAAGCTGAAGCTTCAGTACTTTGGCCACCTGATGCAAAGAATTTACTCATTGGAAAAGACCCCCAGGCTGGGAAAAACTGAAGGCATGAGGAGAATGGGACGATGGAAGATGAGGTGGTTGGATGGCATCACTGACTTGATGGACATGAGTTTGAGCATCTCTGGGAGTTGATGATGGACAGGGAAGCCTGGCGTGCTGCAGCCCATGGGATTGCAAAGAGTCAGGCGCGACTGAGTGACTGAACTGAACTGAAATAGATGCATACATATACACATACAGTTTTCTGATCCTGTGGACATCTTATGAAGCAAACTATGTCCACATTTAACTTTATCAAAAATTTTCCCCAGCTTTTTTGAGGTACAGTTGGCAAAGAAAATTGCACTTGAGGCATACAACATGATGATTTGATATATGTATACATTGTGAAAAGATTACCATAATGAAGCAAATTAACACTCTATCACCTTACATATCACCTTGCAGTTATCATTTCTTCTTGAGGGTGTCTGAGACCACTTGAGATCTATTCTCTTAGTAAATTTCAAGTATACAATTCAGCATCATTAACCACATCTCTAGCCTCACTTTGCAGAGGTGGGAGTTGAGGCACAGAAAGCCAGCTTGAGTCTCTTGACAACAGGCCATGGGCCAGGGCTTCCCTTGCAGAACCAGCCCCTCCAGAGCTCCTGCCTGCCAGGGAGCCTCGTCCAGCCCCTGCTGGGGAGAGGAGTGGCCTCTCCCTCCCTCTCACGGGCTCCCTCTCTCCACATTCCTCTTGAGGGCTTGGCCCAGCCAACTGTGAAGGATTGTACCTGACAGGCGAGGCCGAGGTGGGAGCTGTGAGGTGGGGAAGGGAGCCCGAGGTGACTTGGTTACATAAGCACTCCTGGGACAGGGGACAGTTACATAAGGGGGAGGCAGGCAGGGACGAAAGTGAGTTAGGGCAGAGGAAGACGCCAGGAGCAGAGGGAGAAGAAAGAGGACAGAGCAGAGGAAACATGTCCATCACTGGCTGGGCAGCTGCCTTGCAAGGGGGACACCAGAAACAGCCCAGGGTGGACCTTCCTCTGGCCTGTCCCTTCCCCAGTTCCTCTGCCTGGGGAGACCCCAACTTCTCTTGTCTGGGCCCCATTGGGGGGCCAGATGATTCCAAAACCCCTCGAATAATTTTCTTTTTTTAACTTTACAATATTGTATTGGTTTTGCCATATATCAACATGAATCCGCCACAGGTATACACGTGTTCCACATCCTGAACCCTCCACCCTCTTCCCTCCCCGTACCATGCCTCTGGGTCGTCCCAGTGCACCAGTGCCCCCTCCAATAACTTTTGACCAAACACCTTTATTGCTTAATTAACCAGAGCCAGGTTCTGTTGCTTGAGCAACACAGAGCCCTTTCCTCCCCAAATACCAGAATCCAAGGGGGTCTAGAAACTTCTAGGCACATGGTAGTTATTCAATATGCATGTTAAGTGAATAAGTGAACAATGGCTACTTAATACATTCTCTTGTAATAGTTTTACTGTCATATTTTTTCAACCTGAAGGTCACTTTGGTGGGCAAGTAGCCCAGTGGGTTATTCTCACCTATCTCTTCTCTGCCACCAACAGGACCACAGTCTCACTCTGACAGCCGTTTCATCTGTGGACAAACGTTACCCAGGTACTGCACTGGGAGCCAAGGAGGCAGAGAATAGGATGCTAGAACTGTTGACCCAATATTTCCAGCTTGCTGCATTCTGCATGCATGGTGGAATCTGCACATCAGTCTCTTTGTGGGTGGGTGTGGGAGTCCTGATCATTCCTGGCCAGTGAGTTTATAGCGGGAATGGCTGGTGTCACTTCCAGGAGAAAGATTGCATGGTTGTCACGAGGCCCTCCGGGCTTTCTTAGATTAACACTACAAAACTGTGGCTTCCCTGCCAGCCTTGGGACCTCTGGGGTCTCTGGGTGCCTGGGTGACCATGGTGAGCAGACATCCATGAGGTACATATGCATGAACAAGAAATAAACTTCATTTTTTCATGCAACTGAATGTCAAACATTGTGTGTTTCTGCAAACAGCCTGGCCTCACTTGACTGATTAAATGTGCTGTCTTCCAGGAGTTTACAGTCTGGAGGCAAGGTGGACACATATGCTGCATCTCTCTGTCCCCCCAGATCCACTCCCCACCCCCTTTTTGTTCCAGGAAGCTGAACTGTGTAGATTCCTCAATGGGCTCCCTGCCGTCTGGCTTCTGATTGGGTTTGTTCAAGTGGGAGCCCCAGCAGGACATTGGACAGAGATTGGCAACAAAGGCCAGGGTATTTATCCCAGTGCTTTGGGCCGGTGATGGCCCTCAACTGAAAGGCACTCTTCTTTGTGAGGCAACCATTTCCATGCAAATCTCTCTCCTTTGGATTCCGGTAACCACTCTTTCCCCATGACCACTAACCCTGGGTGACACACTGCCCCATAGGGCGCCCCTGCACCTACACTTACATAACAGTCCCTTTGTGAACAAACATTTGTAGTGGATTAGCAACCTTGAGGGCATTATATTCAGGCAGAAAGGTAAATCAGATGGAGAAAGACAAATACTGCATGAAGTCACTTATGTGTGGAATTGAAAAAAGCCAAATTCGTGAGAGCAGAGTCAATTGGTAGTTACCAGGGGCTGGCGGCTGGAGGGATAGAAAAGATGATGTTTAAGGGCACAAACGTGCAGTGAGTAGTAATTAAGTCCTATGGATCTAATGCACAGGACTGTGACTCTGTGTGTGCGTGCATGCTGAGATGCTTCAGTTGTGTCCAACTCTTTGGGACCCCATGGACTGTAGCCCACCAGGCTCCTCTGTCTCTGGCATTCTCCAGCAAGAATGTTGGAGGGGGTTGCCATGCCCTCCTCCAGGGGATCTTCCCTACCCAGGGATCAAACCTGTGTCTCTTACATCTCCTGCAATGGCAGGCGGGTTCTTTACCACTAGCATCACCTGGGAAGCCCGTGTGACTCCATAGATGACTAAATTGTGTTATCATCATTAAACTTGATGAGAGACTAGAATTTAATTATTCCAGTCACTAAAAGGGAATGATAATTATGTGATGTGATAGAGGTACCAATTATCTCTACAATGGCAATCATGTTGCTAAATATAAATGTATCAAACAAATACCTTGTACACCTTAAATATACACAACGTTATATGTCACATGCATTTCTTTTTTAAAATTATTTACTAATTTTTTTCATTGCACTGGGTCTTTATTGCTTCGTCTGGGCTTTCTCTAGCTACAGTGAGTGGGGGCTACTCTTCGTTTTGGAGCACTGGCTCTAGGGTGAGTGGGCTTCAGTAATTGTGGCACAGGGGTGCAGTTGCTCTATAGAAAGTGGAATCTTCCCAGACCAGGGATTAAACTCATGTCCCCTGTATTGGCAGGTGGATTCTTAACTACTATACCACCAGGGAAGTCAATATCAAATGTATTTCAATTTAAAAAAATAGGTAAGCTGTAAATTCCCGCTATTCCTTCTGTCAGGAGGTGGAGTCTATTTCCCGAATCAGGGCTGGCCTCATGAATCTCTGCCCAGTGGAATGTGGTAGTAGTGATGCTGTGTATTGTTCAAGGCGGGATCAGTAGAGATCTGTAACTTCTGCTTCTACATGCTTGGGAACTTTTTTTTCTTAGAACCTAGCTGCCGGGCCGTGAGAACCCAAGTTGCATGGAGAGGCCACAGTTTGGAGAGCTGCAGTACTCTGATCGGCAGCACCAGTTGAGCTTGAAGCCATCAGCCATGTGAGCGAGCCACTGGACATCCAGCCTGAGCACTCAGATGATTGCAGCTCCAGGTGACAACATGTATAGCAGAAGAGTTGCCAGCTGAGCCCAGTCAATCCCTAGAGTCAAAAGAGATACTAAAACTTTATCATTAAGTCACTACATTTTGGGGTCCTTTGCTACTTGGCAATATTAACCCAAACAATATTTTCTGCTAATACATTGTCCTGTTTTGAGAGTATCATCTCTTCTGTTGGGACTGACTCATTTGTTGTGGTTTTTCAGTTGCTCAGTCATGTCCGACTTTTTGTGACCCCATGGACTGCAGCACACTAGGCTTCCCTGTCCTTCACTATCTTCCGGCGTTTGTACAAACTCATGTCCATTGAGTCAGTGATGCCATCCAACTTTCTCATCCTCTTTCATCCTGTTCTCCTCATTGTCCTCGATCTTCCCCAGAATCAGGGTCTTTTCCAATGAGTCAGCTCTTCACATCAGGCGACTGAAGTATTGGAGCTTCAGCTTCAGCATCAGTGCTTCCAATAAATACTCAGGATTGATTTCCTTTAGAATTGACTGGTTTCATCTCCTTGCAACCCAAGCGACTCTCAAGAATCCTCTCCAGCACCACAGTTCAAAAGCATCAGTTCTTTGGTGCTCAGTCTTTATGGTCCAACTCTCACATCAGTATGTGACTACTGGAAAAACCATAGCTTTGACTATGCGGACCTTTGTTGGCAAAGTAATGCCTCTGCTTTTCAATATGCTGTCCGGGTTTGTCATAGCTTTTATTCCAAAGAGCAAGTATCTTTTAATTTCATGGCTGCAGTCCACGGGGTCACAAAGAGTTGGACATGACTGAGTGACTGAACTGGATTGAACTGGAAACAAACTAGATAAAAGTAAAACAACATCATATAATACAGTTGTTTTTAAATAAGGCTGCTCATTGGAAGCATATCTGGAGCTTTTTGGTAAAAAAAAGCAAGAGCCGAACATTAGTACTTTTCAAAAAATTCCAAAATAATTCTGATATTCCTCTGGATTTTAAAACGTGATTACAGGTTTTTCTATCAAATGGTAGTTTTGGTGATATCAGATCAGATCAGATCAGTCGCTCAGTCGTGTCCGACTCTTTGCGACCCCATGAATCGCAGCACACCAGGCCTCCCTGTCCATCACCATCTCCTGGAGTTCACTCAGAGTCACGTCCATCGAGTCAGTGATGCCATCCAGCCATCTCATCCTCTGTCGTCCCCTTCTCCTCCTGCCCCCAATCCCTCCCAGCATCAGAGTCTTTTCCAATGAGACAACTCTTTGCATGAGGTGGCCAAAGTACTGGAGTTTCAGCTTTAGCATCATTCCTTCCAAAGAAATCCCAGGCCTGATCTCTTTCAGAATGGACTGGTTGGATCTCCTTGCAGTCCAAGGGACTCTCAAGAGTCTTCAACACCACAGTTCAAAAGCATCAATTCTTCAGCGCTCAGCCTTCTTCACAGTCCAACTCTCACATCCATACATGACCACAGGAAAAACCATAGCCTTGACTAGATGAACCTTTGTTGGCAAAGTAATGTCTCTGCTTTTGAATATGCTGTCTAGGTTGGTTATAACTTTCCTTCCAAGGAGTAAGTGTCTTTTAATTTCATGGCTGCAGTCACCATCTGCAGTGATTTTGGAGCCCAGAAAAATAAAGTCTGACACTGTTTCCACTGTTTCCCCATCTATTTGCCATGAAGTGATGGGACCAGTTGCCATGATCTTCGTTTTCTGAATGTTGAGCTTTAAGCCAACTTTTTCACTCTCTACTTCCACTTTCATCAAGAGGCTTTTTAGTTCCTCTTCACTTTCTGCCATAAGGGTGGTGTCATCTGCGTATCTGAGGTTATTGATATTTCTCCCGGCAATATTGATTCCAGCTTGTGTTTCTTCCAGTCTATTATTTTTCTGTTGACTAATCATTATACAATGGTATTAAGTGAATAATAGTTACATAATCACAATGGTAAAAGATGTTTATAACTTTTCACAATCAATAGCCAGGCAAAAAAAAAACCATAATGCAATTGTAAGCCATAATGGGAACATGATTAACCTAACAATATAAAATAATTGCATTCAATTTTGGGGGGTCAAGCAGAATGATGTGGTAAGTGGAAGTGCATACATGTTTACATGTTTACAACAGGCATACATGTTTTCATCCACCCAGCCAGCCTATGTCTTTTGGTTGGTGCATTTAAACCATTTACATTCAAGGTAATTATCAATATGTATGATCCTATTACCATTTTCTTAATTGTTTTGGGTTTATTTTCTGTAGGTCTTTTCCTTCTCTTGTGTTTCCTGCCTAGAGAAGTTCCTTTAGTATTTGTTGTAAAGCTGGTCTGGTGGTGCTGAATTCTCTTAACTTTGCTTTTAACTTCTCCATCAAATCTGAATGAGAGTCTTGCTGGGTAAAGTATTCTTGGTTGTAGGTTTTTCCCTTTCATTACTTTAAATATATTGTGCCATTCCCTGCTGGCTTGTAGAATTTCTGTTAAGAAATCAGCTGATAACCTGAGAGGAATTCCCTTGTGTGTTATTTGTGGGTTTTCCTCTGTTGATTTTAATATTTTTTTCTTTGTCTTTAATTTTTGTCATTTGATTACTATATGTCTAAGTATGTTCCTCCTTTGGTTTATCCTTCCTGGGACTCTCTGTGCTTCCTGAACTTCGTTGACTATTTTTTTCCTATGTTAGGGAAGTTTTCAGCTATTATCTCTTCAGATATTTTCTCAGGGCCTTTCTCTCTCTCTTCTCCTTTTGGGATCCCTATAATGTGAATGTTGTCCCAGAGGTCTCTTAGGTGGTCTTCATTTCCTTTGATTCCTTGTTCTATATTCTGTTCTGTGGCAGTAATTGCCACCATTCTGTCCTCCAGGTTACGTATCCCTTCATCTTCCCCAGAATAGTCATTCTGCTATTGATTCCTTCTAGTATATTATCCATCGCTGTTCATTTGTTCTTCAGTTTTTAGTCAACATTTCTTGCGTCTTCTCCATTGTTTTCCTGAGATCCTGAGTCTTCTTCAACTATTCATTATTCTGAATCCTTTTTCTGGAAGCTGCTTATCTCCAGTTCATTTAGTTGTTTTTCTTGGGTTTTATCTTGTCCCTTTATCTGTGACGTAACTTTCTGCTTTTTCAACCTGATTAACTTTTGTAATGTGGCTTTTTTTTCTTTAAGAGGGCTCACATCAAGGGGGACCTTCCCAGACTGCTACTGTCAGTGCCCCCGTCCCTGTGGTGAGCGCCTGCTGACCCATGCTTCCACGGGAGGCCCTTCAACACTAGCAGTAGGCTTTATTCAGTCCCCTTTGGGGTCACGTCTCATTTCCTCTTGGCCATTGCATGCAAGATTTTGTTTTTACCCTCCAAGACTGGAGTCTCTGTTTCCCCTAGTTTGTAGAAGTCCTATAATCAAATCCCACTGGCCTTCAAGGCCAGATTCCCTGGGGACTCCCAGTCCCTTTGTCAGATCCTCAGGCTGGGAAGGTTCAGAACCTTCACAACGAGGGAGAGCTTCTTTGGTATTATTGTTCTCCAGTTTGTGGGTCACCCACCTGGCAGGTGTGGGATCTGATTTGATTGTGATTACATCCCTCCTACCATCTCACTGTGGCTTCTTGTCTTTGGGTGTTGGGTCTCTATTTTGGGTTTCAGCCTCCTCCTGTCAATTGTTGTTCAAGAGATGGTTGCAATTTTGGTCCTCTCAAAGGAGGAGATGAGCACAGGTCCTTCTACTTTGCCATCTGGAACTAGAAGCTTGTAGATATTTCTTATCTTTGTGCAATCAGATTATTTCTAGATTCCCACTGCTCATCAACAGTCCTACAGGAAACGTACTTATTTGCATTTTTCAAAAACTTATTTCCTTAAGCTTGATTTTCGTTGGCCACACCTCACAGCATATGGTTCCCTGACCAGGGATCAAACCTGCACCCCTTGCAGTGGAAGCATGGAGTCTTAACCATTGGATGGCCAGGGAAGTCTCTAAGCTTGATTTTTAAAAGCAGATTTTTAATATTGAGACGTATGAAGACTTGTTGGCAACCCACTCCAGTGTTCTTGCCTGGAGAATCCTGAGGACAGAGGAGCCTGGTAGGCTATAGTCTGTATGGTCACAAAGAGTCAAGTGTGACTGAAGCAACTTGGCACGCATGCATGAAGATTTGTAAGATTCAGAAAGTTTGTAATAGTATACGTACACGCTAAAATGAGGTTGTTTTTAAAATTTATTTCTTGTTGGATAATATGTTCAAGTGGTTAACAAACAGCAATGCAAATGTTACTGAGTCCAAGCTTGCTCTGTTTGCCACACGACAGGCCAATAAATCCAGGAGAAGACGAGGTGTTAAGGCAAGGAATACAACTTTATTCAGAAGGCCAGCTGACGAGAAGATGGCAGACTAACATCTCAAAATAACCACCTTGTTGAAGCCCAGATGCCAGGTTCTTTTATGGATCAGAGATGGAGGGAGGTGAAGAAACAAAGGAAAAAGACCATTTAATTCTTGCAAATATCTCCTAGAATGGCAAGTCTCAGGCAGGGGGATGTGTTAGTTTCGCTTCCTTACAGTCATTTCATGGGTGGTGTGAAATGGAATATCTCCTGCCATATTAATAAACAAGGATGCCACAGCTACCTGCAATTATGGTCCCCCAGGTGTGAATTTCTGAGCCATGTTGGTAAACAGCAAACAAGGGGGCACCCTTTCCCACACAAAGAACTCAAGAATGTCACAGTCCCTCCTAGGTGGGCAGGGCCAGATGATCTCCCTGAGAGGTAAACACGAAGCACTTTAGTTTAAGGACCAGGTGGAGGAGGGCTAGGGTTCTCTGAGGCAGGTGCTATGTATGCCTATAATAACAAAAGCGGCAAAATAAGAGTTCAAGTCACAGAAGTAGATTCAGCATGGGGTCAAAATTGACTCTTTCTGGTTCCACAAAATGATACCCAGTGTAAAACCCCATCTGCAGGGGCCTGCAGGGAGCTTTCCATGGACGAGGACAGGTGTCACCTCTGGTGGGTGCAGCCAGGGGCTCAGTGAGAGGAAAGTGGCATTTCTTCCTCTTGGGTCAGTGACTCTGGTGTGGTGGATGCCCTCCAGCCTCCATCTCAGCCCCTGTCTCCCCTCAGCCTATCCTTCTTCCTACAGCCATGCACCCAGGTCATCTCCCACATGGGTAACCACTGCTCTTCGTATCTTCTGCAGGCTTCCTGAAGTTTTCATTTTTAAAAATTCAAGTCCAAGGTGTGATGCTGTGACTGGTAATACGAAATATATATTTGGTCCTCATCTCTGCTCCTGGCACAGATCTCCTAAAAAACCATGGCTTTTCCTGTGATGAGAGGAGAAAGAAGTCTTTTGTTATGCTAGGCACCTAGGGGCAGGGCTGGTGGTCAGGGGAAGCAACCACATGTTAGAGGATAGAAACTTTCAGTCGCACTTTTCTGAAGGGAGAGGGGCTGGACTGAATCAATCACCAGTGTCTAGTGATTTAATCAACCATGCTTCTATAAAAAAGTCTTCATAGAAACCCCAAAAGGATGGGTTTCAGAGAGCTTCTGGGATGGTGAACTTAAGAAGATTGGAGAGAGAGGTGTCCTCGGAGACGGCACGGAAGCTCCACACCCCTTCCTCCATACCCTATGTATCTTCCACCTGGCTATTCCTGAGTTGTATGCTTTTGTAATAAGCCCAAAATGTTTCTCTGAGTTCTGTGAGCTACTCTAGCAAATAAATCAAACACGAGGAAGCTCCAATTTCTAGTAGAGCACTCAGAAAGAAGCAAAGAGACAACCTGGATATACTATTGGTATCTTGGCAAAGGGCGTAGGGGTGAGGGGGTCTTGTAGGACTGAGCCCACAACTTGTGGGACCTGGTGCTATCTCCAGGTGGGTTGCGACAGAATTGAGTTGAACTGTACGACATGCAGGTGGTATCAAAGAATTGCTTGGTGGTGTGAGGAAAAAAACATTGTAATTGGTGCAGAATCACTACAGGCAAATATGAACAGAGTCACACTTTTCACCTAATATATCCTTTCTGCACGATTGCAAGAAAACTTCTCCCGTGTACTGGAATGGTCTTCCATGAAACTGGAGTCTGAGTTGTGTACTGGGTTCTATGTTAGGGCTGGGATTTTGAGGTGGTGGTGGAATCTTCTGACCCAGTGAGCGGCTGGAGCTGGGAGCCCCTCTGGACTCAGCTCCCCTGGCTGGTGCAGTACCTGGGGGAGCAGTGGCTGATCAGGTAGGGGCATGGGTGAAGGGAATGGGGTGAGGAAGGGTCACCCCTCATGTGTGGTGGTGGCGGGTGGGGGCAAGAGTTCTTGATGAGTTTTCTCTCTTGACTCAGAAAACAAAACAGAAGCAAAATTCCTTCCACCCCTTCCATCGCCCATAAACTCTGTCCTTGCTTAATCAATCCCACTTCCCTTGGTTGCAGGCTAAAGGAGGGGATATTAACATTTCCTTTGGTAGAGGGAAGAGCTGTGTGAGGGGAAGGCCTACCTGACAGCGGCCTGTGTCCCCTGGGAGGGCACTTTGTCCTCCACTGTATCTCTTGGGAGGTGTTGTATGAAGCCCAGGAGTGAAGGCAATGGTGTCTGAACAGACTTCTAGGCTTCAGAGCCCATTGAGAAGCAGTTAAATTGTATGAAAGGTGTCTAAGCTTGGGTTGCTAAAATACCACAGCCTGGGTGTCTTAAACAACAGACATTTATTTTTCACAGTTCTGGAGGCTGGGAAGTTTGAGATTAGGATGTCAGCAGATTGGGTTCCTGAAGAGATCTCTTCCTGGCTTGCAGATAGCCACATGCAGATGGAGAGAAAAGGAGGGCTATGGTCTCTTCAGCTCCCATGAGGGGGCCCCACCCCCATGACCTCATTACCTCCCTGGGCTCCACCTCCAAACACCATCACACGGGAGGTTAGGACTTAAATGTATGAATCTGGGGGAAGGACATAAACATTTAATCCATGACAGAAGGACCACAGTCCGTATGCAGAGGACCCTGGCTGGGCAAGAGGAGAGGGCTGTACACTGGGGAGAGTTAGGTTGAGAAAGCCAGGCAGCTCTACCTGGACTTGAGGGGCAGAGGTGAGTGCATTCAGGCAAATACCCACAGGTGGCAACTAGCACCTAGGAAGTCAGAGGGGGGTGTTCTTGGGGGCACCGCTCAGGGAACAAGGAGGGAGCAACAGGCAGAGGGAGAACGGGGCCCTCTGTGCTTTACCAGGGGCCCCAGCCCACCTCACAGGAGCAGAGCTGTCCCATGCTGGGGCCAGGACTGGGCCTCTGCACCCCATGTCAGCTTGCTGACTGCAGACTCTGGGTGCATCTGCCTACCTGCTTCCCGAAGGGAAGAGGCTGGGGGGGAGACTCAGCTTCCAGCAGGCATTCAGTGTCTCTGTTCTCTCTTATCCACTCTCCATCTCCTTGTCTGGGCGGTGTCCCTTGCCGGTCTCAAGGCTTTACTTGGGGGCTGGCCAAGACCTTCATTTTCGAGGTCTCCACTCCCTACCTAGGCTGTGACTACTGTACTATTTCCCACGTGCCATGGACTGAGTTATTTGTGTCCCTCTAGATTCATATGCGACTTAGCAGCAGCAGCAGCAGATTCATATGCTGACATCCTAGCTCCCAGTGTGATGATATTAGGAGGTGATTAAGTCATGAGGATGGAGTCCTCAGGGATGGGATTAGTGCCCTTATAAAACATCCCCAGAGACCCCCCTCTTTCTGCCATGTAGGGATACAATGAAGAGTTGACATCTGCAATCCAGAGAGGCCCTTACTAGACTACAACTCTGCTCTCAACCTGATCTTGGCATTTCCAGGCTCCAAAACTGTGAGAAAAAGATTTCTGTTGGTGAAAAGCCAGTCTGTAGTACTTTGTTACCACAGCTGAACTAACTAAGACGCTATCAGAGGCTGGCACGAGGTGCCCAGCTGTTGTCATGGGGACGCTAAGCATACTCGCCCCTGACCCCTTGGCAGGAAGGCACGCTGCCTCTCCCACTAATCCGAGGTGGTTCCTCCTGTCCAGATGGGCTCCTTTCTTTGCCTGCTCGTCTCTCACCACTAGGAGCTCAAAGGGACCAGATGGCAGCTGTAGTTTGAAATTTAATGGGACCTTTGCTGTCCCCTAGTGGAAATGTCCCCTCTGAGATCAAGGCCCTGCCATCCTGCAGAG
This sequence comes from Bos taurus, assembly GCF_002263795.3. NCBI lineage: Eukaryota > Metazoa > Chordata > Mammalia > Artiodactyla > Bovidae > Bos > Bos taurus. The sequence goes on from NC_037352.1 coordinate 17,524,503, forward strand.
CCCAGAGCTGGAGCTGAGTGGGAGAGCTGCCCTGCCCCCCAGGTTTCACCCAGCCGGCTCCCAGGATCCACCCCCTCACCTGCCCCGGGGGCACTTGAGTTTGCAACTTGATCATGACTGTTTTCCGGCTTCACTTGCAAGTTCTCACTCGGAACAATTTGCACAAGACTCCCTTTCTCCTTCCTCCAGACGGCATTTCCTGAGACTCCCACTAGGGGGCGACGTCTCTTCATTCTGTTACATTTGTTTCTGGCCAGACATGTTTTGATTCTGACAGTGTCTCTGGCGGGCCCCATGCTTTGGGATTTGTTATAAAATCCGAGTACCCTGACAGCTTTCCGAACTGACAGCCCCGCACCTCCCAGGGGCCCCTGTGGCCCTTGGACCCCTGGAATCTGACACACCACATGGGACACATTTTTAAAGGTGTGTGAGAACTTTGAGGATTAATGATGTTATTTACAACGTGTGTGCATATGTATTTGTTTGTTAATTCATTCAATTATTCATTCATTCTTGGTCCTATTCTTTCAAGAACCAAGGTAAATCTATTATTTATCCAGCAGCTTTGTAAACAGCATCATAAACACAAGAGTCAGCCTGCTTGCAGCTGAATTTGCTTGGGGTCTGAGCTGTCAGAATTGCATAATAAACTACTACAAATTTATTGCAAAATAAACTACTACAAAGCCATTGGTTTGCTCACAGCTGTGTCACAGGTCAGGGCTTGTCTGTGCTATGGGCTGGAGTGTCCGAGGTGGCCTCTGGAGCTCCGAGGCTCTGTTCACATGGGTTTTCTCTGCATTAGAGCAGTTGCCCTGTTTCTTACCATGAGGCTGGGTTCCCAAAGGAACCAATCCAAAGGTCCCACAAAGCAAGCATCAAGCTTGCCGACATCCTATTGGCTGAAGCGAGTCCCATGACCACGGCCAGTGAGTGTGGAAGGAACTGCACAAGGGCATAGCAGTGGGGGCCACCAAGGCTACATCACTTTCATCTTTCTTGCAGTGCTGCGTGTCCCACAGCCCTGGGTTTGAATCCCGCCTTTGCTACATGCTAGATTGTCTGGGTTGACATCCTCCCACACTCCTATTTCATATGCTGAAGTCCTAACACCCAAGACTGCAGAATGTGGCCCATTCGAAGACAGGGTCTTTACAGAGGTAATCAGGTTGAAGTGAGGTCATCAGGGGCCCTAATCCAATCTGACAGGTGTCCCAATAAAAGGGGGAAATTTGGACATGGACACACAAGAGGGAAGAAGTGAAGACAGAGGGAGATGCAGCATCCACAGCTGAGGAGAGAGGTCCGGGACGCCTGCTTTCTCACAGCTCGCAGGAGGAGCCACGCCTGCTGACACTGTGATCTTGGACTCGTAGCTTCCAGCACTTCCAGAATTTAAACCCAGGATATGGTACTTTGTTCCGGATAGCTCTGCAACCTTGGACAACTTATAGAACTTCTATGTACCACAGTTTTCTCCTCAGTAAGATATGAGTAGTAATAATACTTGTAAGTATTATTACCTTTGAGGCTTGTTGATACAACAGGCGATTAACAAGCACCTCTTACTTGCCAAACAGAGTGGTCAGCATTGGGGCTGCTGCAGCAAAGAAGGCAGGGGAGGCTCCCAATCTCCCGGAGCTTACCTTTCGTACAGATAGAAGGTAAACAAGTAAATAAAATAGTTGAGATGACTCCAGATAGTGATCAGTGCTGTGAAGAAAAAACAATAAAATCATGTGATGGAAAACAATGGGCATGATGGGGGCTCCTTTGGAAACGGTGGTCAGAGAGTGCCTCTGTGAGTGGAGACCTGCCACACAAGAAGGAGCCATGGGGCGAAGGTGAGAGGGAAGAGCAGTTCATACAGTGGAAACAGCAGGTGCAAAGGGCCTGAGGTGGGAATGACCTTCTGTGTTTGAGGAACAGAAAGAAGGAAAGAATGGTTGGAGCACAGTTAGCATGCTGGAGAGTGTTGGGGCCACGATGTTGAGTGAAGTGGCCAACGTCAGATCTGTAGGACCTTGTCGTCAGAAGTTTGGATTTTATTCTGAGTGGTGAGAAGATGTGGGAGGTTGCCAACGAGGCAGAGGCATAATCTGTTCTGTGAACTGAGGAACTCCTTCTGGCTGCTGGGCCAGGGAGAATGCTCTGAGGGACCATGGGGGATGTCAGGGGGCTTCTGTCTGACCCAGACTGCATGCTGGTCTTGACCCTCTTTGTCCTTGCACTACTGAGGTCAGCAAAATGATGTCCCCCTTCTCCAAGGATGCCAATGTACTAATCTCTAGAATGTTACCTTACGTGGCAAAGGGACTTTGCAGACATAATTGACGATCTTGATATGGGAGATGATCCTGCATTATCCAGGTGGACACCATGGATTCACAAGGGTCCTTATAAGGGAAAGAGGGAGACAGGAGGGCCAGAGTCAGAGAAGGAGATGTAACAATGGGAGCAGAGGTTGGAATGTGCAGGCTGCTCTCTGGATGGGGCCACAAGCCAAGGAGTGTGGGCAGCCTCTAGAAGCTGGAAAAGTCAAGGCAACAGATTGTCCCCTAGAAGCTCCACAAAGAACCAGCTCTACCAACATGTTGACTTTTAACCTGTTTAAGACTCCTGATCTCCAGAACTGTGAGATGATAAATAAGTGTGGTTTTACTCATTTTCTTCCGACTATTTTTTAATAATTTTGTTTACTTATTTATTCATTTCATGCTCATTATTTTTGGCTATGCTGGATCTTTGTTGCTGCACGAGCTTTACTCTGGTTGTGGCAAGTGGGGGCTCCTCTCTAGTTGCGGTGTGCAGGCTTCTCATTGCAGTGGCTTCTCTTATTGTGGCGCACAGGCTCTAGGGCCTGTGGGCTTCAGTAGTTGCCACACATGGGCTCAGTAGTTGTGAGTCTGTGGCTCCTGGGCTTCAGAGCACAGGCTTTAGTTGCTCTGTGCAGCGCACGGGCTTTAGCTGCTTTGTGACATAAAGAATCTTCCCAGACCAAGAATCAAACCTGTATCTCCTGCACTGGCAGGCGGACTCTTTACCACTGAGCCTCCAGGGAGGCCTAAGTGTGGTTTCAAGTCATAAATTTCCAACTTGTCATAGCAGCAGTGGGAAACTGACACACCCATTTCCTTGGAGAACCCTGGAGCTGGTAGAAAATGTTACCTCCCTATTAGGCCTGGCTTTCTCACCAGTGTACCCCTGATGCTCCACGACAGGTCAGAATCATCCAGCAAACCCAACAGAAGCAGGAGAAGGAGAGGTGGGTGCAGAGTGAGCCATAACCAACGGGGAATCTGCACCTCAGGAGCGCCCCTGGAGCCTCCTCTTTGGAGACCACTTGCAGCGAGAGCTGCTCAAGCACCTTGGCTAAGAGTGTGGAGCCCCGCCTGATGCCCAAGCTCACTGGCTATGTGCACATTTGTATTCAGCATGGATAAATAACTAATGCAAAGGGATTTATTTTTAAAAGAAAACATTTCAGAGAAAAATACATATAAAGAAACCATGCTGGCTCGACTGTGGGGAACAGAGTATGCTTGTAATTCAACCACAAGCATCTGCTTCGAGCCTTCCAGTGTGTTAAATAGGAAGCTGCCTAGTTTCCTGTGGCTGCCACAGCGAAGTGCCACAAAATAGGTGGCTTAACATGGCAGACACTTGTTCTCTCACAGTTCTGGAGGTGAGCAGTCCAAAATTACGGTGTTGGTGGAGCCACGCTCCTGCTGAAGGGGGCACTGTTCTTGCCCCTCCCACTCTTGGTGGGCCCAGGCGGCCCTTGTCTGGAGGCAGCACCACGGCCATCTCTGCTTCTGTCTTCACACAGCCTTCTTCCCTGTGTGCCGTTGGAGTTAGGGCTCGTTCTAACCCAGGATGAGCCCCTGTTAAATAATCACATCTACAAATTTCCAACTAAGATCATATTCTGAGGTTCTGAGTGGACATGAACTTTTGAGGGACACGTTCAACTCACTAGTTCAGATGCTCAGCTGTGCCCCACTCTTTGCAACCCCATGGACTGTAGCACGCCCAGCTTCCCTGTCCATCACCAACCCCCGGAGCTTGCTCAAACTCATGTCCTTTGACTCGGTGATGCCATCCAACCATCTCATCCTCTGTCATCCCCTTCTCTTTCTGCCTTCAGTCTTTCCCAGAGTCAGGGTCTTTTCCAATGAGTCCATTCTTCGCATCAGGTGGCCAAAGTATTGCAGATTCAGCTTCAGCATCAGTCCTTCCAATTAGGATTGACTGTTTTGATCTCCTTGCAGTCCAGGGACTCTCAAGAGTCTTCTCCAACACCACAGTTCAAAAGCATCAATTCTTCGGTGCTCAGCCTTTTTTATGGTCCAACTCTCACATCCATATATGATTACTGGAAAAACCATAGCTTTGACTAGATGGAGCTTTGTTGGCAAAGTAATGTCTCTGCTGTTTAATATGCTGTCTAGGTTGGTCATAAGTTTTCTTCCAAGGAGCAAGCGTCTTTTAATTTCATGGCTGCAGTCACCATCTGCAGTGATTTTGGAGCCCAAGAAAATAAAATCTGTCACTGTTTCCATTATTTCCTCATCTATTTGCCATAAAGTGGTGGGAATGAATGCCATGATCTTCGTTTTTTGAATGTTGAATTTTAAGCCAACTCACTATAGAATCCATGGAGTAGGAACTCATTTGATCTTCACTGCAATCCTTTGATGCAAATAAAGAAGGGATTGCTTTGTCCTTATTTTACAATTGAGGAAACTGAGGTTCAGAGTGCCTTAGCAGCTTGCCTTAGCGACTGAACCCATTCATTCAATTAAAAAATAAGTGTTATAGGGACCAGGCACTGTCCTAGGTGCTGGCAATACAGTCACCAGCAAGACCGAAAAACTTCTTGTCCTGTTAGAATACACTTTCTAGCTAGGGAGAGACAATTAGCAAGACCTGTGGTCTAAGGCACTAAAGCATGTAGCCCTTTAGTTGGAGCGAGTGCTACAGTGAAATGCAGAGCAGGGGGCCGGGAGGTGTGCTGATGTTGCTATTCTAGATAGGGCATGGAGAGACACTGCAAGCTGAGGCTTGGAGGAGTGAGAGGAAGCCTGTCTTTATATGGTGAAGAGCATTCCAGGGAAACAGCCTTTGCACTTCCCAGCATGCCATGTTGCCTTCTCTCTCCTCTGGGCCAGGTTGAATTTTGCCACCCCTAAGGGTCGAAGGTGCCCTCCTCTCCACCATTTGAAATGCAGCCCTTGAGCATCTGGCGGACCACTTGCAAATCCCTGAAAGTGGCTTGCAGTGGAGCCCAGTGGCCACAGGGTGGCAGAGCTTCCCGCAGAGATGGCTCCTCACCCAGCTCGGGGGCGGTTGTAGAATAAGCGGTTAACCTAGAATCCGTTTCTCTTTGTCCTTGAAAGGACAGCAACTTTGGGCGCCAATGAGCAGGCTTCTTTGTGTCTTATGGCTCCTTGTGTCTACACCTCTGAGGGTGAGGGTGAGGAATGGAGGGTCAGGGTATGAGAGGAGAGTGGGACTCTCCCAGGGGACTGTTGAGATGACCGCAGATGCAGGGTGAGATGAGGAATCTGGGGCTTAGAGAGGGCAAGTTAGTGACCCAAGATCACACAGCTGATTGTGCCAGAACCGCATCTTCTGGTCCCCGGACCAGTTCTCCAGTGTCACTCCGCTTGCTTCCCCAGGCCTGGGGCTCAGTATTGGCTCAGTGCGGTGGGGAGCGGGGGTGGGGGGTCGGGGAAGGGTTTCAAGGCTGAGTGGGGAGAGGAGTGGAATGAGCAATGAGCTTCACACTCAGCTCATGGGATGTGGGATCAGAAAGGAGATCCATCTCTGCTGGTGGGATAGACCGTAGGACTCAGCTTTCTTATTTGCAGAATGGGAATAAAAAATTGGGTGATACCTGTGTGCAGAGACCAAATGTGGGCTTGTCTTTGGGATGAGATCTTTATTCTGAACTTTCAATGCCTATGGTAGGAGAACTTTTACAATGACTCCAACTTTGGGGAATCAGGTACACCTGGTTTCAAAGCCCATCTGGTAGGTGTACAGCCTTAACTTCTCTGAGACTCAGAGAAGTAAAATGGATCTAATAATATCATGGATTAAATGAGATAATCCAGGTAAAGAGCCCAGCCCAGTTTTTGACATTATAAATGCTCACTCTGTATTAATCCTGGGGTTGGTTGGGGAGGGGAGGGCAGCTAAGAGCAGAATGGAGGTGAGGACACTCAGAAATATAGTCAGGGTAAAAGCTTGAGAACACCTAGTCATTTTGCTGGGTGGCAAGGGGAAGCTGAGAGTCCAGGTTTTAGACTTAAAGTAAAGATAAAATAGCCACAGTATCTACTGTTTGTTAAGCACACATGTAACTTTATTTGTTTCTTACAATCATGTATAATCATGTTCTTAAAGTGCTGCACTCCATATGCCAGCAAACTGGAAAACTCAGCAATGGCCACAGGACTGGAAAAGGTCACTTTTCTTTCCAATCCCAAAGAAGGGCAATGCCAAAGAATTTTCAAACTACCATACAATTGCACTCATTTCACATGCTAGCAAGGTAATGCTCAAAATCCTTCATGCTGGGCTTCAACAGTACATGAATCAAGAGCTTCCAGATGTTCAAGCTAGATTTGGAAAAGGCAGAGATCAGATTGCCAACATTCGTTGGATCATAGAAAAAGCAAGAGAATTCCAGAAAAACATCTGGTTCATTGACTACGTTAAAGCCATTGTGGATGGCTATGAGCCACTATGCGGATCACAACAAACTGGAAAATTCTTAAAGAGAAAGGAATACCAGACCACCTTACCTGCCTTCTGAGAAACCTGTATGCAGGTCAAGAAACAAGTTAGAACTGAACATGGAACACTGGATTGGTTCAAAACTGGGAAAGAAGTACATCAAGGCTGTATATTGTCACCCTGCTTATTTAACTTCAATGCAGAGTACGTCATGCAAAATGCAGAGCTGGATGAATCACAAGCTGGAATCAGGATTGCCAGAAGAAATAACAACCTCAGATATGCAGATGACACCACACTAATGGCAGAAAGTGAAGAAGGACTACTAAAGCGCCTGCTGATGAAGGTGAAAACGGAGAGGAAAAAGCTAGCTTAAAACTCAACATTCAAAAAGCTAAGATCATGGAATCCAGTCCCATCACTTTATGGCAAATAGATGGGGAAAAAAATGGAAATAATGGCAGATTTAATTTTCTTGGACTTGAATAACTGTGGACAGTGACTGCAGCCATGAAATTAAAAGATGCTTGCTTATTTGGAGAAAAGCTATGGCCAACCCAGACAACGTATTAAAAGGCAGAGACATCACTTAGGTGACAAATGTCCATCTAGTCAAAGCTATGGTTTTTCCAGTAGTCATGTACGGATGTGAGAGTTGGACCATAAAGAAGGCGAGCATTAAAGAATTGATGCTTTTGAACTGTGGTGTTGGACAAGACTCTTGAGGGTCCCTTGGACAGCAGGGAGATCAAACCAGTCAGACCTAAAAAAAATCAACCCTGATTATTCATTGGAAGGACTGATGCTGAAGCTGAAGCTCCGATAATTTGGCCACCTGATGCGAAGAGCCAGCTCACTGGAAAAGACCCTGACGCAGGGAAAGGTTAAGGGCAGGAGGAGAAGGGGGCAACAGAGGATGAGATGGACATCAACTCAATGGACATGAGTTTAAGAAAACTGCAGGAGATAGTGAGGGACAAAAGCCTGGTGTAAGGCAGTCCCTGGGGTCAGAAAGAGTCAGACATGACTTAGCAACTGAACATCAATCATACAAGAGGAGGGCGCTGTTATTAAACTCATTTGTAGACGTGGTGACTGAGGCTTAGAGAGGTTAGTAACGGGCCTGAGGTCACACACTTGATAAATAGCAGAGCCTTAAGTTTTAGCTGTCAAATCACTGGGCTCAGCCATGGGGCTGTAATGTCTCTTGGCTTCTCTGATATTCCATTACCCTCATCTGTACTCTTGGGATGATAAAATCTACAGGAACCTACTTTGTGATGCAGGTTCCAACCCTCCAGGATAGTTTCCAATATTTCTAAAAAAATCCCAATAAGAATTATAGCCTAGCTCCAGGAGAGAAGTGAATCAACTTTTAAAAAACAATTACCCTTCTAAAATTTCACATATTTTCACCTTTCTACTATGATAATTTTTACAATGGTATACAAATATTATGTGTAGTAGATTCATTGCCCAGCTTCAATGGCTATCAACATTTGCCATCTTGTTTCATCTATCCCCACAGCTGAAATTCATTTTTTTTTTCTCAAGAGGGATTTCTCAAGATTTATCCTAAAAGAAAATCTTGTCAACTCCACCCTATTCCTCCCGTAGCACAATTTCCCCCTCAACCTGATTGTTATATTATTGACAGATGACATTGTGTAAGTGTCAAGTGTAATGTAATGATTTGATATATGTTAATATTGAAAAGTTATTGCCACAATAAGGTTAGTTGACACATTCATCACTTCACATAGGTTTTTTTTTTTTTTTTTTCTGGGGGAGGAGAACTTTAAAAATCTACTTTCTTAGCAACTTAGTAACTTTCAAATGTACAGTACAGGATTATATAGTCACAATGCTATATATTACAGCCTCAAAACTTATTCATCTTATAACTGGAAGTCATTTTGTTTGTTTTTTGCTGGGAGTATTTAAAATCTGAGGCATCATATCATTTTATGGCCTGGATCTTTTGTATCTGCCTTATTGACTCATGCTGGCCTGTGGAGGTCTACCTCTAACAGTAAAGGTGTGTTCCATTGCAAGAAAGAGAAGATTCAAATAATAGAGCTTAACCAATAAAGGCATTTGATTGATTTGTATCATGCGAAGCCTGAAAGTAGGCGGTTAAAGGATTGGGGAAGTGACTCACTGATTGTTAGGCACTAGAGTGTTATCTCTATGAAGTCTTAGTCTTTACCTCATGGCCCCAAGATGGCTGCCAAAGCTCTAAGCATATGTCCTCACACGATAGCATTCAGAACACAAAGCGTAGGAGGAAGAGATCAAGAGATCAAGGTATTTTCTTATTGGAACCTGCAGGAATAGTAATGATCCCACAGAGTGTTTTTGAAAAATGTATGCAAACATTGATGTCGTCACAAAGACCTGGGGGTGCCCAGGGCGTTCAGAGCATGGGGGCCAGAGACGCTGCGTATCCTGCAGTGCTTGGGACAGTCCCCCTAGTGAAGAATGTTCCCACTAGACATTCATTATAATCATCTGAAACTAGAAACTAACTCTACTTTCCATGTAAACACGACATGCTTTGAGGGTTTTAATGTTGACCAATTTTTCCAGGGATGCAGCTACAGGCTGTCACAGAGATAGCCTGGACTTTGTTTTATTGAGAATGTTAACAAGAATTGCTCCCTGTCTTCTTCAGGAGCTCACATTACTGGTGGCAACCAGCTCAGTGTGTTTGAGGGACTCCCCACGGCCCATGCCTGTCCATTCTTGTGGTGTTTATGGTCATTCCCTTTATGGTGATTTTGCGTCTTGCTGTCAGCACATGGTGGCTTCATCCTGATGACTTCCAAGTGGTGGTGTCTGGGTATCAATATATTGAAATGCCTATTATTTTTTAGTATAGATATCATTTAATTTTTTTCTTTGTATTGCAACTAGCTTATTGTTCTGATTTAATGAAAAAATTACGTGTATGGGTATCCTTGAATGTCCCTTCATGGTAGTAATATAGGGACAACAAACATTTTTATTATAATAAAGGAACTATTGGGTCTGAAAGGTTGTGGCCTCTTAGCTTGGAAGCTTCTCCTGGAGTTGAGCCACCTTCCTTGAGAGCTTGGCCATTCCATCCTGCACAAGACTGGGGAGCTGTTGGCAAGGAAGAAGTGGTGGCTGTTGGGAGGAGACCACTGGTGTCTATTCTCTACTGACCATGGGCTGCAGAATCTCAGCAAATTTCCTGGGGTCCAGGGTGGCTCAGAAAGAACAAAGCTCCTAACAACTGAGTAGGAGCAGCAGCGGGGAAGAGAGGTGTACGTGTGTGCAGGGTAGGGCAGGAGGTAGTGTTCAGGAAGTGTTGCTGCTGCTGCTGCTGCTGCTAAGTTGCTTCAGTCGTGTCTGACTCTGTGTGACCCCATAGACGGCAGCCCACTAGGCCCTGCTGTCCCTGGGATTCTCCAGGCAAGAACACTGGAGTGGGTTGCCATTTCCTCCTCCAATGCATGAAAGTGAAAAGTGAAAGTGAAGTCACTCAGTCGTGTCCGGCTCAAGTATTATGAGTGGCTAAATATGTAGGTGTACATGGTATATACTTGTATGTGTGCCATGTATCTGTATATATGGCACATGTACACATGTATTATATATGCATTTGTGGTATGTATGTGTATGTGGTATATATATGTATGTATGCAGTATGTATATATGTGCATGGTATGTATAAATGTATGTGGTATGCACCTGTATATGTGGCATGCATATGAATGTGTGGTATATAAATGTATATATGTTGTATGTATATATTTTTATTTTATTATTTATTAAAATTTTTATTATATGTTGAAGTACAGTTGATTTACAATGTTGTGTTAGTTTCAGGTGTACAACAAAGTGATTCAGGTATACATATACATATATCTATTCTTTTTCAGGTTCTTCTCCAATTAGGTTATTACAGAATACTGAGGAGACTTCCTTGTGCTTTATAGTAAGTTCTTATTGACTGTCTATTTTATATGTATTAGAGTGTATATGTTAATCCCAAACTCCTAGTTACTTTTCCCACCTTTTCCCCTTTGATAATCATAATTTGCTTTCTATGTCTGTAAGTCTGTTTCTGTTTTGTAAATAGATACATTTGTATCATTTTTTTAAGATTCTACATATAAGTGATATGATATGATATTTGTCTTTGTCTGGCTTGCTTAACCTAGTATGATAAACTCTAGGTCCATCCATGTTATTGCAAATGGCATTATTTCATTTTTCATGGCTGAGTAGTATTCCACTGTATTTATGTATAACATCTTTTTAATCCATTCCTCTGTCAATGGACATTTAGGTTGTTTCCATGTCTTGGTTATTGTAAACAGTGCTGCAGTGAACACTGGGGTGCATGTATGTTTTTGAATTATGGTTTTCTCTGGATATATGCCCAGGAGTGGGTTGTTGGATCATAATGGCAACTCAATTTTTAGATTTTTTTAATAATTAAAAATTATTTATTTGGATGCATTGAGTCTTAGTTGTGGCATGTAGGCTCTTCTTTGTGGCACAGGCTTCTGTCTAGTTGTAGCGAGTGGGCTGTAGAGCTCGTGGGCTCTGTAGTTGTGGCTCATGGGCTTAGTTGTGCCACAGCATGTGGGACCTTAGTTTCCTGACCAGGGATGGAACCCATGTCTCCTTCAGTGGAAGGCAGATTCTTAACTACTGGACCACCAGGGAAGTTCTGATTTTTATTTTTTAAATTTTATTTTATTTTTAATTTGTCAACAAAGGTCCATCTAGTCAAGGCTATGGTTTTTCCAGTGGTCATGTATGGATGTGAGAATTGGACTATAAAGAAAGCTAAGCACTGAAAAATTGATGCTTTTGAACTGTGGTGTTGGAGAAGACTCTTGAGAGTCCCTTGGATTGCAAGGAGATCCAACCAGTCCATCCTAAAGGAGATTAGTCCTGGGTGTTCATTGGAAGGACTGATGTTGAAGCTGAATCTCCAGTACTTTGGCCACCTGATGCGAGGGGCTGACTCATTGAAAAGACAAAGATTGAAGGCAGGAGGAGAAGGGGACGACAGAAGATGAGATGTTTGGATGGCATCACCAACTCAATGGACATGGATTTGGGTGGACTCCAAGAGTTGGTGATGGACAGGGAGGCCTGGCGTGCTGTAGTTCATGGGGTTGCAAAGAGTTGGACACGACTGAGCAACTGAACTGAACTGAATTTATGGCCCAAGATGTGATCTTTCCTGGAGAATGCTTCATGTGCACTTGAGAAAAAAGTGAAATCTAATGTTTTTGGATAAAATGCCCTGTAGATATCAATTAGGTCCAACTTGTCCAATGTATTGTTTAAAGCTTGTGTTTCTTTATTAATTTTCTGTTTAAATGAGCTGCCCATTGATGTGAGTGGGGTATTAAAGTTCCCCACTACTACTGTGTTACCATCGATTTCCCCTTTAACAGTTGTTAACATTTGCCTTATGTATTGACATGCTCCTATGTTGGGTGCATATATATTTATAATTGTTATATCTTCTTTTTGGATTGATTTCTTGATCATTATATAGTGTCCTTCTTTGTCTCTTTTAACACTCTTTATTTTAAAGTCTATTTTATCTGATATGAGTATTGCTACTCCTGCTTTCTTTTGATTTTTGTTTGCATGGAATATCTTTTTCCAGCCCCTCACTTTTAGTCTGTATGTATTCCTAGATCTGAGATGGGTCTTGTTTTTGCATCCATTCAGCCAGTCTGTGTTTTTTGGTTGGAGCATTTAGCCCATTTACATTTAAGGTAATTATTGATATTTGTGATCTTGTTATCATTTACTTTATTGTTTGAGATTTGTTTTTGTAGGCCTTTTCTTTTTATGTTTCCTGTCTAGAGAAGTTCCTTTAGCATTTGTTGAAGAGCTAGTTTGGTGGTGCTGAATTCTCTTAACTTTTGCTTCTCTGTAAAGCTTTTGATTTATCCTTTGAGTCAGAATGAGATCCTTGCTGGGTAGAGTAATCTTGGTCGTAGATTTTCCCTTTTATCACTTTGAGTATATCTTGCCATTCTCTTCTGTCCTGTAGAGTTTCTGTTGAAAGATCCGCTGTTAGCCTTATGGGGACCACTTTGTATGTTATTTGTTGCTTTTCCCTTGCTACTTGTGATATTTGCTCTTTGTGTTTAATTTTTGTTAGCTTGATTAATACGTGTCTTGGCATGTTTTTCCTTGAATTTATCCTCGTATGGGACTCTCGGGGCTTCCTGGACTTGGGTGGCTATTTCCTTTCCCGTTTTAGGGAAGTTTTCAACTAGAATCACATCAAATATTTTCTCCTGCCCTTTTATTTTGTCTCTTCTTCTGGGACCTTTTTGATTTGAATGCTGGGGCTCTTAATGTTGTCTCAGAGGGGTCTCTGAGATTGTCCTTATTACTTTTTATTCTTTTTTCTTTACTGTGTTCTGCTTCAGTTATTTCCACCATTCTGTCTTCCAGCTCACTTATCCCTCTTCTGCTTCAGTTACTCTACCATTGGTTCTCTCCAGAGTATTTTTAATCTCAGTTATTGCACTGTTCATTGTTGATTGTTTATTTTTTAATTCTTCTAGGTCCTTGTTAAACATTTCTCATATCTTATCTATCCATTTATCTTATATCTTATCTTATATCTTATATCTCATATCTTATCGATTTATCTGTGTGTACATTTTATTTTCAAGATTTTGGGATCATCTTTATTATCATTACTCTGAATTCTTTTTCAGTTAGACTGCCTATTTCCTCTTCATTTTTTTGGTCTTCTGTTTTTTTTTTTTTTAACCATGCTCCTTCATGTGCTGTATATTTCTATGACTTTTCATTTTGTTTAATTTACTATGTTTGGGGTCCTTTCTGCAGGCTGGAAGGTCATAGTTCCTCTTAATGGTGGAGTCTGCCCCTTGTTGGTGGGGTTGGGCCAGTGCCTTGTCAAAATTTCCTGGTTGTGGTGTGGGAAGGACTCATGCTTGTATTCTGCTGGATGCTTGGGTCTGGCCTCTCTTGAAGGCAGTGCCGTGTCCAGTGGTGTGTTTTGGGGTATCTGTGGGTTTGGTATGGCTTTGGCCAGCCTGTATGCTAATGTGCAGGGTTGTGCTCCTGTTTTGCTGAGGGATTGGTGTGGGGTATCTGGCACTGAAGCTTACTGACTTTTAGGTGTGGCTTGGTCTTAGTGTTGAGATGGAGGCTTTTGGGAGGGCTCTCTCATACTCATGTTCTGTGGGGTTGGGAGTTCTCTGGTGGTACAAAGTCCTGGAGTTGAGTCTCCTGCATCTGGGGTTTGGGCCTGACCTCTTACAGTAGCATCAAGACTTTAGAGGCCACACAGCACAGAAAACAAAACCCCGAGACTAATGGTGAAACAGTTGTCAACAGCCAAGATCACCCAAAGAGATTCACACACCTATACAGGGAAAAGAAGGAAGAAGGAGAAAGTAGAATAAAAAAGGACAAGAAGAGGAGTCAAAAGAGAAGAGAGCAATCAAGCCAATAATCAAACCCCTAAGTGAAAACCAATACTAAAAATTAGACTCTCAAAAATACAAAATTAAAAACAAAGGATCAAAAAACAAAATCAAAAACATGGGGGGAAAATTAGGCCCTCAAAAATATAAAATCAAAAGCAAAAATAAAAAACATGGAATCGTTTTAAAATAGGATTTTTTTAGAAAAGGAAAAAGTAGGTTATAAGGAATAATAAATAACCATGTTATACAATATGAGGGAAAAAAAGGGGGAAAAGGGAGAGACTATATATAGAGTGGTAGTGAGAGGAATGTCTATAATTCTTCCATTTTTCCTGCTCCAATTGATTGACAGAAAGTCCTTCAGTATATCTAGAAAGTCTCTGGATCTGTTGTGGCAGTGTGGGGTCAGCTCAGACTCAGATCTTCCCTTGCTCCAGACTGTACTTGCTTTCAAAGTCTATGATTACCCCTAAAGTGCATAGTCTCAGGCTAATTGTGGGAGTGTAAGCCATCGCACCTGCCACTTCTGGGGCAGTTTCCCCTTCTTTCCTTAGTGTACATAGCCCCTGGCATTCTGCTTTGGTTTTGGGTCTGCCTCTGCTTTTAAGTCTCTCTCCAGTGTCTGTTCTCTACCCAGACACGAGGGGGCAAAAATAGCCACTTATTAGGGCTCACTTGCTCCGTTGTGCTCAGCAGGGCGAGTGGTACAGCAGACACTGCTAGGGTGTGTGGGGAGTGCCCACTGTGCCTGGTCCCTGGAGGAGGCTGCCACCATCTAAGGCAGGCCACACATTTCCCCAGGGAGTTGGTACTGGGTTGTGGGACCCTTGGCAGAGCCAAGCCAGGCTTCCGGGAAGACATGGGTAGCAACCTATGGCAGTTCACAGCTTGGTGGTAACTGCAATCTCTGGAGTTGGGACCCTGCCTTCCGCCTCTGGTACTTGCACCTGCTTCTCTGTCTCTGGGCTATAGACCACAGTCGATTCACTCCCCCTTTAGCATTCACTAGAAATGGCAACCCACTGCAGTACTCTTGCCTGGAAAATCCCATGGACGGAGGAGCCTGGTAGGCTGCAGTCCATGGGGTCGCTAAGAGTCAGACACAACTGAGCGACTTCACTTTCACTTTTCACTTTCATGCGTTGGAGAAGGAAATGGCAACCCACTCCAGTATTCTTGCCTGGAGAATCTCAGGGACGGTGGGCTGGCGTCTATGGGGTCGCACAGAGTTGGACATGACTGAAGCGACTTAGCAGCAGCAGCAGCAGAGCACCATTCTTTGTTCTGTGAGAGAGTGGGGGTAGAGCACGGTGCTAGAACCTTCCTTCACGAATGATCTTTTGCTTCTCTGGCAGTCCCAGGGTTTTTCCTGGCCTGTCTCTGCAGCGTCACATTAGCCCCCTCAGACCATTTTCATGGCCATCAACCTTGGTCCTTTTCCTGAGGACTGACCCCCAAAGGCCTGAGCCTCAATAGCCAGCCCCGGCTTGCTGTGGACGGACGTGAGCACGTGAACTGCTTCTTGGCTGGGAAATGCCATTCGATGTGATCTCTGTGGTGAATTTTCGCTCTTTTGCCCTTGGAGCACGTGTCTTGCTGCACTCCCCTCTGAGATTCTGAAGTTCCCCCTGACCCTGCCTGTGAGGGGGTTTCCTAGTGTTAGAAAACTTCCTGCTTCACCACTCCCTCCCCAGGCACAGGTGCCTGTCCCAAACTCCTTCGTCTCCCTTTTTTGTCTTTATCTTTTGCCCTACCTCATTTGGGGGAGTTCAGTTTGCCTTCCTGGGATTCGGGGATCCTCTGCCAGTGTTCAGAAGATGTTCTGTGGAAATTGTTCCATGTACAGGTGATATTTTGATACATTTGTGGGGGAGGAAGGTGGTCTCCCCATCCTGTTCCTCCACCATCTTGAAGGTTCCCCAGTCCTGATTTTTAGAGCTTTAAGGAATCTCCATACTGTTCTCTACCATGGCTGTACCAGTTTACATTCCCACCAACAGTGCAGAAGGGCACCCCCTCTTCAGAATTCATTGTGTATAGACTTTATGATGATGGCCATTTTAATTGGTGTGAAGTGATACCTCATTGCAGTTTTGATTTGCATTTCTCTAATGATTAGTGATGTTGAGCATCTTTTCATGTGACTTTTGGCAATCTGTATGTCTTCTTTGGGGAAATGTCTATTTAGATCTTCTGTCCATTTTTGTGATTGAGTTGTTTGCTTTTTGTTATTGAGTTGTATTAGCTTTTTGTATACTTTGGAAATTAAGCCCTTGTCGCTTGCATCATTTGCAAATATTTCCTCCCTTTCTGTAGGTTGTCTTTTCTTTTTGTTTATGGCTTCCTTTAGGTCCCAATTGTTTATTTTTGTTTTTATTTTCATTACTCTGAGAGGTGGATCCCCAGGTAGATCAACAACCTCAGATATGCAGATGATACCACCCTAATGGCAGAAAGTGAAGAGGAACTAAAGAGCCTCTTGATGAAGGTGAAAGAGGAGAGTGAAAAAGCTGTCTTGAAACTCAACATTAAAAAGACTAAGATCATGGCATTTGGTCTCATCACCTCATGGCAAATGGAAGGGGAAGAAGTGTTAGTAATGACAGATTTTTTTCTTGGGCTCCAAAATCACTGTGGATGGTTACTGCAGGCATGAAATTAGAAGATGCTTGCTCTTTGGGATGAAAGCTATGACAAAGTTAAATAACATAATAGAAAACAGAGATATCACTTTGCTGACAAATGTTCGTAAGTCATGTACGGATATGACAATTGGATCATAAAGTAGGCTGAGCACTGAAGAATTGATGCTTTTGAACTGTGGTGTTGGAGAAGACTCTTGAGCGTCCTTGGACTGCAAGGAGATCCAACCAGTCCATCCTAATGGAAACCAGTCCTGAATATTCACTGGAAGGACTGATGCTGAAGCTGAAACTCCAATACTTTGGCCACCTGATGTGAAGAGCTGACTCATTGTAAAAGACACTGATACTGGGAAATCTAAGGCAAAACGAGAAGGAGGTGGCAGAGGATGAGATGGTTAGATAACATCACTGACTCAGAGGACATGCTTTTGAACAAACTCTGGGAGACAGTGGAAGACTGAGGAGCCTGGGATGCTGCAGTCCATAGGGTCACAAAGAATCAGACACAACTCAGTGTCTGAACAACAGCAATGATATGCATGTATGGTATGAATGTATATGTTATATACATATGCATGTGTAGTGTGTATATGCATGTGTTGTATGTAAATATATATTTGTGGTATGTATATATATTTCAATATTCTCTGATTTAGTTTATTGTCTAAATAAACAGGTGACAGAGGAAATGTTAGTTTGGATGTAATTAGTTAGAGAAGCTCTTCAGGGAAGCTGTGTGCCGTGTTCTGTGGTTCCTCAAACAGCATCTGGAACGGAATAGTAAAAACCAGGAGGTGAGAGCCTGGTGGTGGAGGTAAGGGGTGGGGTTTTTGGTTCCCGATATGATATTTCTTTTACCCAGTGTTGCCCTGATTTGCCTGAGGCTCAGAAAGTAGTGGGCTGAGGAGAGGATTTTGGATTTAATTCAAAATTAAATGGGAGTTATTGGTAGTTTGAGCAGGAGAGTAAAGTGTACTTGGTAAAAATGTACACTCCCAGGCCCCAGTCCAGCCTCTGAGAATCAGAATCTGGGTGGGGAGGTGTCTAGGGATGATAAGCACCGCCCCCCTCGCCCCCGCAGTGATTCTTATCATCATGCACGTTAGAGGAGACTGTGCCGCATAGTGGAGGCTCTTACATTTAAATCTGCTTCAGAATCTGCCAAAGGGCTTATTGAACCACCACCGTGTGCTGGTCCCACCCCCAGAGTTCCTGACTCGTAGGTTGGGGAAGGACAGACCAAGAATTTGCATTTTTAATGAGTTCCTAGTGATACTGATGCTGTGGGTCTCTGGACCACGTTTAAAAGCACTGGCTCATACCTGGGGTTCTCAACCCTGGCTGTACATTGCAGTTAACTGGGAGCTTGAAAAATAATCCTAATGTTCTGGCCACACGAAGGCCCCAAGAAATCAGAATCTCTGGGGGTAGGATCTAGCATTATAAAAAAAGGAAAAACAAAACCCCTAACCTTTTCCAGGTGATTCTAGTGTGTAGCCAGGACTGAAAATCGTGGTTTTGAAAGTCTTAAACCCTGAATTGGTTATCAAAAATGCAGTGTCGTCAGTCTCCCTGTTGAACACAAAACGCTGGGGCTGGGTCCTTGCATTAACAAGTGTCCAGGTGCACTGAATTTTTTTTGCATTAGTCTTTTTTTTTGTTTACTTTATTTTATATTGGAGTATAACTGATAAGCAATTTTGTGATAGTTTCAGGGGGACAGCAAAGGGACTCAGCCATCCATATACATGTATCCAATCTCCCACAAAGCGCTGAAATTTTAAGACATTTCTCAGGTCCCATGGTCATCACTGGGGAAATGCTGTGGAAATGACCCAACTCGTCTAAGATGACAGCTGCCATGTGCTGAGCCCCAGTGCAAACCACAACATTCAAATTCAGCATCCCCTAGTTCCCAGGATAACCGTGCAAGAGGTAGAAGTTATTAGCTCCACTTGACACGTGGGTAAACTGTGGCTCAGAGAAATGAAGTGTCCCCTTGAGGCCACTTGTCATAAGTGGCAGAGCCAGGATATGACCTCAGATTTCTCCAGCTTTAGTGTCTACGTCCTTTGTGCTAAGCCTTCTTGCCTTCTCCTTGGAGTCTGTTTTGTGCAGGAGTGGGATAGAAATTGGGGAGACTTGCAGGAGAACAAATTATTTTGTATTGATGAAATAAAAATGCATGACCGCCAGCCATCTTGCCTCTTTCTTCTGGAACTGGCTCAGTGGTATTAAAAGGTGAGTGGGCCTCACTCAGGCAGTTGTGATTAACTTGCTGACTGCTGAGAATGCCATAAAGCATTGTTTAATGCGGCATGTCTGTTATGCTGCTCTGGCTCTCAGGCTTGGGAAGAGCCAGCCCCAGGCTTGGGTGGTCAGCAGAAATGAAGGCCTGTTGGCATGTGCAAACCGTCGGCTGTTAGCATTTCCTTGCCCGGCCTGGCATCAGGTCCAGAAGCTTGATTAATGGAGACTGAGGGAAGCAAGGCATTTGGGACGTTAAGTGGAGTTTGGGTTTGTAACCACATGAGCTGCTTTGAAAGTGGTAATTAAGACTTTGGATCAGAGAGCCTGAGGTTAAATCCCTGCTCTGCCTCTCTCTTAAAAAATTGAGATATAATTCATTTAGCATACAATCACCATATTAAAGCACACAGTTCAGTGGATTTTAGTATATTCATTGTATTGTACAGCCTTGATCACTATCTATGCTGTGCTGCTCGCCGTGTCCGATTCTTTGTGACTGGGCTGCAGGCGGCCAGGCTGCCAGGCTCTTCTACCCATGGGATTTTTCAGGCAAGTATACTGGAGTGGGTTGCCATTTCCTCCTCCACTATCTATTGCAGAACATTTTTATCACCCCTAGAGGAACCCCATCTCCCCATTCCCTTCGATCCCCCAGCCCTCGGCAACCACCGACTGCTTTCTGTCCCGATGGGTTTTCCTGTTCTGCATTTCATATCAATGGACTCATACAATGTGTGGCCTTTTTTCACTGAGCATCATGTTTACACGGTTCATCCACGTTGCAGCCTGCATCAGTATCTCATTCATTTTTATGGCTCAGTGAGATCCCGTTGTGCGGATGTGTAACATTTTGTTTACCCATTTGCCTGGTGATGGATATCTGGACTTTTCCTACTTTTTGACTATTGTGACTGGTGCTTCCGTGAACATTCACGGGCACATTTTTGTGTAGCTGTATGTCTTCATTGCTTTTGTGTAGATACCTAGGACTGAAATTCCTGGGTCATACGGCAACTACATGTTTAATGTGTTTTCGGAGCTACCAGAGTGTTTCCATAGCATCTACTCTGCTCACCACCTCTTTGCACCTTGGTCTCCTCTTCTGTCAAATGGAGATCATTAGAGTGCCAGCCTTACTGGGTTCTCGTGATGGAATGAAATATTGTAGGCAGAGTCCTCCAGCATCATCCCTGGCCCTACACCAGTCACTTAATGAATGTTAACTCTTAGTATTAGTATTTACCAACATATTTACTTATTTATGAAAGGAACACAGTCCCCAAATATATACAGCCCTCACCGGGAAGAGGAATAATAAAAATAGGCTTAGAAAATCGATGGGGATATAAATGGCGATGGTTCCTGGAGTCTAAACAAAAGGTTTTATTAAAGTTCAGTGCAGTAAGCATTTATGCAGCAGGGCTGAGCCAATTCACTCTCAAAGCTTGAGCAGAAGGGGGAGACTGGGCTCTACCCAGGCACCTGAGGGTCTATTAGCTTCCTGGGGTGGCAACTTTCAACCCTGGCACTCTCACTTCTGGTTTGCTAGGTGGGTAACCTGAAGACTGGATTGATCTGTGATTGGCTGGCATAGGGGGAAGCAGTCAAGAAAGAGGCTGGAAAGAATTCTGATGAGCTGTCTGTCCTTGGCAATAGTCACAAGAGGAACAGCTATCATTTTTCCGAGCAGTAACTATGTGCCAGGTGATTGGTTGAAGTCTGGAGATAAAACCTTGACTGTTGACTGTCACAGTTACACAAGTCTTTTCGGTCAAGGATGTAATTAACAACTAATAATGTGTGCTAAATATGTGCTAGGTACTGTGCTAGCTTCCTTACATGCATTTTCTCATTTAAGTCACATAATAAATCTGTAGATTGTTTCTGTGCAATTCCTGTTTTGCAGATAAGGAAACAGAGGCTCAGACAAGAGAAATGACTTACTCAAGGGTTCTCAGTGAGTAGTAAGTGAAGTTAGAATAGGAGCATGGGTCTGTTTGACTCCAAGGCTTTGCCCAAAGAGGGAGGTAGGCACCTGGGTTTGCACATGTGTGTAAGGGGGCTGGGTCCTTCTCCTTTTCCTGGTTCCTCATCTCCTCCCATTCAATGTACCCCACCTCGGCCTCCTTTCAGTTTTGAGAACACACCAACATCCTTCTCTTCTTAGAGTCTTTGTACTTACTACTCCTTCTACCTGGAACCTGCTCCCCACAAACTCTCAATTAACTCCTGTTATTCTTGAGTTTATAGCAGGGGGCACTCATTGCCTCTCAATAACAATTCCCCCCTTTTAGTAACAACTCTGGGAAACACCTTAGAGACTGCATTTCCCAGCCTCTCTTGCAGTATGATATGTTCATAGGACCAACTTTTGGCCAATGAGATAGAAATGGAATGTTCTATAAGACACAGCTCCTTAAGTAGGTGGAGGTGTAGTCCCTTAATTTTTTAATGCTCTTGCCCTGTCCTGTTGTCTGTGATGTAGATTTGGTGGCTGGTGCTCTAGCAATCATTTTGGACTATGAGGCAACCTTGAGAATGAAAGTCACATATTAAGGAATGTGAAGCAGAAAGACAGAAGGAAGCTGGACTCCTGATAACTGGTGGAGTTATCAAATCTGTCCTGTGTTTATTATGGCTTTTCATGGAATGAGAGAAAAAGGAAACTGTTTTGTTAAAGCTACTAAGTTGTTCCTAGCAAATAATGAAATTCCTAACTAATACAATTTCTAGTTTAAAAATGACTTTCTCAGAATGACTTATGTGAAGCTCAAAATAGTTCCCTCTTTTTGTTTTCTCTCATACACCTAGTTTTTTTTCTTTCATTGCCCTGATTCCAATAAAAAGAAATACATGCTGCTTTATTGGAGAAGGCAATGGCACCCCACTCCAGTGCTCTTGCCTGGAGAATCCCATGGATGGAGGAGCCTGATGGGCCGAAGTCCATGGGGTCACCAAGAGTCGGACACGACCGAGCAACTTCACTTTCACTTTTCACTTTCATGCATTGGAGAAGGAAATGGCAACCCACTCCAGTGTTCCTGCTTGGAGGATCCCAGGGACGGGGGAGCCTGGTGGGCTGCTGCCTATGAGGTCGCACAGAGTCGGACACGACTGAAGCGACTTAGCAGCATGCTGCTTTATTTATCTTCTCCCCTGGACTATTGGACACATGGACAGTGCCACTAGGTATAGACAGGTTGTGTACTGCACAAATCCAGGGGTACCAGTTAAGTAATAGTCTATGTGAGTGGCACTTCCTAAAATTCTATAATGCACAGCCTCTGTGGCTGTATATAGCAGCTCTGTCTACAAGGCCAGGAGGGACTTTGACCATGAGTTTATTCAGTGAACTCTTGGCTCTTAGCCAGAATGTCTCAACAAATATTGGTTGCAAGATGAATAAAAATGATGGATTCCTTGATCTGGGTACTGAGGGTGCAGAGATGGGCAAAGCATGGAAATGATGGCAACAAGGTGTGGTCAGTGCTTTAACCCAGGGAAGAGAGAAGGATTCTGGGCTCAGAGGGAGCTTGGTGGGGACAGAGGGGACCGGAAGAGGGGCTGGAAGCTTTGTGGGCAGGAGGCCCTCCCCTTTTGGCCTCAGATTTCCATCTGTAAAATGTAGGCCTTGTTGCAGAAAAGTGGTTTTGTTTAACATTTAATTTTCTCTTTTATTTTACATCTTCATTTGTTTTATGTAGGCCATGCTTGCATGATAAAAGATGCAAATAGTACAAAAGGCATAGGAAGAAAAGTAAATTTCTTTTCACTCCAAATTCCCCAAATCTGCCCCCTACATACCCTCTGTGCCTGCCTTTTCTTAAAAAAAAAAAACTGGTCACCACTGTAATCAGTTTTTTTTAAAAGGGAATGTATTCATTTTATTTCATGAAGCTATTTTTATTTTTTTGGTGTGTGCTTGGTCTTTTTTATTTTAATTAGAGGCTAATTACTTCACTGTATTTTAGTAGTTTTTGCCATACATTGACAGGAATCAGCCATGGGTGTACATGTGTTCCCCATCCTGGCATCCACCCCCCCCACCTCCTTCCCCATCCCATCCCTCAGGGTCATCCCAGTGCACTAGCCCTGAGCACCCTGTCTCATGCATCGAACCTGGACTGGTGATCTATTTCACATATGTTAATATACATGTTTCAATGCTATTCTCTCAAATCATCCCACCCTCACCCTCTCCCACAGAGTCCACAAGTCTGTTCTCTACATCTGGGTCTTGTTTGCCGTCTCATATACAGGTTCATCGTTACCATCTTTCTAAATTCCATATATATGTGTTAATGTACTGTATTGGTGTTTTTCTTTCTGACTTACTTCGCTCTGTATAATAAGCTCCAGTTTCATCCACCTCATTAGAACTGATTCAAATGCATTCTTTTTAATAGCTGAGTAATAGTCCATTGTGTATATGTACCACAGCTTTCTTATCCACTCATCTGTCACTGGACATCTAGGTTGTCATGAAGCTATTTTTAAAGAGGAGCAGTGTGTGAGGTGAGGCTGTAGCTCAGTGGTAAAGGACATGCTCAGCATGCATGAGGTTCTGGGTTCAGTCCCCAGCATCTCCATTCTGTCATGTCCTTCTTCGAGACACATTTTTCTTCTCCGTTGCTGTTATATTATAGCCCATTCCTGTAGAATCTGGAAAATTAATGACCTTGCTTCCAAGTACTTATATGTTCCTCTGGTTATGCTTGTTAACTTTCTGTTTTATTTTCAAACTTTAAATTGACTTAAAATTGTATGTCTTCTTTGTAAAAGTGTCTATTCAGATCCTCTGCCCCATAACCAATTATCTTTGTATTTGCACCTTTCCAGAATTATGTGTATAATGCAAGTATACATATGCTATACATGCATATACTGAATTAGAGTATCCCCTTCATGGATCGCGATCTTGTCATGGCAAAAGGGCTTGTGTAACTCAATGAAACTATGAGTCATGCCATCCAGGGTCCCCCAAGACAGACAGGGCATAGCGAAGCGTTCTGACAAAATGTCGTCCACTGGTGGAGAGTGAAACGGCAAGCCATTCCAGTATTCTTGCCTGGAGAACCCCATGAACAGTAAGAAAAGGCAAAAAGATATGACACTAGAAGATGAGACACCCTTCCTACTCCCAGGTCAGAAGGTGTCCAATATGCTACTAGGGAAGAACAGAGGGTAATTACTAATAGATCCAGAAAGAAAGAAGTGGCTGGGCCAAAGCAGAAACAATGCTCAGCTGTGGATGTGTCTGGTGGTGAAAATAAAGTCCGATGCTGTAAAGAACAATATTGCATAGAAACTTGGAATGTTAGGTCCATGAATCATGGTAAATTGGACGTGGTCAAGCAGGAGGCAAGAGTGAATACTGACATCTTAGAAATCAGTGAACTAAAATGGACAGGAATGGGTGAATATAATTCAGGTGACGGTTATATCTACTACTGTGGGTAAGAATCCTTTAGAAGAAATGGAGTAGCCCTCATAGTCAACAGAAGAGTGTGAAATGCAGTACTCAGGTACACTTTCAAAAATGACAGAATGATGTCATTTCATTTCCAAGGCAAACCATTCAAAATCACAATCCAAGTTTATGCCCCAACCACTGATGCTGAAGAAGCTGAAGACCAGTTCTATGAAGACCTAAAACACCTTCTATGTTTTTGCTGTTTAGTCACTAAATTGTGTCCCAACTCTTTTGCAACCCCGTGGACTGAGGCCTGCCAGTTCTTCTATCCATGGGATTTCCCAGGCAAGAATATTGGAGTAGGTTGCAATTATCTTCTGCAGGGAATCTTCACTAACATAAAAAAAAAAGTTTTCATTTTCATCATAGGAGATTAGACTGCAAAAGTAAAAAGTCAAGAGATAACTGGAATAACAGGCAAGTTTGGCCTTGGAGTACAAAACAAAGCAGGGCAAAGTCTAACAGAATTTTTCAATGGAACACACTGGTCATAGCAAACATTCTTTTTCAACAACCCAAGAGATGACTTTACACATGGACATCAACAGATGGTGAATACCAATATCAGATTGATTATGTTCTTGTAGCCAAAGATGGAGAAGCTGTATATAGTCAGCAAAAACAAGACTGAGAGCTGACTATGGCTCAGATCATGAACTCCTTACTACAAAATTCAGGCTTAAATTGAACAAAGTAGGGAAAACCACTAGGCCATTCAGGTATGACCTAAATGAAATCCCTTATGATTATACAGTGAAGGTAATGAACAGTTTAAAGGGAGTAGATCTAGTAGACAGAGTCCCTGAAGAACTATGGACAGAGGTTCATAATATTGTACAGGAGTCTGTCTAAAACCATCCCAGAGAAAAAGAAGTGCAAGATGGCAAAGTGATTGTCTGAGAAGGCTTTACAAATAGCTGAGGAAAGAAGAGAAGTGAAAGGCAAAGGAGAAATGGAAAGATATACCCAACTGAATGCAGAATTGCAGAGAACAGCAAGGAGAGATAAGAAGGTCTTCTTCAATGAACAATGCAAAGAAATAAAGGGAAATAATAGAATGGGAAAGACTTAAAGATCTCTTCAAGAAAATTGAAGATTTCAAGGGAATATTTCATGCAAGGATGTGCATGATAAAGGACATAAATGATAAGAACCAACAGGAGCAGAACAGGTTAAAAAGAGGTGGCAAGAACACACAGAACTTCTAATATAAGAAAGGTCTTAATAAACAGGAAAACCACAATGGTGTGGTCATTCATCTACAGCTGGACATCCTGGAGTGTGAGGTCAAGTGGGTCTTAGGAAGCATTACTATGAACAAAGCTGGTGAAGGTGATGGAATTCCAGCTGAGCTATTTAAAATCCCCAAAGATGATCCTGTTAAGGTGCTGCACTCAATATGTCAGCAAATTGGAAAGCACAACAGGGGCCACAGGACTGGAAAAGGTCAGTTTTCATTCCAATTCCAAATAAGGGAAATGCTAAAGAATGTTTGAACTACCATACAATTGTGCTCATTTCACATACTAGCAAGATTATGCTTAAAATCCTTCAGGCTAGGTTTCAGCAGTACGTGAACTAAGAAATTCCAGATGCACAAGTACCAGAGATCAAATTGCCAACATTTGTTGGATCATGGAGAAAGCAAAGGAGTTCCAGAAAAAGATCAACTTCTTCTTCATCAACTGTGTCAAAACCTTTGACTGTGTGGATCACAACTTGCTGTGGAAAATTCTTAAAGAGATGAGAGTACCAGACCACCTTTCCTGTCTCCTGAGTAACCTGTATGTGGGTCAAGAAGCAACAGTTAGAACTGGACATGGAACAATGGACTGGTTCAAAATTTGGAAAGCAGTGTGACAAAGCTATATGTTGTCACTTTGCTTACTTAACTTATATACAGAGTGCATCATGCGAAATGCTGGGCTGGATGAAGCACAGGCTGTAATCAAGATTGTTGGGAGAAATAGCAACAACCTCGGATATGCAGATGATCCCACTCTAATGACAGTGAAGAGGAACTAAAGAGCCTCTTGATGAAGGTGAAAAAGAGTGAAAACCTTGAAACTCAACATTAAAAATATTATTACTTCCTGGCAAATATAAGGAGAAAATTTGGAAGCAGTGACAGATTTTCTTTCCTTGGGCTCCAAAATCACCGTGGACAGTGACTGCAGCCATGAAATTAGAAGATGCTTACTCCTCGGAAGGAAAGCTATAACAAACCTAGACAGCATATTGAAAAGCAGAGATATCACTTTGCCACAAAGGTCTGTATAGTCAAAGCTATGGTTTACCCAGTAGTCACGTGTATACGTGAGATCGGACCATGAAAAAGGCTGAGAGCCAAAGAATCGATGCTTTTGAATTATGGTGCTGGAGGACTTTTGAGAGTCCCTCAGACAGCAAGAAGATCAAATGAATCAATTCTAAAGGAAGTCAACCCTGAATATTCATTGGAAGTATTGATTCTGAAGCTGAAGCTTCAATACTTTGGCCACCTGATACAAACAGATGACTCATTGGAAAAGACCCCTATGCTGGGAAAGATTGAGGGCAAAAGGAGAAGGGGGTGGAAGAGGATGAGGTGGTTAGATAGCGTGGTCGACTCAATGGATACGAATGTGAACAAACTCCGGGAGATGGTGGAGCACAGAGAATCCTGGTGTACTGCAGTCCATGGGGTCTCAAAGAACTGGACTCTACTTAGTGACTGAGAAATAACAAAATCAACAATCTTTAAAATAGAAGCTTATTATTTTATAATAGTTAAATATTTATTTTAAAATCTAAAGTATAAATTGAGAAAAGTGATTAGTAGTGAAAATAATATTGTCATTAATCACACACTATTTTTCACCTTGTAATTTTTTTCATTTAATAAAATGTCTTGGGATTGTTTTATGGATAAGACCTTTCTTTCATTTAAATGGTTGTCTAGTAGAGTATTCTACTATATGGCTCTACTCTGATTTAACTGGTCTTCTGTTGGGAAATGGGCTTCCCTGGTGGCTCAGATGGTAAAGAATCTGCCTGCAATGCAGAAGACCTGGATTCGATCCCTGGATTGGGAAGATTCCCTGAAGGAGGGCATGGCAAACCACTCCGGCATTCTTTCCTGGAGAATTCTCATGGACAGGGAGCCTGGCGGGCTACAGTGCATGGAGTCACAAAGAGTCGGACACGACTCAGTGACTTTT
Organism: Bos taurus; assembly: GCF_002263795.3. Classification (NCBI taxonomy): domain Eukaryota; kingdom Metazoa; phylum Chordata; class Mammalia; order Artiodactyla; family Bovidae; genus Bos; species Bos taurus. The sequence goes on from NC_037352.1 coordinate 17,552,290, forward strand.
ACTTCACTTCACTTCACTTCTGTTGGGAAATGGGTTATTTCTGATCTTTTGCTGCTACAGACAGCACTGAAAAAATGAATATTCTTGTACTGAAATCTTTTCACACATATGCAATTACATCAGATGGTTAGATTCCTAGGAGAGGCATTGATGGCTCAAAGAGTAATTGCACTTGTCATATTATAGATATTGTCTGCATAGGGCCCTGTCTGTCTGTCTTCTCACCAGCCTGCTCCTGGATGACCTTATCAGACTACTACCAAACTATTTGATTAGATTTTTTGGTTACATACGAAAAGATCATCTTTTCATATTCTTGAGTCAGTCGTATTTCCCTTTGTGTCAGCTATCTGTTTTCTCTGCCCCTTTCCTATTGAATTGGATTATTGGTCTTTTCATTATTTATCTGTAGAAGTACTTTATAATCCAGAGGGATTAGCCCTTTGTCTACAAGTATCAAACTTTTGATCTTTGCCAATCTGATAGGTGAAAAATATGATTGCATTGCAGGGTTCCTGTCTCTGGGTGAGATTAGCATCTTGTGTCTGAAATCCCTTGGTCGTTCTCCTGTAAACTCTACTCATGCTGTATACAGCAGTGGATCTTAACTGTTTCTTAACTTTATCACTTAAGTGGTTCCTAACTGCATGAAACTCACCTGGCGGGACATCTTTTAAATACCTGAATGCAGTCCTAGCCTTGGGTATTTTCACGCACATGCCTGTGTGTGCTCTGTTGCTTCAGTTGTCCTACTCTGAGACCCTGTGAGCTGTTGTCTGCCAAGCTCCTCTGTCCATGGGGAATCCCCAGACAAGGACACAGGAGTTGGTTGCCATGCCTTCCTCCAGGAATCTTCCTGACCCAGGGACTGAACCTGAGTCTCTTATGTCTCCTGCATTGGCAGGTGGGTTCTTTACCACAAGTGCCACTTGGGAAGCCCTTTCATGCCATGCTGCTGCTGCTGCTAAGTCGCTTCAGTCATGTCTGACTTTGTGCGACCCCATAGACGGAAGCCCACCAGGCTCCCCCGTCCCTGGGATTCTCCAGGCAAGAACACTGGAGTGGGTTGCCATTTTCTTCTCCAATGCATGAAAGTGAAAATTGAAAGTGAATTTGCTCAGTCGTGTCCGACTCTTAGCGACCCCATGGACTGCAGCCTACCAGGCTCCTCCGTCCATGGGATTTTCCAGGCAAGAGTACTGGAGTGGGGTGCCATTGCCTTCTCTGTTTTATGCCATCAGTTCAGTTCAGTTCAGTCGCTCAGTCGTGTCCGACTCTTTTTGACCCCATGAATCGCAGCACGCCAGGCCTCCCTGTCCATCACCAACCCTCGGAGTTCACTCAGACTCACATCCATCGAGTCAGTGATGCCATCCAGCCATCTCATCCTCTGTCATCGCCTTCTCCTCCTGCCCCCAATCCCTCCCAGCATCAGAGTCTTTTCTAATGAGTCAACTCTTCGAATGAGGTGGCCAAAGTACTGGAGTTTCAGCTTCAGCATCATTCCCTCCAAAGAAATGCCATAGGTCAGTGCAATTCTAAAGAGCACCTGAGCTGACACCGAGGTGCTCCCTTAGTTATGAATCCAAGCATCAATGATTCAGGGTCCCTTTTCTGCTCGGTATGGCTGTGGAGTAAGTATGCAGCAGTGGCAGGAAGGCGAATTATGCAGGAGAGAGTCGATAACCCTCCTCCCTGTGGAGTCCAGCAGGCGTGGCTCAGCTCGCGTTGCCATGGTAGCTGGTCAATATGTGGCACTTTGTTTGGGAATCAGTGCCCCTGTGTGCCTGCCCTGGGGTTCATAGCCTGATAGGCATGTGGTTGACAGACAGTGGGTCTTCAGAAAGATCTTGGAAGACAGTCACAGGCGGGGGAAGCCCCCAGTCACAGGGACCATGGCTGGAAGCTCTGTGAAGGAAAAGGTTCCCCTACACGCCTCAGCTCTTTCTCTTTGGGGGAATTTAGTGCTTTCATCATTTTATTTTAGAAGAAGCAGCCAAAAAGAGAAGGTTTAAGGAACTTAAATTCCCAGTACTGCTGTTTTGTCTTAAGAGGAAAGCTCGAAATAAAGTCTGCACAGAAAGGTTGAAGGAAATTAAGTTAGGGAGGACATGATTAGAGAAGGGAATTTTGCAACTAAAATTAGACCTATTCTGTATTTCTTTGTGCTGTTTGACTTCAAATTGCTTTAATATATTGAATAAACAATAGAATGAGGACAAATCTAATGTTACCATCACTGAGTGTACTCCCCAGTGGCACACCTAATATTTTACACTCAGGGTATATTATTTTATACTACTTCCCTCTTGTATTCAACAAAGCTACTTTGAGTAAGGATCATTTACTACTTAGTAAAAATTTTTCTGATTCATATTTAGATTTAGAATAAACAATTAAAAAAGAAATACATTTCTATTTTAAATGCATTATTCAAATTAAAAAATATTTAATATATTTATCAGAAATTGGAAATACTAAAAAATTTAACCTTTGTGAATTTTTTTTCAAAAAATTTTTTTCACTGTTTAAATTTTAAACACAAATAAAAACTCCAAGTTGTCAGATAGAAGGACAGAAGTGACAAACTCAGAGAGATTAGAGATATGAAATGTACCTGAAACAAACCCAAACTAATTTAAACTGTTACTAATTTACAACTGAAAATAAGAAGATGTCACTGAATCTGCTGTGTATGTTAAAGACTGACTGTGTAACTAATTCTTCAAATTAACTTCCATATAAAAGGTACATGAACCACAGTGGTCACAGCAGCACTGTTTACAATAGCCAAGACGAGGAAGCAAACTAAGTGTCCATTGACAGATGAATGGATAAAGAAAATGTGTTTTATGTATATATATGTGTGTGTGTGTGTATAAGTGCAATACTACTCAGCCATAATAAAGAATGAAATAATGCCATTTGCAGCAATAAGAATGGACCTAGAGATTATCATACTAAGTGAAGCAAGTCAGACAAACACAAATATAATATGATGTAACTTATATGTGGGATCTAAAAAAATGATACAAAGGAACATATTTACAAAACAAAAACAGGTTTACAGACATAGGAAACAAACTATGGTTATCAAAGGGCCAAAGAGGGAAGGGGAGAGGGGAGGAATAAATTAGGAGTTTGGGATTAACAGATATAAACTACTATTAATATATATAAAATAGATAAACAACAAAATCCTACTGCAGAGCACAGGGAACTATATTCAATATCTTGTAATAAACCATAATGGAAAAGAATATGAAAAAGAATATATATGTATAACTGATTCACTTTGCTGTATACCAGAAACTAACCAAGCATGGTAAATCAATTGTACCTCAATAAAAAAATAAACAAATTAATTTCCCTGTAGAACACAAAGTTTATTAATGATTCTGCCCACCAGGGACCACTCAGATGACAATTACCACATCAGTAATTTGTATAGGGAAAATTTTATTAAAAATTATTAACTACAAGAAGGGATTAACTACAAAGAGGGGTAAAGAAACTGTAAACAATAAGGGACTAGTAGATGGAAGCAGTTATGATTTCTTGAGCTGAGAGAGAATACGCAAGTGTATTAGTTTTCTATTGCTGAATAACAAATTAGCAAGAAGGCAATGGCACCCCACTCCAATACTCTTGCCTGGAAAATCCCATGGACGGAGGAGCCTGGTGGGCTGCAGTCCATGGGGTCGCTAAGAGTCGGACACAACTTCACTTTCACTTTTCACTTTCATACATTGGAGAAGGAAATGGCAACCCACTCCAGTGTTCTTGCCTGGAGAGTCCCAGCGATGGAGGAGCCTGGTGGGCTGCCATCTATGGGGTTGCATAGAGTTGGTCATGACTGAAGCGACGCAGCAGCAGCAGCAACAGTTTAAAACAACCTTTTTAAGCTGCCATGGAAAACAGTATAGTGATTCTTCAAAAAATTAGACATAGAATTACCATATGATCCAGCAATTCTCCTTCTGGGTATATACCCCAAATAATTGAAAATAGAGACTTAGAGATATTTGTGTACCTATTTTCATAGCAGCATTATTCACAGTAGCCAAAAAGTGAAAGCAACCCCAGCATCCATCAATAGATGAATGGCTAAACAAGACGTGGTATAACGAACTATACTATGGAATATTCTTCAGCCTTCAAAAGGAAGGCTCTTACATAGGACTCATGATACAGCAACCTCGAAAATACGTTAAGTGAAATAAGTTCAGTTGCAGAAGGACAAATAGTGTATGACCCCACTGATGTGAAGTATCTAATAGTCAGATTCATAGAGACAGAAAGAATATTGGTTGCCAGAGGCTAGAAGGAGAAGGCATGAGGATTTATTATTTAATAGGTTCAGAGTTTCAGTTTGGGATGATGAAAAGTTTTGCAAGTGGATGGGGGAGATGGTTGTACAACAATGTGAATGTATTTAATCCCACTGGTCTGTACACTTAAAAATGGTTGCAATGGTAAATTTTATATTATGTGTATTTTACCACAATAAAGAATATATATATATATTTTTTTTAAAAAAGCATTTATTTGTTAGCTCACAATTATGTAGGTTATCAGTTCTTTGCCTAGGATATAGCAAGACTGCATCAAGGTGTCTGCAGGACTGACTTCTCATATGGAGGCTCATTCTGGTTCTTGGCTGAGTTCAATTCCTAGTAGTTGTTTGTAGGACTGATGTCTTTATTTCCTGCTGCCTCTCAGCTGGGGGCCACCCTCAGCTCCAACTGCCACTCACATCCTTGCCAAGTGGCCCCATCTATCCTCAAGCCAGCAATAGCAGGTTAGATCCTCTGTGCTTTGAATCTTTATTTTTCCCTGTCTCTGACCTGTAGACCCAGACTTAAAAGGGCTCATGTGATTAGGTCAGGCAATTATGGTTTATGCCATAAAACACTATCTAACCACAGGATTTGTCATAAGGATTATACAGGGCAGGGACACAAAGGGGAATCCTTAGAATTCCACCTACCACACCAAGGAAGGAACAGATTGGAAGATGCTGCTTTTAGACTAGGGGAGAGGAAGGGCTGAGGTTCACTACACAGTTCACTCATGTACTTGCACGACAGGGCTGGTGGCAGCAAATGATCAGTCAGGACCAGCAGAACTCACAGGGAAGCCTCCTGGGGGCCTCCTGAAACCCCCTGGAACACCTCCTGCTGGAACCAGGGAAAGGAAGCAAGCTCCTTCCTTCTGCAGTGTCCCTCCAGCACCTTCTACTAACAGGCAACATTGTGTCAGCTGAGAAATGTTTCCAGTCCCAGCTCCAAAATCCCAAAACAAGTGAGAGAAGAATGGATTTGGAGCTGAGAGATCAAAACGAAAACAAACAAACAAAATTGATAACTGGCTCAAAGTATAAGGGATAAAATGTGAAAATTTGAAGTTTACACATACATATATATGTATGTATGTATATCCCTTATGATTATACAGTGGAAGTGAGAAATAGATTTAAGGGCCTAGATCTGATAGATAGAGTGCCTGATGAACTATGGAATGAGGTTCATGACATTGTACAGGAGACAGGGATCAAGACCATCCCCATGGAAAAGAAATGCAAAAAAGCAAAATGGCTGTCTGGGGAGGCCTTACAAATAGCTGTGAAAAGAAGAGAAGCGAAAAGCAAAGGAGAAAAGGAAAGATATAAACATCTGAATGCAGAGTTCCAAAGAATAGCAAGAAGAGATAAGAAAGCCTTCTTCAGCGATCAATGCAAAGAAATAGAGGAAAACAACAGAATGGGAAAGACTAGGGATCTCTTCAAGAAAATCAGAGATACCAAAGGAACATTTCATGCAAAGATGGGCTCGATAAAGGACAGAAATGGTATGGACCTAACAGAAGCAGAAGATATTAAGAAGAGATGGCAAGAATACACAGAAGAACTGTACAAAAAAGATCTTCACGACCCAGATAATCACGATGGTGTGATCACTGACCTAGAGCCAGACATCCTGGAGTGTGAAATCAAGTGGGCCTTAGAAAGCATCACTATGAACAAAGCTAGTGGAGGTGATGGAATTCCAGTTGAGCTATTCCAAATCCTGAAAGACGATGCTGTGAAAGTGCTGCACTCAATATGCCAGCAAATTTGGAAAACTCAGCAGTGGCCACAGGACTGGAAAAAGTCAGTCATTCCGATCCCAAAGAAAGGCAATGCCAAAGAATGCTCAAACTACTGCACAATTGCACTCATCTCACACGTTAGTAAAGTAATGCTCAAAATTCTCCAAGCCAGGCTTCAGCAATTTGTGAACTGTGAACTTCCCGATGTTCAAGCTGGTTTTAGAAAAGGCAGAGGAACCAGAGATCAAATTGCTAACATCCGCTGGATCACGGAAAAAGCAAGAGAGTTCCAGAAAAACATCTATTTCTGCTTTATTGACTATGCCAAAGCCTTTGACTGTGTAGATCACAACAAACTGTGGAAAAATCTGAAAGAGATGGGAATGCCAGACACCTGATCTGCCTCTTGAGAAATTTGTATGCAGGTCAGGAAGCAACAGTTAGAACTGGACATGGAACAACAGACTGGTTCCAAATAGGAAAAGGAGTACGTCAAGGCTGTATATCGTCACCCTGTTTATTTAACTTCTATGCAGACTACATCATGAGAAACGCTGGACTGGAAGAGACACAAGCCGGAATCAAGATTGCCGGGAAAAATATCAATAACCTCAGATATACAGATGACACCACCCTTATGGCAGAAAGTGAAAGGGAACTCAAAAGCCTCTTGATGAAAGTGAAAGTGGAGAGTGAAAAAGTTGGCTTAAAGCTCAACATTCAGAAAACGAAGATCATGGCATCTGGTCCCACCACTTCATGGGAAATAAATGGGGAAACAGTGGAAACAGTGTCAGACTTTATTTTTCTGGGCTCCAAAATCACTACAGATGGTGACTGCAGCCATGAAATTAAAAGACGCTTACTCCTTGGAAGGACAGTTATGACCAACCTAGATAGCATATTCAAAAGCAGAGACATTACTTTGCCAACAAAGGTTCGTCTAGTCAAGGCTATGGTTTTTCCTGTGGTCATGTATGGATGTGAGAGTTGGACTGTGAAGAAGGCTGAGCGCGGAAGAATTGATGCTTTTGAACTGTGGTGTTGGAGAAGACTCTTGAGAGTCCCTTGGACTGCAAGGAGATTCAACCAGTCCATTCTGAAGGAGATCAGCCCTGGGATTTCTTTGGAAGGAATGATGCTAAAGCTGAAACTCCAGTACTTTGGCCACGTCATGCGAAGAGTTGACTCATTGGAAAAGACTCTGATGCTGGGAAGGATTGGGGGCAAGAGGAGAAGGGGATGACAGAGGATGAGATGGCTGGATGGCATCACTGACTCGATGGACGTGACTCTGAGTGAACTCCAGGAGATGGTGATGGACAGGGAGGCCTGGTGTGCTGCGATTCATGGGGTCGCAAAGAGTTGGACACAACTGAGTGACTGATCTGATCTGATCTGATATGCTGCTACTGCTGCTGCTAAATCGCTTCAGTCGTGTCCGACTCTGTGTGACCCCATAGAAGGCAGCCACCAGGCTCCCCCATCCCTGGGATTCTCCAGGCAAGAACACTGGAGTGGGTTGCCATTTTCTTCTCCAATGCATGAAAGTGAAAAGTGAAAGTGAAGTCGCTCAGTCGTGTCTGACTCTTCGCGACCCCATGGACTGCAGCCTACCAGGCTCCTCCATCCATGGGATTTATATACATATATAAAGGCACCCCACCCCAGTACTCTTGCCTGGAAAATCCCACAAACGCTGGAGCTTGGTGAAAGGAAAAAACAGACTGAGTTTTAGTTTGTTTTAATGTTTTGAAGTTCTCCACAGCCGTGCACCCCATGCCTGTGCCCAGGGTGGGCTGCACTGTCCCTCCCTTACCTCCTTCTCTTCCCTCAGAAGTCACTATTATTGTGAATTTTGAGTCTATCATTCTGTTGCCTTTTTTTTTTTTTTTTTGGTTTTACCTAGTATGTCTAGTTAAGACTATGGTTTTTCCAGTGGTCATGTATGGATGTGAGAGTTGGACTGTGAAGAAAGCTGAGAGCCGAAGAATTGATGCTTTTGAACTGTGGTGTTGGAGAAGACTCTTGAGGGTCCCTTGGACTGCAAGGAGATCCAACCAGTCCATTCTGAAGGAGATCAGCCCTGGGATTTCTTTGGAAGGAATAATGCTAAAGCTGAAACTCCAGTACTTTGGCCACCTCATGGGAAGAGTTGACTCATTGGAAAAGACTCTGATACTGGGAGGGATTGGAGGCAGGAGGAGAAGGGGATGACAGAGGATGAGATGGCTGGATGGCATCACTGACTCGATGGACGTGAGTCTGAGTGAACTCCGGGAGTTGGTGATGGACAGGGAGGCCTGGCATGCTGCGATTCATGGGGTCGCAAAGAGTCGGACACGACTGAGTGACTGAACTGAACTGAACTGAGTATGTTTGTAGCTGTAAACAATATATTGTTTAGCTGTGACAATTTCTTTTTTTAAAATTTGAATTTTGTGTAATTTTTTTTCTTTTAATTTATTTGCCTGACTGAGTCTAAGTTACAGCATGTGGGACATTTAGCTGTGGCTCGTGGGATCTAGTTCCCTGACCAGGGGTTGAATCCAGGCCCCCTGCGTTGGGAGCTTGGAATCTTAGCCACTGGACCCCGAGGGGAGTCCCAGTTGTGCTGGTTTCTGAGTTTATATCAATGGACTCAAAGTGTATGCATCAATCTACAACTTGCTTTTCCATTTTACACATAGCCCATCCATATCTGTGCACTGCTCTGACTTGAACTCCGCGCCTGGGGCTCTCCCCTTATTATTCCCCGTCATTTACTGTCTGAGTCATCCCTGATTGCCCCCTCAGTTAGGTGACACCTGTGACTCTTACCTCTCCATCCTCCTAGTATGGGCATGCTTGCCCCTGATTGCCTCTGGGGAAACACGTCTCACTAATGTCTAATTCCAGGCAGAGAGAGTTGTTGTTCTAAACCCCTGGGAGGTAGAGAACGTGGCGTGCTTGAAATCCAAGTACTGTGCTAATAGGATAGCTACTAAGCACACATGGCTATTTAAGTTTAAATGAATGGAAATTACCTAAAATTAAAAAAAAAATTGGCCTCTCGCTTGCTTTTGCATTACTCACATTTGAAGTCTTCAGTAACCACGTGTGGCTGAGAGGACCCCTGTTGCTAGTGTTGATATTGAACATTTTCAGTAACCCAGAAACTTCTGCTGCATGGGGCTGGTCTAGGAGGACTGGAGATTAGTGACCAAAGCCGGGAGAGGAGGCGAAGACGGGAGCAGGAATGAGACCGTGCTGACCCTCTCGATGTCTTGATGATGAGGAGTTTGGATTCCAAGTCCAGTTGGAAGTCATTGATGGTTTTTAATTCAAGGCACGCAGTGTCTGTTTTGTGTATTAAAAGGATCGCTGGTTGTTTGACAGAAAACAACAAAATTCTGTAAAGCAATTATCCTTCAATTAAGAAGAAAAAAAAATATCACTGACTGCTGTGTGGAGAAGCATCCAGAGGGGAACAAAAGGAAGTGGGGAGTAGGGCGAGGAGAGAAGGGGAGGTCTAATGAGGAGGCTTCCAGAATGGTCGGGACATGTGGTGGTGGTGCCTCGTGCTGAGGGATAGCAATGAAGCAGGAGTCAGATGGGCAGGGCCTGGAGATGTTCAGAAGGAGGAATGGCAGAGCTTGCTACTGGCGATGGTAGGAAGGCCGCTGCGGTAGTGCGAGAATGGCCTTGCAGAGCTTCAGTGAGTGGAACTGATTCAGGGACTGACCTCACTCCAAACCAGTGGTCACAACCCTGAATGTACCTCTAGCATCTTCTGTAGCAGCTTTAAAAATACAAATCAATCTCCTCTCTTCAGGACTCACATTAGGGTTAGGATTAGGCGTCGAGTGAAGTCTGGACATCTGTATTGCTTGGAAAAGCTCCTCAGGTAATTCCAAAGTGCAATCCAGGCTGAGAACCACCTTTCTAAATCAGAGGACTCCAAGGAGCATGTGCTGGGTTCCAACACAGTAACTGGAGCAGAAGCTGATGAGTTTCATGGTACTGTTCATGGGACAGTCTGTCATGCAGCCCATTCAGAATAATAGTTGATTTCTAAGGCCAGAAATGAAATAAAATGTCCATTAAAAGGTAAAAATGTACCTTAAGGCACCGATTAAGAGTTTCAGCTTCAGTAGGAGACTGACCTTGGCAATGGCATTGGTACTCACTGTCCTAGCACAGTCATCCATGGGAACTATCAGGGCAGATATCTTTAATAGTAATGGGCTAACTATTTTGACATCAGCAGAAGACATCACTGCAGCTAACAGGAGTGGGAGTTAGATAAGCATTGAGGTCACTGTATTTGACATTGCTTTTGTCTGCCAGTGTTATTTTCTTGGGAGGACCTCTCTCCGTCTCCTTCCTTTGCAAGTGGAGTTGTCATCATGGTGCCCTATTTGAGTTACTGACTGAGCCCATCATGGAATAGTTTTCTCCTGGATTCTGTGATTTGTCCAGAGGCATACACACCTCAGAGAGTACCAATCCCAGTCCTTCCAAAAGATTTTATATCTAGCTGCTGCATGAGATGCCATCATTTAGGTTCTTTCTCTATTAGTTATCAACTGTTGCAAATCATTCCAGAACACAACGCTTAAATAACACTAATTTTTATTATCTCTCACAGTTTCTGTAGGTCAGGACTTTAGACAGGGCATAATGAATGGGATGGATTGTCCTTATTCTATGATGTCTGTGTCTTTGGCTGGAAAACTTGAAGGCTGGAGACCAGAATCATTTGGACTCATCCCTCTCTCTGTTTGGTTTTTGATTTGTCAGCTGAGCCTAACAGACCACTATTGCATGCCTCTCGCCTTAGGAGGTGGCTGAGCCACAGATCGAAGTCTAATCACCTTCATGCCACTGGGAAACCAGCTGTCATGGGGCCAGATTCACCAGGCCACTCCTGCAAGGTGACTCTCACAGGGACTCAGAGTTGCTGAACACAAAATAGACTGTTTTCTGATCCTGAGAAGGCAGGATGTCATTTAGCCAGCTCAAGAGAAAAAGTTCAGCCCAAAGATAAATGGAAACTAAATTTGTCCACCTTTCATATAAGTCCCAAGGTTGGGGAAAGATCCGGGGAAGGGAGCTGGTTTAGACATCGAGCAAGTTGTTAATTACCTTGAATGGGTCCCACGTGATGCTTTTAAGCAGGCGGATTTTGCCCAGGGAGGATGGAGTGAGCAGTTTGGTTTGGGCCAGGGGCAGGACGTGAGTGAGGTTTTATAGATCCACATCCCCGGCTGTTCTGAGCTCATCCTTGTGCTGATGAGGCCGGTGTGGTCAGTGGGGCAGAGGGTGTGAGCATGGTCAGACCCAAACAGTGAGTGCGATTTCGTGTTCCTCCCTCTTTTACCATAACCTAGAAGGGCTGAGATGGGGGGTGTAGCAGGGGCTGTGATTTCTTCCCCTGGGTAGGTTTTCCAACAATTTGCTAAAGCTAGGTGGTTGTATGATTCATCTGCCAACCTGGGACACACTGTTAGTAATTACACTGAGACAACAGGTACAAATTGAAGACTTTTCTGGGCAAACAGAGTTGTATAATCATCCTAGGTAATAGTGGCAACATGCTTGTGAAACGGTGTTAGCAGAAGTGAGATAAAGGTCAGACTTACAGGCATGTAGAGAGGAGAGTCAGAGGCTGGAGGCCTCTTAACTGAGCTGGCTCCTGCCAGGTCCCTATGGCCTCATGGTGCAGTTGGGCCATTTCTCTTCCATAAGCAGCATCCTGTCCTCTTCTAGGCTGCGGACATGTCTGTGGGATTTAGGGGTAACTGTTCGAAAAGGTATGGTTAGGACATTCACCGTGACTTTTTGACTTTTTAATTGATGTGTAATGCAAATGTAGTAAAGAGAATTTTACACATGTTAACATGTATCTACACTACCAGCCAGATCAAGATTTAGAAGTGTTTTCTGTCTGGAGCATTTGAAGTTCCTCCATCCTGCTGGGAGCAGGAGTTGTTTGCTGTGTTCACTTCAGCCTCCAAATCATGCTATATTAGTTTCCTGCGGCTGCTGTAACAAGTTACCGCAAACGGAATGGCGTAAAACAACACAGATTTATTAACTTACAGTTACGGAGGTCAGACATCTGAAATGGGTCTCACAGAGCTGAAGCCAAGGTGCTGGCAGGGCTGCATTCCTCCTGGAAGCTCTATGAGAGAAACTGCTTTCCTGCCTTTTCCAGATCGGCTGCACATTCCTTGGCTTGTGCCCCTTTCCCTCTTCAAACCAGCGATGCTCACGTGACTGTTCCTCTCGTAGCATCCTCTGACATCCACTTTCCCTCCTTCCTTTTCCACACTTAAAGACCACGGTGATTCCAGTGGGCCCACCCATGTAATCTGGATTAATCTCCCATCTCAAGATCAGCTATTGAGCAATCTTAATTCCATCTGCGCCCCTCCTAGCTCAGTTGGTAAAGAATCCACCTGCAATGCAGGAGACCCTGGTTCAATTCCTGGGTTGGGAAGATTCCCCTGGAGAAGGGATAGGCTACCCACTCCCAGTATTCTTGGGCTTCCCTTGTGGCTCAGCTGGTAAAGAATCTGCCTGCAATGCGGGAGACCTGGGTTCAATCCCTGGGTTGGGAAGATCCCCTGGAGAAGGGAACGGCTACCCACTCCAGTATTCTGGCCTGGAGAGTTCCACGGACTGTATAGTCCATTGGGTTGCAAAGAGTCAGACATGACTGAGCAACTTAAAAAAAAATTCCACCTGCAATCTTAATCCTCTCTTGTCATGAGCATATATTTACAAGTTCTAGGGACTCGAATATGGCCATCTTTGGGTGGGGGAACATTATTTTGGCTACTATAAATACCTACATTACCTATTCATTAATTAGGAGGAAAAATCCACTTCAACACATCATACTGTTCTCACTGTTAGAGGGTCCAGATTCCTGCAAGGGGGCTTGGGAGGACAGCACTTACATGCACTGACCGCCACATTGTGTGTCTGGCACACAGTTTAATTTTATGATTTCACGAAGATTATCAGTCTCACTCCTCCTAGAAGTCTGTGCTGGTGGGTAGCTAGGGATGTTTTCAGCTATAAGGAACTTAGAGTCTGACTCACAGAGGCCCAAGCAAACAGGGAGTTATTTCTTTCATAGACGTCTGGAGGTAGGCAGCTCCTGAGTTTGGTTTAGCCAAACCAATGTGTCAGGGACAGTATTTCTGAGTTCCTTCAACTTTTTTTTAATTGCTTGTTGTCTCATGGTCAAAAGAGGGCTGCCCCTGCTCCAGGTATCATATCTGTTTTCAATGTAAGAAGGAGGGAGGGAGAAGGATGTAACCAGCTACAACTGTTTATTTTTAGCTAGAAATGTAAAGTATCTCTGACATCTATCTATATATTTTGATATCTGATCATATGACCACTCCCAGCTATGAGGGAGGCTGGGAAAGTGAATATTTGGTTTTCATTCCTCTTCAGTCAGAGTCAGCTTGGGAGAAAGAAATTGGGCAGCTCAGCAATTGTGTTCACGATGGTGATATTGTTCCCAATTCCACAGACCTCCTGCCCCCTTGCCTAAGATCTCTAAAGCTGAAAGTAGAGGAGTCAAGACTCAAATTCCTAAGCTCACACATATTCCACCACCTCACACTTCCTCTTGACAACTTTTTAAGAAAAATTAGTGGTTAAAAATGTTTTTTATTGAAGTAAAATTCCCATAGAGTAAAATACACAGATCTTAACTGGATAGCTTGATGAGTTCTGACAAATGTGTATATCTATGCAACCATAACCAAGTTAAGGCACAGAACATTCACACCACTCCAGAAAGTTCTGTCAGGATCCTTTCCAGTCATCATCCTCCTTCCACCACAGAGACAACCACTATTCTAGCTTATTTCACCATATCTTTGTTTTGCATTTTAAAGGAGTTTCATAGAAACTTCCTCCAGCATGTATGCTTTTGTGTTTGGCTTTTTTCCCTCAGCATAAAGAAAAATTTTGAGATTCATCCATGTTTTTCATAGATCAGTAGTTTGTTCCCTTTTATTGCTGAGATGTATTCCATTGAATGGGTGTACCATAATTCTCTTATCCTTTTTTCTGCTGATGGTCATTTGAGTTGTTTCCAGTTTGAGCTATTATGAAAAATGATATTTTGAGTGTTTTCATACAAATCTTTTTGTGGGCATGTGCATTTGCTTCTGTTGGATGTAAATCTAGGAGTGGAATTTCTGGGGCATGTATTGCATGCATATTTACTTAATTAGAAATTGCTTGGCTGCATCTTGTTAATGGCCTTCCTAAAAGAGGGAGAGATGGGGAAGGGAGGGAGAGGGTCCCAGGAGTAGATGAGCTTCAGGGACATCAAGTATGTAAATAGGTCAGGCAACCCAGGCATGTGGTACCTGGCAGATTAAGAAAATGCATGGCAAGGCCAGGTGAGGTTAGGGAATGCCTCCTCATCCCTGGTCCCTTTTGCCTTTTGGGAACAGGAATTCAGTATTGCTGGACATTCTGACTTAATCTACTGGTTCTTGACCTTGGTCACCCTCTGGACTCACCTGGGAGCTTTAAATATACAGATGCCTAGGTCTGACCCCTAGAGATTCTGAATGAAAGGGGTGGAGTGTGGCTGAATGTATGGGTTTTTAAAAACTCTTCAGATGAGTCTGAAGTGCAGCCAGGGGTGAAGACCACTGTTTTAAAGCAAGTTTTGTCAAACTTTAACATTAGAATATTAATTCTGGTCCAGAATATCCAGGGTGGGATCTGAGGTTCTGCATTTCTGATAAGTTCCCACTTGGTGCCGTTGCTGCTGTTCCATGGGCCTCACTTTGACTAGTATTTAAAAGTGTGAGCTGCTCAGTCATGTTCGAGTCTTTGTGACCCCAAGGACTGTAGCCTGCCAGCCTCCTTTATCCATGGAATTTTCTAGGCAAGAATACTGGAGTGGGTTGCCATTGCCTTCTCCAGGGGATCTTCCTGACCCAGGGATTAACCCAGGTCTCCCGCATTGCAGACAGGTTCTTTACTGTCTGAGCCACCAGGGAAGCCTAAGAATACTGGAGTGGCTAGCCTATCCCTTCTCCAGGGGATCTTCCTGACCCTGGAATCGAACCAGGGTCTCCTGCATTGCAGGCAGATTCTTTACCAGCAGAGCTACCAGGGAAGCCCCTGGTAGCTTCTTTAATATTCTTTATATTAATTATGTATTTATATATTAACTAATTAATATATTAATATATTCTTTAAATAGCAGTATAGATTTTAAAATGGGAAGTCTCCTAATTAAAATAGCAAACCTGTAGGCTGGGATCTCCCTATGGGCTGCTGGTTTAATCTTTCTTTGTTTCTTAATACCTCTTTTTTAGGGTCCTGTAGTGGCCAGGACACAGGGGTCTTGTGAGGTCTGAGATGAGGTCCCGGACTTGCAGGGGCTCAGAATCGGGTTCATCTGGAGACAGGGGCGGACGGGAAGGTGGGCGGGCTGCCAGTCTGTTTTGGGACATGTAATCTGGTAAATGCCTTGGCAACAGTCTTCCCCACACCACCCCAGGGCAATCTCACCCTTAATTGGCATAACTGGTTTTCCTGCAGATGAGAGGAGGCTAGACGAGGTCCAGACAGCTCCTCGTCACACCCCAGCCTTAGGAGCACGTATTTCTACTCTCCTTTTATCGGATCAAAGTCTTCCATCAAGCTGTCTGGTTCTGTCTTATTCAATTAAATTTTTTAATTCAATTTGACCCATGCATTCATCTTCTTTGAAATCTGAGGGACGACAGCATCCGCTACAAATTGAGAGTAAATGGCTGAATTAGCTTTCAGAGAGGATTCAACAAGACTGCTTCTTCCCAGAGACCAACAGGCTCTTTGGAGGCAGCTGGGGCAGGGAGGAAGGAACTGGGGGAGGGGAGCTCTTCACCTGGGGATCCTTGGAGAGACAGCTTGTCACATGTCCCCTGGAGCCAGAGTGTCTGGGCTCAAATCCAGTGGGACGATGCCAGGCAAATGCTTGAAATCTCATGCCTCAGTTTCCCCATCTGTAAGATGAGAATCACAATAACAGTACCTGCCTCCCAGGACTGATGGATTAAGTGCAGCCACCCGTGTGAAACACAGAGCGCTGCCTGACGCATGGTAAGAGACAGGTAACGGTTAGGCAGCATTGTCACGATGCAGCAAATCCACACACACAACGGTGGAACCGCATTACGCACCCATTTAATTTAGTGCGATTAAACCGTGCAAGCTTGGCCTAGATAGCACCTAGCAAAACAACCCCCAGCCAGGTGCTTTTTCGGTGTTTTGCTAAAGGATCAGCATTCTGTTTCAATGCTGGAGGATAAACTGGCTGGGTGAGGTCGTACAGTAGTATTTACAACCATGCCTTATGGATGATATAAGGGATTTTCAAGGTGAATTTTGGATTAAATATGAGGTTTGCTTGAGTACTGATTTTACCGGTTTTCAACTGAATGTCCTTGTGCTTTTGGACTTTACTATTTGATCCTTGCCCAACCTAATGAGGTAAGCAGGGTGTGTAAACATAATAAGTATGACTGAGAGTTTGGGAGTCTGAGTGCCTGGGTTCAGACCCCAACTCTGCTATGTAACTCTCTGAGATACCGCAGAGAAATTAACCTCCTTTCATTTCCATATTTGTAAATGAGAAAGTTATGCTAATAGTAATTAAAATAAATTATAATAACACTCATCTCACAGGGTTGTTTGAGGATTAGATGTATTAATCAAGTACTTAGAATAGTGCTGGCCCACTGTGCTTAATAAATGTTCATTTAAAGTCATAGTAGTAGTAATAAAATGATGATTAGTGCCAAACCTTGTGTGATGCATTTGGTACCCAGTAGTCCATGAGGTCGCTAAGAGTCAGACATGACTGAGTGACTTCACTTTGACTTTTCACTTTCATGCATTGGAGAAGGAAATGGCAACCCACTCCAGTATTCTTGTTTGGAGAATCCCAGGGATGGGGGAGCCTGGTGGGCTGCTGTCTTTGAGGTTGCACAGAGTCGGACATGACTGAAGCGACTTAGCAGCAGCAGCAGCAGCAGCAGTGCATTTGAACTTGGTAGTGATGCAGTGACCATGGTCCACAGCCACGGAGCCAGCTCTGCAGCCCATGCGAGCCTTTAGCTTCAGCTGACACCCTCTGAGAATGTATTAATCATATAAGCCTGTTCCTTCTAAGGATATATACCAGAACTTCAGTTTATTTAACACCTTCTATTTACAGGGCTTTGTGCCAGATCTCATTTAATCTTTTCCACTGTACTCTGTGAAGCAGGCATTGTCATTAGTACCACTTCCATAGAGAGAAATTGAAGCACAGAGGCTTGTGTCTTATCTAGTTCTGAAGTCCTGTGTCCATCCTGAGTTTGTTGGCTATAACTGCTGAATGAAAGATGACTTTGGCTTCTGGGACTAACATATAGTCTGTTTTATCCAGCGTGGGACACGGAGGGGAAGAGCTGAGTGGGGTTTTGAGGGGAAAACACTTAGGAGAGCCCTGGAGAGGCTGGCTGGGGAGGCTGTGGGTTCCGTCTCACAGCCCGTAAGTGCTGGTGGGCAACTGTCTGAAGAAACTCAACCAGACAGCGATTTGTGAAGCTCACCCTAAGGTGTCTGATCAAGAGTGAGGCCAGCTTGAGGACATTTGGGGTGTCTCTCACATCCAGAGATGTTTGGCTTCTTGGAGGACTGGGGGGCAGGGTGTGTGTGTGTGTGTGTGCAGAGAAAGATCTTGGATGGTCCCAAAGGAGTTTGCTTATGACCTTGACATGACATTCACTTTTGCCTTGGGAAGAGATCACTTGCAAAGCATTCGTAGGGCTTATATCTCATTCTGTGTGTGAAGATATGAAAAAGGCAGGACATAAACTGGATTTAAATCTGGCTCAGTAACCTTGAGTGATCTTGAGGTCACTGGTGGTCTTCTTGAAGGGCTACTTTAGAGCATGTAGTGGGACTGCAGGGGGCTGAGGAGTGGATGAGAAGAGAGAAAAAGGAAAATGTAGATTGCAAAGGGGCCAAGTACCTTGTGGTTTTAATTTGCCATTCCCTAGTCACTGATGAAGCGTAGCCTCTTCTTCATGATTGATAAGACATTTGGATATTCCAGACATTGCAGTTTAAATGTGGGGTGAAGGGAGAGCCTCACCAGGAGCTGACACCTGGGTACAGATATGAAAGACACAAGGGAGAGGGTTCAGGAGTGAGGGGGGTGGTCAGGGTCCGGGCATGCAGAGGCTTCTGTCCTACATGGGAGGAGGAGGTGGGCACAAGATGTGCATCAACTTCTTCAATCGTTCCAAACAATGGGCCAAGAGGAGCATGCAGGTCAGAGACGTTAAGTGACTTGTGCCTGAAGTCATACAGCTGGCAGGTGACAGCTGGATGTGAACCCAGAGCCATCCTCACGGAGCCTCAGCTCTACTTCATGGAGTGTCAGGGAGACCACCCAGTCTCCTTCAGAGCAACCCACTTCCGCCAAGTTAGCTCTCACAAATCTACTTCACTCTGAGGTCTGGGGAGCTCTGAGTTCTAAGTACAGTGACTGCGTGAGCCCAAAGGACTCTTTGTGCCAATAAATTGATTTCTTTATGTCCTCATGCTGCTGGATTACAAGAAATGAGCCCAGCCTGCTGCTGCCCCGGGAGTCCCTCGGGAGGTTTTTGGAAGCCCCTGTTTCCATGGCAACCCAGGCCACCTCTGGAAGTGCCTGGTCCTGCTCTCGCTCCTGTCTGTCTGGACCCAGCTGGCTGTTTGGACCCTAGCCAGCCTTCCTGGCAGGAGTAGTAGACAGAGTGTAGCAAGAGAATTCAGGGGTTCCCTGTGACAAGGCTTCATCCAGTGCCTGCTCACTCCTCTACTTAAAACCCTGCAGTGCTCCCATCTCACCCACAAGACTTCTTGGTCCAGCCTCCCTTTGCCTCCTTGGCGTTATCACTTGTCACCTTCTCTGCGCTTCAGTCCAGGCACTCTTGTGGTCCTCAATACTCTAGTCCTACTTCCACCTCAGGGCTTTTGCGCTTCCTGTTCTCTCTGCTTAGAAGGCTCTGTGCCCAGATTCTAGCCAGCCTTATGCCTTGGAAAGCAAAGAGATCAAACCGATCAGTCCTGAAGGAAATCAACCCTGAATATTCATTGGAAGGGCTGATGCTGAAGCTGAAGCTCCAATACTTTGGCCACCTGATGCAAAGAGCTGACTCATTGGAAAAGACCCCGATGCTGGGAAAGATAGAAGGCAGGAGGAGAAGGGGATGACAGAGGATGAGATGGTTGGATAGAATCACGGACTCAATGGATATGAGTTTGAGCAAACTCTGGGAGATGGCAAAGTACAGGGAAACCCAGAGTGCTGCAGTTCATGGGGCTGCAGAGTCAGACATGACTGAGAGACTGAACAACAAATGCCATCACCTCCTTCTACTCTTTACTGGAAAGCAGCCTTCTCAGCAAAGACTTGACTGATTACTTAACCTTATATCTCTATGTTTCCCATCCCTATTCCTTACTATGTGTGCTAAGTTGCTTCAGTCATGTCTGATTCTTCATGACTCCACTGAACGTTGCCAACTAGGCTCCTCTGTCCATGGGATTCTCCAGACAAGGATATTTCAGTGGGTTGCTGTGCCCTACCCAAGGGGATCTTCCCAACCCAGGGACTGAACCCGCATGTCATAGGTCTCCTGCATTGACAAGTAGGGTTTTTTTTACACCACTAGTGCAACCTGGGAAGCCCATTTCTTACTATATTTCCCCCTGTCTATACTATACCTTATACACTAATTTGGTTTACTTGTTTTTCTTACACCGTCTTGCTCTCTGGGCAGTCAGCCTCTGAAAAGTCCCCCAGTGGTCCCCTCCTTCTAGTACTCATGTCCTTGTATAATCCCCTCCCAGGGAGTAACTTGCTTCTAGCCAATAGATCAGGGCTAGAAGCAAATTACTTTCTTTGCTGACCAAAGTCATGTAGTCATAGCAGTAGTCATGTATGGATGTGAGAACTGAATCATAAAGAAGGCTGAGTGCCAAATTGATGGTTTCAAATTGTGGTGCTGAAGAAGACTCTTGAGAGCCCCTTGGACAGCAAAGAGGTTAAACCAGTCAAACCAAAAGGAAATCAACTCTGAATATTCATTGTAAGGACTGATGCTCAAGCTGAAGCTCCAATGTTTTGGTCACCTGATGCGAAGAGCCAACTCAGTGGAAAAGACCCTGATGTTGGGAAAGATTAATGGCAGGAGGAGAATGGGGAAACAGAGGATGAATTGGTTGGATGGCATCACTGCACAATGGACATGAGTTCGCACAGACTCCGGGAGATAGTGAAGGACAGGGAAGCCTGGCGTGCTCCAGTCCATGGGGTTGCAAAGAGTCAGACATGACTAGTGACTGAACAACAACAACAAGCCAATAGACCAGGACCACAGATCTAATCACAGAATTAGACTGTGACTTCTATCTTGGTAGCCAGCTCTTTCCCTATTGCCTTCTTAGCTGGCATGTTTTGATGAAGCCAGCAGCCATATGGAGGGGCCCAGTGGCAAGGAATTGAGAGAGACCAGCAGCCAACACTCCACAAGGAGCTGAGACCCTCAGTCTAACAGTCTTTCATGGAACTGAATTCTGCCAACAACCATGTGGGGTTGGAATCACATCCTTCCCCAGTCGAGTCTTCAGATGACACCCCAGTCTGGCCAACACCTCAATACAGCTTGTGAGAGACCCTGAGCAGAGGAGCTAGCTAAACTATGTCCAGACTCTTTGACCCACAGAAACTGAAATGTGTGATCCAATCCCAAAGAAAGGCAATGCCAAAGAATGCTCAAAATACCACACAACTGCACTCATCTCACACGCTAGTAAAGTAATGCTCAAAATTCTCCAAGCCAGGCTTCAGAAATATGTGAACCGTGAACTTCCTGATGTTCAAGCTGGTTTTAGGAAAGGCAGAGGAACCAGAGATCAAATTGCCAACATCCGCTGGATCATGGAAAAAGCAAGAGAGTTCCAGAAAAACATCTATTTCTGCTTTATTGACTATGCCAAAGCCTTTGATTGCGTGGATCACAATCAACTGTGGAAAATTCTGAAAGAGATGGGAATACCAGACCACCTGATCTGCCTCTTGAGAAATTTGTATGCAGGTCAGGAAGCAACAGTTAGAACTGGACATAGAACAACAGACTGGTTCCAAATAGGAAAAGGAGTACGTCAAGGCTGTATATCGTCACCCTGTTTATTTAACTTATATGCAGAGTACATCATGAGAAATGCTGGACTGGAAGAAACACAAGCTGGAATCAAGATTGCCGGGAGAAATATAAGTAACCTCAGATATGCAGATGACACCATCCTTATGGCAGAAAGTCAAGAGGAACTAAAAAGCCTCTTGATGAAAGTGAAAGTGGAGAGTGAAAAAGTTGGCTTAAAGCTCAACATTCAGAAAACGAAGATCATGGCATCCAGTCCCACCACATCATGGGAAATAGATGGGGAAACAGTGGAAACAGTGGCTGACTTTATTTTTCTGGGCTCCGAAATCACTACAGATGGTGACTGCAGCCATGAAATTAAAAGATGCTTACTCCTAGTAAGGAAAGTTATGACCAACCTAGATAGCATATTGAAAAGCAGAGACATTCCTTTGCCAACAAAGGTTCGTCTAGTCAAGGCTATGGTTTTTCCTGTGGTCATGTATGGATGTGAGAGTTGGACTGTGAAGAAGGCTGAGCGCCGAAGAATTGATGCTTTTGAACTGTGGTGTTGGAGAAGACTCTTGAGAGTCCCTTGGACTGCAAGGAGATCCAACCAGTCCATTCTGAAGGAGATCAGGCCTGGGATTTCTTTGGAAGGAATGATGCTAAAGCTGAAACTCCAGTACTTTGGCCACCTCATGCGAAGAGTTGACTCATTGGAAAAGACTCTGATGCTGGGAGGGATTGGGGGCAGGAGGAGAAGGGGATGACAGAGGATGAGATGGCTGGATGGCATCACCGACTCGATGGATTTGAGTCTCAGTGAACTCTGGGAGTTGGTGATGGACAGGGAGGCCTGGCATGCTGTGATTCATGGGGTCGCAAAGAGTTGGACAGGACTGAGCGACTGATCTGATCTGATCTGATCTGATGTTTCAAGCTGCTACATTTTATGGTAATTGGTTACATAGCTGCTGCTGCTGCTGCTAAGTCACTTCAGTCGTGTCCGACTCCGTGCGACCCCATAGACGGCAGTCCACCAGGCACCGCCGTCCCTGGGATTCTCCAGGCAAGAACACTGGAGTGGGGTGCCAGTGCCTTCTCCGTGTTACATAGCAACAGATAAGGAATAAACTCCTTTCCTAGGATGTAAGCCCCACATTCTTGTTAAGTTTGCTCCTGACCTTAGTGTCTGAAATTCAATAGATGTGTCTTCTGCTTGACCTTGCATGAGAGAACTGCTCCCCCCAGTACCAGGCCTGGGTCCCTGCCTGGTTGGCCAGCTGCCCCCACAGTGAGCAAAAAGCCTCTAGACACACACTGAAAGCACTTGCTGGGACCTTGTTTTCTAGGGACTGTCTGATCCATCTGGAGAGAGACTTCCAATACATTGCTTGTTTGGAACCTTGGAGAGTGCCCAGGGGAGAGGGTCTGGAGGGGACCAAAGAACATGTTACTTCCTTTAAGAAAACAAATCCCAGACCCCCATTGGAGGGAGGGGCTCTGTGGGGGAAGGATCAGGGTGGCTTCTAGAGGCTGTGGCCACGTGGCTGGATTCAAGGGTGACAATGGTCTCCTTTTAGCCTTTTTTAAAAGCAGTTTTATTGAGGCATCATCTATACACTATAAAGTTTACCCATTTAAAGTGTACCATTCAATGATTTTTAACAAATGTATAGCATTGACACCATTATCAGAGTTCAGTTTTAGATCATTTTTACCATCCCCAAAGATCCTTTACGTGCATTTACAGTTAATCTTCATCATCACCTCCAGCCCCAGCCACCACTGGTGCGTATCCATGGTTTTCTGGACATTTCAGATAAATGAGATCACACAGTTATGTGGTTTTTTGTGTTTTTCACTTAGAACAATGTTTTCAGGATTCATCCACGTGGTAGCGTGTCTTAGTGTTTTGTACCTTTTCATTGTGAGTAGTCTCCCAGTGTGTGTATGTAACTTACCTATTTGTGTCTCTATTCACCACTTGATAGGCACTTACATCACCTCCTCTTCTCGATCATTTATGAATAGCACGGCTGTAATCATTCATGGGAAATCTGTGGGTGTATATCTTCATTTCTTTTGAGTTTCTACTTTGGAGACCCTATTCCTTGTATCCTCAGTAGTGGGGCTGAGATGAGGCTGGACTCTTTAGGAGAGATTTTATGAAAAGGCTCAGGAACCACCATAAAAGCCGAGAGCCACGGCAGGAACTTGCAAACTGACCTTGGTTTCCTTCACTTCAGAATGGCGTTCTCTAACGCGTGGCCTGGCGCTGCTTCCACTCCACCAAGGCATCACACTGTCGTGCTAGCAGTGGGCCTGGCAGTCGCTCTGTCTGGGATTCAGTCCCACCTGTGCGACCCTGGGCTTTGTGCCCAAGTGACTTAAATTTGGTGCCTCTGCTTCCTCGTCTGTGGAATGAGACGCCTTCATGGGCTTGGGTAGAAGGGATGTGATCATGCTCACACAGGGGGCAGGTTTGGCACTCACTTACAGGCCTCTCATTCGTGTTTGCTTCATCTTCTGCCCCAGGACATGGACCTGGAGATGGGGGAGCCTGGACAATGCCAGCTGGCCCACATTCCACTGGATGCTGGGTGTGGACCTGAAAGTGTAGAGAAGCAGGATTCAGATGAGAACTGGAGACCAAAAGGAGGATGGGTCAAGGTCGGGGCAGGAGGCTGGACGGAGCTGGGTCAAAGCCCCATTCCACCTCCTCGGTATTCCTGGGATGATGACCCCCCACCCCAAAGGGTTATTGTGAGACGAAGATGCACAGAAAGCATCCAGCTGGTCAGATGTGGCCAATGATCTGGGATGAATCCTCTGGGCTTTGGAGTGAAACAGACCTGGGTTTGAATCAAGCTCTGTTATTCCCAAGGACAGGGGAGCCTGGTGGGCTGCCGTCTAGGGGGTCACACAGAGTCGGACACAACTGAAGCGACTTAGCAGCAGCTGCTTTCCCTAGCTGTGTGGCCCTTCTGAAGCCCCCCTTTCCTCCCTACATTTTAGTTTCCCCATCTATAATATGGGGAAAAGAGTATACACTTCACAGATTTGATGTAATGTGAGATGTTAGTTTGTCCCCAGCTTACTTGGTCAGCTGGTCACTTTGCTGTTTTTCAAAATGCAACTTCTTGGCTTTACCTCTGAGTCAATAAAATTGCAGTGGGGTCCAAGAATTGTAATGTCAATAAACAAGTTTGGGAAACACCAAGATAAGTATGTAAAGTGCTTAGCTTTCTTTGTACTTATGATCATTTTGTTAATTATAGTGCCATGACACATAGCGTTATTGTAGTTACATTTTTCTTTTGCAAAGAACAGAACCTGGCTGTGGGGGTGTCCATGCAGCCTCTAAGGATAGCACTTCTCCCCCCATCTGCCCTCCCTCCTCACTCCCTTCCTATGTCCTTTCCACGGCAGCCAACTGGTGCAGTTTTCCCTGCACACACCATCCATCAGCTCAGGTCAAGCACTGCTGAAAGGTTCACTCTCAAAGCAAAGTGCTTTCTCTGCTAAACTCATTATTTCTTCCAACAGAGCCAGGAAAGGATAGCATCTTTAAAACCTGCTCAGGCCCAGCCAGCAATGTTTCTCAGCACTCTTTGCTTTTGGAGAACAAAGGCATAATCATTGCCTCCTGGATTAGCCAGATCCAACTGGGGTGCGGGCTGAGAAATAGAAAAGAAACTACTCCAAGTTTTTTAAACTGAGGGAGTTTATATACACAGAGGTGTGGTAACACAGGAGAAGAAAAAGCTTTGGAAGCCAAGTGGAGGACTGTGCTGAAACCCAAAGCAGGAAGGCTGGAAGGATAAAGGGAGGGAGTGGGGTTGGCAGAGCCCAGGGCTGGGGCTTCTAGAAGAAGCTGGAACTGGGGCACACATGTCTTGTAGGGGCTGAAACCTTGGAGAAGGCAGAGATGCTGTCTGAGAGGTTGACTGAATCTGGGGACAGGGACAGGGAAATTTCCTGGCTTTGCTCTTTCTCCTACCATCCAATGTCCTGCTAACCTGCTGGCTGCTGACTGATTCAGGAGCCTGGGAAACACAGCCTGCAGGGGAGGGGGCAGGTGTCTAAAACCAGCCTACCCCTGTTCCCTCAAATGCCCTAGAGCAAGGGCTGGCACTCTATGGCCCAGGGGCCAAATCCAGACTGCAGCATGTCTTTATAAATAAAGTTTTATTGTCACACAGCCACGCCCATATGTCTATACATTGTCTTTGACTGCATTTGTGCTACAACAGCAGAGTTGAACAGGTGTAACATATGGTCTGCAAAGCCTAAAACGTTTACTATCTGGCCCTTGACAGAAAACATTTGCAGATCTCTACTTTAGGGGAATGTACATCTATGGTAAAAATGCCTCCTCAGGGAGGGCGTCTGCTTGGGCCTGGGGACTTGCAGGGGAAGGCAGAGAGAGGATGAATGGGGGTCCTGGAGAATCTCTCCCTCTGTCACTAGCTTTGGCCACAGAAGCTGTGATTTGATTGGAAGAGGTTTGAGTCTTCCAGCTAGATTGAGAGTTCCATGAGGGTAGGGACTCTGGAACCCCAGGATCCATTAGTACTGGTTGAAATCGGTCAATTCTCATCCTTGGAAAGCAGCAAAATGTTCCCATCATGCACCGTCTGGTAATTGTTTATTTTAACTGCAGGAGGCCCTACTTATCCAAAGATAATTTACACGAGGGTCAGCCTGCCCACTCCAGTATTTGTGGGCTTCCCTGGTGGCTCAGCTGGTAAAGAATCTGTCTGCAATGCGGGAGATTGCAGGGAGACCTGGATTCAATCCCTGGGGTGGAAAGATCCCCTGGAGAAGGGAACGGCTAACCACTCCAGTATTCTGACCTGGAGAATTCCATGGACTGTATAGTCGATGGGGTTGCAAGGAGTTGGACATGACTGAGCGACTTTCACTTCACAGCCTGCTGAGAGTCAATCTCCTTTAAAAGGGGACCAAGATTTCATTGTAGACGAAGGGGTAAAAATATGGAAAGATAGATTTATAACATTGGAAAAGTTAAGTTATTTTATATTGGGTTTGATGTATTTAATATAATTTCAGTTTTGCTAATAACTCTGCACTAAATCTTAGGATAAATAAAAAATGAATCACCTTTTTTAGCACATATTTTTCAACCAAAATTAAGTGACAGCATGATGTGACATCCTTCTGTTCATATTTGACTGACAACATGATTACGAAGATTATTATTATTTTATTTTGCAAAGTTTGAGAGCTTCACACAGCTTTTCAAGGCCCTCTCAATCCATTGAAATTCAAATCTAAATTTCAGTGCCCTGGAGCAAGTCTCAATCACCTCATTCTAGTTATAACTTGGACTGACACATGCTAGATACTCTGCAGACATTTCAGAATGGATTCAAATCTAGAGCGAACAGGAGAAGCCATAATTGGCACTAGTTGATGATCTGTTGGAAACCAAGAAGCATGAATACCTTGGTTTGGTTGAAAGTGACAGAAACCCAACTAGAAGTTACCAAGGACAGTAGGGGGTTTTGGCACATGGAATCTAAGCAAGGGTTAAGCAACCACAGGAAGGGCTATGGGCAGCGGGGCCTGATGAATTATTGCAGGCAGGACCACTGTTCTGCTACTTGGTTCCTCTGGAAGTGTTAGCTTCCCTCTCTTGTGATGGATGAGTTTACTCCATGTGGCAGGAAACATGGCAGTCACAGGTGTTGACTTTTTCAAATCATGGTTGTACCAGCTAGAGAGAGGCCACTCTTGGCTTCTGATTGACCCCTCCTTGGGTCAAGTTCCCATCCCACCAACTGATTGTAGCTTGAGGCCAAAGAACTTGGCAGGTCTTGTGGAAATGTTATGGATAGTGTTGGGAAAGGAACAATGAACAGGAGAGAGAGCTCTGGGGAAGATGAAATAACAGATCCCCTCTACAATGGGCGTATCTGCCATGCTCAATGCTGGTCCTCCTACCCAGACTTTGCAGCAAAAATAGTTTCTTGGATTGCTGTGAGGCTCAGACTTCGGCATAGTTGATCCCGAGTGTTGTCTGCTCTACCTGACACTCATTCGCTCATCTTTCAGGCATGTCTCCTCTGTGAAGCTGTCCCAAGCTCTCCACTCTGAAAAGAGTTGTTAGCTTTCTTCTTTGTGAGTTGATGTTTAATTTTACTTATGTGCCTACACATTTAATGTACCTATGTGCCTATGTAGCTGTGAATCCTATGAATATTTGAGGGTGGAGATTATGGGTACCCAGCAATGGGCATGTGCGCAGCATTTGGTAAACATTCAGTGCATTTTTGCTGATTGAAGGGGGGCTTCCAGAGAGTTACCATCACATGAAGACAGCCCCTGGCATTACCATTTGTGCGAGTTTTAGAAAAGGAGGCAGCATAACACAGGGGTTAAAAACCCAAACTTTGGAATCAGTGTGTGAATTCCAGCTCTGGCTGCAAGAACTTGGGAAAGTTACTTCATTTCTTTGAACCTCAGAGGTTAAAACAGGCATGATGATGGTAATAATAGTATCTTCAGGCAACACATATTGGCACATAGTAAGCACTCAACAAATGGCAGATATTATGATTGCCAGGTAGTTAACCTGTCCTCCTTTTTTTCTTTTCTATGAAATAAAGATGCTTCCGAATGGTAAAACTGAGGCAATAAACCAAACAAAAGAATTCTTCAGAGGAAACCTTCCTCATAACTTCACAACTCACTTTTTGGGAATCTTGAATTTCATTGGGGCAACAGTATGTCAGATAGTGGCTTACTTGGATTTCATATTATCCACGTAAATGATGTTGATCTACAAAGCAGTGTTTCCAGGGCAGGCTGGATGCATTCAATTAGAGTGAATGAGCAGCACATGCTCACCAATCAGGCCCTGTGAATGGCAGACCCCAGTTCAAACTTCTAAAGCCAAAGCTTCCCTTGTGAACAATTTATTCTATCTTCCTTACAAGCCCTGTTTGTGATTTCATTACATTTGCAATAGGACTGATGCTTTACGTAGAAATATCATATTCATTCTATTAATCAACGATCATGGGAAAAAAAAATAACCTTTGTTCCCCTTTGGAAGTGAAGGTAGTCACTGAAGTGAGTGTCGACCTACTGGTGGCGAATGCCCAGGTTAGATGGTGTTCCCACTGCCCCCAATCCTTTCCCACCCTGTAACCTTGACCTTTGTGAGGTGTGTGCACAGGTCAGAGGATGGTTGTTACCTGTTTGGCTTGATGCTTGCCTTCCCATGTACTCCTGCTCCCTTTAGCCTCTTCATTTTCAGAAGGGAAGAGGCTTTCCTATGGCTAGATGTGCTGTGCTGTGCTCAGTCATGTCCAACTCTTTGCGACCCTACATACTGAAGTCTGCCAGGCTTCTCTGTCCATGGGATTTTCCTGGCAAGAATACTGGAGTGGGTTGCCATCTCCTCCTCTAAGGGATCTTCCTGACCCAGGGATCGAACCCGCATCTCCTGCATTACAGGTGGATTCTTGAACCATTCTTGAACCATTGAGCCACCCAGCTAGAACTCCTTTAAAGCAGCAGTTCCCAACTTGCCTGATTTGAGAATTAGCTGGCTCTTGCAAAAATGCCAATTCCTAGGCCCTGCCCCAGAGGGCTCTGGTTCAGGAGGTCTGGAGTACGACTGAAAGATGTAAATTTATTCACCATCACGGGTGATTCTGATGATTAGGGGATTTTTTTAAAAATTAATTTTAATCAGAGGATATTGATTTATAATGTCGTATTGGTTTCTGCTATACAACAATGCAAACCAGCCATAAGTATACATGTGTCCCCTCCCTCTTGAACCTCCCTCTCATCCCCCTACACCATTCCACCACTCTAGGTTGTCACAGAGTGCAAAGTTGAGCTCCCCATGTTGTACCGCAACTTCCCATTAGCTATTTGTTTTACACATGGTAATGTATAAGCTTCAATGCTACTCTCTCATTGAGAAACAGTGTTGTAGTTCAATGTTTGTCAAGACTCACCTGGGTACCTCTTCACGTGCAGATGCTGACTCTGCAGATCTGGAATGGTGCCTGAGATCCTGTTTCTTTTTTTTTTTTAATTTACTTATTTTAATTGGAGTGTAATTACTTTACAATATTGTGATGGTTTTTGCCATACATCAATATGAATTTGCCTTAGGTATACATGTGTCCTTCCATCCTGAACCCCCCTCTCACCTCCCCCTCTGGCCTATCCCTCTGGGTTGTCACAGAACACCAGCTTTATTTGTCCTGCTTCACGCAGCAAACTTGCACTGGTTATCTCTTTTATGTATGGCAGTGTATATGTTTCAATGCTATTCTCTCAAATCCTCCCTCCCTCTCCTTCTCCCATTGAGTGCAAAAGTCTATTCTTGTTGGCTGTGTCTCCTTCACTGCCTGTATGTAAGATCTCAGTGTCATCTTTCTAGATTCCATCAGTTCAGTTCAGTCGCTCAGTCGTGTCCGACTCTTTGCAACCCCATGAATTGCAGCACGCCAGGCCTCCCTGTCCATCACCAACTCCCGGAGTTCACTCAGACTCATGTCCATCGAGTCAGTGATGCCATCCAGCCATCTCATCCTCTGTCGTCCCCTTCTCTTCCTGCCCCCAATCCCTCCCAGCATCAGAGTCTTTTCCAATGAGTCAACTCTTCGCATGAGGTGGCCAAAGTACTGGAGTTTCAGCTTCAACATCATTCCTTCCAAAGAAATCCCAGGGCTGATCTCCTTCAGAATGGACTGGTTGGATCTCCTTGCAGTCCAAGGGACTCTCAAGAGTCTTCCCCAGTTAATATTTGACTTTCTCGCTTAATTCTAATGTGCTCCCAGTTGTTGCCAATGCTTCTGGCTCACAGACAACACTTACGCAGCTGCAGCTGCTAAACTGCTGGGTCTTTATAATAGTTTGCATAAGAGATTTAAGAAGCTGATGATTTGGATAGATTATTTATTAGGGGTTAGGTAGTTCAGAATCTCCTTAAGGTATATTGTTTTACATAGATGACAATGTCATATTCAAATTTTCTTTAAGCTACCTTCATTATTTAGGGCAATGGACTTCTAAATTGACACATCTCTTAGGGTGTAGGGAGAAAACTTAGACTTCTTCTGGTTATTTTTCATCTCATCCTTAACTCCCCCTTTCCACCATGGATATTTTATAATCATCCCACACTTTCATATAATAAGACATATGTATAATCTATGTAAATGTGTATATATACTGGGGGTATATGCTCAAAAACATTTTAGGTGTGCAGTAAGAAAGGTAGACTCCTTGGCTTTAGATTCTTATAAAGGGAATGAGTTTCAGATGGAGCTGTGGTTTCTAAAATGATGAGGTCTTTGTGTCGGAAAGAAGAGAAGGGACTGAGCAACCAATACTCCTTCCACAGGGCTAACAGGTCATAGCAGTAAAGGTCATTCAAAGGGCAGAAGGTCAAATAGTAGTGTGTTCCCTGGACCTTTATTGTAGGGTGGGGGGGAGGGTCTCTTTCTTTCCTATTCCCTCTTGTCTCTCCACTTCAGTCCCTCCCCTGGAAAAAGTTCACACCCAGGTGGCACAAAGACAGGGCTGGGCAGGATGAGCTGGTAAACATTTCCTGGAGCACAGGAGTAAGAACTCTGGACAGGACCTGTAACTTCATCTCTCCTTGATTTACTGCTGCCCCTCATCCTCACCATCTAATTTCTTGTCTTCTCTCCTTCCTAACTGAGTGGTGCTGAAAGGTTTGACACTCATCAACGTGATGAATATACTCAAAAGAGTGAAAGTGGTGGATTCGGGCCACTGATTTATGTCTCCTTAAAGCCAAGGGTGGAGGCTCAGTGATTGAAATTGCCTAGTAACTCAAAGATAAGGCACCAGGGATTCAGCCAGATGCATCATCATTGCTTTCCAGATCAGTCCCCATTCCCAAGGACACTGTGTTCCAGTAGGTCTTCCAGGGTCCTTGGGGCAAGGTACTAACTTATTAATACTATAGAGACCATAGGAGATTTTATTAGGCCAACAGTGTGTCTTATAGGAGTCAAGTAATGTTCAGGACCAAGCCTGACTCATGGTCCAATGGTGTGCTCTTTTGCATAATGTGATGGGTTTCCAGTATCTGCTGATTACATGTTCACTAGATAAATAGGAGATGTTGATTCTGCTACTTTCAGATGCTCCTGGTAGCTAAATCACCGTCAACAGATCATTTTCAGGACCAAATATTGCTCTAGGGGGTGTATCCAGGGACATGGCATTGAACGAGACAGAAAGGGGACTTCTCCAATGGCTTGCCGGTGAAGAATCTGCCTTCAATGCAAGAGCCACAGGAGACATGGGTTCAATCCCTGAGGAGGAAATGGCAATCCAATCTAGTATTCTTGCCTGAAAAATCCCAGGGACAGAGGAGCCTGGAGGTCTACCGCTCAAAGGTTCACAAAGAGTCGGACACGACTGAGTGACTGAGTGAAACACACAAGACGAAAAGGAACTTGTCCTCTTGGGTTCATCTTGGAGTCAAATAATAAATAATCAAGTAAATAAAGGAGATATTTCCTGATACTGGTAAGGATTATGAAGAAACCAAAGCGTGATAATGGGATCGAGAGTGACAGAAGAAGTGACCGTAGACAAGAAGGTCAGGTCACATTTGAGCTCAGACTGAATGAAGAGATCTGGACAAGAACCTTCCAGGCAGAGAGAACTCACTTGGCCTCATCAAAGAATGGAGAGAGGGGTAGAACGGACACAGAGATGAAAAGCAGGAACTAGTAATAAAGCATTGACATTAAGACTGTTCTTCAGGGTTGGAGATGCTCATGGATTTCCTGACTCTCAGGGACACAGAATGCTTATAGCCTCAGCCATTCAGTGAGATAAGATGGTACACCAGGTGGCAGTGGCTGGATGATTCCTGATGCCGACCATGATGTTCCCTTTTCTCTGGAGAAACCCATATAGTTGGTACTCCCAGCTCGCTCAGAAGCAAGGTCTCATGGATATACAATTCACTTGGGATTCTGAACCCTAAGGGTATGAGATTCCAGCTTTGGCAAAGATTTCCATGCCCCTCTCTTGGGCAGAATCGGAGAAACCCAGGAATTCAAAGGTCTTGTGTTGGTTTAAACCCAGAGTCAGCAAACTCTGGCTTGCTACCTGTTTTATGTAAATAAAATTTAACTGAAGCACAGCCATGACCATACATTTGTATAGCCTATGGCTGCTTTTGTAACACAGCAGCAGAGCTGAGTAGTTGTAACAGAGGCTGTATGGTCTGAAAGGTCAAAGTATTTATTATACAGCCATTTACAAAAGTCCTTGCTGACTGGCTTGAACAATGTACATGTCAGCAGTGATAGCATGGGCCAAAAATCTCACACGTACTACCTGAAGAATTTGGGCTAAGACTTTGGGACTTTTGTATGATCATCAGGGATGGTGGGCTGTGATGCTCAGGAAAGGTGTTCTGATAATGACTGAGGTCAACTTTCCTACCAGTACAGTAGGATGGGGACCCAGAGTTGGGTTTAAGTTGATTTAAGGAAAACAGAGGAATGGAATGATCTGGCATGCTGAAGATTTGCCTCTGCTTTGGTTAAAATGGTATCATATTATAAACCACTTTTCAGTACTTTCCACCACTTTTGAAAATTCCTTGTATCACTGTCTTCCTCATCTCATTCCATTCTCTTTCCACCTTTATCACCCTCAGAGAATGGTCATAACAACAGGAATGCATGGAGGAAGAAGAAAAAAGACGATACTTAGCTTTTGAGTTTCCAAACAGGCTTTTGAAATTCCTGGCGCTTGACAGTAATTTTGAAAGCAAAGGCTTGGTTTAGAAGAGCCAGGGTTTTTTTTTTTTTTTTTTTTTTTTAACAGTTTCAAGAGCCTGAGTTCTAAAGAACTTGAGGTATAAGTTTTATGCCATAATAAAATAATTGGAAAGCGTAGATGAAGAGTCAGTTTTATCAGTATAGAATTGATGAAAAAATCTCTTTGGGAAGAGAGAGAAACAAAGAAAAATAAGAGAAATAGGTGCTGATAAGTATTGAATCAGTTATTTATTGCTGCATAGCAAATCATCCCTAAACTTAGTGGTTTAAAGCAATCATACTCATTTGTTTTGGCCAGTATTCTGCCATTTGGGCTGAGTGTGATGTAGAAAGCGCCTCAGCTGAAATGGCATGGGTGGATGGGGAGTGGAGCGGTGAGGAGGATCCATTTTCAAGATGGTTTATTCATTTGGCTGGCAGGTTGGTGCTGGTTATTGGTGGGGAGCTCAGCTGGGGCAGTGGCCATGGATCTGGTTCCTCTCAAGAGTCCCTTCTTGGGTGGTTTAAACTTTTCATAGAATGGGGTTTGGGTTCCAAGAGCCAAGTGGAACCCAAGTGGTACCAGGTGAAGAAGGTGGAAATGCATAGCATTGAGGTGATCTGATCTTGGGAGTCACATAAGGTCTTGTCTACCCTTATTCTATTGGCTGAGGCAGTCATAGATTTCTGCTTAGGTTCAAGGGAAGGGAATGCAGATCTACTGCTCAGTAGATGGATTGTCAAGATCACACTGTAAGCAGAGATATGGCCTCCCTTTTGGAAAGTCAAACTGTCACAAGTGTTTTAGAGAAGGGACTGTGTCTCCTGCCTCCTCCACACTAAGCCTCAAGGGGGAGGATGTTGAACAAATTCTAGGTAGGTTTAGGGGACCTGAACCTCATCTGTTCAGCCTCATAGAAGCTCCCGTGCAGCCCAGCTTGGAATGGTGGATAAGGGGTGGCTGAGGGTGTTGTCTGAGCAGACTGGTTAGTGGCAGGCTCACTGAGTCCTCAACATCCACAGCCTCTTCCAGGGAGCATAGAACACACTTTCGGTACCCAAGGTCGTCCAAGGTCAGCATGGTTAAGACACTGAGAGCCTTGCAGTGGGAGTAAGGGGGAATGGTCATCAGTGACTGATACCAGACAACATTAAGCCCCAGTGGATGTCAACAAGGAATAACAATGCTGATTAAACACCAGACAAGACAAGGGGCTCCTTTGTGGATACCAAAGGGATAACCAAGGGTCAGATAATTCTCCTACCAATAAGCCTCCCAGAAATTAGATGCAACTGGAAGAAGAAGGCAGAGGGGAACAGATCATGAAATAATCAATGAAACCTTGAATTTGCTGAGTTCTTCCTGAATTGTCCAAGTTTATCCTGAATTGAACAGGATAAGGTTTACTGCAGCCAGATAGAATGCGGACACAGGGAAACAATAAATCCAGTTAGAAGGAAATAAGAAAGATTATATTTTTGCTCACTGGAGCTTGTCACTTTTAAATGTTATACCAGCTATCAGGAGATATACAGTGGCTACAAAAGGCAGTCCAGACCCACACAATTTGAAAGTAGGGATGGGTCAGGGCTTGATGGTGAGTGAGTCAGTTGGGGGTCCTGACAAGTGACTCCAGGAGCACCCAGCATGGTAAAGTGGCCGTCTTTTCCTGAATCTTTGTAGAATGGAGGGGTTGTCTGCAACAGATACAGCTTTAATACTCCTCTTTTTGAAATGTAAGACAGAGTTGCAAAATTGAACAAAAAAAATGACGGACACTTCTGCATCGCTGTCCAATTTGGCCAAGGCTGTATCGGCTGTGCAAGCAAACAAGTACTTGGCATCCCTTGGCAGGTTTTTCCTCGAGTCTCATTAGTTCCCCAAATGGAACAGCTGCTGCCAAAGCAGTTGCTCCACCAGCCCTGTGAGCACTGCCTGCCCGCTCAGCTCTCTCAGCTCTGGAGGAATTAATTTCATCTGTAGCAGAGCTCAGGCACCACGGTGATTTCTACTGGCGGCCAAGGGGCTCAAAACAGCCAAGCTAAACATGGTGGGGAGGTGAGCTCTGTTGTCCCTCCCAATGACCAGCATGCCAGGACCCCATTAGTTACAAGCACCTTCCCTGGTGCTGGGCAGGACTGGGAGGCTGCTGAACAGACATTGCATTCTGAGGGTGGGAGGGGGGCCTATGGAGCAGGAAGAAGTGATCAGAGCTCCTCCCACTTATTTTTTGCTTTTAGGCCGATGTCATACTTTTCCCTGTTCTCAGCCGTCCCTGCAAGTACTTCTTTGTATCTGGTGGCTGTGCATTCTGCTGGCTGGGCTTCTCCAGTTTTAATGTGCAGGCATGTACGTAGGGAACTTGTTAAAAAGGCAGGGCCTGGGCTAGTCTTGGATGTGGCCCCAAACTGCATTTTGGGGGGGAATAATTAAGTATTAATTTTTTATTGTGGTAAAATATACATAACATAAAATTTACAGTTCAGTGGCATTAAGTATCTTCATATTGTTATGCAACCGTTACCACCAGTCATCTCCAGAACTTTTTCCTCTTCCCAAATTGAAACTCTGTACTCATACTGGTGTGGGTAGCCATTCCCTTCTCCAGGGGATCTTCCCAACCCAGGGACTGAACCCAGGTCTCCCACATTGCAAGCAGATTCTTGCATCTGAGCCATCTGAGCCAGCAGGGATGCCCAACACTCATCAGACTACAACTCTTCCCTTCCCCCACCCCCAGCTTTTGGAAACTACCATTCTACTTCCTGTCTCTGTGAACTGACTACTCTAGGAATTTCATATAAATGGAATCACACAGTATTTGTACTTTTGTGTCCAACTGACATTTCACATGGCATAATATTTTAAAGGTTCATTGAGATGGTAGCATGTGTCAAAATTTCATTCCTATTAAAGGCCAAATAATATTCCCTTGTTACCACATTTGTCTGTCCATTTATCTGTGGATGGACTTTTAGGTTCTTCTCATCTTTCTTGGCTCTTATGGATAATGTAGTTATGAACATGGGTAGGCAAACGAGACTGCATTTTAAACAAATCCCTAGGAGGTGCTGTTGCTGCTGGTTCTTGAACCTCCCTTTGAGTAGCCACTGGCTAAGGGCCTAGTTCTTGGATTAAGACCCCCAGGATGAATTGAGAGAGTAGCATTGAAACATATACATTACCATATATAAAATTAGATAGCCAGTGGAAATTTATTGTATGACCCAGGGAGTTCAAATCTGATGCTCTGTGATAACCTAGAGGGCTAGAGTGGGGCGGAAGGCAGGAGGGAGGTTCACGCATGAAGGGACATGCATACACATATGGCTGATTCATGTTGATATATGGCAGAAACCAACACAATCTTGTAAAGCAATTATCCTCCAATTAAAAATAAATAAATTTTCAAAAAGGATATCAATCCTAAAACAAAACAAAACAAAACAAAAACCCTGGATTTATGTCTTACGTTGGCACCTTGGGCAAATAATTTAACTTCACTTGTCTTAGTTTACTCCTTTGTAAAATGGAGATAACAATCGACCCTTTTAGAAAGTTGGAGTGAGTATTAAATGAGATGATACATGTTAATTTTTAGTATGATGCCTGGCATATATTAGGTTGAACCATAAGAGATTGCCATTCTGACAGGTTAGAACTGGTTAGATATCACATATTTCATATGGCTCAACCTAAAAGCAAGCTTTTAGTACGGTTTTAATAACTGTTATTAAATAATATTTATGTGAACTCTCATCTCCAAACTATAGGACTCATCTCCTTACTCATGAAGGCATGAGTTGTCTTCAGAGGGCTCCTGTGGGTAAAAGTCATCATCCCCTGATTTCTCTCTCCACCTCATCTGACCCCAGCCAGCAGTTGCAGCTGCCACCTTGGCCTACCTTTTGCAATGTGCCCTCTTCCTCAAGCCTGCCAAGGAGAGGAAAAGCCTGTGAGTGTCAAGTGATGATTACCGCATTTTTCTGTGTAGAGACTTTTTTTTATTTGTGTATATTTGTCCTTACCTATGTATAGTTTTCCTGTGAAGTGAAAGTTGCTCAGTCATGTCTGAGCGACTATGCAACCCCATGGACTGTAGCCTGCCAGTCTCCTCTGCCCATGGAATTCTCCAGGCCAGAATACTGGAGTGGGTTGCTGTTCCCTTCTGCAGGGGATTTTCCCAACCCAGGGATCGAACCCAGGTCTCCCACATTGCCAGCAGATTTTTTACCATCTGAGCCACTAGGGAAGCCCAAGAATACTGGAGTGGGTAGCCTATTCCTTCTCCAGGGGATCTTCCCGACCCAGAAATCCAACTGGGGTCTCCTGCATTGCAGGCGGATTCTTTACCCACTGAGCTACCTGATTTTACAGGGCTCAGCAGACTTTTGCAGTCAATGGGGCCTTATTTTCTGAGACAGTGTTGTTTTTGCTGACTCATGGCTTTACCTGCATAGCGCAGAATTCCCCTGGGTCTTTCTCTGAGTCTCCCAGCAGTCCTGCAGTCCTGGGCATCTCACATGACCCTGACCAGTCCTCTTGGTTGCCTCTCTGTGTCATCTGGCTTACCTTGGCTGTCTGACAGGGCACAAGAGGAGGGGACATTCACTGTGGCTGCTGAGCTTGTACCTTTAATAATGCCAGCACCTCGCCCCTCAACCCCATCATGGAGGTGTTGCCCATCCTCCCCCGAAAGACAAATCCTTGAGATGCTGAAATAGCACAGCATCTGAGCCCATCCTTGCTGAATCCTGGTCACAATGCAGAGAGAGGCTCTTTCTTGGTGCTTGGGAACATATTTAATTTTGTGGACCTAAAACTGTGCTTGGGTCTCTGTATCTAAGAACCCATTTGAAACTGGCTTCTGTGGCTGCTGCTTCCAGCCCTGACCTCCAAGTGGCCAGGAGGGGACAGACCCCAAACCATCCTCACCATCCTTCCCTGTATCTTTGCCCTTAAGAGCCCAGCATCTCCTTGCTGCCCGCTTCTGCTGTGTCTGAAAATCATAACGGCTAACTTTTACTGAAGGCTGTATTAGAATTTATATATTTTTTCCCTATTATTTGCTTCTCCCACTGGAATCATATTCCTGCCCCACTGATTTTGAGCTTGGCCATGTGACTTGCTTTGACTAATGGCATGTGAGTGGAGGTGATGCTTTAAAGCTGTTGCCTGTTTCTACCAGCTCTCTTGTTCTTTTCCTTCTGCCTGAGGAATGGCTCATCTCAGGGTTTATCTCTTCCCACCATGAGACTGGGAAGTAAGCTTTTGTGGTGGTAAGCCACTGAAATTTGGGGGTTATTTGCTATCTCACAAAGCTGACTAATACAAAGGCTTACCAAGTTCTAGGTACTGTTCTATGCCACCCGCCCTGTGCCCCGCTCCACCCCTCCATCATGTGTGCTCAGTCATATCTGACTCTTTGAGACCCTACGGACTGTAGCCCACCAGGATCCTCCATCCATGGGATTTCCCAGGCAAGGATACTGGAGTGAATTGCCATTCCCTTCTTCAGGGGATCTTCCTGACCCAGGGATCAAACCCATGTCTTCTCTATTGGCAGGCGGACTCTTTACCATCATGTCATCTGGGAAGCCCACTGTTCTACATGTATTTTTAAATTAGTTTAGCTCTCACAATGGCTTTATGAAATACATACCAGTCAGGATAAGGTAGGTTTTGCTACAGTAACAAAACCCCTCAAACACTCAATGGCTCCCCAAGAACTTACTATTTTTTTTCCAGTTAAGAAATTATTTTTGACTCATGCCATGTGTCTGCTAATGTTCAGCAGGGGAAACTGTTCCTTCTAGTTACTGAGGGTCCCAGAATGATGGCGGTTCCAATTTTGGCATGAAGCCATAGTACAGGAAAGAGCATACAGCAAATGGTGCATTGGCTCTTATAGCTTCTGCTTCGAGGCAATATACATCACTGTGCTCACGTTTCATTAGTCAAAGCAAGTCAGATGTTGGATCTTGCATTGAACTCAGGTCTGTCTGACTTCACCACGTATATTCTTAACTAATAAGTCCACTGCCTTGCAAAATGGCTTGTGGTTCTACCAGATAGATTTTCAGACTCTCAGCTTCTCCTTGCCTAAAAATTGCAAGCTGGTGGCCTAAGAGCTGTATTTGACCTCTAGATGTAACTTGTTTGGCTTTCACGGTGTTAAAAACATTCTTAAAGATTAATCGCAGATATTTAAAATTAAGACATTTCATACATGCACACACAGACACACACACAAACCCCTTTTCTGGGTTCCTGGAACACTGAAGATCTGATCACCCTGGGGTCCCATTTGCAAATGTCAACAAGAGATGGGGGCTGAGTTGGCCATCCCCTTTGATGGCGCTTCCTTATCCCCTCCTGTGTTCTGCCCACCAGCCCAATACCCTCATCTGTCACACCTGCAGGTCCTGACAGCATATGAATTTAGACTCTGCCCTAACTCTCCCATACTCAGACAGTTGCTAATCAGAAAACCCTCTAGTGCTCAACCAACAGAGATAGGTGTTGGTGTTGGTGTGTGTGTGTGTGTGTGTGACTTCTTGTCCAAAGAAATGAGCATCAATAAAACTCTAACACAATAATCCAGGGTGGTCCCAACCACCAGGACAAGCAGGTTAGACATGCAGGAGCAGCCTCAGGGACAAATTCAATACATATGAATTTTATATTAGCAAGTTTTTGCCACC
This sequence comes from Bos taurus, assembly GCF_002263795.3. Lineage (NCBI taxonomy): Eukaryota > Metazoa > Chordata > Mammalia > Artiodactyla > Bovidae > Bos > Bos taurus. The sequence continues at coordinate 17,592,092 of NC_037352.1, forward strand.
AGCTTATTAAACTGGGGTAATAAGTATGGGGCTGAGTACCCACTTAACATACTGCAGCCAGAAGGAGGGTTGATGAGGAACCAGGCAAGGGCCTCACTGGGGGAATCGATACAGGCAATGAGAAGACATTCATCACAGCCGTGAAGAGGCCCAAGAGCACCCCACCCGGCACCGGAGGAGGAGGAGGGGAGGCAGAATACGGAACGCCAAGTGTTCAAGCCAGGCCAATTTACCAGTGGTCCTGGTGAAATTAAGGGGTTCCTAGCCATCACCTTGCTTCCTGTTCCTTCCTATAGGAAAGCTTTTTCTCCTTATCCTAGCACAGGTTTCTGCACACGGTTGTGTAACTGCATAACCGTAGTGGGTACCATTTCCACCATGTCTATGTGGAAGGTATCCCCAGGACTTGTGTGCTATGTACGGTCTACACAGATGCCCATGCAGCCTGGTTCTTGCACCACCAAGTCCTACTCATCCATCCAAGTAGGGTTCAAATATCATGGCCTTTCAGAAACCTCTCCCAACCCCTCCTCTGAACTGCCTCTAATTTGCTGTCTCAATTTTGGTACATGTCCCATTTCTCCAGAGAGTTCTTCCCTGACCATCCCCTGCCCCTCAATCTCAGTGTGTTTTCTCTTGTTATTCTCTCTTACAGCATCATGTTCTTTCCCTTCATGGCATTTATCCCAATTTGTAATTAAATATTTATCTGTGTGATTATTATTTCATGTTCTTTTCTGCAACTGAGCTAAAAGCAGGGGACCAAACCTTGATTTTGTCCACTGCTGTTGTCTCACTCCCAGCACATAGTAGGTGCTCGATATTTAATGACCAAAAGAAAGTGCATACATATCACTTCATTTACTTCTCAGCAGGTGAAGCGAGGCCAGGGACCAGCCTTATTCATGCATAGGTCCCCTGGGTACTTCGCAAAATCCTAGCACATAATCAATGCTCAGTGAGGACCTACTTGAGAAAATAAATCACATGAGCTTCCATAATCAGATTGGATCAGTTTGCTCCAGCCTTCCTTTTGCAAAGCAAACACCTCTTCCTGGACCATCACCATTTCTACTACTCCTCTTTCTCCAACTTTTTGTCTGGAAGATTTGGGTATGTAGTGGACAAAGCTTCCATAGATCAATACCTAACTCAGGGGTTTACAACTTTTGCCTACTGCCTGCTATGTAAATAAAACTTTGCTGGGACCTGGTCAAGGCTGTCTGTTTCCATGCTGTAGATTTTGTGCTGTCATGGTGGAGTGGAATAGCTGCCACGGAGACCATATGACCTGTGGATGTAAAATATCCGTGAACTGAGACTTTACAGAAAGACTTTGGTGATTCCTGCTTTGGCTTAATAGCCTTGAACAAATAGTTTACAACTTTCTGAAACTCAGATTTCTTATTTGTAAAAGGATTTATAATACCCGCTTCGTAAGGTGGTTGTGAAGGTTTACATATGGTAGTTCGATAAATGTTTTTTTTTTTTTTTCCCTCCCTCTCTTTTTTTGTAAAGAGAATTCTGGTCCCTCTTCTGGATTCTTAACAGAACCCCCATTTGTAGTCACTTATTCAACAAACAGTTATTAAGCACCAACTATGTGCTAAGTATTTTGTTTGAGGATTCAGTGGTGAACAAGACACAGTCTCTGGCCTCAGGGATCTCCTGGTCTGTGAGGGGAGAAAATAAACAGGTAGCCCAACCCCAACGTGATAACTGCTAGAGAGCAGACACCCAGGAAAGTGAGAGCAGCTTCTGTGGGCCTAGGAGGCATCCTAGAGGAAGTGATGGTTAAGCTGGAACCTGAAGAAGAGAAGGTGGGTTAGCCAGGGGAAGAGACCTTAAAGAACCAGTCCCGGAATGATCACTATGCTTGTATTTCCATGATGGTGTGATGACTGGGTAATTATACCAATCCTCCTGGAGATGAAGCTATGGACGGAGAGCAGTGAGCCATGAGGCTGGGCAGGGCAGCAGGAATTTGTCTTGAAGACGTCTCTTGCTCTAGGTCCATACCCAGGAATGTGGGTGCTGAGTCCTGGGGTGGCCCCTGGCTGGGTGTGGCTTGGGCTGGTGCTATGGGATGAGGAGTTTGGAGCCCCGACTCCTGGGGGTGGGGTGAGCATGTCTTGCATTTCAAAAAGAGGAGTATTAAAACTGTATCTGTTGCAGACAACCCCTCCATTCTACAAAGATTCAGGAAAAGACATGCGTTTTCCATAAGACTTCAGTGTCACCAATGCAAGAGCCTGCAGTGACAGCTGAAGAATCCTCATGAGGGATGACCAGGTGACTAAGTGCTATTTGGGGTGACTACACCCTCCCCCCAAGCCCACCACCTGGATCCAGCTATGTGTTACCATGGGTAAATCAAGAAAACCTAGACAACTGCATTTTGATATTGACAGCTAACCTTCATTGAGTGTTTACTCTCTGCTAGACACTCTTCTATAAGCTTTCTATTGGTGAGTGTATTTCAGATTTTCACAGGTCAGTCTACCTGTGAGGAATGAACTATTACTATCCCATTTGGCATTTGAGGAAGCTGAGATCCAGAGTATGTAAGAGGCACAGCTGGAGCCAGGATTTGAATCCAGGAGCCCTGACTGGATTCTTTATGAAACGCTAGGTGAGGAGTGGGGATAGGGGAATAGGGGATAGGGAGACTAAACAGCTGGCAAAAGAAAGACTCTAGGCTGCCAAATTTAGACCTCTGATTAAGGGGATGAAAATGAACTTCATAAATGTAAAATGATGATGGATTAAAAAATTTGAAACATTGCTCTTTCAAAAGCTGCCTTGTCCTTTCTTGGATCAAGATGTACCAGGCATTAGGCAAGGATGCCTGTGATATGGTTCTCAAGCTTCAGTGTGCATAAGACCTTTCCCAGGATGTTTGTTTAAAATGCAGAGTCCTGATCTTGTGGTGAGAGCATTTGATTCAAAGACTGGGACAGGGCCCTGGAATATGCATTTTAGCATGCACTGCAGTTTGATTCCACTGTGAGTGAATCCAGGACCACCTTTCAAAAAGCAGTGCAATATAGTAGATCAGGAAAAGTCCAATCCAGCCTCCAAGAGGGTGATTAACAAGGTGAGATTCTGCTTCTGTCTCTGAGCATCAAATCAAGGAAAGAACTCTGCATTTTAGATCAGAAATAATGACCACACCACTTCCCAGCCACATGCATTTCCCTGGGGAAGCCACTTAATCTCTCAGGCTTGGATTCATCAGTTTCTTCATCAGTTAAGTGGGCATAATAATGTGACTGCTAAGTCACTTCAGTCGTGTCCCACTCTGTGCGACCCCAGAGACCGCAGCCCACCAGGCTCCCCCGTCCCTGGGATTCTCCAGGCAAGAACACTGGAGTGGGTTGCCATTTCCTTCTCCAATGCATGAAAGTGAAAAGTGAAAGTGAAGTCGCTCAGTCGTGTCCGACTCTTCGCGACCCCATGGACTGCAGCCTACCAGGCTCCTCCGTCCATGGGATTTTCCAGGCAAGAGTACTGGAGTGGGGAGCCATTGCCTTCTCCGAATAATGTGACAAGGACCAAATTTATTAGCTTCTTAGCTATGTAGTATTGGGAACATCATAGAACCTCTTTGAACCTCAGTTTTCTCATCTGTAAAATGGTAAATAATAATAGTGAAGACATTATGAGGCTGTATAATAAAATTATTTTATTATATAATAAATCATATATTTTATTAAATAATAAAAAATAATTTACAAAAAGACTATTGGGGAAATTAAATGGGAGGGAAGGGGAAATAGGTGATTAAGAGACTGTTGATAAATGTTTCTGCTCTGCTCCCTCCTACCTTTATTGGTCCAGTTAATTGCTTCCTCTGGGTGAATTTATCGCTTTGAAAGGAGGTGCTCATTCACAGTATGCATTTAGGTTGGTTGGTTAAGATGTGGAGTTAGTGAGATCCCAATTGTGGTTTGATCCCTAAGGTGTTGGGGGATTTCGTTGTTTCTGTTCAGAAGTTCCCCTCACACATAGTGGGTTTCCTCATTCCGGCCAGCAGCCCCTGCCAACCTGAAAAGCTGGCAGATGAGGGTAGACAAGGGAGTCCAGGCAAGGGAGGAGGTCATCCATCACCAGTACTGGCCAACCCCCTTCATAGGACACAGGTTTCTCTCAGCAGCAATCAGCAGTGCATCCTTAAATGGGAAGACAGTTCCTTATCATGAGTTTATTAATGGAAGGTTTAGCAGGGCTGGAAGAGCTCACTGGGCATTCTGGAAGGCCAGTCAGATCAGGCTGGCAAGTGGCCCCAGCCATCCCTCTGGGTCCCTGGGGAACTTTGGAAGCAGCCCTGGGCCCGTTGCCTAGTCTCTCAGGAGGATCTTCATCTATCTGGGCAGGGGGAGTCTGGGACAGTATCCTGGTCTTCAGGAAAAAACTGACAGAGGAAAACTTGTGTGTGGAGAAAATGTCAGTGGAAGGGGTGATCCAGAGTATGCCATGCGCTCCATGCAGCCTGCCTTGATACCATCCCCACCTTCAGGGGACACAGACTACTTCAGGGGGCCTGTTCTGTTTCACTGTACCTAACTGACTATTCATGGGGATGGTTGGTTACATGATACTTGAAATACTATCCTTGAAAAAAATAGAAAATTATAGATAGGTCTCAGGACCACTTTGTCCTCCATTCTCAATCCAGTACCCTTCTGAGGCAGTCATTGTTTTTACTCTTGTGTATATCTTTCCAGATGTATAATAGTAATAATAATTATTATTGCGTTAGTATTGATACTAGCAAACATCCATTGAACACTGACTATGTACCAGTCTTATATTAGCTCACTTAATCTTCACAACAACTCCATTTTACAGATGAGGAAACTGAGGCTCCAAGGATCTCAGAAATGTTCCCAAGGTTGTACAACCAATAAATGGGATAATTAGGTGAGTCCTGGAAGCATGAGTCTAGAATCTTGCCCTTTGCCATTGTGTTACACTGTCTTCTACATACATATTTATATGTTTGTTGAAGATAAATGCTGTGTGTGTGTCCATGTGAATGTGTGGGCAGAGTGGATTATTTTTAAATCATAAGTGGTATCATCCCCAAGTTCAACTAGCAATGTGTCTTGGAATTTTTGCCATGTCAGTAGAAATAGACTTACCTCATTATCTTTGATGTCTGTTAAGCACTTCATGGATTGCAAAAATATAATCATGGATTTTTTTTTAAATTACCCTGCTGATAGAATACATTTAGGCTTTTCCTTTTCTTCTTTATTTTAATTTAAATTTTATCTTTATGATATAATTTAAAATTTACATATTTAAAGACAGGATTTACATTTCGACAAAGGACGCATGTTGACCATGCGTTCTTTCTTGGGTCTGCGTATCTTGCCTCATGTAGAAGCACATCTGATCTGTACTAGATCAGGATGCAGACCATGACCTAGTTGTTTCTGTGTCCCCATGCTAGAGCTGTGCCTGGTGTGTAGTAGGGGCTTCGTGACTTGATGAATCAATGACTGAATGATGTATTAGTTCTATTGTCGCTTAATAAGCTACCATGACACTTAGCGACTTAGAAGAGCATATGCTTATCATCACACAGTTCTGATGGATCAGGAATTCAAGCAGAGCTCAGGTCTTGGGTCTCAGGGACTCTCCTGGCTTGTAATCATGGTGTCAATGGGGGCTCACAGGTCTCAAGTCTCAACTGGTGAAGCATCTGCTTTCAAACTTGTGTTGCTGTTGGTAGAATTAAATTCCTTATGACTGTTGGAAAGAGAGCTTCAGTTCCTCTCGTCTATTGACAAATAGGCCTCTCCAACATGGCCATTTGCCTGATCAAAGTGTGCAAGCTGAGAGGATAACAGAGTCTTCTGGCAAAACAGGAGCTACAATCTTCTGTAATCTAATCACAGGAGTGACTTTCCCATCACTTTTGTTGTGTTCTATCGATCAGAAGCAAGTCACAGTCCTATCTACACGCAAAGGGAGTTTACATATGGGATGAATACCAGGAAGTGTGAATCACTCAGAGAGGTTAAGTGCTTAAAATCACACAGCCAGCAAGAGGAAGAGCCAGGATTTGAATCTAGGAATTATCCTGAGTTTAAGCATTAAAACAGGCCATTAGGACCTAAGGTTTGCTTGACATATTCTCAAATACAAGGGGCTGTGATGGCAGTGTTACAAAGAAGCACCCTGGTGTGGTGGAAAGAGAAGAGGATGTTAGCAGCAAGAGAGCTAAGTTTGAATCCTAGCCATGCAACTTTTGCTCTATGACTCTAGGCCCTGCCTCCAGTAACAGTTACTGAGTCTCAGTTTTCTAATCTGCAAATGGGTTTGTCATGAAGGTTAAACATGATAATAAATGGATGTAAAGTCCTGTTCAGAATGCTCAGCAAGAAGTCTGCACCCCATGGATGCAGCTGCTATTTGCATGGAAGCTGGCTGGGCAATGGCATTGTTTATAAACCTATATTACACATTTTTGAGAGGTTCTTCAAAACCCAGTTATTAACTGTTAATGGTCTCAGTCTGGGGCACTCCTTCTGAGGTGTCATTTCTGATGGCTGTTTTCTGTTTGTTGATTTTGCACACACAAACCCACTTGATTAAGAACTGATGAAAAAAATAGTAATTCAAGCAAATGAAAGGATGTTCCATGAGAGGAAATCTTGACAACCGTGAAATTAGTGCATGAGTATGGTTGCCATGGTTAATCATGACTGAATAACTGGCTTCAGTGGGAAACTGCCACATTAGACAATGAATATCAAGAGAACTTACCCACTGGGCTCTGAGGACAACACCCAGAGTGTGCACACTGGGTGGGGCGCTTAGGCAGATGGTCACCCCTTGTACGATGGGTTTCAGACCAACTGAGAAGTTAATAGACATAGGAGTGAGACAGGGGTCAAAATATCAAACTTGTTGCTGGCTCCTCTAGATTGAAGAATATAGCTTGGCCTTGTGACTCTAATCAATTTTCTTAATACTCCTCCTCTGGTCTAGAACTTGAAACCTTCTTGAAGGGAGGGCTGGGAATGAAGCGAGGGCAGGGTGGTGTGTAAAGAAAGTGTAGGGGGATGATGAAAGGATAAGAGTAGGGGAAAGGGAGGCAAAGAGAAGAGGAGAGAGGAGGAAGTGGAGGAGGAGGGAGATATTAAATGTCAAAAGGTAACAGTGGGCCAGTGGAGCTCAGATGCTTGTCAACTAACCAGTGATCCGCCTCTCAGGAGGAGGAGTCAGTGAGAGGCAGAAGGGAAGGTACAGTCTTATTCACCCAGTGACGGTACAACTACTTTATGAATCAGTCTAGACACTTCGTGAAGGAGGTGCTAGTTCCCCTCTTTCATCAGAGAATGATCGTTGTAATTATACCAAATATTTACTGAGTTTATACTATGTGTCAGGCATCCCACCAAGTCTTTTAAATGAATTATCTCTTTTAGTCCTCACAGGAATCCTTTGAAAGGGAGAATAAAATTAGACCCATTTTATAAGTGAGGGTGTCCCTGGGATTGTGACATCTTGTCAACTAGCCAAGGTCCCACAGCGAGTAAAGGTCAGACTGAGCACCAAATCCAGGTCTATCTGCTCTGAAATCTGTGTTTTTAAAATGGCAGTTTCTAGAAAGATGATCCATGTGCTTCCTGACTCAGAATCATCAGGATGTGTTTAAAATGTGCCGATTTCCAGCCTGCCTGACTCAGGAGGTCTTGAGGACTAGCACAGGGATGTGCACTTTAAGCAAGGACACTTGGTGATTCTAATGCACACCAAAATTTGACTATGATTGCACTGGAAGGATGGATTTCCAATTCAGCTTTTGCTAATTTACCTTTGGGACAAGAAAATGGGTACTTGTTTGCAAAGAGGATCTTTCCTTACTGATGTTTACTAATTTATTGAATCTGGCAGCTCACTGGGAGCTGGATAAGCTCAGCCTCCCTCCTGTTAGATATCTGAACTCCTGCAAAGGTCTCAATGTCACTTCTCATATATCTTTTCTTTACAATATTCAATATAGAGGTTTGTTTCCTTTTGCATAGTGGTGATCTTTATACCAACAGAGGATAAGAAAAGCGGCACTGCCTTCTGAAAAGCTGACCCTCCCCTACTTTTGCTTTTCAATACATGACTATTTACATAGACCGGCATAGTTGAATACATTCATTTGCGTAGATTTGCATTCACTGGGGATGTGCTTGCATTCTTTTTATTCATTTGAATCTATGCTTGAGTGTGTTCTGTATATCACAACTTCCTAGCCTCCCACTGGACCTAATTTAACTCTGATTTCAATGGTTTTACTTACTTTTTTTCAGTTAAAATCGTTTTCCCCATGGTGGATAGTTAGCTTTGGGAATCTAACTTGATAACTGGGACAGATGCAGTTTCTTTTATTGGCCAATGGGAGACAGTGTAGAGCAGTGATGAACAGCATGGATTCTGCAGTTAAATCTGGGTCCAAATCCTGCTTTATACAGTTGCTAGCTATATAACATTGAGTAGGTCACTTGACTTCCCCAAAGCTTTGTTTTCTCAGTGATATTAGGGAATAATAATAGTACTTACCTAATAATGCTGTGGGGATTAAATGCATATAAAGCATTTGCCTGGCGCATGGTTCATACTACCTGGCACATGACTTAAAAAATGGGAGCTCCTGAAAAGTATGATTTAACCTGGCTGGATACCCATCTCATTTCCTCTTCCTGGGAATATAGGAAGAAGGTGTTCCAGCCTCTATACAAGGAGATTGGGGCCATATGCCTGGATTCTGTCCAGTGGAACTGGATTAAAGTGATATGACCCTCTTCTCGTTGCTGTTGCTCAGTCGCTCTGTTGTGTCTGACTCTTTGCGACCCCATGGACTGCAGCACGCCGGGCTTCCCTGTCTTTCACTATCTCCCGGAGTTTGCTCAAACTCAAGTCCATTGAGTTGATGATGCCATCCAACCATCTCATCCTCTGTTGCCCGTTTCCTCCTACCCTCAATCTTTCCCAGCAACAGGGTCTTTTCCAGTGAGTCAGCTCTTCACATCAGGTGGCTGAAATATTGGAGCTTCAGTTTCAGCATCATTCCTTCCAATGAATATTCAGGACTGATTTCCTGTAGAATTGACTGGTTTGATCTCCTTGCTTTCCAAGGTACTCTCAAGCGTCTTCTCCAGCACTGCAGTTAGAAAGCATCAATTCTTTGGTGTTCAACCTTCTTTATGGTCCAACTCTCACATCTGTACATGAGTACTGGAAAAACCATAGCTTTGACTATTTGGATCTTTGTCAGCAAAGTGATGTCTCTGCTTTTTAATATGCTGTCTAGGTTTGTCATAGCTTTTCTTCCAAGGAGCAAGCGTCTCTTAATTTCATGGCTGCAGTCACCATCCAGAGTGATTTTGGAGCCACCAGAAATAAAGTCTGTCACTGTTTCTATTGTTTCCCCTTCTATTTGCTATGAAGTGATGGGACCGGATGCCATGATCTTAGTTTTTTGTATGTTGAGTTTTAAGCCAACTTTTTCACTCTCATCTTTCACATTCATTAAGAGGCTCTTTAGTTCCTTTTTGCTTTCTGCCATTAGGGTGGTGTCATCTGCATATCTGAGGTTATTGACATTTCTCCAGATAATCTTGATTCCAGCTTGAGCATCATCCAGCCCGGCATTTTGCATGATGTACTCTGCATAGAAGTTAAATAAGCAGGGTGACAATATACAGCCTTGACGTACTCCTTTCCCAATTTTGAACTAGTTTGTTGTTCCATGTCTGGTTCTGTTGTTTCTTGACCTGCAGACAGGGTTTCTCAGGAGGCAGGTAATCTGGTCTGGTGTTCCCATCTTTTTAAGAGTTTTCCAGAGTTTGTTGTAATCCATACAGTCAAAGGTTTTAGTGTAGTCAATGAAAGAGATGTTTTTCTGGCATCCTCTTGCTTTTTCTCTGATCCAGCAGATGCTGGCAATTTGATCTCTGGTTCTTCTGCCTTTTCTTAATCCAGCTTCTACATCTGGAAATTCTCAGTTCATGTACTATTGAAGGAATTTGAGCATTACCTTGCTAGCATGTGAAATGAGTAAAATTGTGTGGTAGTTTGAACATTCTTTGGCATTGCCCTTCCTTGGGATTGAAATAAAAACTGACCTTTTCCAGTCCTGTGGCCACTGCTGGGTTTTCCAAATTTGCTGACATATTGAATGCAGCCCTTTAACAGCATTACCATTTAGGATTTGAAATAGCTCAGCTGGAATTCCATCACCTCCACTAGCTTTGTTCATCATGATGCTTCCGAAGGCCCACTTGGCTTCGCACTCCAGGATGTCTGTCTCTAGGTGAATGATCACACTATCGTGGTTATCCGGGTCACTAACACCTTTTTCGTACAGTTATTCTGCATATACTTGTCACCTCTTCTTAGTATTTTTTGCTTCTGTTAGGTCTATACCATTTCTGTCCTTTATTGTGCCCATCTTTGCATGAAATATTCCCTTGGTATCTCTAATTTTCTCAAAGAGATCTCTAGTCTTTCACATTCTATTAATTTCCTCTATTTCTTTGCATTGTTCACTTAGGAAGGCTTTTTTCTCTCTCCTTGCTGTTCTTTGGAACTCTGCATTCATATGGGCTTGGCCACAAACTCCCCTATAAATTGTTCATGATCTCTCTTTGACTTTTGTAGTGACTATTCAGGTCACATTTTGAAGTTTATACACTATACTATGCAATGAACCATGACCTGTGAAAAGGAGCTTTCCAGGAGAGCTTCTCAACCTTCATTGGACTGTGATGTCTATAAGACATGAACCTTTGTTTGTTAAGGCACTGGGATTTTGGAGATATTTGTTACAGCAGCTATTGTCAACTACCCTGACTGATACAGCCAGGTATTCTCTGTCCCCCAGGACGATGAGGGCAGGCGAAAGAGGGACCAAGTAAGCAGGAATTATGGTGTCTAGGAGAAGATGTGGCCTTTGGGTCAGACATGGTTACTGGCTGCATATCCAGTATATACAACAGTATACACAAAAGTCAGCTTTGAATTTATAAAAGACTGTTTTCTCAAATGTACAAGACTATGTCTAAAACTTAACTTTCAGGGTTAATTTGAGAGTTAGGAATAATGTATGTGAAAGCCTAACATAGAGTAGATGCTCAATAAGTGGTGTTATTGTAGTTATTTTTCAACAGCCTTAAACCTTTTGCCCAAGTGTTAGCAGTTCTGATGTCCTAGGGTTAGGATGTGCCAGGGAGTGAAGGGTTGGCCAAGCTGCTGGCATCTAGCTAGTGCCACAGTAGAACATTCTACTTTTGATGGGCCAGAGCCAGGGGGGTGGGTCCACACTGGAATCCCTTAGGACAAACCAACAGGCAAACCCAGAGACTAATATGTATGATCTATAGACTGCCCTTTTGTATAGTCCTGGGGTACTGTTAAAAAATGACTATCCATGGGCCCAACCCCAGTCAACTAAATCAGACTCTAGAGTTGTGCGTCCCATTAGCTGTATTTTTAGTGAGATCCCCCAAGTGGTTTTGAATACCCTAAAGTTAGCATCACTGATATAGGACAGTCACTAATCAGAGACTGTCTAAGATAAGACTAGAAGGACAGTTGGTTAACAGTAGTAATGGTTGCCATTTCTTGTCAACCATGAAAGTAAGTGCACCTTATAGGTGTCCCCTACTATTCAAACCTATTTATTCCCTTACTTTCCATAGTGAGAATTCTGCTAGAGAAAGTTGCCTACATTAACTCATTCAGTCACCACTCAGCAAGAGCTCTATATTAGTTTCCTGGGGTTGCCAACAAATGACCACAAAATGGTGGCTTAAAACAACAGAAACTTATTCTCTCAAAGTCTTGGAGATCAGAAGTCTGAAATCAAGGTATTGTCAGGGCCCTGCTCCCTCCAAACACTCCAGGGAAAAATCCTTCCTTGCCTCTCTTAGCTTCAGGTAGTTGCCAGCAACCCTTGATACTTCTTGACTTGTGGCAGCATAACTCCAATCTCTGTCTCTGCCTTCACATGGCCATCTTCCTTCTGTCTGTCTGTGTCTTTGTGTCTATATGCCCCTCTTCTCATAAGGACACCAATAGTATTAGACTTAGGACCCAACTCAATTCAGTAGAATTTCATCTTAGCTTGATTACATCTGCAAAGACTGTTTCCAATCAGGAGATTAAGGAGAATAGTATTCAACCCAATATAGACTATTATTAACCCACTTTACATAGTAGGCTCAGAGAGATCACTCAGCTTGTAGATAGGGGTGCGTGCATTCATTCTCAGTCTCTCCAGTCACATCTGTCTCTTTGCAACCCTATGAATGGTAGCCCGCTAGGCTCCTCTGTCCATGAGATTTCCCAGGCAAGAATACTGGAGTGGGTTGCCATGCCCTCCTCCAGGGGATCTTCCCGACCCAGGGGCTGAACCTGCGTCTTTTATGTCTCGTGCATTGGCATGTGGGTTCTTTACCACTAGTGCCACCTGGGAAGCCCGTAGGTAGGGGTACTGGGGTTCAAACCAAGGCAGGCTCAGTCTAGAGCTCATATTCTCTGCTGCCTTTCTGGGATACAGAAAGAGACCTCAAGGATATTGTTCTGAATATCCTTGAGGTATCCTTGTCTGAATATGTGTCAGTGGCTATGTGCTTGGTGGGCAGATTGAACTGGTTTGAAAGTAGCCACTGAGCATGTGACTCATAGCGAAGAACAGGCTGTGGCAAGCTGGGGTGACTGGACTTATCTAATGACCTCTTTTTCAGCTCAGCCCTGTTGTTTCACTTTTCTATTGGTATTAAGTCCAAACTTAGTGGCTTAAAGCAATAACAATTTCTTATTTCTCATGATTCTGTGAACTGACTAGGCAAAGCTGTTTACATAGTGTTGATTGGGTCACTCACGCTGGTGTGTTCAGCTGGGAGCTCTTTTGTACCTGGACTCTCTCGGCACATTTCTCACCTTTTAGGCCCTCTCCATGTGGAGGACAGCCTGGACTTCCTTACAGCATGGTGGCTAGGTTCCAAGAGGAGTGTTCCAAGAAGGTAAGCCCATTGTTTAAATGCTTATTAAACCTCCTTGCATTGCACTTGCTTTGGTCTCATTGGTCAATTTCAGAGCCAAGGATATAGACCAAAAGGCACTGGTGGCCGCAATGGAATAGTTTACGAGCCCTGCATTTCGGGGTGAGTCGGCAGCTGCTACATGCTTCCCTAAGGCCAGATAACCAGTCAGTCTCTTGGCCAAAGTCCTTCTCACTCACTGGTCAGCTTTCTGTGTTTGGAGACCTACCAATTAATTCGTGTATAGTATTTGAACTATTATTCAAACTCAAGCAATCCCAGAAGGCCAAGTTCCTGTCTGATGTGGGCACGATCCACCACTTTGGCCTTGTTTACTTCTAATGCCAGAGACAGACTTGCCTCTGGCCTTGATGCAATTGAGGACTGATGACTTCTTTTCTTCTGGTAGCTTTTCCCCCTGCTGCACAAGTGATATGGATTAATCATAACCCACATAGACAAACAAAAGGAACAGAATTAAAATCACCTGTAGGGGCATACGCTGTACCCACCCCTCAGATTCTCCTAAAGAAGCATGTGTTGCCCAGATGCTGGGTCTGGGGTGGCCAGCCTTCCAGTACCATCCAGTGACTGATGAATGCAGAGGCATAAAGGTCTCAGCCCAACTTGGAACCCTCTGAAGGACTGACTGTTCTAGATCTATAGCTCCCTGTAGCGAAGTCCAAGCTCTCCCTCTGCCTGCTTCCCGCTTCCTCTTTCTCCCAAAGGTGTTGGTCCTAAGAGTCCTTCTCAATAAGCATGCTTTGTGGTAAACTCCATTTCAGAGGCTGCTTCCTGGGGAACCCACAGCAACATTGCCCTTCATCAATCACAGTCTCAGGAGATAACCACTCTGACCATTCTGGCCATATCAATGTGATGTTTTAAAACTCTCCATCTTTCATGTGTATAGTTTTGCTTTGTTTTTATAAAACCAGGGTTACAAATGCTTCTGTTTGATACAGGGCTGTATGATGGTTAAGAATGTATACCCTAAAGACCAATGGCTTGGGTTCTAATTCCAGCTCTGCCATGGCCTGGGCTTGTCATCTTGGACACGTTATATAATCTCTCTGAGCCTTAGTCTCCTCATCTGTAAAATGGTAGATAATAGTGTACCCTGTTTCTAAGGTTGTTTTGAGGAATCAATGAGTTAATATATGTAAAGTGCTTAGAACTATAGAATAGAGTAATTCATCAGTACACGTTAGTTGCTACTATGATTTTCATAACTGGGTTTTTTCAATATATTGTATCATTTTCCATGGCACCTAATATTTTTCTCTATCGTTGTTGTTAATGGCTTCATGACACTCTGTTGTAAGAGTGTACCATGGTTTATTGCACTGATCATCTATCATGCAAGGACATTCTTGGTGTACAGATCAGCATATGCAAAGGCCAGGAGGCTAAAGAGCATGTGGATCTGAAACTGATTCAGTGTGGGGGAAATTGACGGAGGAGAGCAGAATCAGACACTGTAAGCCTTGGCTGAGGTTTGGGCTTTACCCTGTGGTTGGTGGTCCTAGTGGACAATGCCTCTGTCTGATAGAGCTGCAGACAGTAGACTATTGCGTCTAGGACAGATTTTATCAGAAAGAAGAGTCTTCTTGGGAACACATTAGGGTCAGCCTGGTCTTGATTCTTCATGCTTTTATTCTGGAGACAGAAGGCAGGGCAAGAGGATGATGTGCTGTTTGCCCAGGTGCCTCCGGAGAAGCAGTTTTTGTCTGACCCTTTCATAAAACCCTCACATCCTGAGCGGTCAGGATGCTGCAAACTCCCTTATTTGGAGCATACAATAGACCCCTCAAATTGGATTCCTGGAGCAGGCAAACAAACCATCAGCTCATTGTTAGCTATTGTGGGCAGAGTCAATTCACTTGTGGTGAGGAATCATTAGCAAGGGCGAGGAACTCAAGTGCTGGGCCAGAGGGAAGTGAGCTCATGGGGAGGAGACCTTGCTTGCTCCTTCTTCACTTTTAAAAACCAATAAGCAAACAACATCCACTAACTCCTTCTTGGAAGAAAGAAAAGAGGTTCTTGGTGGAGACTGTTTTGGATTTTGAATTTGATGAAACCTTTATACCTTGGAGCAGGCTAGGCTGTGGGAGCAGGAGAGTGTCACCACATATGGTTGTGTAGGTTGGGCACTGAAAAACTCATTCACATTATAACTGATGGAGTTGACAGCCCCTAGGGCTGTGCAGTGTTCAACTGGAGTGGTTTCCTGCAGCAGCCCTTATGTAGGTGCCCAGGAGATGGCTGAATCCTCAACTAATTACTTCCGGGGCTGGGAAGGAAGCAAGCACTGGCCTTCTGATTCCTGAAAGGAGAGAAAATAGAATTTCTCAAGTGTTTTTCAAGGGAGGGAATATATGATTGGAGATCCTCTTCCCTAATAGTTATTAAGCTGGCCAACTTAAAAAAAAATGTATATTTTTATATTTGAATATGCAACATTTCCACATGGTTCAAAATTCAAAAGGCTTGAAAAGGTTTTCAATGACAAGCCTCCCTTCTATTGTGTCCTCTAGATGTTACCTATCATGGGCTGAGGGTATAAGCATTACAAAAAGCCAAACTGTTGACAGTAGGTATTTGCAGCAAAACAAGGGCATATTTGCAGGACAGCAGGCAAGAAGAATGGACAGCTCATGCTCCCCAGGCAAACTCCTTTCAGGCAGGAGTTTTTAAAGACTGTTAGGGGAGAGGGCTATAGGCTGGTCATCAGCTGTTAACATTCTTCTGATTGGCTGGTGGTGAGGTAATACGGTGATGTTTCAGGAATCTCAGCCTCCAGGCAGGTTAATTATAAAGGCAAGGAAACTTGGTTTTAAGGGGCCTCGGTTTCATAGACACTGAGGCCCATATGTGTCTCAGTGAGACCTCGAGATCCTTCGAGGCAGCTGACAGTGCTGGCTTGCCTTTCTCCTTGGCCAACTCTTGATCTTATGTCAAGACTCCAAAAAACTTTCTCAGCCCACCTTATCCCTGCATCCAATCATCATTCTTGGTAGATAGAATTTGTCATTCATTTAACAGCTATCTGACAGCCATCCAGCCTCCCTCTTTCTTTTCTTTCCCTCTTTCCTCTGCACCAGCTTTTTTTTTTTTTTTTTTTTTTGATCCCAGGGGACAGGATTGAGTTTTTCATCCTCTTTTTCCTGGAGATTTCATGGATGTGGGAATGTGATTCACATTACACTCCATTCTGCAGAAACCCAAATATATTCTGCCTTAAACATCTGTAGTTTTGCCCATCAAGTTTTCTTCCCAATACAGGCAGGGTCTCTGCCTGTATTCTCTTCTTTCCCCTTCCTCTCCCTCCTTTTCTTCTCCCATTCTGCAGCCTCAAAAAGCCCCTCAAGTGTGTTAAGGAATTCTACTCCCACATTCAGCATCCCTTCTAAAGCAGGAGAGAAGCTGGAGATTAGCTACAAAGGCCACGCTTGTCAGGGGTAGGGGTGAGGATAGGGCTAAAGGTGAAGATGACTTATCAAAGGGAGGGGTGATGTGAGCAGTTTGCCCCAGTAGTACTTCCAAAATCTTGGCTCTCTGTGTACCAATTCAAAATAGAAATAGGGACACAGAGTTATGGAGGAGAAAGAAAGAGTGCTTTATTTCTCTGCCAGGAAAGGGGAAGCACAGTAGGCTAGCACCTCAAGAACTGAGCCCCACTCCCTGGTTAATAGAGAGAGATTATATAGTCAGGCAGGGGCACATGATAAGGGTCAAGGCTGTAACAGTCTTGTATTCTTGCTTCTGCAAAGTTTCAAAGTGGTGGGGTTGCTGACAAGATTTTCCAACACAAGAGATGACTCTACACATGTACATCACCAAATAGCCAATAGCGGAATCAGATTGATTATATTCTTTGCAGTCAAAGAAGGAGAAGCTCTATATAGTCAGCAAAAACAAGACCTGGAGATGATTATGGCTCAGATCATTGGCTCCTTATTGCAAAATTCAGGCTTAAATTGAAGAGAGTAGGGGAAACCACTAGTCCATTCAGGTATGACCTAAGTCAAATCCCTTATGATTATTCAGAGAAGGTATTGAATAGATTCAAGGGATCTGGTAGACAGAGTGCCTCAAGAACTATGGATGGAGGTTCATAACATTGTACAGGAGGCAGTGACCAAGACCATCCCCAAGAAAAAGAAATGCAAGTATGCAAAGTGGTTTTCTGAGGAGGCTTTACAAATAGCTGAGGAAAGAAGAGAAGTGAAAAGCAAGGGAGAAAAGGAAAGATGTACCCAACTGAATGCAGAGTTCCAGAGAACAGCAAGGAGGGATAAGAAGGCTTTCTTCAATAAACAATGCAAAGTAATAGAAGAAAACAGTTGAATGGGAAAGATGAAAGATCTCTTCAAGAAGATTGGAAAGATCGAGGGAACATTTTATGCAAGGATGGGCAAGATAAAGGACAAACAATAAGGATGTAACAGATGCAGAAGAGATTAAGAAGAGGTGGAAAGAATACACAGAAGAACTGTACGAAAAAGATCTTCATGACCCAGATAACCGTAATTGTGTGGTCACTCAGCTAGAGTCAGACATCCTGACTTCCTTGGTGGTTCAGATGGTAAAGCGTCTGCCTGCAATACGGGAGACCCAGGTTCAATCCCTGGATTGGGAAGATCTCCTGGAGAAGGAAATGGCAAACCACTCCAGTATTCCTGCCTGGAGAATCCCACGGATGGAGGAGCCTGGTAGGCTACAGTCCATGGGGTCGCAAAGAGTCGGACACGACTGAGCAACTTCACTTCACTTCACTTCACTTCATTTCAGCTAGAGTCAGACATCCTGGAGTGTGAAATTTGTGGGTTTTAGGAAGCATTACTACAAAAAAAGCTACTGGAAGTGATGGAATTCCAGCCGATCTATTTCAAATCCTAAAAGACAATGCTGTTAAAGGGCTGCACTCAATATATCAGCAAATTTGGAAAACTCAGCAGTGGCCATGGGACTGGAAAGGATCAAATTTCATTCCAGTCCCAAAGTAGGGCAATGCCAAAGAATGTTCAAACTACCATATAATTGTGCTCATTTTGCATGCTAGTAAGGTTATGCTCAAAATCCTTCAAGCTAGGATTTAGCAGTATACAAACATGAACTGAGAACTTCCAAATGTACAAGCTGGATTTAGAAAAGGCAGAGGAACCAGAGATCAAATTGCTAACATCCATTGGATCATAGAGAAAGCAAGGGAATTCCGGAATAAAACATCTACTACTGCTTCTGTGCCAAACCTTTTACTGTGTGGCTCACAATAAACTGTGGAACATCCTTAAAGAGATGGGAATACCAGACCACCTTATCTGTCTCTTGAGAAACCTGTACGTGGGTCAAGAAATGACAATTAGAACCTTACATGGGACAACAAACTGGTTCAAAATTGGGAACGGAGTAAGACAAGGCTGTATACGGTCACCCTGTTTATTTAACTTATATGCAGAGTACATCATGTGACATGCCAGTCTGGATGAATCACAGGCTGGAATTAAGATTGTGCGAACAAATATCAACAACCTCAGATATGCAGATGACACCACTCTAAAGGCTGGAAGTGAAGAGGAACTAAAGAGCCTCTTGATGAGAGTGAAAGAGGAGAGTGAAAAAGCTGGTTTAAAACTCAACACTCAAAAAACTAGGATCATGGCATCTGGTCCCATCACTTCATGGCAAGTAAATGGGGAAACAATGGAAACAGTGACAGATTTTCTCTTTTTGGGCTTCAAAATTACTGCAGATGGTGACTGTAGCCATGAAATTAAAAGATGCTTGTTTTTTAAAGGAAAGCTATGACAAACCAAGACAGCATATTAAAAAGCAAAGACATCACTTTGCTGACAAAGGTCCATATATTCAAAGCTATGGTCTTTTCAGTAGTCATGTACAGATGTGAGAGTTGGACTGTAAAAAAGGCTGAGTGCCAAAGAATTTATGCTTTCAAATTGTGGTGCTGAAGAAGATTCTTGAGAGTCCCTTGGATAGCAAGAAGATCAAACCAGTCAATCCTAAAGGAAATCAACCATGGATATTCATTGGAAGAACTGATGTTGAAGCTGAAAATCCAATACTTTGGCCACCTGATTCAAAGAGCCAATTCACTGGAAAAGACCTTGATACTGGGAAAGATTGAAGGCAAAAGGAGAAGAGGGCAACAGTGGATGAGATGGTTAGATAGAATCACTGATTCAATGGACATGAATTAGAGCAAACTCCAGGAGTAATGAAGGACAAGGAAGCCTGGTGTGCTGCAGTCCACAGGGTTGCAGAGTCAGACATGACTCGGTGATTGAACAACAACAACCACAGGGCCTTAGTTGGTCCAGCCTCTTAATCTTGATGAGCCTCTCTAGTCCCTTTAATTTTGCCTCAAGTCCCTGCTCCTGCCTTGATTAGCAAGTGTTCTGCCCTTTGGATCTCAGAGAAGGTCAGGGAGGCTAGGGTCTTGCCTGTAAGAAGCAAGACCATCTCTTTGCGACTCCGTGGACTGTAGCCTGTCAGGCTCTTCTGTCCATGGGATTCTCCAGACAGGAATACTGGAGTGGGTTGACTATAACATGTACACCTGTGGCTGATTCATGTTGATGTATGGCAAAAACCACCACAATATTGTAAAGTAATTAGACTCCAATTAAAATAAATAAATAAATTAAAAAAAAAAAGAAATGAAAGACAAAAAGGCCTCCATGCCCAGGTGCCCTATAGGGACTTGCTCAGCATTTGTAGGAAATGGGAGGGGGTGTCATTGTCAGCAGAGAATTCAAATCAATATTGAAACTATGGTGGGCATCCTTTTTCCTTTTTTATTATTGACAAGCTTTGGCCAGAAATTTTAAACAATGTCTGTGATAAAAGAGTTTCCCTTCCCCACATGCAACTACAAAGTAGATTGGGAGCTAGGGAATACAAGAAGGGAAAAATTTTAAATCTAGGGTGGGACAGCCAGGCTTGAATCCCAGCTTCAGTGTTTACTGGCTGTTGTGACCTTGGGTGAATTACACCACTTCACAGACCTCGTGAACTGAGTATTGTACAACTTCAGGCATTGTTGGTAGCTTTATACAAGTTATGCCTGCCATTTGCTTGGAGCTGTTATTAATAGTAAGCACTTAACAAACGTTGTTAAGACAAGACTAGGTTTCCTCGCTAGTGCACGTTTCTGGGTGATCTTGACCTTTCATAGGCTTCCCAGGTGGCTCAAGTGGTAAAGAATTCACCCGCCAATGCAGGAGACGCAGGAGATTCGGGTTCGATGAGATCCCCTAGAGGAGGAAATGGCAATCCACTTCAGTATTCTTGCTCAGAAAATCCCATGCACAGAGGAGCCTGGAGGGCTATAGTCCATGGAGCCTCAAAGAGTTGGACGTGACTAAGCACACACTCAAGCATGATGCCCAACTTTCATTGTCTTTGAGCTATTTTACAACTTTGCAACTTGCAGAAAACTGATAATAATGCAAATGATTCTTGTCCATTGAAATGCAAATGAGCTGTGTCTAGTAGAATGCAATTGATTATGATTATGTGAATATTGAGTTTTGCATTTATTAAGCAAATTTTATTTCTGGAATCCTGATTATGCCCAAGTGTCTGCTCTTTGGCTTCTCCTTTGAACCACTGCGAACATATTTCTGACTTTCTCATTAATGAATGAGTTAAATAAAATCTTTGACATGTGTTTACATTTGTATGAGGGTCAATATTTCACTTGTTTTATTTATTTATTTTTCTTCTTTTTTTTATAAAATAATTTTCCTGAAATAATTTTATAATTTCAGGAAATTATAAAATTTCCCACCTCCCTCCCCATCCCATCCCTCTGGGTCATCACAGTGCACTGGCCCCGATTCACTTGTTTTAAAAACATCATCTTTTAACATTTGTGCTATTTTTGTTCCATTTCATAATGAAAGAAACCACAGCTCAGCTCCCCTCCTCACATCCTAGATCCCCAAACACAAGAAAGTTCTTTGGGGCTGTGTGTGTGTGCACGCGTGCTCATTAGTGCTGGCTTCAAGGAGGCAGAGCCGGCCAGTGGTGGAAAGAGGTCTGTGCGGCCTCGGAGGCCTCGTGCTTCCCCGGTTTCTCTCTCTCTGATCTCCTCGTGTGTTACCACTAGCTGGGTGGGCTGTCTGCCTTTTCTCTATTGGCTTCTCTGCTCTCTGCCCCAGTCTGCTTTCTTTTCTAGATTTCCTTTCCTTTCTTTCCTTTTACTGTTTTGGCTACAAAAACAAGAGACGCTTAACTGTAACGATTATGTTGACTGAATGATTTAAACCTGTTGTTGATTTAAAAATCAAGGGACTTGAGAAAAAAATGATAAAGTTAAGTGCTTTTAAGTGGGAGTGTGGCTCACTCCCACTTAAAGTGCTTTTAAATGGTTGTGATTTTTGCCTCTAATGTTTTCAGTAAGGCAAAGTTCTGTGCCCCACTGGAGATCTTCTGCACCGAGATGCTCAAGCTCTATTCTAGATGTGTCTGAGCCTTGGATTCGTATGGTCTGGATTTCCACTGCAACATGACCAGGAATCAATTCCCTGCTCTCTGACTTCCTAGCTTTCAATCTACTTTCCCCCCAAGCTATTGATCAATCTCTTTCATGTGGGCAAGTTGATTCAGCACGGTGAGCTTTCCTTATCAGAAAAATGAGGCTGACAGTTTCTATCTGATAAGGATATAATAAAATTTATACACTTGTGCGTTCATTTGCTCATTTGACATTTATTGAGCATTTCCTATACACTAAGAACTCTGCCTTGGGGAATATAGAAGTGGAACACATACGTACAACACACACCCTGTGTGCCCACCTGGAGCTTATACTCTGGGGCAGAAGTTGGCATACATTTTCATTAAAAGACCAGACTAAATTTTTAGACTTTGACACAGAATATGTTTCCATTATATATTTTTTATTGTTTTATCTAAAACCCTTAAAAGATGTAAAAACCATCTTATTAGTTCATGAGCCATAAAAAGACAGGTCACCAGCTGGATTTGGCTGACTCCTGTTGTAGTGGATTCAGTGAGATAATAGCTATAAAGTATTTTAGCAGACATGATGATGATGTAAAGTGCTTAGCACAGCTCCTGGCCCAGAGTCCGGGCTCAGTAGATAGTTAGCTGTATTACTTGCCAACCTCAACCCCCTACACCACTCCCTCGCGCTCCTTTTTGTGTCTCAGACCCAGAGCTTCTGGCTGCCCTGCCTGCCTTGTGGAAGTGAGCAAGGCCCTCCCAGTGGCTCTCCTCCTCCCCACAAGGTCAGCAGGTGGCTGTAGGCATCCATCCTCCCCTCGGGCCACAGCCACGCCTGGCAGCCCCTGGCAGGCAGGCCATTGATCTCCTGCCTGGCCTCGCCAAGACATGGTTCCGCTGGCCCTCTGGCATCCCAGGGAAAAAAGCCAGAACCTGCTGGGATGACTCATGATGTTGCAGCCTCCTGGCTCAGCTCTCTGCAGGCTCACAGCCATGAGGTGCCACCGGGGTGTGGTGGAAGTGGACTGGTCATTGCTCAAGACATCCTCCTCTCACCAGGACTGCATGACCCGAGGATGTCTCTCAGCTGCTGGAAGCTTTGTGAACATGGGATGAAATAGGTCCAGATCTAGGTTAAATTCCCCCACTGGGCAGTCAGCTGTCAGCTCTCACATCGTGGGCAGAAGCAGGGACTGGGAACCTCTCTGGGGGTCCACTGGTTAATAATCTGCCTTGCAGTGTAGGGGGCGCTGGTTTGATCCCCGGTCGGGAAACTAAGATCCTACATGTGTGAAGCAACTAAGCCCCATGTGCCACAACCACTGAACCCGAGTGCCACAACTAGAGAGCCAGCTACTGAGCCTATGTGCTCTGGAGCCTGCCCATTGCAACTAGAGAGAAACCCATCACAACTAAGAGTTCACATGCCACAATTAAAGATCCCTCCTGCAGCAACAAAAGAACCCACATGCCGCAAAGAATATCGAAGATCCTGTGTACCACAAGCAAGACCTGATGCAGCCAAATAAAAAATAAACATTAAAGAAAATAGCAGGGACTGAGTCTGCTTTAACACCATCAGGAGCCCCTGAGCTCCTGGTCTCCCTGGATTGGCATGTTCTGCTCTTGATGCCACCCTGATGTCTTGTTAGTGCAAAAGCTGACCCCAAGAAGACAAACTCTCCATGTCTGGCCTGAATGATGGCAGCAGCCTCTTAATCAGTCTCCTTGTTCCCCGACCCCTTCCTCTTTATAATCTATTCTCCCCGCTGCAACCAGTAGCAACTTTGATCTTGGATTTCCCGCTTAAAAGCCCTTCAATGGCTCCTCATCACTTTTAGGATAGAGTTGAGAGTCTCAGCTAGGATGAGGAACTGTTGTGATCCTGCCATGCCCCTCTCCAGTCTCATCTGTCTCATTTTGCACTTAAAACATGCAGAGTTACATACACGGGTTCCCAGAAATTTCATGTCTTCACAGCGCCATGGCTTTGTTCATACTAATTTCTTTGGTTGGAATTCCCTCTTCCTCCTTGTCCACTGGAAATTGTTTGCTCTTTTTGATGCCACTCAGTTGTCACTTCCTTGTGGAGTCTTTCCTGAGGTCCTCAATTGAATCCTTTGCTCCTTCCTCAAAGATACCATTTGCACGAATTTTAATCCTGTCTCCTGGACAGAGGAGCCTGGTGGGCTATAGACCATAGGGTCACAAAGAATTGGTCGCAACTAGGAGACTGAGCACACACACACGCACTCCTGAGTGTAGGGTGAAAGCTAACCAGCCTGGTTTTGAATTCCAGTTCAAACTATTGCTAGCTGTCTGAATTCAGATGAGTTGCTTAACCTCTCTGAGCCTCAGTCTCATCTGTAAAGTGAGGCTCATAGGTGTGCTTGCCTCATAAAGCGCTTTTTGTGAAGGTTGGCTCTGGTAATGCATGCCAATATCATTACCCTGAATGGCCCACAGTAGATGCTCATTAAATTTATCAACATTATCATTGGAAGGCACTGTAGGCTCTTTGAGGACAGGGACCATGATTTATTCACTTCTGTAGCCCAGTACCTAATGCAGTGCTTGGCTCATTTCAGGCGTTAGATCAACTGTTGTCTGAATGATGTTCAATGAAGGCCATGGAAGAAACCAGTCCATATGGTATATCATTTTGGAGAGTGAAATACTGAATGTCACTGAAAGTTTAGCAATAAATTGTGGTACCTCCTTTGGAGGAGGGCATGGCCACATTCCAGTATTCCTTGCCTGGAGAATTCCATGGACAGAGGAGCCTGGGGTTGCAAAGAGTTGGACATGACTCAAGTGACTGAGCACAGCACAGCATGGTATTGTCTTACTACAGAATACTTTGTTTGCCCCATATGTGCTGGCATAAAAAGATATCCAGGATATACTAAGTGAAAAAAGCAAGTATATGCCAACAGGTGCAGTATGATACCATTGTGTGTGTGTGTGTGTGTGTGTACTTTAAAGGATATTTGTGTGTAGAAAATGATTTGAGGGCCATGTGAAAAACTGTATATCCCAGATGGGAGAGAGGAAAAAGAAAGACCTTCCTGTTTATTTTTATTTTTAAATTTAAATATAGTTGGTGTGTAATACTGTATAAGTGTAAAGTGTGAAACATACATCCACACATTTATATATTGTAATATGATTGTTACAGGGTGTTAGCCAACACCTCGATCATGCCATGTAATTATCCTTTCTTTTTTGTGGTGAGAACAGTTAAGACCTAGTCTCTTAGGGACTTTGAAGTTTATCAGACAGTATTGTTGAGTGTAGTCATTCTGCTGTGCATTTAAATTAGAGCTCCAGAACTTATTTATCTGCTAGTTGCGAGTTTGTGCCTTTAAACTATATTGCCCCTGGCTGTGCGCCAATAAAGCTTTGTTTACAGAAACAGGCAGCCTGCTGATCTGGCTGTTGTTTGCCAGCCCCTGACTCTTACTGGTAGCAAATGTTGCCGTATATCCCGCCCTGGGACTTTTGAGACAGAGTGAGGTCTAATGAAAGATTTTTTTCTCCCTGTTTCTTTGTATTTAAAGCAGTCAAAAGGTGGGGGGTGGGGGGGGGCACGGATCTTCCCGAGCTCTGAAGGGTGTTGGAGGAGGTCATCAAGAGGACATGATCACAAGTTGACCCTTGAGATGGACCCAGGCAATGAGAGGCTCCTCAGTCCTTCACTGTCCTTGGAATGTATACTCCACCTACTGTTCCCACAGTGGGAGCTGTTTTCAAGGATGCAGGCTTCAGAGAGTAATGTGTTGATGAGACCATCTGGATTGTATATGTGACTGAACTACATTAAGGCCTCTATAAGCTATTAAGATTCTGACGGGCACATGTGGAGATCTGCTCATCTTGTGGTGCCTAGGACAAGCCTTAGATTATTGTAAGTTCCCCTTGCTTGTTAAACCTGCCTCCTCCTGCCAATCTGGAGTGGCTGTTTCTTTCTTTGGTCTTTCCTTGTTCTCCGTGTACAGAGGCCAGTTTGCAAACCAACAGAGGGTGATGGGGAGGTCTCTTTTGGCTTGAAATCCTTCATGTTCCTCTGCTTGTAAATACATCTGTACTCCTATAATCACATGTCATTCTTCTTATGTGTCTCTTCTTAGGACACCAGTGACTAGACTTCAGGCCTACCCTAACCAGTATAATTTTGTCTTAATTCACATCTTGATGACATCTGTAAAGATCCTATTTCCAAACAAGGTCACATTTTTAGGTACTAAGGTGTAGGACCTGGGCTTCCCAGGTGGTAAAAAATCTGCCTACCAATGCAGAAGACACGGGTTCGATCCCTGGATTGGGAAGATCCCCTGGAGGAAGAAATGGGAGCACACTCCAGTGTTATTTCCTGGAAAATCCATGGGGAGCCTGGTGAGCTACAGTCCATAGAGTTGCAGTCCAAAGAAGGTGAAAGTGAAAGTCACTCAGTGGTGTCCAACTCTTTGGGACCCTATGGACTTCTCCAGTCCATGGTATTCTCCCGGCTAGAATACTGGAGTGGATATCCTTTCTCTTCTCCCGGGAATCTTCTCAACCCAGGAATCGAATGCAGGTCTCTCACGTTGCAGGCTGATTCTTTACCAGCTGAGCCACAAGAGAAGTCCAAGAATACTGGAGTGGGTAGTCTATCCCTTCTCCAGGGGATCCTCCCAACCCAGGAATTTAACTGGGGTCTCCCACATTGCAGGTGGATTCTTCACCAACTGAGCTATCAGGGAAGCAAATAGTTGGACACAATTGAGCAACTGAGCGCGCACACACATACAGAGTTTAGGGCGTATCTTTTCAGGAGACAAAATTCAGCCCATCAAAGGAGCAGAATAAGATCAATGTGTTAAGAAATGGTTTTATTTTCCATGAGAAAGCAAACTTACAGGGGAATGTGAGCCATGATTAATTCCCCATGAATGGAGAGACATTTCTCAAGAAAAAGATAACCTAAGGTCCCAGTTTAAGAAACTGGGTGGATGCTAAGGTCTTTCTTTCAAAGTAATGGCCATCATCAAAAAGTCTACAAACAAATGCTGGAGAGGGAATGGATAAACGGGAACTGTTGGTGGGAATGCAAACTGATATAACCACTGTGGAGAACAGTATGGAGACTCTTTAAAAAACTAGGAATAAAACTATCCATACAACCCAGCAATCCCACTGCTGGGCATATAGTAGTGGGAAACCAGAATTGAAAAAGACACAATGTTCATTGCAGCACTGTTTACAATAGCTAGGACATGGAAGCAGCCTAGATATCCATCCTCAGATGAATGGATAAGGAAGTTGTGGTACATATACACAATGAAATATTGCTCAGCTATAAAAAGGCACACGTTTGAGTCAGTTCTAATGAGGTGGATGAACCAAGAGCCTATTATACACAGTGAAGTAAGTCAGATACAGAAAGGCAGATATTATATATTAATGCATATATATAGAATCTAGAAAAATAGTACTGATGATCCTATGTACAGGGCAGCAAAGGGGACGCAGACACAAAGGACAGACTTTTGGATACAGCAGGAGAATGAGAAGATGGGATGATTGGAGAGAGTCGCACTGAAACATATATATTACCATATGTAAAAACACATAGCCAGTGGGAGTTTGATGTACGGTGCAGGGAACCCAAAGCTAGAAGGATAGTGTGGGGAGGGGGGTTCAGGAGGGAGGGGTCACATATATGCCTATGGCTGATTCATGTTGATGTATGACAGAGGCCATCACAGTATTATAATTATCCTCCAATTAAGATAAATAAATATAGAAAGGCCATAAATAAAGCAGAGCACCAAAGAATTGATGCTTTTGAACTGTGGTGTTGGAGAAG
The DNA here is from genome assembly GCF_002263795.3 of Bos taurus. Classification (NCBI taxonomy): domain Eukaryota; kingdom Metazoa; phylum Chordata; class Mammalia; order Artiodactyla; family Bovidae; genus Bos; species Bos taurus. Next base: position 17,619,485 of record NC_037352.1, read on the forward strand.
ACTCTTGAGAGTACCTTGGAAAGCAAGGAGATCAAACCAGTCAATCCTACAGGAAATCAGTCCTGAGTATTCTTTGGAAGGACTGATGCTGAAGCTGAAGCTCCAATATTTTGGCCACCTGATGTGAAGAACTGACTCATTAGAAAAGACCCTGATGCTGGGAAAGATTGAAGGAGGAGGAGAAGGGGATGAAAGAGGATGAGATGGTTGGATAGCATTACCGACTCGATGGACTTGAGTTTGAGCAAGCTCTGGGAGTTGGTGATGGACGGGGAAGCCTGGCATGCTGCAGTCCATGGGGTCACAAAGAGTTGGACATGACTGAGCAACTGAGCTGACTGAAATAAAGATAGAGTCTGCTGCTGCTGCTGCTGCTAAGTCACTTCAGTCGTGTCCAACTCTGTGCGACCCCATAGACGGCAGCCCACCAGGCTCCCCCGTCCCTGGGATTCTCCAGGCAAGAACACTGGAGTGGGTTGCCATTTCCTTCTCCAATGCATGAAAGTGAAAAGTGAAAGTGAATTCACTCAGTTGTGTCCGACTCTTAGCAATCCCATGGACTGTAGCCTTCCAGGTTCCTCCGTCCATGGGATTTTCCAGGCAAGAGTACTTGAGTGGGGTGCCACTGCCTTCTCCGAAGATAGAGTCTACTTTCCTCTAAAGAACTCTCCACTGCACCCAGATGTCTCTGTTTATACTCACCAGCCTGGTTCAACCTGCATCATCTTTTGCCTGGACTCCTGTAATTGCCTCTTCATCTGCATTCCTGCAGCCACTTTTGCTCATCTTCAATCTGTTCTGCATCTAACAGTCAGAGAGATCTTTGTAAAATGTGAACTTGACCCTTTTCTAGCCAAACCCTCCAGTGGCTTTTCCCTTTGCATGTAGAATGAAATCCAAACTCACTGCCCTTAATGATTTGGCTCTTGCCCCCTCTCTCCAGCTCATCTCGTGTCTCTCACCAGTTCATTCACTTTGCTTCAACTCCATGTATCTTCTTGAAGTTTCTAGCCAAGTAAATAATTTTCCTACCTCGGGGCCTTTGCACACACAGCTTCCTCTACCGAGAATGCTCACCTGCCTGACTGTTAGCTGGCTGACCATTGTTGGGGCCGGGAAGGATTTGCCTTACTTTTTAGTTTAAGCCAGAACTAGTCACTCCTTTGGTACTTTATTGGTATTGGTTTACTTCGTGGTTTCTGACTATGTAGAATGCATCAGTTGTCTTTGATAGTTTCTTAATAGTACCTGTGTCCCCACTAGACTAAGAGTGACAGGAGGGTGGAATCTGTGTGGTTAGCTGCAAATCCTCAATGCCCTTGACTGGTACAGTGCCTAGCAAAGAGCTGGCTCTGTTTCTTAAATGACTGTATGAGTCAAGTTGGGAACAGTTGGTTTTGGTGAACGATGCTGTCCTTCAAATACAGAGAAGAGGCAACTGATTGGAGCAAACTGGATATCAGGTGGAATTATGGAACTCCTCCCCACAATTCCAGAGTCCTTGTTTCTAAATATTTCCTTTACTTTTGGGTCACTACTGAAGGTTCTGACTCCTATTCAAGAATGATAGAGGCATCATTTAATTCCTCCTCTAATCTCAGAGCCACCACTTCTCAGTCAAGCCCACCACTATGAGAAATAGCTTCATAGCCCTCCAGGTCCTCCTCCACAAACCACCCCAGGTGGTCCTTCTAAAATGCAAATCTATGTCCCTCTCTGACCTCAAGTCCTTTATGGCCCCTTATTGACTATAGGATAAATCTGAGCTTCAGGTTTCCAAATTCTGAGCTGATGGTTATTTCCTTACTCTTTGCTCTTACATTTTCTGTCCTTAAACTTTTATTACTTCAGTAAACTCTACTGGTTTGAGTTTCCCTCCAACACCATTTCACCGACTTTCCTTCTCTGCCCACAAAGTCATCTGTATCTTATCCAAAAGGAAAAATTTGTATTCATCCTTCAACATCCATCTTGGACATCTTTTCCTCCAGGAGTCTTATATGAAAGTTCCCTTCTCTCCAGAAAGAGTCTAGTCTCCCTCTCTTTACTAGTCTGGAGGTGTGCATGCATTTTAAGTTCTACTTAGCTCACCATGTTGAAATTTACTCTATTTAATGGCAATATATCTTGTTAGAAAGTCAGTACTGGGTAGAATGATCAACTGTCCTGGTTTGCCCAGATCTGAGGGGCTTTCCAAAGACCTGAGGCCTCCAACACTAAATCAAGGATGGCTCCAGGCAAATCGGGGTGGGTGGGCACACTGCTGCCAGTTAAGATCATGAGCTGCAGAACCTGTCAAGGTTCTGTCAAGGTTTGAATCTTGTGAGTGAGTGAAAGTTGCTCAGTTGTGTCTGACACTTTGCGACCCCATGGACTATAATTCTCCACACCAGAATAGTGGAATGGGTAGCCTTTCCCTTCTCCAGGGGATCTTCCCGACCCAGGGATTGAACTAGGGTCTCTTGCATTGCAGATGGATTCTTTACCAACTGAGTGATCAGGGAAGCCCAGCCTGGCTCTGCTACTTACTAGCTGTGTGATCCTTGGGCAAGTTACTTGATCATTTTGATATCTTCACTTTCCCTTTCTGTAAAATGGGGGTGCTGCTGCTGCTGAGTCACTTCAGTCGTGTCTGACTCTGTGCGATCCCATAGACGGCAGCCCACCAGGATGCCCCGTCCCTGGGATTCTCCAGGCAAGGACACTGGAGTGGGTTGCCATTTCCTTCTCCAAAATGGGGTAAAAATAAGTATAAATACTATTACATGAGTTAATATGTTAATGGTGTAGAAGAGCTGAGTAAGAACTTAACAAATGTCATGGTTCTTGTTGCTTCTGTCAGCAGGTGTTTACTGATTACGTTCTACCTTCCAGACCCTGGGCTTGGAGCTTGGGATATAGGGAGGTCTCAGGCATGGAAGGCAACAGCTATCTCATTTTACCTTTTGTGTTTTCCAGTATCCAGCCTACTTCCTGCTGCATGGAGATGCTCAGGAAATATTGGTAGAGTGGATGAAGCAGTCTTAGACTACATTTTATGGAAAATTAATCTGCTCCCTCTGCATCAGAACCCTGAAACATTTAAAGACCTTCAAGATTGATCCCAGTTCTTGTGAGCCTGAATGAATGGTGGTAGCTGTGGTTTATAGGATGTTCTTTGCCACCTCTGCACCGGATGACTGAGAGATTGCTTCAGGGCCTTTGTACTTGCTGTTCCTTCTGCTTGAAACACACTACAGTCTGTCTTTTCATAGTTGCCAAACACGTTCTCCTTCAGGTGCCCCAGAGAACACTTTCATGAACATCCTGTGTTATTTCCTTCAGAGAACTTATCCTAGGCTAAATTTATCTAGTTGGTTTGCATGCTTATTTTCCTCTGCCCTACAAGAATATAAGCTCTGTACGGGCAGAGACTTGGTCTCTGGAACTGACACTCGGCAAAAGCTGTATCTGACACATGGCAAAAGCTGAACCAATGTTTGCCCAATAAATGAATGAACTGTCCTGATTATAATGGCTGCAGTTAATCGGGCACCTGCCACATGTCAGGTATTGGCTGAGCACCTTAGATACATCACCCCACACAGGCCTGCAAATGTTACCATTTCAAGTCTTACAGCAGAGGAAACTGGTTCTCTGCCGAGTCTGTAACTCCTGCTTACTTCGCACTGCTAGTGACGTCAGAGCTTGATTTGGAGTTTGCCTCCTCCATTTTAAAGCCCTCTGTTCTCTGCAACAGGCTTGTATTCTGCCTTCCAGGGTGTTGGGAAAATGTTTACACTCCCTTCCCCCACCCCCCACCCCACCCCGCCTTCAGCCCCTGGGGGCCCTTGAAAAGGGGATTAGTTGCAAAATTCCAGACTGCCCCAAGCCTTGCACAGGAAGTCGTGTTTCCGCAGTGGGGACAGCAGTTGGGAGGGCATCCAGGGGTCTGGCTACATCTCAGGTCCCAGAGCCCCCGAATTTGCAGGCTGCCTGTGCCACTGCTGCCTGCACGACAGCCCTGGTGTCACGTAGCGCTGGACCGCAGGTGTTCTGCACCAGACCCTCTTTCAGGAAGGAAATGCAATTAGGGCTGCACAGTTGGCAGACTCCATCTCCATTCCTGCCTTGGGAGACGAATCATAGGGCAGTGCGTGGGGCTGCGTGTGCCTGCGCTTGTGACCATGTGCACGCGTGCGTGTCTTGGGCTAACCCTTGCAGGGCTCACGGGGCATTGTTGGGAGGGGGAAATTCAGGCTTTTCATCCCTGCCAATGACTCTGGCCTCCTCCTTCAGTAATAATAGTTACATTTCTTGAGGGCTTACCCTGTGCCTGGTGCAAAGTCAAGTAGTTTATGCGTAAAGTACCATTTAAAACTTGTAACCACTCTATGAGGTCAGTGTTACTGTCAATCCTATGTTGCTGATGAGAAAACGGACTCAGAGAGGCTGGGTCTACCCAGTTGGTGAGTGTCCAAGACCAGAATTAATCCCAGGGTGGTCAGACAACTCTCCTCTACCACCTCGTGCCATCCTTTCAAAAGGTTTGATTTTGCTGCTCTTTTTTAAGCAGACTGAAAAATGCTCTCTTTGATTTAACATCCATGAATAGATTCTTCAATGCAAACATTGTTGCCTACATTTCAGTTTTTACAAGTACCACCGCTTTGTAACACTTTCATAGCTATTGTCCTGTTATACAAGGTAGGGAAAATGATGCTACAGTAACAAACGTCTTCAAAAGTATAGTTGCTTAACACAAATTTATTTCTTAGTCATTGAAAATTCACTGTGGGTTTGGGTGCCTGACCTCCATGTATTGGCTTGGCCCAGATTTTTTCAACAATGACTTGGCAAGGAGAGAGTGCAGACAACTACTGAATAGCTCTAAAATATCGAAAAGTGGTAAATGTAACTTGTGCTCACATTCTACTGGCCAAAGAAAGTCGTATGCCTATGCCAAGATTTGGGGCAGGGAGCCCCAAATCTTGGTGAGTCCTAGTAATATCTCCCACAATGTCTCTTATCTCTTTCCCTCTTTCTACTTTCTGTGTCTGATTGATTATTTTCAAACACCTCTGAAATCTATTAATCACAATCATATAAGAGATGAGATGGTTGGATGGCATCACTGACTCAATGGGCATGCATTTGAGCAAACTTTGGAAGATAGTGGGGCTTCCCTGGTGGCTCAGCTGGTAAAGAATCCGCCTGCAGTGTGGGAGACCTGGGTTCAATCCCTGGGTTGGGAAGATCCCCTGGAGAAGGGAAAGGATACCCACTCCAGTATTCTGGCCTGGAGAATCCCATAGACTGTATAGTCCATGGGGTTCCAAAGAGTCGGATATGACTTCACTTTCACTGGAAGACAGTGAAGGACAGGGAAACCTGGCGTGCTACAGTCCATGGGGTTACAAAGAGCTGGACATGACTTAGCAACTGAACAATAGCAACATATAAGGGACAGACCTCAGATTTTGGGGACAAATAGATTTGGACAAAGGTCTTGGCTCTACAATTCTCTTTATTAGATTAGTGATTCTGAGTAAGATTCTTGGCCTCTCTAGGTTTTAGTTTTCTCATCTGTAAAGTGGGGTTGATAAGAGGTCCTGCCTTGAGGCATACTGAGGATTACATGGGATAACCTAGCATTGTGCCTGGTGTTCAGTAAAACTAGTGATAGTAGCAACAGTTAACATCATTAATATCCACTGAGTGCTTATAGTAAGTTCTTAGTAAATGCTGTCTAATAGAGTGGTTTTGACTATTCCCACTTTTTAATCGTAGCATTGTTATTTATGAATACTTCTTATTGCTCTTCCATTCATTCATTTCTTTAAAAGATATGCAAGGAGAGTCATCCCTGTGCCATGTACTATCTTACCTGTTGTGGAAATATTGGGAAAGATGTTAGAAACAGTCCCTGCCTGCACAGAAATTACAGCCTCCACTTTCTCACTTCTCCCCTTTGTGTTTCTTCCTCTCCTCTCTCCCTCCCCTTTTCCTTTCTTTCTTGCTCCAGGCTCACTTTTGTTAGACATTTAGCAGATTTTCATTGAGTGTCTACTACCTGCTAAGACATAGGGATATAGTAGAGAACAAAACAAGAACCACTCACGCCCAACAGCACAGCAGCAATTTTCATTTAAGATGTGGGCAGTGGGCTTTGTCCTTAAGTTCTGAGTGGGCCTGGCCCCTTGGTCTCCAGAAACCCCTACCTGGATCAAGTTTCACTGCCCTTTCCAGACCCTCAGCATTCCCTTCAAATGTCCCTTACATTTTCTCATCAGCACCAGTGGCTGCTGGAGCATCTTGATTCCTCCTGAGACTCTGGGATAAAGCTCCCTGAGCTCCAGCCCCTGACTAGCTGCTTCCCCACGAGTATCAGGGTGCAGCTCCACTTGCCTGCATGAAAAGCCAGAGCTGATGGACAGGAATCCTTTGGTCCACCATACTGACTGGTGACTGTATCCTAGCAGGGTGCACCTCTGAGAAGAGAGAGTGAAAGTGTTACTGATGGGGTTTCAGCTTTGGGCTGTACAATACAAGTAATGGAAGCTGTTCAGTGAGGCCGAGGCCTGGTTTACCAGTAAGACTAAGAAACTGGGCACAGAGAGGTCTGGTGTTTGATTCGAGCTCAGCCTCTAGCATGCTGTGTGATCTGGGGGAAATTCCTTTCCTTCTCTGGGGGGTGGGGGCGCCTATCTGTGATGTCAGATTCTTTCAACAACTTCATTGTTTTTTCCCTATCTGTGCACTACCTCAAGATTTAGTTATTTGTTTTTTTTTCTATTAAATGGACTCACCATAAATTTACTTTAAAAGGAAAAATTACGTAATATTTATATCATGAATGAAAAGCCAATCAGTTGCTATAAGTAGAAGATAGCCATGAAAATAAATAGGAGGAAAACAAACCCACTATTAAATTCCATTCAGGGCAAGCTCTGAATCAGGTGATTCAAATCATGATTTGTTAAATAGGAAATTAGCACGTGTTAAGAGAGGTGTTACAGACATGCCAGTACAAATGGGGACTTTTGATGTGAGGTCCTATGATTAGGACCTATGATTTCCTATGATTAGGAAAGTAGGAATAGAAGAGAGAAAGAAGGTACTGCCCCACTATATGAATTGGTATTATTTATTGTCATGGTTGGGCACCAGGAAAAACAATCCCTACCCTCATCAGTGGATAAAGTCATCGGGGAGGTTCTCCTTTATAACCAAGCATTTTTTCCCTCTCCTTAGGGTCCAAGAGGTGTCTCACCTGTGCTCTGGAATACCCCCTTTTGGGTTCTCAGGGTCTTTGCTCCATCAATTACCCCCAATCTTTCCAGTTGTTTCAACTTCTGTCCTGTATTGATTCCTTTCCACCAACATCAATTAGAGTATCTCAAAAGTTGTTTCCCATATAAATGTACAATTTATTGGGCAATAAATAAGACTCCAAGGAAAAAGATTACTTGGAAAAATATTTCCTATGTTTTTAAAAATATTAAAAAAAACTTTTTATTTTGTTTTGGAGTATAGTCGATTATCAATGCTGTGTTTCAGGTGAACAACAAAGGGACTCAGCCGTACATACACATGTATCTATTCCCCTCCCAAACTCCCCTCCCATCCAGGCTGCCACGTAACACATAACACTGAGCAGAGTTCCATATGCTATGCAGTAGGTCCTTGTTGATTATCCACTTGAAATATGTGCTGTGCTGTGCTTAGACCTGTCTGACTCTTTGTGACCCCATGGACTATAGCCCACGAGGCTCCTCTGTCCATGGGGATTCTCCAGGCAAGAATACTGGAGTGGGTTGCCATTCCTTTCTTCAGGGGACCTTCCCAGCCCAGGAATAGAATGCAGGTCTCCTGCATTGCAAGCAGATTGTTTATCATCTGAGCCACCATATAGCAGTGTGTAAATGTCCATCCCAAACTCCCTAATTTCCCTTCCCCTCAATAACCATAAATTCATTCTCTTAAGTCTGTACATCTATTTCTGTTTTGTAAGTTCATGTGTATAATTTCTTTTTAGATTCCACGTATAAAGGACGTCGTATGGTATCCCTGCTTCTCTATCTGGCTTACTTCATTATGACAGTCTCTAGGTCCATCCAGGTTGTTGCATACTTATTCACTTATTTGGCTGAGCACATCTTAGTTGTGGCACATGGGATCTTGGTCTTTGTTGCAGCACGTGAGCTCTGTAGTTGCAGCATATGAACTTTTAATTGTGGCACATGGGATCTAGTTCCCTGACCAGGGATGGCCAGGCCCCCCTGCACTAGACCACCAGGGAAATCCCCTCCTATGTTGTTTTCATCACTGATTACCTATCTTTTGACAGATAGTTCAATCTGCTGAAACAGGGCTTTGGTAAACTACAGCCCATGACCCAAGTATAGCTTCTGCCTGTATTTTTGTAAATAAAGGTTTATTGGCACACAGCCATACTCATTGATTTATGTACTGTCTATGGCTGCTTTCATGCTACTATGGCAGAGCTGAGTAACTGATGAAAGTGGTATGATTCTCAAAGTCAAAACCATCATCTGGCCCTTTACAGAAAAAGTTTGTTGAGTCTTATGCTACAGAAGAACCAATGTGTATTTCAAGGTGAATAACTGATATGAGCTGCATGATAACTGACATGATAACATATCAAAATTGTCACATGTTGGGAACTATCACCTATATAGAAATGAAGCTACAGGCCAGAACAACCATAGCTTAATGGCTCAAGGTATGGATCATGCCCTGGATGTGGAGTCTGGCCCATCCAATTCTTAGACTTTTGCCTGTGTTAGTGAGCTGGGGCAGTGTGCAGTTTTGAATGAGAAAAGCTGGGTGAGGTTGATGATATTTCATAACAGCCCACACCCACTAAGCATGATAATCACAGCACAGCCATCTGAATGATGTCCAAGCTAAAACCCAGTGCCTTAACACCTTGAGCATGCCTTTCCCTTTAAGGTAACACATCCCTTTACTTGTGTCTTTACCTGGAAGTAACACACACCCTCAAATCACAACTGGGTCATTACACATCCTGGTTGCTTCAGACAGCCAACAAAGATGAAATCATAGATGGTTCATATGGTTCAGTCAGCTCATCTCAGATTTTGGGATGAGTGCCCAAAGCTGGAATAAATGGGGGCCAAGGATCCTTATATTTAAAAGTGAGGTGCTAGACTCTTGAGAGGACCTTCGTGGGCCCCCAGATAGTTTTCTAGCATTATCTCATCCCCAGCCTCCAGGCATAGAGGCTAAAGTTTCATTCAGAAGTTAAAGACAGTAGAGGGTAAAGAAACCAAAGACTTAAGATGTTTTTTGGAGAGAATTTTTAGACTGTTGATAAATTTATCCCTCCTCTTCCAGCCACGGGGCAGCAGGGGGTGGTAGTAGAATTAAAGATATCTGCTTGGATAGGTTGAATTAAATCCCCTGAAACTTGAGGAATAGAGCAACTCTTACCTGTTGCATTCTTAACAATCCAGAGCCAAGATGCTGGTTCAAAGCAGAGTACGAGATGAGATTTCCTTTGTATTCCCCCAGTCTCACAGCCAAGGTCACCTCACTTTATTCATGGAAAAGAGCTGGCTGTGAGTCATCCTCAAAGGCATGTCACACATGAGGATCATCCAGAGAGAGGACATTGCCCCAATAGAAGGATAGACTCCCAGGAGCCAGGACCTGGGGACAAATGAGGTGAAAAAGTTTCTTTAATGGAACAGTGGTAAGAAAAAAGAAGTTTACGATTGATATCCACTTCCACTTTCAGTCTCAGGTAACCATTAATCTACTTTCTGTCTCTATAAAATTGTCTTTTTGAGTATGACATTTTATATAAATAAGATCAAACAGTATGTGGTCTTTTGGGTCTGGTTTCCTTCATTTGACATGACGTTTGTGAGGTTCATCCATGTTGTAGCATATATTCATATTTTATTAATAACAGTATTTTGTAGCATTGGTATACACTAGATATGGGCAGATTTCAGAGACATTGTGGCTTTGGTTCCAGGTCACTGTACTAAAGCCAATATCTCCATAAAATGAGTTACATGAATCTTTTGTTTTCCAGTGCAGATGTAAGTTATGGTTATACTAAAGTGTGCAGTAGCAATTATGTCTAAAAATGTACATCAGTTCAGTTTAGTCGCTCAGTCATGTCCGACTCTTTGCGACTCCATGAATTGCAGCACGCCAGGCCTCCCTGTCCATCACTAACTCCTGGAGTTCACTCAGACTCACATCTATCTAGTCAGTGATCCCATCCAGCCATCTCATCCTCTGTCGTCCCCTTCTCCTCCTGCCCCCAATCCTTCCCAGCATCAGAGTCTTTTCCAGTGAGTCAACTCTTCGCATGAGGTGGCCAAAGTACTGGAGTTTCAGCTTTAGCATCATTCCTTCCAAAGAAATCCCAGGGCTGATCTCCTTCAGAATGGACTGGTTGGATCTCCTTGCAGTCCGAGGGACTCTCAAGAGTCTTCTCCAACACCACAGTTCAAAAGCATCAATTCTTCGGTGCTCAGCTTTCTTCACAGTCCAACTCTCGCATCCATACATGACCACTGGAAAAACCATAGCCTTGACTAGCCGGACCTTTGTTGGCAAAGTAATGTCTCTGCTTTTGAATACGCCATCTAGGTTGGTCATAACTTTCCTTCCAAGCAGTAAGCGTCTTTTAATATACATAGCTTGGATAAAAAATACTTTATTGCTAAAAAAATGCTAACCATCCTCTGAGCCTTCCATGAGTGGTAGTAGTAACATCAAAGATCATTGTTCACAGGTCACCAAATATAACAATAACAATAACATTTGTTATTTCTATAACAAATATAGAAATGAAAAAGTTTGAAGCATTTTGAGAATTACCAAAATGTGACTCAGAGACACAAAGTGAGCAGATGCACAAAGTGAGGAAAAAAGCATGAATAGATTTACTCAATGCAGGGTTGCCGCAAACCTTGTTTACAAAAATGAAACTGAGAAGTGTAATAAGGCAAAGTGAAATAAAATGAGATATACCTGTATACACCATCCCATTATAAATTAGAAACTTTTTCTGGTCTATATAAAAAAAAAAAAAAAAAAACGAAACCCAGCAAGCTTCCTTCAGCCTCACCCCTCCATGCAGCAAGAGCCTCCCTCCCTCTCAGCCTTCCTTCCTAATACACTTCTTAGTTAGCTGTCTCTAACTCCTCACTTCCTTCTCACCTCTCAACCCACTGGCACTCAGCCTCGGACCCACCCACTGGTTTGAAACTAAAGCCAAGGAAATGTCTTGGTCATCCCCTACTTTAGTCTGACAACATTTGTTTGGCTAAGCACTTCCTTCTTCTTGAGACCTAAATGTTGTGATGTAGCAGTTTTATGGTTTTCCTCTAAACTCCTGTTTCTTTTCATGAATATTTTATTTCTATTAGCTTTTTACCACTGTGTAACAAGTTTTGCAAATCTAGTAGTTTAGCAATTAGGTTTAAAACAACATAGCCTTATGGTCTCTGTTTCTGTGGGTCAGGAATGCAGATATAGCTCTTCTGAGTCCTCTGCTTGGATCCCAGAATGCTAGACTCAAAAGACTGGCTGGGTGTGTTCCCATCTGGAATCCTGACTGGGAAAAATTCAGACCTGTGGGTGGTCAAGCCACTGCCATTTCCTCGTGACTGTATCACTGAAGGTTCATGCTTCTTGCAGGGTGCCTCCACAGGCAGCTCTTAGGTCCTAGAGGGCCCTCACAGTTCCTTGTTGTGTGGCTTTCCCACAACATGGCAGCTTATTTGTCAAAGCCAGCAAGAGTCTCTCACTCTCATCTTCTAAGACAGAGTCTTATATAATGTAATGAAATCATAACAGTGACACCCTATCACCTTTGCCATAAGACATAACCCAATCATGAGAATGACAATCCATCCTCTTTACTGTATTCTATTGGTTATAATCAAGTCACAGGTTCTGCTTGAACTCATAGGGAGGGTATCTTTAAGGACTTGACTCACTGAAGTTTACTTTAGGATGTATCTGCCACATTATTATAAAATATGATAAACGCACAGAAAATCAAAGGAAGTGACAGAAAGGATACTCATCTGTATAATATCTTGATAGTTTGCCTTGTTTGTGTCAGAGTTTTTTTTAAAGTAATGAAACAGAGTTTCAGCCCCTGGAAATGTTTGTCCCTTATTAATTTCTTTCTGTTATCCAAGTAGTACTCAGTCTCAGAAATTGGTAATTTCCCATCTCTGTTCATGATTTTTTATACCGTTTCTATTTGTTTGTATGCAGAGAAACTCCATATACATGGAATCATATGGTACATAGGTGTCAACTTTCAACATTCCCTTTTGGAGGCCTATCCTTATTAACACATGTGGCCTTAGTACATCCATTTGCTTTGGGGTAGAGTATTTTATTTATCTGTTCTCCTCTTCATGGGCATATAGGTTGCTTCTAGTTTGTTGCTAATGCAGTAAGGGGAAATAAACATTGCTGTATCCATCTCTTCAGCACATATGAGGTTTTTACCTTTCAGCAAACACATGGAAATAGAATCATTTGGTTGCAAGGTAATGCATCATTTATTTTTCTATATGTTGCCCAGTTTCTCTTCAAAGTGGCTGTATCCATTTTCACTCTCACCAGAAGCCCGTGTCTTTTTTACATCCACCCAATACTTAAGGTTGTCTATTTCTTTTAATTATTACCAGTCTGATAGATGTGAACATTGTTGATGTCTTAATATTCACATTTCTGATTTTTAGTGAACTAGGGCTTGCTTTTATTATTAGTCATCTGAGTTTCTCTTTTATTAACTGCCTATTCATAGTCAGAACTTTCACATATTTTTTCCCCCAAATGTGTGCCTATGTGACTTGACCAGGAAGAGGGCCTATTTCCAACCTCTACTTGGAAGGGGCCCTGCTCCAGCTCCTTGGTGGCCTTTTCATGTGGCCTCTGTCAGCAGTGTCAGCAATGAAGTCCCTGAAGTTCTTTATTATTGGGAGACAGCAACAAGGAGGACGTGAGGCAAGAGAAGAGGAATGGGTGTGTCGGAGGCTGGGTGGCAGTGGGTTGAGAAGTGAGGAGGAGGTGAGGAGCTGGAGAGAATTAGCCAGGACCCCACATAGACATGGTAACGGACAGATTGAGAATATGGGAAGTGACTACAGAGACTCCCAGAACATTGAAGGAGGGACCTGTGTGAACACAGGCAAGATATAAACATTTTGGAACATTGAGATTCATGCAGCATCTCAGTGTAGTTCTTTGTGTGTCTGTAAGATGATGAAGCAGGAACATATTCGGATTATTAAACATGTTAGCCTTTTCTGGGCTGTGGGTAATATGGCACCCATTAAATCCTTTTATACCCCTAAGAGGATGTGTGTAAACCAAAGGGAGAAGTAAATCTCTCAAAGATACTGCTGCTTCCCCAGGCAGGGCATCTCTTATCATAAAGATCTGATCCTGCTCACTTTCTCTTTGGGAGGGGTGGGGGAGGTCTATAGTTGTGCTGGCCTTGTCTGAGAGTATATTTTTGTTTGAGATTTCAGTTCAACTGAGACAAAATGGAATATTTAAACAGGGCTTTGCTAAAATCCTGGGATTATAGCAGGAAACTAACCAAGAGAAGCACAAGGAGCTGGTCAAGCTTTAAGTAGAGTTGCTGCTCCAAGTACACCTTTCTCATCAACGGGGCCTCAGGAAAAATGGCCCATCCCAGTCGTTTTCCTTCTGGCTTCACCCCTTATCTTTAACATCTCTGCCCCAGGAAAACCACTGCTGATATCGAAACTGTCCAAGTGAAGACAAAGATAATCTGAGCCCTTTCTCCTACCTTCCCAGGCACATTTCCTTTCTCCTTGTGTGATGACCTGCTTCTTCCCCAGATGACTGATGCTATGATGACCCTGTCCTTTCCCCTCATGGCTGTGGCCTTTCCCTCGCAGACCTCACTGGCACAGCAATGTCAAAACACATCACCATGCCCCAGCAATCAGATGCACTAAGAGGCACACATGTATGGCAGTAGGGAGTCATTTCCTTACAAATCCTTAGAAATCAGATATTTACAAGATTAATTTACAATAACAAGGAGCCCTTGTCTCCAGCTGAGGAATATTTGTATCCTCTCTCAGAGCCCTAGAGACATACTTGACATAGTGGGGACATACAGGTCATCTGAACCAACCTCCATCCACCAAGAGGAAGGACTATTTCCATTTTTCTCATCATTAGAACCAAGTGATAGCAATTCTAATAAGATGGGCAAGTGGCCTTTATGCAATCGCCATCATATTGCCCCTAAAGGCTGAGGTTTTGCTCTAGACATTGGCAGGGGATGCAAACTGTCTGAGAGAAGGAATTAAGGTAAAACTAGAGGCCACATTTAAATGAAAATTGGAATTGAGTATGGAGTGAGTATGGTCTTCCCTGATGGCTCAGTTGGAAAAGAATCTGCCTGCAGTGCAGGAAAATGCCTGCAATGGACCTGGGTTCAATCCTTGGGTTGGGAAGTTCCCCTGGAGAAGGAGATGGTAACCCACTCTAGTATTCTTGCCTGGAAAATCCCATGGACAGAGGAACTTGGCAGGCTAAAGTCCATAAGGTCACAAAGAATCGGACATGACAAAGTGACTAAACCACCATGGAATAACTGGGGGTTTCCATGGTGGCTCAGTGGTAAAGAATCTACCTGCAATGCAGAAGATGCAGGAAATGCAGGTTCAGTTGCTGAGTCAGGAAGATCCCCTGGAGGAGGGCATGGCAACCCATTCCAGTATTCTTGCCTGGAGAATCCCATGGACAGAGGAGCCTGGCAGCTACAGTCCACAGGGTCACAAAGAGTCAGACATGACTGAAGTGACTGAGGACAAGCATGCATGGAGTGACTGATGGCTTGGCTCTAGTCTTCCAGATCTTTGATGATGATCTTTTTCAGGGACTGCCACTGGATGACTGCAATGAATGATATGCTTTTTCTACATTGGAAAAAGGAGAGAGCTAGAAAATAACACAGCTAAACCCCTTTTTCCTGGGAGGGTCCTCATCATTGTAAAGGTAACCAAGTTTCCCAGAGAAGTCCTGGAATATGCCATGTTCTTCTTGTCCTTGCCAAAGGGACCTAAATAATAATGATAATAATACAGTTTATTAATAATACAAATATTTTCTAGACACTTAATAATATTATAAATATTTCAATATTTCCCACTATTGTTATTTCATTTGACACCCTATCCAGCAGTAGCTCAGAGACTGGGAGTAACTTGCCCGATGTCACTCATCAAGTGATGGAATCAGGATTTGAATCCAGATCTGCACAATCCATATCCTTGCAAACCAGAAATATGGGGGCTTGGAGGTGGCAAAGTTATGAAGATGTCTGGTATTGACACCATTTTTTTTCACTCCTAAACGTGCTATTTGGCATCCTTATTTTAATTAAAGTCAATTAAAATTATTTTTGATTTCAGAGCTTTTAGGTACCCGTGTGCCAGCTCGATATACCAGGGTCTGGAATCTCAGACCCTGAAGATTGAATCATGCCTTTGGATGTGCCCAGTAGCCCTAATTTGAAGACAGTGAAGCCCTAGGTAGATCAGAAGAATCTTTTCTTGCCTTTTCTCAAAGTATTTTAACAGTACGGCACACCTGACTGTCTGTCTCCTTAAGGGTTGTGAAATTCCCTGAGTCACAATTATAAAATTCCCTAGGTCATGAGGAAGTGAGTATAGGGGAATTGTTTTTTCTAATAGTTCTATTTTAGCCCATAATTTAGGAATTCTTAATCTTACAGTCAGAAGTATTTGGAATATAACTTCTCTCAACCCTTCTCTTTCATTCCATCCTTGATGGGGAAGGAAAGCCTTGACTGATTTGTAGGACTGGAAGAAGGAGCACAACATATGTGAGAAAACCCCCTTCCCTCTGTTTCTCAGGCCTCTAGAAGGGAGAAATTCTTTCTGTGCCCCCATCTCCCATATTGGAACCCTAACTGCATTGTGATCCAAGCTTGGCTTCTAGAGGAGGCTATGGATGTCCATCTCGAATTGTCCCCACTAGTAGCGATCTACTTGGGGAACAGAAACTCTGCCTGCAATCATCTGGGTAACTGTCTTGTACACAGTTCCAGATTCCCTCAGGGATGTTTGAACCAAGATCTAAACTGGTTGGGTAGGAAATTCACTGACCCTGAATTCAACTGACGTTTTCCAACCTACCCTTCTAGTAATACAGCTGATAATTGATCTTCACTAGTATATTTCTTGAATCAGTTTCTCAGTTGGTTCCACAATGAGAGTAAGGGGATAGATGGATATGACTTGTCAGCCCCCTCAAACAGTGAGAAGTGCGAATGCCATGAAACCTCAACAAACTGTGGAGAGTTTGAATGAGGGAACTGGCCTGATGACAGATTATTTGGGAAAGCGATGTTGTAATTTCTCAGTTCTTATAGTTCTTCAAGTGTTACCAAGTAGGCAAGCAGATTCTCAATTCTGGATGTACATCAGAAGCACCTGGAAGTGTTCTAGAACATTTTGATGCCTTGGGCCCATTCCCAGAGGTTCTGATTTAAAGCATCTGGGGGTAGAGTCAGGACATAGGCATAAAAACTCTAGGTGAGTCTAAAGTGCACCTGATGTTGGGAATCACTGAAATAAAGAAACTGCTGCAGACTCCCACGTTTCTCAAAGTTTAGTGTTCATAACACAAAGGGTGTATGAGCGGACTGAGATGGCCATTACACTGAAGCACACTGCGAAAAAAAATTCTACCTTTCTATTTTGCTATTAATTCTTCTGCTTAGGTTAAAGAAAATTCTGAAAATCACATACATATTTATTGTAGAAAATAATACTTACTGCAGAAAACTCACAAAATACAAATAAGTAAACAGAATAAAAATTAAATAAGTAAATAACAAAAAATCATAAAGAGATGAATATCATTAATATTTTGCTCTGTTATATCTGTGTGCTTATAAAAAGATTTTATTATACATTTATTATTTTGCTATGAGTTAGTACATAACTTTTGTGAAACAAAAATTAAAATCTACAAAAGTATGCATCTCCAAGTCTAGCTTTCATTCTTGTCTCTGTTTTTTTGATAACTCAGATCTGCTTTTATTAGATTTGTGTGTATTCTTCCACTGTTTTTTAAAATAAAAAACCTTAAAAGAAAAAAAAAAAAAAAGAAAATTCTCAATATGGTGGTAGTAGGCCCTTAACATCTACCTTTTCTAAAAAAAAAAAAACCAGAGAGTAGATATCAGTTTCTGATAGTTATGTAAGGTAAGAATTACTGACAGTCTTTGACCTTTTTCTTTAATGGTGGCTATCTGTTTATGGCAGGTGATACCAGTTTTCATTTATGATAGTGACATAAAGTTTTCTTTGGGAAGAATCTTCCCCTGAGAAAAGGAAACCCTCATACACTGTTGGTGGGATATAAATTTGTGCAGCATCTGTTGAAAACAGTATAGAGATTTCCCCAAAAAACTAAAAATATAACTACCATATGATCCAGCAATTCTACTCCTGGGAATATATCCAAAAATCTAATTAAAAAAAGATACACACACCTTAATTTTCATAGCAGCATTATTTACAACTGCCAAGATATGGAAGTGTTCATGATGAATGGATAAAGAGATGTGCCATATATGTATATGCACATACATACACATGGTGAAACATTGCTCAGTCTTAAAAAGAGTGAAAACATGCCATTTGCAACAATATGGATGACCTTGGAGGATATTGTGCTAAGTGAAATATGTCACACAGAGAAAGGCAAATAATTATGATATCACTCATATGAAGAATCTAAAATATAAAACAAACTAATAAATGTAACAAAAAAGAAATAGACTCACAGGTATAGAGAACGAACTAGTGGCTACCAGTGGAGAGAGGGAAGAGGGTAGGGGCAAGATAGGGGTAGGAGAATAAGAGGTATAAACTACTATGTATAAAATAAGCTGCAAGAATACAACACAATAGAGTACAACACAGGAAATATAGCCAATACTTTATAAGTGGAGTGTAAACTTAAAAAATTGTGAATCACTATATTGCATACCTGTAACTTATATAATAATTGTACATCAGCTATACTTCAGTATAAAAAAAAATCTCCTTCTTGGCTGAACACTAGAATTATCTGAAGAACTTTAAAAAATACTGCTCTCTGGATCTCATCTTGGGATTGGGATTTTTCAAAAGCTTCTCAATGGTGTGAAACCACTGTTTAAAAGTGTAACAGTGTAGTGCGCCTCAAACTTTAATATGTGTATGAATCATCTTGGGATTGTATTGAAATTCAGATTCTGGTTCAGCAAGCCCATTGAGGTCTGTGATTCTACATTTTTTACACACTCTGCCCATGCAATGCTCCTGTGAGGTAGAAGAGCAAGACCACAGTGGATTTTGTTTCTGTAAGAAATCCGATTTAAAATTGCTTCATAAGGTAAATAATGTTGTCCCAATACCTTTTTTTAATGAAGGGGGGACAAAATCTGAATCTTCATACATAAAATCTTCTTAACATATGCTTAATGTTAAATGAAACACTTGTTACATTAAGTGTTAATGCTTAAACCAAATTTGTGGCCCAATCGCATCAGCACCTTGGACAGAAGCATTGGCTTTTTTTTTTTTTTTGGAAAGACCAGTACTTAAACTGGAGAAAGATTAAGAGTTGAAATCTGCACACAAAACCACTTACAAGACAATGACATCGAAAATATTACTGAGGGTGGTTCAAGAAAGTTTTAAAAAGTATGTACTTAATGCCTTGCCCTCTAGTAGAGCCTATATCATTTCATTCATAATCTTGTTTGGCTGATACTCTGTCAGATTTCATGAGACACATGATTTGGATCATGAAATAGACCATATGATAATATGACCTGGTGGTTTCTGAATCCCCATTACTGGAATTAGAGGATGACTTTAGCTGAAATAGCAACCTTGGATGGTGAAAATGCTAATGGGAACAAACTGCTAATTCAGGAGAGTGTTGGGATGTCAAGAAAAATGTGTCACAGTGGCCTGATGAAGTGTTTCATGGAACTAGACAGGACTGGGCTTAAATAACAATTTGTAAGTTACTCACTATGACCTTGTATTAAAACAAGCTTAATTTAATCCCCAGAGATTTAGCTTTCTCATCTGAAAAATGGAGGTAACAACATTTTCAGAGTTATGCTGATTAAATGAAATAAGATCACATCAACTTTTTGATTAAAATTCTACCCTGTCTTCCCACAAATTCCTTACCAGGGCCCACAAAGCTCTACATGATTTTGCTTCTGCCCACCCCTCCTTGTCTTTTTCAACACCATTCTCTACTGGATCACTATGCTTCAGCAATGCTAGTCTTCTCTTTGTTCCTTGAGTACTCAGTTATTCCCATTTCAAGGACTCTGTCCTTTCCCCCTTAGCCTGGAATGCTCTTTATATGGCTGTTTCCTTTTAATTTGGATTCCAGTTCTGTTACCTTCTCAAAAAGACCTTCCCTGATTAACTTGTCTGCTGTTCTTTCTATGTGACCTGAGTCACTTACTTTTATTTATTTCCTAGAATATATCACTATCTGAAATTATTTTATTGGCTTCTTTGTGTATTGTCTCCCCTACTAGGGCAGAGACCCTATCTGTCTTGTTCACTGAATCTGTCTTGAATCACTATGCCTAGAATAGATCTTGGCACACAGTGTATTTCAATAAATATTAGTCAAATAAATCAATGACCATGGGAGTGCCTGGGACACGTGGATATTGAATAAATGCCCACTGTCTTGATATTCTTCATTTGCATTCCTAGACATATTCAAGTTGACAGTCTAGTCATTGGAGATGCTAAAGATTAATGAAAGAAATTTCTAATGATGAAGTTTAGAAAGCAAGCTTGTAAAGGTCTATAACATATGTTTCTGGGAATGTGCTAGGAAATCATTGGATACTGGACTTGCCAAACATCTAGGTCATGTAATCTTGGACAAAGGGATCTCTTAGCTTTCTTTCTTTTGATATTTGAGTGAAGTAATCTCTAAGATCTTGTCCAGCATTGGTGATAGTAAAATAAGAATTTAACCTTTGCTTGTTATTCTGTAATTGTTTCCTATCTCACTTCACCTTTGATTTTTCACTGCCCTGTGCCTTGGGATCTGGCCGCTATGGACTATATCACCTGCACTTTTCCTGGCTGACTTCTCTTTGAGATCAGCCAGTGGAGTCATCTGTATGATATCAGTGGGAAGGAAAAAAGAGGTTGGGGTGTCACTTCCTTCCTCTCTGGCATTATATCTCTGGCAGCAGCATGGGACCTGCTTGCTGGAGGGCCCCTTCTACAAAGCACAGCCTACTTTGAACTGCAGTAACAATTGTTTCCTCTCATTACCCCATCAGGCCTAGGAAGGTAAGTCTTCCTATTATCTCTAGTTCCTGGGTTCCACAATAGCTCTTTTTAGAGTTGCCATGATCTTGCTCAGACCATTATTTAATAGTCTCTTTGTTAAAGTCTTTTTATTGAAATCATCTGAGTGAGATTTGCTTCTCTCCAAGACTCTAATTATTGTACAATTCATTTGGAAATACATCCAGAGAAGCAGATTCTAAGAATCCCAATGGAAAACCATTTGTGGAGTTAATAGACATCACTGCAAAAATTTCTTCTTTGGTTTGATCTGGATCCTTTGTACTGCAGTTTAAGTCTCATTCCCTCTTGTTCTATCCCCAGTGGAGAAAAATATTATGTTTCTGCCATTCACTAGGTAACAAAGCCCCATAGACAAGGTAATGCCTCATGCAGAGTTGGTCAGATGGCATCTTTCTTCCCTGTAGACTTGTTGTGCTCTTTTTGAATCAGAAAAGTTTTCTTTCTCTTTTTCTGGCATGACGGTGACAAATTCTCTCAATAAACCCAGGAAATTCAGTGTCTATTTATCCCATAGACATGAAACTCTTATCCCCCTTGTTGTGTCTGGCAAGTACTCAGATTAATTGTACACCCTCACAGAGGTTGAGCCATCACATTTAACCAAGTGTACTACTAAAAGGATTATTATTTAGCAGTTCAACCTCCTTCAACTCACTTTTATTTTGCCTCCCTGAGTTGGTGAACAAAATTAATGAGAATAACGTGGTCATGCCTATCAGCTTCTGTTTGCAACCTTCTTAGCAAAATCTTTGCTTTTTTGTACTTCCCTCTCAACTTGTAAGTTACTTTCATTCTTCAGGTTGATGCAAAGATAGGTTATGACAATAGTTTGTCGGTGGCTGTCAGAATTGATGGTGGTATGTATGGGAAATGCATAGCTAGTTTGAGAGCTGTGGTTAGGATTCCTGATAGAGTCAATGAAAAAAATCCTACCTCACAGGGAAAGGTCAAATTAAGTGTTTTAATTATGATGCTGTTTAATATATCTCATGCTTGGATGACCTGTATTTGAAGAGTTGGAAAACTAGGTAATATACCCAACTCTAAAAAGGGCACAAAAATGATGTGAACTTTGGAAGGGATGAGTCAGAATCTTGCAGAGGTGCAATGAGGTAGAGTGGAAAGGATAAAGTGTTGGGTGGCTTGGGTTCTACTCTGGACAAATCATTGATGTCTTTGGGCCTCGCATCCTCACCTGTAAGAGAATGTACAATGGAGGCTCTTTTTAACTGTACTATTAATAATTATCATCCCATAAAGTATATACTAGAATTACTATTAGCCCTGTTTTATGAAGAGAAAACTGAGACTCCAAAAGATTGAAAACATTGCCCAAGGCTACACAGCTAGAAAGTGGTAGAGCCTGCAAAGTTGTAGCCAACAATGACTCACTCCAAACCTTGGTTTCCTGACCTTGAGAGTGTCTGCTTACCTTGCAGTTACCTGGGAAAAGTTAACTTTTACACCACTTTCTGCATGAGGACGATATTTCAGAGATCTTCAAGGACTTGTTCAAGGCAACCCAGATAGTATTTGGAGAAACAAGGACTTGAACTTGTGACCCTCTGACTTCAGAGCCTAAATTCTTAGCCATTCTGCTAGATTTCCACCATGGTTATAGCCCTCCCTATCTCAAAGATGCCTAGGGGATGTTATCAGAGAGAATTCAGATTTACTCCCAGTAAGATACCTAATTTAGGATTTAAAAAAATGCTTGTTTATTTATTTATTTGGCTGCATCTGGGCTTCCCTGCGACACGGGGAACCTTTCGTTATGTCTCACGCTGGGTCAGTAGTGGCAACTCAGTAGTCGCAGTGCTCAGGTTCTGGAGTGCGCAGGCTCAGTAGTACAGCGTGTGGGCTTAGTTGCTTCATGGCATGTGGGGTCTTAGTTCTCTGAACCTGTGTTTCCTGCATTGCAAGGTGGATGCTCAACCACTGGACTACCGGGGAAATCCCTAGTTTAGGATTATAGAAAGCAGAGTTCAATAGTCTTCAATTCTGGAATATACCTGGATAACCAGGGGCAGGTGGGATGCAGATTTCATTCTAGCACCAGCACAAAGTATAAGGAAGATACTTATTTCAAAATTTTAATTTGAGTTCTGCCATCTCTTGAGCATATATGCATATACGAAACCCCAATTGTGCACCATATTAGAATTTATTATAATACAAACAAGTCCAAACACAATATAATATCTAATTAAGAAAATATGAACATTTACTATTTTTTTATGGTAACATTTTTTCCCATTCTTCGAACTGGAATAACCAACATTTGAGTCTCTTATTCAGTTCAGATAGGCCCCTCAGGTTGGACCAGTGGGCACCAACTGTGCAAAGTAAGTTTCCACTTGCAGAGTGTTTGCAAGATGGAACTTCGTGCCTTCTCATGGTCTGTCTTTTACGGTTTCTTTGTCATCCTCCTTATTTCCTTCCCATTAGGCAGCTCAGTCCTTGAGTTGTTCAGTAGAAAGACACAGTGTGTACATGTGTAGCATCACTGCATGTCCAACCAAGGACACAGATCATACAGGAGGGACGCTAGTTAACAGTCTTTGAAAGGGGCATCACAAAAACCTGATATAAGGCAATTGCTTATGTGCCATCAACAGCAGCTGTTTATGTGACAGGCTTCAAAACTCAAAGCTATATTTCCAAAACTGGCCTCAAAGAAAAGGCTTAAAAGTTTGTTTTCTCTTTAAAAAGCTTTTAAATTTTGTCCACAATTATTACTATAAATAAGAATAAATTAAAAGTCCTTATATTATTTGAGATAAATTTTAGGAGATATGTATCAACCTAAGCCAACAGGCATTTGTATGCATGATAACCAGAAGACAACTCCTCATGGACTGCCTTCAAAAATCAGACCTCTTTTAAATATTATTGTATCAAAATATAAAATACAGTCAGAAGGACAAGAGATCAAATACTAATTGGTATAGCCTCTATTATTAAGAGAAGTAATAAATGAGTGTATGAGGAAAACATTCCAAATACACACTCAGCTTTTACTTTTTAAACATCAATAATTAATTTTTACACACACCTAAAAATGTGGAGCAGAGAGCACTGAGATCCACATACATATTTTTCATCTTACATTCATTCTCAAAAAGGAATTGCTTAACCATTATAGATATTGCACAGTGACTCATTCATGTATAGCTCAAACTAGCATTTTTCAGACCTATTGTTTAAAAATAAATAATCAAATAAATACTTATATATATTAGGTGTAGGTAGCCTTTGGTTCATTCACAAAGGGGTGTGATGGAGTCATATCATACACACAGTTAATGAACAGGTACCTGACTACACATGCTTGGCAAAAAAAGAAACAGAAATGCAACTTAACGGGAAATCTGCCCATTCTCCCACACGATGCACACTGCCCTGGGGAGTGTGTGACCTGGAAAATACGAATCTGCTCTTCCCTCATTCAAACTTCCATGAACATCTTTTAGTGGGAGCACCTTGCTGCACCAGTGTGATCCTAACGTTCTCAAATACAATGGAGTCACACAATACGGTCTCTAAATGTAAGTCAATTCTGTCCTGTCTTCAGTGGAAGAAACAGCAAACTGTTCCAATGCTGGGGTAAAAAAAACTTATCTGAGTTAGGAATTTTAAGGGATAGAATATGGTCTCCAACATGGATCCTTCCTGAGAACTTTGCAGAGGTAACTTTGGCTCTGCCAGATTTTTTCCACTGACTTCAGAACTAATCTTTGGGTGAGACGAGACTCTTCTGCAATCATTTAAACAGAGTAGGAATTAGGATCTTTAGGGTGAACGTAACCTAAAGTTGTACTGATTTAATGCTGAGGGTATTGGCTGAAGTTTCGGGATTATGTGGCATTGGAGCCTTTTCTACCCTGCTCATTTATTGCAAGTTCCCTTTAAAAGGGTAGATGTGTCTTCCAATTTAGGGACAAAAGTGCAGTAAAAATCCAGCCCGAGGAACCAAGTGTTTCAAGTGGACTCTCTGCTTTTTGTTGGGTCACCAAAAATATCATACAATTCCAAAATCATGTTGGAATACTTCTTTCAGAACAGGGATAACTTCAAATACTGGTAATCTGGAAGAAGGTTAAAAAAAAAAAACTGAGAAAAACTCCAGCATAGATTTTTCTTTCAAAACACACCATGGTGTACACAGGAGCCTAATGTATTCAAGTCTGTGTGTATGCACACATGAGTGGTAATTCCCAGGGAAACCTCCATTAATTATACCCTAGAACTGTTCTTGCCTTGTACAGGCAAGGGAAGAATAAATAAATTCATATTGTATTATTTTGCAAAGGATCTGGGTTAAATAGCATCACTGAAAACTGGCACCACCCTTTTGAGCCATGTGCATCAAAGGGCAGACATGCAGACAACATGGGCACCTTCTCATCACCATTTGCGACCAAATGGCAATGCCAGCTGGGCTGCGGGGTGGAGCTGAGACTGCCTCCTTTCACACCTGGAGAGCTACTGTTCCTGACCCTCGAAAATTAAATCCAGTTCAAAAGTCACTTCAAATAAAACAGTTTGGTGAGGGCTTCAGCAAGCAGGGTGGCAGAGTTGGCAACACTACACATAAAGGCTTCTCCAGGAAGCTTGAGTGGCACAGCAAGAAGAAGCTATTTCAGTAAAGAGATCATACACAGCTGACTCAAGGGTGGATTGAAACTATGGCAAGAGTGGGCTTATTTTTTGTTTTTCTGGGCTCAAGAATTCCTCCTATGGCCCTGCACACCAGGCAGGGTCTTTGTTTTGGAGGTGTTAGATAAAACCTATACATGATGGCAAATAGAAAGACTGGATCTTAGACCCCTGAGGGTCTGAGGGTCATGGTTATGTTGGTTGGAGCATTTTCACGGAAACTCTGGCCAGAGTTTGTGCAGGATTCAATCCTCCCCTGCCCCCTCAGTGTCATTCTGCAGATAGGTATGTCAGGGCCACTTCAAGACCAAAACCCTCCCTAGGACAAAGGGAGCCTTGGACAATTCCCGAATCGGTCTGCATTGTTAGCTGCTGGTAACAACACAGGGAAATGATGGATGATCTCAGTTCTCAGAAGAAGAGTGTGGGCTCAGCTATGTGTTACTGTGGCTTGATGTGTCACGTAAATGAGCAGTTCCCAGTGACTGGATGATGCCAAGCTTAAGTCCATAGACTATTTCTCTCTGGTGTGTCCTTACAGGCAACAGGAGAATGACACAACCTCCAATGACATCTTCAAGCTGGTAGAGACTTTTGCTGTCTACATGACTTGGTGGAAACAAATGCATAAATGAAAACAAGATTCAAGCTTTTGTTGTTTTTCTCCTCCATCTTTTCTCATCTACCAGTCGGAAAGGTGCTCAGTCTGTGGAGACAGGAAATCAGGTTAGCACTCTTAAGGAGAGCTCTTCAGCCACAGGATGGGCCACATTCCCATCTGGCAATGGATTATGCAGAGGCACTAGGTGTCAAACCTATGGGGTCATGGGGATACTTTTATAGGTTTTCCATTTTTGTCATACTGGTACACCAGCATCTTGATACAGTGTGAGTTGGCCGGTGAGATCCAGGGGCTACTTGTTATGGAAAAGTTATGGTTGGTGTAGAACTGAACGGGTTGCTTCTGGCACTTGAAGAAGGCCTTGAGAGTAGCGGCTGCCATGGCACGGAACCGCTTGCTGATGAAGCAATAGAGGAAGAAGTTGATGGCCGTGTTCAGAAGGGCCAGCATGTTGGCAACATCGGACATGACGTGCACCAGCCAGCGGTTCTGGATGGGTGTCCCGTAAAGGTGGTAGAGGATCATGATGATGCGTGGGGCCCAGAGGGTGGCAAAGATGGAGGTGATGGTAAACAAGATGGCAGTGGTTTTCCCCGTGGAGTAGCCACGGAGGCGAAAATTGCTCTTCCTCCTGAGCTTGTACACAATGATGGAGTTCAAGATGAAGAAGATGGAACAGGGTACCAAGTACACAGTGAAGCAGTGAATCCAGATAAGGACATGATGCATGGACGTGCTGATGTAGTCTTCAGTCCAGAGGTTGGGCCACCAGTAGTAGGGGATACTGGTCAGGAAGCAGGTGATGTAAACACTTACGATGACTTTCCGGGTGCGGGCTGGGTAGGAGAGCGTGTGGTACTTGAGCGGGTGGCATACTGCAATATACCGGTCAATAGTTAATGGGACAGTAATCCAGATGGAAGTGTGGATGGATGAGAATTCCAGCACTTCTATGATCTTGTCGGGTACCTGAGGCATCTGCATGTTCAAGATGAAATCTTCCAATAGGAAGTCCACGAACACAATGAAAAAGAGGACCAAGATGTCAGCAGCAGCAAGTGCCAAGAGATAGTTGTACGAAGACTTCTGTCTCCTAGCCACCAGCTGAGAGAGGATGATCACGGTTAGGATATTTGCTGTGGAGAGAAGAGAATCTGGTTTACATCTGAAGCAAGGTGACTTTACTGGTTACTAGGGGCCCCTTAGGAATAGTGTCTTGGGCACTCCCACGGAAATCAAAGGGACTGAACCCATGTTCTTGAGGGAAACTTCTGCACTGCAGTTGCATCTCATATAAACATCCTGATACTATATGACAAAATTTCATGTTCACATTGTACTTTTTCTGTCCTCACGCAGTCACAACAGTGGTGCTGTGGTTGTCCTCATTTCTGAAATGAAACTGAGGTTCAGAGAACGCAAGGAACTCGCTTAGAGTCAAGAGTTAGTAATTCATGTGACAGGAAACAAACTCAGATCTCCTAATCCTTAATCCTGTGCTCTTTCTTTCGTTTGACTTCAAGGAGGATATGGGGCTGGAATGGCATTTCCTGTGCTCAGGTAGGAGATTGGACTCTATGACCTCTAGAGAATCTTTAGAACTTAGATTTTAAGACCTTTCCTTTGTAAGTGGGTTTAGAATGGAGAAGATTATGACCTTTAAATTATTTTTTAAATAAATTATATTTATTTTTAGAATAAGTAGTCTATACACATGGTACATAATTAAAGTTAATATGAGAGAAAGATAAAATTTCCTTCCACTCTTATACTCCAACCACCCAATTACCCCTCCCTCAGGGCAATCATAGTTAAATAATTAGTGCTTTACATGTCTGTGTAATACATGTTGTATATAGTTTTGCAAAAAGAATAGTAATACATTATTTTTCTGGAGATCAGAATTGTTTTGAAATGCATCCACATACTTTCTGATCAATTTTAAGAAGCAAATATCTCTCTGAGTAAGATACATCTGCAAAGTCATTAGGGACTCATTCTAAAAGGATATCCCAATGGATAACATCTGAAAGTCATTCTACACTTGACTCTCATTAACTTACAACCAACTCTGAAATTTGAACATTGTTAATCATAGTTTTCGGAGAAGGCAATGGCACCCCACTCCAGTACTCTTGCCTGGAAAATCCCATGGATGGAGGAGCCTGGTGGGCTGCAGTCCATGGGGTCGCTAAGAGTCGGACATGACTGAGCAACTTCACTTTCACTTTTCCCTTTCATGCATTGGAGAAGGAAATGGCAATCCACTCCAGTGTTCTTGCCTGGAGAATCCCAGGGACGGGGGAGCCTGGTGGGCTGCCATCTCTGGGGTCGCACAGAGTCGGACACGACTGAAGTGACTTAGCAGTCATAGTTTGCAAACAAGGGTCTCAGAGAATTTATGTCCCTTGTTTGAAGTGCAGTGGCAGGGCTGGTATCCAGGGCTGTCTTGCATGCATCTTTAAAATTATTTCACAATAGTTCACAAGTGAAAATGTAGTATACACACCCTGGCGTATTCATCACTCAGATTAAACAAATGTTAACATCTTGCCACATATGCTTTAATTTTGTTTTTAAAGAAGGAATGATGCTATATTCACAGTTGAAGTCTTCTTTGAAATTGTTCCAGCTCATCCTTTCCTTCTCCCATTCCCTCCCTAGAGGCAGCCACAGTGCTGTCGTCTCTGGGGCCACATTTGCATAATCTTAACTTTCTTTTATGCAGAACCTGCCACTCTACATGATGCTGTTTTTCACTCAACAAGATGCTTTTGAGATCTATTTTTACTGATACATGTAGATCTGTTTGACTCATCTTAATGACTATAGAGCAATCCCATTAATAAATTTGCCAGAATTTATTTATTCACTTATCCATAGACATATTTATGCATATACAAACGTATGTCTATATATGCCTCTATGTATATATACACGTATTGCATAGACATATACATCTAGCTGTCTACAGTGTATATATATACTGACATATTATATGGACATCTATATGTGGATATATATACACACACACGCATTTAAACTGGTTTCAGGATTTTGCTCTCACAATCTGCTATAGTTAATACCTTGATATGGCTCTCCATGAGAAGTAGCTACATGTGAGAGTTTCTCTCAGGTAGTATATACATATTAGAAGTGTGTTTCCTATGTTTCAGAGTATGTGCACCTTCGCCTTTACCGGATATTGCTGAACTGCTCCGTAGAGTGGTGTTACTAACCTGCACTCCCAGCAGTAGACTATGAGTGTTCCAGTTGCTCATGACCTCTCTGTACTTGGCATTGTCAGGTTTTTGATTTATTTGTTTAAGTCTGTGCTGTCCTTGTTCTTGTTCAAGGCACTTGGAAATTACATTTTGAAGTGGTGGAGAGTTAAGGTACCAATTATATTAATTATCCAGTATTCAAACCCAGGACTAATACCCAAGCTCAAAACCACTTGATAATATCAATACTTCTAAACAGGGGTGGGAATACCATGCAGGTATGCTACACCCTGTATAATGAAGAAACATTATAAATAAACTTTAAGTCAACACCTAAGAAAAGAGGCCCATTAAAGCAAAATTCTTTGTTTTATTAATCCTGAAATTTCAAAAATTTACTTATCCAGCTTTGTCTGACTTTATGGCATATCACGTTCCACTTTGTTTCCAGCCAGAGAAAAGTGATTTCTGTTCTCTAGGTTGCCTCTGACTTAGAAAAGTGCCATTATTTCTCAGAACCTCTTTTTCCATTCATTAAATAATGCCCACGCTCTCTCTCATGTCCCTGCTCTGCTCCCGCCTTATAAGGGAAGACAGAATGAATAAATGCTGAGGTCTCCCCAGAAAAAAATGTCATACAGTCATCCTTTAGTATCCACAGGGTATTGGTTCCAGGACCCCCCTGTGATACCAAAATCTGCCACTGCTCTAGTCCTGTGTATAAAATTGTAGAGTACAGATGGCTCTCTGACTCTCTGGGTTGCCATTCACAAATACAGAGAGCTGACTGTATATATTCTGCAGAGAGTGACTCTTCACCACCATCTCTTACTTCTTCATCGAAACCTATTTGTAGTGTGGTGCTAAAAATCTTTCATAACTGAACTCTTTAAAAATATTCAAGCTCCATCTAATTAGTCCTTTAAGCCAGGCAAGTCATCAACTTCAGATGAAATTGCCAGCTATTCATATTTGACATTTCCTTAAGTTCCTAGTAATTGCATCTCTCGAGAAACTAACCCGCAGCCATTGAGTTTCCCATTTCTTTCATGCAGGTAGATTTGCCCCCAAGGCAACATCAAGAACACTTAAGACATCCTTGGGATGAGAGAGATGTGTGAGCCACAGAGACCCAGAGGGGAATGGAACAGTGCCTGTGTATTGATTTTCTGAAAAAGAAATCAGAAAGTAGAATTTTCAACTCTTAAGGTTTGACATTTGCTATAATTCCTCACACTGAAAAATCCTTTCATTTCCACTGTGACAGTTTTTTCCCCAAAGAAAAGGAGCGGTGTTGACAGGCCCTGTATTTATAAAGGTTGAATAAGCGAAGGAACCCGAGTCATCACCACCTGAAATTCCATTTCTTAGTTTTTTCCTCAAACTAACTGGCCCAAGAATCTGTTGTGTGGAAACCCAACCAAATCCCATCCAAGCAAGTCCCCATGAACTTCATGATCAAAATGTCAATGCTTCTAAAAAACAAATCCTTTCTGTCAATGTTGTCTTTGGACAGGTTTAAGCTCCTGGGTAATATAAAGCCCATGTTTTGCGATTGCAAAGCTTCTTGGTTATATTATTGGGGGGATTCGTTTCCTATACTTTGCAGCTTACCGTACACAAATTTGAGAGGATTTGGGGAACAGCTAAAAGAACAACACAGGTCGGGCTGTCAGACCCCACCACTGGACGGTTGACTGGAGCAGAGGGGAAGGGTAAAGGTCTTTCCGAGGTATTTTCTATGTCTATGAGGTCTAAGAGTCCCTTCAGATTCCTCAGAAGAGCCCTGACTGGGAGTTCTGAGTTTACATCTCTTAATTCTGCTACATGTCTCTTTTTTTTGGTCTTTGAAAATTATTTTTTTCAATTATAAAAGTAAAATATACTTGCAAAAATTAAACATATCACTGCATAATAATATTATTAACTTACTTTTATTGAACATTTATTTTTAAGCATCTTACACACAATACTTCAATTTAATCTTTACAACCACCCTGTGAGGTCTTAACAGTTATCTGAAAGCTTTGAGGCTCAGAGAGGTTATAAGTAACTTGTTTGAGGTCACTCAGAAAGCGAGTGGTGAGCCAGGACAGCCAGGCTTTTTGTCTCCTGCATTTGTACATTTAACTATTACATCAGACCCTGGAAAGTGAAAGTCTGTCCAAATCCTATTTCCTAGAAATATTACAGTATCTAGTTGCTTAGATGGCCCTCAGTGAACCACCTCCTGGTATTCATGCCTTTGTGTAGTCTCTTCCGTTTGATTCAGAGTCGGTCCCGTGACTCCCTTTTAACCAGTAGACTATTGTGGGAGTGACATTGCACAACTAGACTGTAAGTTTTTCAAAAGAATACTTGCTTTGGGAAGCTCTGTCTTGGAGTCCAACTGTGAGAAGTCCATGTCACTTCCAGAGGCCGTGTGTAGGGACTCTGATTGAAAGCCCCAGGTGAGTTCATAGCTGACATCCAACACCAGTTGTCATGTGAGTGAGCACTCTTGGATGTCCAGCTCAGTGGAACCCCCGATAACTGCAGTCCCAGCTGCGCCTCTGCTGCAACTGCTAGAGACCTGGAGCAAGAGCCATCCAGCTGAGCCCAGTCAGCCTAAGAACCAGGACAAACAATCCCAAACTGTTGTGTTAAGGCTCTAAGTACTGGTTTACAATAGTTTACGATGCTGCAACCAGAACAGAGGTTAAGCATTTGGTGTTTGTTTCTCCAGGATATTTATATGCCTATAATTATAAATATAATTAGTAATATGATCATCACCGCAAAATGAGATCATACACTAATACTGTCATGCAAGCTGGTTTTTTTTTTTTTAATTAGAAATTAGAATCTTCCTATGTCAACAATAGAGAAGGCAATGGCACCCCACTCCAGTACTCTTGCCTGGAAAATCCCATGGATGGAGGAGCCTGGTAGGCTGCAGTCCATGGGGTCGCTAAGAGTCAGACATGACTGAGCAACTTCACTTTCACTTTTCACTTTCATGCATTGGAGAAGGAAATAGCAACCCACTCCAGTGTTCTTGCCTGGAACACTGCCTGCCCAGGGACAGGGGAGCCTGGTGGGCTGCCGTCTATGGGGTTGCACAGAGTCGGACACGACTGAAGCGACTTAGCAGCAGCAGCAGCATGTCAACAATATTCATGAAATATTCACCTATGGATGGACATTACTTGTTTTATTATTTTGGCCGCTACAGAGTTTTTATTATTTTGGCCACTACAGTTTTGGCCACTACAGATGTTTACAAATATATAAACATCTTTGCATATTTCTGTGGAATAAGTTCTCCAAAGTAGAAATGCTGGTTTAAAGGATAACACATTTTTTCTCTTCCCCTCTCTCTCCTTCCTTCCCTTTCTCCCTTTTCGCTTTCTTCTTCTCTCTTTCCCTCCCTGTCTGCCTCCTCTCTTCCTAAAGACAGCTAATAGAATTTGTAAGAAGGAAAGGAGCTCAAGTTGAAGCTACAAAAAGATTTAGGTTAGACAGCAAAGAGCACTTTCTGACTGCAGTGGCAGTTACGTGAACTAGAGCAGGCCATTGATACCACAGCCGTTTGGTCCATGCAGGTCTTCCAAAAAGAAAGTTGTGTATTTGGGCTGATTAAATTCCTGGGATTACCTTCTATAAATCCTCTCTCTCTGCATTCTAAATCATGTTCTTGTGAATTTCCCAAAAGAGAACCATTCAACCCTTTCAGCCACCATCCCCTGTGACTTAAATGAATCCTCCTCTCCTTCAGATGCCCATGTTTTGCACTAGAAGAGGCAGTCCACATGTCCTACAGATACAGCAGGACCCCTGACATTGTGAGCAATTCTGGTCATGTTATTTATGTGGCTGCTGGAAGGTACCTCAAGGACAGATTTTTAGGAAAAGCAATTTCCAAGTCCTGCAAGCAAGAAATCAGCAGTGTCCTTGTTTAGTCAGCTGTGGGGGCTGAATTGTGTGATGGGACATTGCCTCTTTTGGGCTGTCACTTTCCTACTGTTACCTTTTCAATTACAGATCTTGGAGTGGAGAAAGGGGAAACAAAATGATGCTAGCTCTGGAATCCTGAACCAGGCTGGTGCTACTGCCCTGGTTCCCTTGTGGTGGGGAGGGCACCAGGTTGCTGCATCTAGAGGGTCCAGAAGAGGAAGGAGGCATTGTTTCCATTGCAGCTGCCACACCTGCGATGCAGAGTATCAGGTGTGTGGTGGGGGGTGATGGGGCTCAGAGCTACACAACTGATGCCTTCCCCAAGAAGTACAGCTCTGCAGTGTTTGATGATTATAGTGCCCTGAGTGCATGGTGGGCCCAAACCTGTGGGATGCAGGGCCAGGGGGAGTATGACCCTCTTGTATACTCTCCCACCCTTAGGCCAATGTCTTTGTCATCTGTGCCTCCACTGCAGAGAATGTGTGGCATCAGTGGCATCCGGAAGTGGGTTACCACTACCCGGAGGTGCCCAGCCTCCTGGTGGACATCAGGGAAGACCCGAGAGCCCAGCCTGATACCTGTGGCTTCTCAAGGAGCAGAGCAGACCCATGCTGTGTGCTAGGAGGGGGGCTCAACTTGGCGGCAGGACAGCACTCAGCTTGGGACATCCCCTGCCTCTGACGAGTTGTGCCTTGAGTGCCCCAGCTGAGCCTAAAGGACAATTCTGAACCCCCTGGAGGTGTTTCCCGAATGCCTTTAAAAAAGGCCCACAGGAAAGGGCTTTGGGCTCTGCTCCACGCTGCTTGGGAACACCAGGTACTCTTGAGAGCTCAAGGTTGTGCCCCTCCCCAAGAAGCAGCCCGGTGCCCCTCCCTGCTTTCCCACAGACACTGCTGCCTAGGTGCTGCGTCCTGTTAGGTAAAGAGCTCTCAGCTGTCCTGTCCTTAACTGCTCCCTCACTGCTCTTCAAACTCTTCCCTGCTCAAGATGCTCTCTCCTTTCCCCAAAGAAGGAGCCACAAAACCCAAGGAAAACAAATGCATCCTAACCTACCCCCACGTGCCCAGGCTGCTTCTGCATCTGCTGACTGACTCCGCCCCCACCCCCTCTGGACCTTTCCCACCCCATCAGCATCAGGAAAATCTGTCTCCAGTGGGGGTGGGGTGGTGGGGAAGATGATGCTGACAAGACTTGGTATTCAGATTTTTTGATCTCTGTGGATGGTGTCAGGAGGTCTTCAGGAGGTTGTGCCCTCCTGAGGGCTCCTAGGAGAGGAGCAGGGAAGGGTTTCCAACCCCAGGCACTGCCTGCTGGCCAGTGGCCATCCTTGTTTCCTGTTGTTCCACTTGGTTCAGAGCAGAAGCCAGGGAATGTGGAATGTCCTTCCTGAAGTTGGTTGTTAGAGGCATAAAACTGACTGTGGCTGGTGGAGTGGAGATCAGGTGGCGGGGCCCCACCTCATAGGAAGGTAATCCCTGAGAGATGCCTTCAAGATTCCTGGAAGGGCCGTTTGTTCCTTTTGCTCTTTACAGGCTAAAAGTTGCAAATCGTAGTGGAAGAAGTTATGAAGTAGAGTGACTAATCTCCCTGAGCCTCATTTCCTACATCTGTGAATTTGGCATCAATATAAATGATACCATCATAGACTGATGGAAAGATAGAGGAAATACAGTGTGTAAAATGCTCCCAGAACATGGTGAGCACTCTGTAAATGTTAGTTGTTACTTTTCACATCTGGCCTGAACACACTGTTCAGTTCAGCAGACAATATTGAGCTGGAGGCCAGACCCCGTGCTGGAAGTACAGCTGAATAGGAGAGAGTCCGAGCTCTCAACGAATCCATAGAAGAGTCCTGTTTACCTCTATGGATCATTCTGGGCATTACAGTCCTGTCACCTTATCTGGAAATTCTTCATTCCCAATCCCTCTAGCTGCATCTGTATTTCACCTCCAGCCTCCTCTTTGTTTCTCTGTTTGGTGGAGGAAAAACATTGTGCTTTACTACTTGATGATTCAGTTGTCTCTTCCGTTCTCTGAAACAGCCTCTGTTCTTTTTAAATTCTAGTTCTTATTTTGATAGCCCCTTAATTTTCTTTGTAACTTTACTATCATGTCCTTCACTGTTATACTACTTGTCGCCACACATAGCATTTGAATGTATTCTTTTCATAGTAGGATCAGTGTTTCCTGCTTTCTTTGAATCACTCTAGGATCTCATGCCTAGCATGAGAGCAGAGCTTGAGGCAGGGATGACAAAAATATTAAATCTTCAATTGATTGGTAGGGGCTGCTGGGCACCATATTGAAACTTTCCCCAAAATCACACCTGTGTTTGGTAGTGCTGTGATGGATTGGTGATGTCTACCATCATGGGAGAAAAAAAACAAAAACGCTGTGGGGATTTGCCCTGAGGAAGTCTTAGGACCTGGATCCATGGTGCAGCTTTCCTTTCCCTCAGAACTTAAGGAAGTAGTCATTTCCGGTGTTGACCAGGACTAGTTGAGACCTAGCAAGACAACCCACTCCAATATTCTTGCCTGGAGAATTTCATGGACAGAGGAGCCTGGCGGGCTACAGTCCATGGAGTCACAAGAGTCAGACACGACTTAGCGACTAAACCACTGTCAACCAAGCCTGCCTTTGCAGTTGCCTAGTCAGCAAGAGCTAAGATGGCTGCCACCCCAGGCCAGTCAGTCTGACTCAGGGCAATGGGGAGAAGGGAGTCAGCATCTAGGCCAAGGGCCAATCAGTTGGCCTTCTCTTGTCAGTAAAATTGATTCTGGCTTTTTGACCAGGGGCAGCTTCTTTGGGTAACCACGACAACTACTAGATTCTCAACTGGGAAACCACATTCAAGTTGGCCAACTACTCAAATGTCTCCAAACCACACTTCTCAGTGCCAAGCTTCATTGTCTTATGACTGCCATATATTGAGCATCTACTGTGTGCTGGGTGGCTTTGTATAGATGAGATGATTTTATGAGATTTGCTGGTGAACATTTTTACTTTCAAAGTTATGCATTTAATTTAAATGGTATTAGAGGAATGTTATTTTTCCATTTAGGGCAGTGATCAAAGCCTGTGTATAAAATAACTTTATTTAAAAAGTGAGTTGATTTAAAGAAGTATATAAAATGGCAGTGCAAGCATTCTCTGATCTCCACTTTACAAATGAGGAGAAACTAATATTCGGGAAGGGTGAGCCACCTGCCCAAGATGGCACAGCTGGGAAGTCTAAGAAGCATTTTGAGAGCACTTGATGGTGCCATTCTGGGTCAAGTTTTGTACCAAGTGAGGGATGCAGCTGTGTTTTCTCAGCTCTGAGGCTTTTGTCACAGAGACAGATGTGGGCAGGGCTTGAGGTGACTGGCCAGAAAACACAGAGCAGAAGAGTTATCAGAAAGGACGGGCTTGGGTTAAAGTGAGAGGCATGAATTTTGGAGTCTGGAGGAGCTGGGTTAGCGCTCCAGATCCTCACATTTCTCATGGCACCCTTGGGCAAGTAAATGCAGGGGGAACTGATAAATGAGGGTAACAGTCGTGTCTGGTCCAGAGGGCTATTTTGAGGATTAGAGGGAATCACACACAGATAAAGCTCTTGGCATGGTGCCTGGTACAGGGAGAGCGTGTGGTAAATGGTCTCAGTTAGTGTCTTTGAGTGTGATGACCAGTCCTGTGAAGGCGACAAACTGAACCAGGCAAAAGCCTGATGCAGAGGCAACAGCACGAATCCAGGTGGGGCTTCTCCTGGTGTAGTTCTTGAGGTTTGGAGAACTGGCTCTAGAAGAGACCTCTGACTTATTTTTCTTACTTGGTCAGTAAAAGTGTCCTTCATGCTGCTGTATGTTACACATGAAAGTTGTTAAGAGAGTAAATCCTAAGAGTTCTCATCACAAGGAAAACTATTTTTGTTTCCTTCTCTGCTTTCTCTTTTTCTTGTATTGCATCTGTATGAGATGACGATGTCAACTAAACTTATTGGAGTAATCATTTCATACTATATGTAAGTCAGCCATCATACTGTACATCTTACACTTATGCCAATGATATCTTGATAAAACTGAAGAAAGAAAGCATCCTTAGCCTTTCCAATTTTTTTAGGAGACTCCTTGGGATTAGACTGAGTTCTCACATAGACACTTCTGTGCTCCTGGACAAGTCGCTTCCCTTCTCAGAGCCTCAATTTCCAGATCTGCAAAGTGAGCTAGTTAATAAAGCAATAATTTAAAAAATAGCATCATAGCTCCCATTTGGTAAAGGTGAGCAGGGGTTTAACACAAGGTACACAAGAAAAGGGAGGGCTCCCAGAGAGTGTGACCAGTATGTGCCAAGGCAAAGAGAAGGAAAAAGGAAGATCCCTCACCATCCTCTCAGAGCTGCTGCTGCTGCTGCTTGGTTGCTTAGTCGTGTCCAACTCTGTGCGACCCCAGAGACGGCAGCCCACCAGGCTCCCCCGTCCCTGGGATTCTCTCAGGGCAGCTAACAGTTACTGAGTGTTTACATGTGTCAGACTCTGAACTCAGTTCTTCATCTACGAAGAATATTTCATGTCTATAATATCAAACATTATCTAATATTAAATATCCAACAGGGCTTCCCTAGTGGCTCAGATAGTAAAGAATCTGCCCACAATGTAGGAAGCCTGGGTTCGATTCCTGGGTCGGGAAGATCCCCTGGAGAACAGAACGGCAACCCACTCCGGTATTCTTGCCTGGAAAATTTTATGGACAGAGGATCCTGGCAGACTACAGTCCGTGGTATTGCAAAGAGTCAGACATGACTGAGTGACTAACACTTTCACTTTCAAATATCCAATATAAAATATTTGCTAATAAAGTAAATACTCTTTTCATCCCTTTATTATAGATGAGAGAGACTGAGGCTCAGAGGGTGAAGAAGTTGACTGAAGTTGGATGCAAAAGTGTCAAATGCCTCTCCCAGTTCTTCCACTCACACAGATCTGTAATACAAGGGCTGAGCATATGCAGTAATAATTGGGACATTTATTAATAATGATTCCCTTTACTAGGCACTTGCTATTGTGGCCCACTTGTTACAGGTTTTACTGGAATCAGATTTAATCCTTACACAACATTAAGAGATAGATACTATTTATTAATAGGCCCATTATAGAGTTGAGAACACTGAGGCTCAGTGGGTTAAGAGACTGGCCCACTACATGTGCGCTGGACCTAGGATCCAAAAACAATTTATTAGACTTTAGAGTATGTTTGATTAGCTCAAGGGAACTGACCATTAAGTAGAAAAGGGTCAATTCTTTCTCTGTTTCTTTCTTTTTTTTTTTAACAGTGGGTATGAGCTGGCATGTATATAGCATGAGGTAGCTGAGGGAAAAATTCCCTACAGAGGATTTGTAAGTCCTTCAAGAATACTCACCAACTGGTATAGCCACTATGGAGAATGGTATGGAGGTTCCTTAAAAAACTAAAAATAGAGCAGTGCCACCTCTGGGCATATATCCAGAGAAAAACATGATCCCAAAGGGTACATGCACCCCAGTGTTCATTGCAGCACTGTTTACAGTAGCCAAGACACGGAAGCAACCTAAATGTCCATCAACAGAGGGATGAATAAAGAAGATGTAGTACATATATACAATGAACTATTACTCTGCCATTAAAAAGAATGAAATAGAGCCAACATGAATGGACCTAGAGATTAGAGATTGTCATACTAAGTGCTAAGTCACTTCAGTCATGTCTGACTCTTTGTGACCCCGTGGACTATAGCCCATGAGGATCCTCTGCCCATGGGATTTTTCAGGCAACAATACTGGAGTGAGTTGCCATCCTCCTCCAGAGGATCTCTTCCCAACCCAGAGATCAAACCTGGGTCTCTTATATCTCCTGCATTGGCAGGTGGGTTCTTTACCTCTAGCGCCACCTGGGAAGCCCTGAGATTGTCATACTGAGTGAAGTAAATCAGACAGAGAAGGCAAAATATCATATGACATCCCTTATATGTGGAATCTAAAAAGAAATGATACAAATGAACTTACAAAATAGAAAGGGACTCAGAGACATAGTGAACAATCATGATTGCCAGGGGGAAAGAAGGGGAGGGAGTGATGGGGAGTTTGGGATGGACATGTACACTGCTGTATTTAAAATGGATAACCAATGAGGACATACTGCATAGCGCATGGAACTCTGCTCAATGATGTGCAACAGTCTGGATGGGAAGGGAGTTTGGGGGAGAATGGAAACAGGTATACATATGGCTGAACTCTTTCACTGTTCACCTGCAATTATCACAGCATTGTTAACTGGCTATACCCCAATACAAAGTAAGAAGTTATTTTTTTTAAAAAAGGACACCTACCACTCCCAGCCCCTGGGAATAAACAAGGGTAAAGAGACAGGGGGTTCATCTCTGCCTCTGAGGGTCTAATTTCTTCCTTCAAGTACAAGGCTTATGACTGGGGCCCTCTCCATGGCTCCTCCGGATATGGAATGGTGCTCACACCGGCTAATCCTCCCTGGGATTCACCCCAGGTGCTTGCCACTGGTGGCTGCTGTGTACACAGGATGTTCATTTGCTTGACAGTTTTGTGGACCCAGAGTGATGGTCACTGGGTGTCAGGGGACCAACAGGAAATCAGAGGCTTCTGGGCTCTTCATCTGGAGTTCACTTGGGTGTCAGAGGCTAATTGTGGCTGCGCTCAGGTTGTCACTGTTTGATTAAACATTTTGCGCTAAGCACCATCTGTCTCCCAATGGCTGCTGGGGGTAGGTATTTGCAGCTATGGGCAAATTTCTTATCAATCATGCATATAAAACACAGCCAGTATGAAAGCTTCATTTCTGTTGCCTGTCTTCTTCTGTGCAGTCAAGGACAATGGGACAATTAAAGGAGGCTGGCACTCATTTACACACTTCACAAACATTTACTGAGCAACTCACCCTGTGCCAGGCACGGGGCCATGCACTGCAGATGCAGTGCTGTGCAAACACATAGGTAGGGAAAGAGGTTGCATGACTGAGAAGCGAGTGTGATCTAGAGGGCCCAGGTATTTTCTTGGTCCCACAGGGAGAAGGTGGGAATGAATTCTGACTTTGGGGCCTGGGAAAGCTGCATGAAAGTGTGAAGAGGAGCTGGGATCCAGGACCTGCATGAGCAAAGGAAATGGGGTCATAGGTGACACAGTCAAGAACGAGGAACATAATAGATAAATTAAACAAATAATTCTTCAGCTAATAACCCAAGCTGTCTTTCTAGCCTGAAGGCTCTCTTTCCAGGGGCCATTTCCTAGGGACAGCTGATTGCCCTGCAGCTAAAGCCAGGTATAACCTGCAGCAATCAGCTGTCGACTTTGCACCTCCAGCTGCTTTCTAGAATAAGGTCTGCATCAAATGTCTCCAAGTTAAAAGAAGGAAAAGCAATACCAGGTGATGCCAAGAAACAAATCCCACTCACTAGGATAACAAAAGTCCCAGGACACGTTGTAAAGGTTAATCTACTTACCCAGGGTTCCACTGCTATAGACACCACCAACCTGAGCACAACTCTCGCAACCACTTCTTTGATGATTTGGGAGGCACTTCAGGGATTCCCAGTGTCATCCCAGAATGAAAAGAGGCAAAGAGTAAAGATTCTGGAGACTTGCTGCTAGGGTGCAACCCTGTTTCTGCCACTTTCTAGCTGTGTGAACTTGGACAATTTACTTAACCTTTCTGTGCTTCACTTGGTACATCTATGTAAAAGATGATACAGTACAGGCTTTTGTGAGCATTAAATGAATTAATACATGGAAAGTGTCAAGCACAGTGCATGGTACCATATAGGCCATATAATTTTAACACCATAACTATTAGGTTAGAAGTCCAGAAGGGCATGAAGTGTATTTGCTTATTACTATTCACGTATTGCCAACCTCTTACACAGTCCCAAGCATATGATTGTTGTTTAATCACTAAGTTGTGCCTGACTCTTTTGTGACCCATATGTACTGTAACTCGGGCTTCCAAGGTGGCTCAGTGGGTAAAGAACCCGCCTGCCAATGCAGGAGACATAAGAGACACGGGTTTAGTCCCTCAGTAGGGAAGATCCCCTGGAGGAGGGCATGACACCCACTCCAGTATTCTTGCCTGGAGAATCCCCATGGACAGAGGAGCCTGGTGGGCTACAGGCCATTGGGTCACAAAGAGTTGGACACAACTGCAACAACTTAGCAAGCATGTGCTGTAACCCACTAGGCTCCTCTGTTGATGGGATTTCCCAGGCAAGAATACACAAGTGGGTTGCCATTTCCTTTTCCAGGGGATCTTCCCAACCCGGGGGTCTAACCTGCATCTCCTGCATTGGCAGGTGGATTCTTTACCACTGAGGCATGAAAGAAGCCCTAGGCATATGGTAGGTACTCTAAATGGTATTCTAAATATCTATTGAATGAATGATTATGAATATAGATTAATGTGGCATTGTAGACATGCAGAAAAGGGCTTTGTCATAGTTTTGAATAGACTAGAAGATTGCTAAGTGTTTACTGTGGAAAATAAGTCAGGTGATGTGATCAAGGGTAATTGGAAATTAATTTAGTGTTCAGTGGGAGAGAGATCTTTTAAAGACTATCAGCTTCTCCACGTTTTGTGCCAGAATCTTCCATGTGACTCCAATTTCGGTTCAGTATAAATTTAGTGATGCCTAACTATGTGCCAAGCCTGGATCAGTCTCTCAAGGAGTACAGGACCCTGGGCTCAGGGCACTGAGATCTTACTGAATAACTCATCCCAAGGCAACATGAGGAATCATTCAAACTCCTTGCTCCCTTCAATGACTATGCCATGGCTTATAAACTCAGATGGCACAAGATACCAGGCAGGTGACATCAATGTGTGAGGTGAGCCTGCAGGGGCCTTTAGTCGACTCCCTAGCTTATATCCCCTTTCAAGAGAGCGGCCACTGTTCAGTTTCACCTACTGGCTTCCGTGATGCTGGGAAAGATTGCAGGCAGGAGAGTGGGGAGACAGAAGATGAGATGGTTGGATGGCATCATCGACTCAATGGACATTAGTTTGAATAAACTCCAGGCGTACTGCAGTCCATGGGGTTGCAAAGAGTCAGACATGACTGAGAAACAACAGCAACAACAACAAGTGGTTTCCCAGGAGGGAATGACAACCAACTGTGGCTGTGCTCAGTTGCTCAGTCATGTCCGACTCTTTGCAACCCTGTGGACTGCAGCACGCCAGGCTCCTCTGTCCATGGGATTTTCTAGGCAAGAATACTGGAGTGGGCTGCCATTTCTGTTTCCAGG
This sequence comes from Bos taurus, assembly GCF_002263795.3. Lineage (NCBI taxonomy): Eukaryota > Metazoa > Chordata > Mammalia > Artiodactyla > Bovidae > Bos > Bos taurus. The sequence goes on from NC_037352.1 coordinate 17,661,638, forward strand.
GGATCCTTCTGACCCAGGGGTCAAACTGCAGGTGGATTCTTTACCAGTGAGCCACCAGGGAAGCCAACTGTGGCTCGGTTATCCAATAATTCAAGAGAGACTTGCAAGCAACACACACATACAAAAACACACAGTGACCCATGGTCTCGGATTTGAGACCTCTGCTCTATAGCAAAATCCCGTGTCTTTGCACCGACACCCAGATACCTTCCATATCATTAGCTCCCTTCTGCATCCCATGCAAATGCTCTTCACTCCATGAGCTGTTGCCCCAGGGTGCAGTGCTCTTTTCTAGCTTTGTAGCACACTATGGGCTATTTCTTCTGCCTGGAATCCTTTCCCTGCTTATACCACTTGGCGTGGCAGACTTTTTATTTTTAAAGCCTTTCCTGTTCTCAAGGCACTGAGGTAAGCACCTTATTGGATAGAGTATTTAGAACCTTTTTATAATCTTTACCATCCATTAACTGGGAGTCTCTGGGAGGCAGAGACTGTATTTCTTTTCTGTGAACCTTGGGGGCCTATCACAGGGCAGACAAAGAGTATGCACTCTGTCAATGTTAGAGAAATAAACGAGTGACAGGTGGATGGATGGATGGATGAGTGGATGAATGGATTCCCCAAGGCAGTCTCTGTGGAGCATTCATCTGCTGGCTGTCACTTCTGAGGTGCTCCATTCTGTCCATGATGACATGATCTTATCCCATCCCTCTGTCTTCTCTCTAAACCCTGTATCTCTAGGTAGCCTCTTGGGAAAATTTTCTTGTTTCTTCCTAAGACGGTTGATGGATCTGGGTTCAGATTACCCATTTACTTGTCCAGGCATGATCTTAACTCAGTTTCCTCATCCGTGCAATGGGGATAATACTATTTCCCAAAGGACTTCTTAAGAAGACTGAGTCAGACTTCTCTGGTAGTCCAGTGGATAGGAATCAGGCTGCCAGTGCATGCAACCTGGGTTCAGTTCCTGATCCTGGAAGATTTCACATGCCATGGGGCAACTGAGCCCATGTGCCACAATTACTAAGTCTGCACTCTAGAGCCTGTGCTCCCTAACAAGAGAAGCTACCACAGTGAGAAGCCTGTGCACCGCGACTAGAGAGTACTCCCCACTTGCTGCACCTAGAGAAAGCCCATGTGCAGCAATGAAGGCAAAAGTGCAAAGCCCAGGGCAGCCAAAAATAAATAAATACATTTTTAAAAAAGAAGACTGAGTAACCTCATACAGTAGAGCATTCATACTATGCCTAGCATTTAGTAGGTGCTCAAAAGTATTATTCATCCCAGGTGGCTCAGTGGTAAAGAATCTGCCTGTCAAGGCAGGAGATGCAAGAGACACAGGTTCGATCCCTAGGTAGGAAAGATACCTGGGAGGAGAAAATGGCAACCCACTGCAGTATTCTTGCCTAGAAAATTCTGTGGACAGCGGAGCCTGGTGGGATATAGTTCATGGGTCACAAAGAGTTGACACGACTGAGCACACACACACACTTGTACATTGGATGTGATAGCTTCTTTCTTAGAGCATCAACTCTTTCCCTTGTCGGAAAGCGGGGAGCACCAATTCAGAAACCAGACTTTGTGGACTTAAATCCCAAGTTTGTCAATTCCTAGCTTTGTGGTCTTGGCTGAGTTACTTAAATAATCCGTGCCTTAAAGTTCCTCATTTGTAAAGTGGGGATAAATAATTCCTGTCTCCTAGGGTTCTTGAGGGAATTAAATCAAGGGCTGAGAAGCGTGTTTGGCACACAGTGAGTGCTCAGTAAGTGGTCATTTTGTTGCTTGCCAGCTCAACGAAAGAGACTCAGGGGTGAAGAGGACTTTGTGTGTTCACCAGGACTCCTTACTCAGTCCAGCTTCCTGCCCTTTCCTACCTCTGGGTTGGCCAAAAAGTTCCTTTAGTTTTTTAAGTAAAAATAAAAGACACATTTTCCATTTTCACCAAGAAATTTACTGAACAATATATTTACCATTTTGTTCCACTACCTTCTGCCATTTTTCAGGCAACTTCATAATTCCATCTTCCCAATACTTTTATTTTTTTGAGCAAAGAACTGTTCTAAGTGCCATTTACATTCTTCTAGGGAATTGAAATTTTTTCCATTAAGAGAATTTTGTAAAGGCCAAAATAAATGAAAAGCTGAAGATGTAATGTCTGGTGAATACAGCAGATGAATCAGAACTTCCCAGCCAAGCTGTAACAGTTTTTGCCTGGTCATCAAAGAAACACATGGTCTTGTGTTATCCTGATGGAAGATTATGTATTTTCTGTTGACTAATTCTGAATGGTTTTCATCAAGCGCTACCTACAGTTGGTCTAGGTGGGAGCAGTACTGTTGGAAGTAATTGTTTGGTTTCGAGAAGGAGCTCATAACAGAGGACTCACTTCCAATCCCACCATATACACAACATCACTTTCTTTGAATAAAGATCTGTCTTTGGCATTGTTGGTGGTGGTTCATTTCACTTGTCCCATGTTCCATTCCACATTATTGTACAATATCCACTTTTCATTACCCATTACAATTTGTTTTAAAAATAGAACATTTTTGTTATGTTTAAGGAGAGAATTACATGTGGAAATACAGTCAAGGAGGTTTTTTTCCTTTTCATTTAACTTGCTATGCTAAGTCACTTCAGTCGTGTCCGACGCTGTGCGACCCCATAGACAGCAGCCCACCAGGCTCCCCCGTCCCTGGGATTCTCCAGGCAAGAAGACTGGAGTGGGCTGCCATTTCCTTCTCCAATGCATGAAAGCGAAAAGTGAAAGTGAAGTCGCTCAGTCGTGTCCGACTCTTAGCGACCCCATGGATTGCAGCCTAACAGGCTCCTCCATCCATGGGATTTTCCAAGCAAGAGTACTGGAGTGGGGTGCCATTGCCTTCTCCGTTCGTTTAACTTATGTGAACCCAAACATCAAAGTGATTAATATAACCAAACTGGTGCAAATGGTTTTCAACACTTGAATTGCATATTTTGAGTATATTAGCTATCTCCTGTGTAGTATAATGTTGATTGTTCTCAATTAATATCTCAATTTGATCACTATCAACTTCAACTGTTCTAGCAAGGTCTTCAGCAAGAAAATTCATAAACCATTTTTGACACGTTCAATCAGTCATAATCTCTTCTCCATACACTGCACAATTTTTTTTTTGCATTTCAGTTGTGTTTTTACCTTTCTTGAAATAATAAAGCATAATATGCCAAAAATGTTGCTTTTTTCCCTTCCATCTTCAGTAATAAAATGGTTACACAAAAATTGACCAATTTTGATACTTTTTTGAAAAATGCATCCTGATATGTCAGCCGTCACAATACTATGTAAGAAAATTGTTCTGAATGAAGTTAAAGACAACTAAGTTCTATTAGAGCCATCTTACAGAGGAAGGTGAGCTTCCCTGGTGGCTCAGTGGAAAGAATCCGTCTGCAATGCAGGAGCCACAGGAGATGTGGGTTTGATCCCTGGGTGGGGAAGATCCCCTGGAGAAGGAAACAGCGACCCACTCCAGTATTCTTGCCTGGAGAATCCCATGAACAGAGGAGCCTGGTGGGCTATAGTCCACAGGGTTGCAAAGAGTCCGACACAACTGAAGTGACTTTGCGTGCATGCCCACATGGAAAAACCCAAATGAACCTTTTGGCCAACCCTTAGAGATACTGACTTCCTGCTGGATTCAGGCACCTTGCTACAGCCATGGATGCCCTAGTAAATCAGAGGAAATAGTTTCTTCCTTCCTGGAGCTCCTAGCCTGGCAGAAGCCAGATCAATCCCCAGAGACAAGCTCCACAATAGCAGGAGGAAGCATGCTTTGGATGTGCTTAGGAAGGGGTGATGACTTTGACCTAGAGAATCACAGACTGGGGGCCCAAGGGGCTGATTTCAGGCTGCAGGTGTGTCTTTGAGGTTTTTGAATCAGTTGCCATGTTTACAAATTGGAATATTTCATGTCCAATCAAAGATTTGACCTCTTTGAGGGAGGCTCTTGGAGGCGGGCCACACTGGGCCCACATTTCCACTTGGGGCTAGCCTCCAGCTCAGCAAGTCCCCCATGGGCCTCACTCATGTCTGCCATCTGCCTGCCCCAGCCCAGAGCTGGACTGGGAGCTGGAGGGAGCCCTGGTGGGAGAAGAGGTAGAGAAGTAATAGCACTTGATTCTAATGATTTAAACTGGGTTTGAGTTGAATTTGTCCTGAGGCAATGGAGATTCACTGAAGGGCTTTAAGCACTAAAGGGTTTTACTAAGGAAGAGGACTGTTATTTCTGTACCTAACCACAGACATCCCTGAAGGTAGATGAAGGGGTGGTGGAGAACAGTTTCCTTTACGTACTTCGTTGAAACTTTCAAACATGGGTTGGCACTGTAGCTTCCTGTTTTTTTCTTCCCATGTCCCCCTCCCTCCTGAACCTCCCTCCCATCTCCCTCCCCACCCCGCCCCTCTAGACTATCACAGAGCCCCCATTTGAGTTCCCTGAGTCATATAGCAAATTTCCACTGGCTATCTATTTTACATATAGTATTGTAAGTTTCCAAGTTACTCTCTTCATATATGCAATAACTCTCCTCCTATATACAATTTGACAGCAGCAGCAGAAATGTTTAGAGGTACCATCTTCCTGCATAATGTGTCCCCTTCTCCTCTTAGGCTAGCAGGGGAAACTTCCACAGGATCTGGATGTTCAAGAACATGGAAAATTCTCTGATGTACACCCCCCATACACTGCACGCTCTTCAAGGCCACCGTCCTGGTGGATGTTCTGTTCCACGAGGGGACCTGTATCCCCTGAGCAGATGCGGGACTGAAGTGGCAGCACCTGTGCCAGGGGACGTGGACGGACAGGGAACAGGCCATGCCCGGAAGACAATGTCTAATTACCCGGGGGCCTCAGGAAGCAATTTTCTCTGCTTGGAGAAATTGGTTTTTATGCCTCCAGCCCATGTACACAGCTGAACGACATGTAGGTCAAGGAGCTATAATTATATGGAAATGGATTTATGTTTGGGAACTTCTAAAGACCCACCTCTGCACACAGGGAGGTGGCAGAGAGAGAGATTAGCTACCATTCTGCCCAAGCTGGGTTCAGCAGGTGAAGGACAGTTTGCTTCTTTGTGATTTTGAGGGGGCCTGTATCTTTTATGCCTGAACATCACAGAAGAAAAGAAACCAGTAGTGCCCTTACTAGTGCTGTGATGATGAGCATGGGCACGGGATCCAGATCTGACTCCTACTTGCTGTGTGACCCTGGGCAAATCACTTAACTTCTCTGTGCCTCCATGTACGCATCTTGAAATGGAGACAACTGTGAGGACTAAATAAGTCAATGCATCGAAAGTGCTTAGAAAAGTGCATAGTAGACACCACTGGAATTATGACCTCAGCTCCCTTGTCCATCCCATTTCACTCACCACTCTTTCCTTCCCTGTTTCCCAGTTTAGAGGAATCGTGGCACCTGCAGCACCCCAAACAAGCCCATTGTCTCCAGCTTTGAGCCTTTGCCTATGGAGTTCTCCCTTCCTGTAATGCTCCTCATCCATTTCATTAGGATGACCCCTGTCCTTGACCCTTAAGGAGCCAGCTGGTCTAGTCCACCCCTCCCCCCATTGATGCTCCAATGGTCTCCCTATGACAAAATAATCTGCCTCTGCCTCTCTTTCTTTTCTTAGCAGAAATACCATTTCCAAGAGATGATAGGGAAAATGTCAGTAAAAAATGCAAGTCTTTTTTTTCCCCTTTTAGATATAAGAGAAAATGTAAATAATAATAGCAGCAGTAGTAGTAACAGTGATGATGATGATGATGACAATGAATGATTCTGTATATTTTTCTGTCATGAAGGAAGTGGTCTTTTTAAAAAATAATATTACTATATTTCTCCAGGTTTCCACACTGTTTCCATTTTCTTTTTTTTGGCTGGCCACATCACATGGCTTGTGGGATCTTAGTTCTCCGACCAGGGACTGAACCCAGGTCCTTGGCAGTGAAAGTGCAGTCTTAACCACTGGACTGCCAGGGAATGCCTGGAAGTGGTCTTAATAATAAAAAGGATAACTTCTACTTAGCAATCTTATGATAAGTGTTTTATACTCAATTTTCATTGCTGCTTCCCTCACTTTATAGGTGGGTATTATCAGATCCATCCTATAGAGGAGGGTATTGTACTGGATTTAAAGAGTTGCCCAAGTTTACACAGCTAGTAAGTCACAAAGCCAGGATTTGAATTCAGGTCTGTCCAACTGCAAAATGTTAACTGCTACACTTTTTAAGAAGTCAGAGGGCCTTGGGACCATTGCTTCTACTGACACCAAATCAGCTGCAGGACAGACTCTGTGTTCACTAGTCTGCTGGTCTGCCACTGACATGGGCACCATCCTGGGGTGCTCCCAACTCCAAGGTACTGGACCTTCCTTGCTGCCCCAGGGTAAAAGGTCTTTCCCTACCTGCCCAGGGTTTCCCAGAATGCAGAGGGCCCTCCTTGGTTGGACAGAGAAGGGATGGGCTTCTTTCTTGGCAGAGGGAACCACAAGTACAAAATCAAGCAAGTGTGAAACCATGCTGTGTTTGCAGAACTGTAAAATGACAGGCTTGGCTAGCATATGGACCGTGGGGAAATGAGGTTTGAGAATTCAAGACTGCAGAGTGAGAACCTCAGTGAAATTGCTTTGCAAACTCCCAAGGTCGTTGTGGGGACTGAAGGAGACAATGCATGGGAAGCGGCTTTGCAACTGGAAGAGCGCTAGGCAAATGTTAATTATCACGAGATATTTCAGAGGAGCCTCATTGGTATCAGGAATGAGATAGCAGAAAATTAAAATGCCTGTTAATTTCTCTTGAATCCATATTTTCAAAAGCATTCATAAATGAAAAATTCCCATTTCCTTGTTCTCATCTTTTTTTTTTTTTTCAGGTGAGTAGATTGTAATAGATTTTGGAAGCTAATAAAAATATCAGTTGATTTCCTAGTGATTATCAATTATATACTACCAGATTTTGAGGCTTGAAATCATTTTTGTTGCTCACCCGTAAGACCACATCCAGCTAGTTCTTTACCCAAATACTCCCTAGATACACCCTGTCTTTTCTCTTTCCTCAGGCAGCCTGATATTGGGAGCTCTGGGGTAGGGGACAGGTGTATGTCTGCCTCATTTTGTGTCTCTAGCACAGTTTCTGACAGATAGTAGACACTTGACAAGTATTTGTTTAGTGCAGCAACCACGTCTAGATGGCATCATATTATACCTGAGTTACTGCAGGACTTCTCAGCTCCACCCTGGCTCTTGCCCTTCTGTTCCTGAAGCCATTTGTCTACATATGCTCAAAACCTCAATCCATTTTCCTCAGTCTAATGAAATTGGTAAAACTAACTTAACTAATGTTACATACTAATACTACTACTAATACAAATCTACAGTTTAAACAAAATGCTAAGGTAGGAAACTAAACAAAGAGGTGAAACTATTCAAGAAAGCATAACTTATTATTCTTATTTGGAGATAATACAATAGTATGCTTAGAGAACTCAAGAAAGTAGTCAAAACATTATTGGGACCAGCAGCTGAGACCTCAAGAGGACCAAAGTCAAATGTAATAACAATAGTTGATTAGAAAATGGAACAGAAAGAAGATTCTATCCACAGCATTCTAAGCTCCCAACGGTGGGGAGAATGGTCTCCTTTCCAACTCTGGTTTGTACTTTGTCCCCTGGGTTCCCAAGCAGCCCTGCTTGTGCCTGAAACCTCCCTAAATCTCTCACAAAACTGGTGGAAAGTACCATGGAAATCTCCATCTCTTGCTGCAGCTGATAGATGGGCACACAGGCTCTGGCTCCTGGTGTCTGGGTCAGAGGTCTGTCTTTGCAGTAGCACTAACTGCGTGACCTTGAGCCACTTAATCCCTTACCTTGTGCCTCAGTTTCCTTACCTGTAAAATGAGGGGTAATAACAGCACCTACTTGATTAGGATTAAATTAGTTAATTCATGGAAAGTGCTGGAAACAGTGTCCAACAGGTAGCAGACACTCAAAGTTCCTTATGATTCTACCATCAAGGTTTCAGTGGTCCTGCTTTCCAAGCTGCAGCTGTGGATTCTGCCACAGGGGGATGGTGGAGGAAGAAGTGTGCTGAGGGTTTGGGACTTTCACATCATCTTGAGTTTTTCTTTAGTACAGCAAGTTATTACATTATTGAGTAATCGATTGAACCATACAGAATGGACTTCTTAAAAGCTAAGAAGTGGCCAAATATTGGCAATTTCATATGATACAACCTAATCATTTTCAATTTACTTGTTTTGTGTGCTGGACAGTGTAGTGCATGTCTTGAAAGCATGGGAAAAGTTCATTCTCCTTTCTCATCCCCAGTCCTTGGCAGTGGTTCTGACGCTGAAGGAGACGCTTAGTGTGTGTGTGATGAAGAAACAGACTTGTGATCAGAACACACGTAGCATGTCAGATCCCAGAGGGGAAGAGGGGATTTTCCAGGTAGTGGTAAATATCTGCCCTGACAGCTCCACCCCATCTCCAGCACTGCCATCCCCCATCCCAGGACTGCAGTTGATACCTTCCTCTGTGTCCCATGGTATACCACACCCCACAGATGTATACCACACAGATGTACCTGCTTTTTCATCTCTTCAACTAGACTGTGCTCTCCCCAAGGACAGGAGCACAGATCTATTTGTGGCACCAGTAGGGAGCACTCTGTTTTCAAATGAATGAATACTGTACAGTCCTAGCAAGATTCAGAGGGGTGGCTCCATTTTGGGTAGGGGTCATTCCCGTCTTTCATAGCTTTGTGCATTTAGTGGAACATGGAGCCCTGGGTTTGAGGTTCAAGGATGTAGTTTTATTTTTCCAAGCCTGCCTATTGGGAGTAACTTGGGAAAGCTGTTTGACTCCTCCTAACTTCAGTTTCATAATGGATGAGCAAGCCCTCTGTAAATTTTAATTCACTTTGTATATTGGCCAACACTATATTAACATTAATGGCTATTACTGATGACTATTTTTAAGGACTAGGAACAGAGCCTGGCACATAATAGGTGGTCAATAAACATTCACCACATAAATTGGATTTGGAATTCTGAGCACTTGACTGAAGTGAGTTTGCTTCTGACTGATAAAGGACACCTTGGAAGTCTCTGGAAGATGGCAGAGTTTTTCAGGAAGTCATTTCATCACAATATGCTACTTAAAAAAAAAGCAACTCAATTTCCATTTTGTAGGTTAGGTGTGGGGTGGATAGGGAATTCACCTTCCTGTCCTTGCTTAAAAATAATTTCAAGTAATTAAAGCATCTGCTTGGGGAAAAGGCAATAGGGACACCAGGAAGTGTCTTCAATCAGAAAGAAAGACTTAGTCCCTCAAAATGCCTGCAAAGACCAGGCTGGGAGGGTGAATCAAGGCAGAGGTCTGTAGACACAGCATTTGTCCTTTCTTATACTCTGAATACCAATGTCCACGGCAGGCCCAGTGGCAGCTCAGGCACAAGCAGGGGTGCACAGGATTGTCACAGCTCAGATCTGCTGCTCAGTGGCTGAATTCTCTCAGGTGGCTCACTGTATTTCTCAGAGCCTCAGTTTCCCCTCCTGCCACAGAAGTTCCAAGCTCATAGCCACTGCTGTGAGGATTAAATGAGGCATTGTGGAGCAAAATGTTTGATCTGGTGTTTGTCTCAGAGTAAGGGCTCAGTAATGGTAGTGGTGGTGATGATGATGTTATGGTCAAGATGTGTTTTAAGTCTCTTCAAGATTATTAAGGAAGTTATACTTTTGGCATTGAGATGGCAGTCGTCTGTTTATTCATCCATCCATCCATCCATCTATTCATCCACCCACCCAATACTTACCAAAGCCATTGGCATGTGCCAAAACCAGAGGGCACTGGAATCAAAGAGAGGACTCAGACTCTGTGCCTACTGTCAAGGGCACATTGCCTAATTCAGTATCTTTTTGCTGCTCCCAGGCAGAGGTAAGTTTGGGTTCACACATGAATTTCAATGCCTCCCCCTCATTTCTGTTAAAGAATGTGTCACATTATATTATGATATTGATTTAAGGGACCATTTCACTGTATCTTTTTCTTTCCCTCCATCATTATCCCCTATAATCTTCTGCACAAATTAGGACCTCATGAAGTGGAGCCTGATACTTTATGCAGCCTAAGAGCCCAAGTGGGGATCAGATAGGAAATCCTTATCAGCCTTATTTATTAAGCACCTGCTACACCCTTGATGTACATGATGTCATGTATTCTCAGCAAGGTGGGTACTCTTAACCTTTTGTAATAGATCTGGAAATAGAGGCTCAAAGAGGTTAACTACATACACCTAGAAAGTCCAGTGGGTCTCAGATCCAGGTCTTAGCAACTTTTCTTGCAATAAAGTGTGCAAGAAAAGTGTGCAAAAAATGTAACTATGTATACACTACACACACACCCATGTCCATTTACACCCTCACACTTTACATGGGTGTGTGTGTGTAGTATATATATAGTTACATTTGAGGAAAGGCATTAACACAGAAAACTCAAAATCCTAGAGGGGCCAGGCAGAGGACTTAAGTGAGAGATTCAGGCCAGGTAGAAGAAAAAAATCTTTGTATTGAGCGAGTAAGGAGATCAGCCCTGGGATTTCTTTGGAAGGAATGATGCTAAAGCTGAAACTCCAGTACTTTGGCCACCTCATGCGAAGAGCTGACTCATTGGAAAAGACTCTGATGCTGGGAGGGATTGGGGGCAGGAGGACAAGGGGACGACAAAGGATGAGATGGCTGGATGGCATCACTGACTCGATGGACGTGAGTCTGAGTGAACTCCGGGAGTTGGTGATGGACAGGGAGGCCTGGCGTGCTGCGATTCATGGGGTCGCAACAGTCGGACACGGCTGAGCGACTGAACTGAACTGAAGGAGAGGTGGGGCTGCGGTAAACTGCACAGCACCAGCTCCTGCAAAGGTGGTCAGGCTTCCTGGTTCTGGCCGCTTGATAACAGTCAGGGAGAGCTTAGTTTGGCCAGACTTTAAAATTTCTCAAGAGTCATGAGAAATGTAAATTGTTATGAACTTCTCTCTGAAAGTTAATAGAGAAGTTGCTACTTTTTAAGAAAACCTTGAATAGGCTTCTCTCATATTCTGAAAGGTCTGAGTTTCCAGTCGGCCGCCGGAAGCTGTGACCCCCAGTCTAGACCTCTTCCGGAAGTGAAACAAGGAGCTTGAGGAGGGTGTTAACCAGCAAGCATCTGACCAGCATTTAGTGCTGGCAGTGATTAAGGAAAAAAAAAGGTCATCTCATTTCTCAGACTCCTCCTCTTCTGGCCAGAAGGCCTCCTCTGAGACGATCCAAGAGCCCTTTCTTCCGTCTTCCACACACCTCTCCGTCCGTGGTCACAATGTCTTCAGCGTCTCCACCACAGCCCTGGGGACATTACTCCCTTCCTCCCACTGGACCCTAGGCCTCAGAGCTGAGTGCAGCCACGATGACGACGTCCTGCTGCCACGCTGGCCACAACTCGCTCCCGTTCCTTTGTCAAGTGATAGAGCTGAAGGTGACTTACTGTTCTCACCCAGGCATTCGCCTCCTCTCTGGTCAGAACTCTCCGCAACTGACAGCTGGGTCATCAGCGGGACTTGCTCGGGGCCACGACCCTGATCAGGGATCTTCCAGCACAGGGTCCCACACCGCCCCGGAGCAGGCACATGTCCGAAGACATCCTCAGTTGGCTCACTTCTCTTGGCTGCTTGTTTTACTTAGAGACAGAGGAGATGGTGGATGGGGCAGGAGTGGGATGTGGGGCAGGCTGTACACATGACCTTTGACCCACACTCCCACCGCGTGCCCTGCCCTGTGCCAGGTCCCGGAGGCCCTTCACACCCCGTTCGATGGCAGCCACCTCCTCAGCCTCTCCCCTCCCACCACCTTCCCTCCATTCTTCTCACAGCATCCAGACAGGTCTTTGAAAAACTCAAATTAGGTCATGTCACCTGCTTAGTGTGTCTTGCAACACTTAGAGTAAAACCCAAGCGCCTCATCGACCCCAAAGGCCCACACCGTCCAGCCTGCGACTCCCTGATCCCCACCTCTCAGCGTCACATTCCAGCCCCCCAGCCCTGCCTTCCAGCTCGAGCAGCACACCCCCTCCCCCGCTTTCACATTCTGCCTGCCCCTTCCTTTCCCGCTGCCATGCCCCTCCTTCTTGTCATTCCAGCCTCTGCTCAGACATAGTTCTCTGGGGAGCCCTGTCCTGAACCCCTCCCTCTACCACTTCTTACCCTCTCAGACTGTATCAGCATCTAACGTGACTTTGTGGCAACACTGTTTTCTCGCTCACTGCTGTCTGCCTCCTGGAGGGCCTGCTGCCTCCCTCAGTGCCCACAGGGGTACCTGGCACCTGACGGGGTCTCCACAGACACATGCACAGTGGGAGACTGAGGCTTGAAGATGGGGAAAGACCTCACAACTGGCAAGATGGCACTTAATTCCTAAACCAGTGTTATTTCTGTGATCCCTCTGGCCGTGAGCAGTGGAGTTCTGGAAGGATCCTGGGTGTGGAGGGCGGACATGTGTGAGAACCGTGCTCTGTGAAGATCAAGAGCTCGTGGGGCCTGTGATTCCTTTAAGGCACATCCATCCCCTCCTCGGAGAAGGCAGTGGCAACTGACCCCAGTACTCTTGCCTGGAAAATCCCATGGACAGAGGAGCCATGGACTGTAGACTAGTCTACAGTTGCGAAGAGTTGGACATGACTGAGTGACTTCAGTTTCACTTTTCACTTTCATGCATTGGAGAAGGAAATGGCAACCCACTCCAGTATTCTTGCCTGGAGAATCCCAGGGACAGAGGAGCCTGGTAGGCTGCCGTCTACGGGGTCACACAGAGTCGGACATGACTGAAGTGACTTAGCAGCAGCAGCAGCAGCACCCCCTCCTCACAGCACTGGCCCCTGCAATCACCACTCTGTTCTACCACCTTCTAGGGACGCCGCTGCTTTTTTTTTAAGAGGCAGATGATGGCCCTTGTCAGCAGGTTCTGTGGAGCTGAACCGTGGGGTGAGGCCAGGAATGCTAAAAGCAAGGGTTGCAGCCAGAAGAGAATCACAGGCCATTCTTTTCCTTTGACTATGGAGTATATGTCTGTGTGGGGGGTGTATATGTGTGCATGTCTGTATGTGTCTGTCTATGTGTCTGTTCGTGAGTGTGTGTGTGTGTAGAGGCCCTCAGTTGAAGAGATATGGCTGATAGCTTGCTCTGCACTTAGCTGAAAATGATAAGAAATGTCTGTGGCAGAAAAGCAACTCCCTGAGCTCTAGCAAGAGCAAACGATGGGGAAGGATAGAAGTTGCTGGTGGACACACCAGTCCTCACACTGCAGAGTGTGTTGTCCCAGCTCAGGATCGGTGTGCATGGTTTTAATGAAGCTCTGGCTTTCTGTTCCCTTCTGCTTGCACCTCACACCATGCTCTCACCTTGCCTCAGCCACCTTACTCCCAGACTTGGGTGCCTTTTCTGTTCAGCTGTGCGGGCACCGGGTCCCCTCCTGAAGGGTGGCTTCACAGCCCACTCCCGTTGCCCTCATCCTTCCATCCTTTCTTTCCTCAGCCTCGGGTTTCAGCTGTTCCCCTTGAGGCTCCCTATATGTGCAGGTCACCACGTGCCCCTCTCTGCTTCAAGATCTTTTCACAGGTGACTGTTTACATTTATTAGGATTTCTGATCATGCTGGTTTTCCCCATCTCTTTATGTACATGTGTGTGTGTGTGTGTGTGTGTGTGTGTGTGTGTGTGTGGTTGTGTGCACATGCACACAAAGGCAAGGCGGGGATCTCTTTTGGTTTACGGCATGCCAGTACAGTGCCTGGCACTTGGCATTGCCCGTTACATGGACAGGTGGATGGATGGAGGGATGGGTGGATTAGTGAATCAATGAGTGCAGATGCTCTCTGAATGGAACTGTGCTGTCTGATTTCTTATCTCATCCTTCTTTGTCATGGGGCAAAATGAATACTTATCTTTGGGATAAAAGCCTACTTTGCCCTAAATGTAGTTCAGCTGGTCATGTCTTTCCTCAAGAGAAGTCCCAATCATTCTGCTTTCACTTGGTAGGAAGGCCAAGCTCCTAAGTCATCCATACAAAGAGGTTCCTTCCCTTTGAATTCCACTGGGACTCAGGGTAGCCACCTCCTCCCCACACGGTGATCCATCTTTCCTTATGTTTCCTTTGGTGGAGGTGGAGATGGAAGGGTTATTCCCCTTGCTGTGGTCAAAGCTTACTTACTTTGGAATTTGGAAGGTTTGGGGTCAAGGTCACCCCTAATTAGCTATGAAACTTTGGGGGAACTTGCCCTCTCCGGGTCTCAGTTTCTTCATCAAGAACATTCTATTAGATCAGTGTTCCCCATATTTTAGTACCTGACCCATTAATGTTGTGACTTTTGCCATATTCTGTGTCCTGTGTACTATTATTTATTTGGCATCTTGTTTTAAAGTGATATGCTTTTTTCTTGAATTTATACTTTATACAATACTACTCTCCGATATAAATGTAATGTGAACCACATATGCACTCTCATTGTTTCTAGAAGCCACATTAGAAAAAAATAAGAAGAAACAGGTGACATTAATTTTAACAATATATTTTATTTAACCTTGTTCATCCAAAATGTAATCAATGGAAATTATCCAGATATTTAACTCTTTTTTCACACTAAATGTCCAAAGTCTGCTGTATTTTTTTATACTTCCTGCACATCTCTCTATGGATGCTAAATTTTCACTGAAAATCCTTGATCTGTTTAGATGTCATGAAATGTACAGTTGAAAGGATAGACTTACATACTCACGTTGTTCCACAGTTATTTTCTAATAACTGAGTCGAGTATCAGATTTTAATTGTAAATTAATTGAAATGAAATGAAATAAAAAACTCAGTTCTGCAAGTTGTACTAGTTAAATGTCAAGTGCTCGAGAGCCACATGTGGCTGGCGGTGACTATACTGGACAGCATGGACATGTGACCATCGTACACGTCACAAACAAACCCACCTCCCTGTTGTAAACAGAAGGTAGCCTTAAAAATAAATACAATAACAATACAAGAGTGACATTAAATTCTCGCCAGATACTGCTTCCTGCCGAGGTGCTGAGCTCTAGGTCTGCTCTGTGTCTGCTAGAAAGGGAGAGTTTTAGCACATGTGAAAAGGTGTTAAAGACACACTGGCACCTAGCTGAGACTCTCCCTTTGATGGAATTAGAAGGATTAAGAAAACTGAAAAGGGATTTTGATGCTGCAGCCTTGTACCACCTAAAATAATCCTACATAAAACAACAACAGGACCAGCGCCGCCCCCCACCCCCCCTCCTCTGCATCTAGATGATCACTCTTCGCTCTAAAAGCAGCCTTTTGCTCCTTTACTCTTTTCACTTTGTTTCCTCTTCAGAGACCACTAGCATGTGACCTTGTAAGAAGTGAACTAAGTAAGACTTGGAAAAACCAAGCTCTGGTTCAGACTCGGCCATTCCCAGCACTGCGATTTTGGGTGAGGTCTCAGTTTCCTCATTTTGGGAAATGGGAGTGTTTAGATTCACCAAAACCCAGCAACCGTGGAGTGGCAGGCTCTGGGCCCTGGCTAGTCTCAAATTATCTCATTTTGTCCATACCATCAACCCTGTGAGAAAGGCACTGTTCCACTCTCTCTGCAGAGAGGAATGTGGAGGCTCAGAGAGCTTTGAGCAATCTGCTAGAGCCCCACCTATAGAAGCCACGAATTTAGAACCTGAATCCATGTCTGGGGACCACTGAGCGATCATTGTCAGATTCGCAGGGCATTTCCCTTCCCCCTAAATGGTAGGCTTTCAAGACACTGTCAGCATAAAGTTTGTGGATTTCTTGGAACTTTTCCTTCCAGTTTATGCCAAGTCCCTGGTTTTCTGAGTTGGTATGCTTTTTTGATTTACCCACACTTTCTTTTGGTTTCCATCTCTATTATTTCTTGCTCCTCCCTTCAGCTTGTTTTTATTCTCAATTCACTGTGACCTGCTTGATGTTTCTTGGTCCTTCTTGAAGTTCTGCCCACTTTGGAGTTTGTGAATTGGCAGCCTGGTGGGCTGCATCAAGCCTGCAGACATGTTTGATTTGGCTCTGGTGGTGCTGGCTCATACAGTGATTTAAAATTTTTTGAATTTCAGTGCCAACATTGAAACATTGGGCATTTCATGTAAATATCTGGATTTCTAGAGTTTTTAGAACAATTTACAACCCTGGACAATTGGCTGGTAAACTGAGTGGTGGTTCAGTTCAGTCGCTTGGTAGTGTCGGACTCTTTGCGACCCCATGAATTGCGGCACGTCAGGCCTCCCTGTCCATCACCAACTCCCGGAGTTCACTCAGACTCATGTCCATCGAGTCAGTGATGCCATCCAGCCATCTCATCCTCTGTCGTCCCCTTCTCCTCCTGCCCCCAATCCCTCCCAGCATCAGGGTCTTTTCCAATGAGTCAACTCTTCACAGGTCCTCCTCCTCCCTATGTCTATCACCCCCACCTCTCAGTCCAGCCTGAGTGTCAATTGTCAGCTGTCATTGCACACCTGCTGCTATTTTCTTATAATAAACCTGGACAGCAGTACCAAATATTGCTCTATCATTTTCTACTTGTGTGACCTTGGGTAAGTGTCTCAATGTTCTCATCTGAAAATGGGCATAATCATTGTCCATGCCTCAAAGGGTTGTCATGAGAATTAAATAAGCTAGACTGGTTCCAAATCGGGAAAGGAGTATGTCAAGGCTGTATATTGTCACCCTGCTTATTTAACTTATATGCAGAGTACATCATGAGAAATGCTGGGCTGGATGAAGCACAGGCTGGAATCAAGATTGCTGGGAGAAATATCAATAACCTCTGATATGCAGATGACAACACCCTTATGGCAGAAAGCGAAGAAGGACTAAGAGCCTCTTGATGAAAGTGAAAGAGGAGAGTGAAAAAGTTGACTTAAAACTCAACATTCAGAAAACTAAGATCATGGCATCTGGTCCCATCACTTCATGGCAAATAGATGGGGAAACAATGGAAACAGTGACAGAATTTATTTTTTGGGCTCCAAAATCACTGCAGATGGTGACTACAGCCACGAAATTAAAAGACCCTTGCTCCTTGGAAGAAATGTTCTGACCAATCTAGACAGCTTATTAAAAAGCAGAGACGTTACTTTGCCAACAAAGGTCTGTCTAGTCAAAGCTTTGGTTTTTCCAGTAGTCATGTATGGATGTGAGGGTTGGACTATAAAGAATTGATGCTTTTGAACTGTGGTGTTGGAGAAGACTCTTGAGAGTGCCTTGGACTGTGAGGAGATCCAACCAGTCCATCCTAAAGGAAATCAGCCCTGAGTGTTCATTGGAAGGACTGATGCTGAAGCTGAAGCTCCAATACTTTGGCCACCTGATGCGAAGAACTGAATCATTTGAAAAGACTCTGATGAAAAGACTGATGCTCAATCATTGAAAAGATTGAAGGTGGGAGGAGAAGGGGATGACAGAGGATGAGAGGGTTGGATGGCATCACTGACTCAATGGGCATGAGTTTGAGTAAGCTCTGGGAGCTGGTGATGGACAGGGAAGCTGGGCGTGCTGCAGTCCATGGGGTCACAAAGAGTCAGACATGACTGAGTGACTGAATTGAACTGAATGTATGTAAAGTGCTTTGAAGAATCTCCAGCACAAAGTAAGTGCTACATAAGTGTTAGCAATCATTAAGAGGAAAGGGCAGTGTTTTTGGTACATATGTCTCCATTGATAAAAAAGGAAATAGACTGAAAGAGTCACATGTTTTCAGCAAAACAGCAGGGAAGCACAATTCTTTGGATAAGTGAAACAGTTCTTAAAACTGGCCCATTTTGTTTATTTACACTGTTGGGCTGCCCCATGCAGGTATCTGAATTCAAGACACCTGCACTGCCCCACCCCTAGCACTGCAGAGCTGCATCTCCTATAAACATCATCCACATATTTCAGATCCACATAGAGGCTGAGTGGCAGGATCTGTGTTCACTTCTCTTCCCTCGTCTGTTCACCATCCTAGCTGTAGCACGTAGTGTGAACTTGCTGGTGGTGCTTATCATTCTCTTCACAAATTTTAGCTGAAGACCATATCATGACCTGGACTGATATTATTTCTGGAGGCTTCACTGAGCCACAGGCAACTCTCTTAGGGGTACAAATTCCCTAGGCTTATGATGGCACTGATTGCTTAATCCATTGGATCATTCTCTCCTAGTTTGCCAGGACGTGGGGCTTCATGCCTGGTGGGTACACTTGGAGTGGAATTGTGCATTTATAGAAAAGTCCTATGTACAAAGCAGTCTGTGGCTTAGGGGATTTACAGTGCTTGAACACACTGATATGTTAGGCAATAAAAACAATCTGAGCTACTATTTATTGAGCTTCTACAATGTGTGAAGGACCATGCGAAGCCTTTGCATGTTTTACTTCAAATTACCACAAAACAATGCAGGGAATAGAAGGTTAATAACATTTATTGAACTCTTAGTCAGAGGCAAGGATTACAAAGCTATTGTTCTGGACTCCAGCCCAAGGCCAGCCCAGACAGCCTCCAGCATAGCTACCTCATTGGTCTGTGCTTAAATCCCATCAATGGGGAATATCTCCAACTGAGCAACACAAGCAGAGTTCAGCTCTCCTGGGCCTTTAACAAACTCATTAAGAATGACTTGTCCAAGGTCACACAGTGGGTTATTACCAGAACCAAGCCTGGAATTCAGGACTCCTCATGCAAAGCTCTTTCTCCCACTGTTATAACGAGGATCCTAAGCCCAAATGAGAATTAAGAGGGGCCAGACAGGTTACAGAGAATTAGGTGCACCACATAGGGACTGTCTCGAGCTGGGGTGCCTGTGTCCTTTTGAAGGGGTAACCATTCAATAGATTGTACAAATATACAATGGAATCCTACATCACTTCATTAAAAAAGGAAAACGCATTATATATACTGTTTTGGGTTATCGATATATGAAGTGAGAAAACAGCAAGATATAGGATGGTGTATATTATGTGCTCAAGAGAATAAAAAAAAAAGGAGACTTGAAATCCCCTATTCATATTTGCTTGTATATATACACTAAAAAACCTTGAAATAAATTGGAAACTAGACACTTTTTTAAAATTAAATAAGCAGACACATCACGTTGCTGACAAAGGTCCGTATAGTCAAAGCTATGGTTTTTCCAGCAGTCATGTACAGATGTAAGAGTTGGACCATAAAGTAGGCTGAGCACTGCAGAATTGATGCTTTTGAATTATGATGCTGGAGAAGACTCTTGAGAGTTCCTTGGACAGCAAGATCAAACCAGTCACTCCTAATGGAAATCAATCCTGAATATTCATTGGAAGGACTGAGGCTGAAGCTGAAGCTCCAATACTTTGGCCACCTGATGTGAAGAGCCGACTCATTGAAAAAGACCCTGAGGCTGGAAAAGATTGTAGGCAAGAGGAAAAGGGAGTGACAGAGGATGAGATGGTTGGATGGAACCATAGACTCAGTGGACATGAGTTTGAGCAAGCTCCGGGAGATAGCAGAACACAGGGAGGCCTGGTATGCTGGAGTTCATGGGGTCACAAAGAGTCAGGACTTAGTGACTGAAACACGACAACAAAGACACTAATACAGAGATTACTTATGTGTGGTGGTCATGGTGGGATGGTTTTGGGTATTGATGAGCAGGGGAAAGGGAACGGGAGGGAGACTTTGCAATGTGTGCCTTTTCTATACTATTAGGTTTTCAAGTACTATGAATGTTATTACCTGTTAATGTGCGTGTACACACACATACACACACACACACACACACATAACTGCATAGGAAAGGCAAAGCAGCCTATTGCTCAGCTCTAGCTGACTGCTACTTTTTGGGAACAAGAGTCTAATGTTTTCAGTTGTTTTTTTTTAAGGGAACCTGGAAATATATATTTTTTAATCCCATTTTATTTTTTTACAGTAGAGAGTTGAAATTAAGTGTTTTTAAAATGTTTTTTTTTTTCAGTTTTATTTATTTATTTATTTTTGGCTGTACTGGGTCGCCACTGCTGTGAGAGAGCTTTCCCCAGTTGCGGTGAGCTGGGGCTACTCTCTAGTTGCGGTGCTTGGGCTTCTCATTGTGGTGGCTTCTCTGGTTGCAGAGCACAGGCTCGAGGCGTGTGGGCTCCAGTGGTTGCAGCATGGGCTCAGTAGCTGCGGCTCTTGCTTTCTAGAGCACAGGCTCAACAGTAGTTGTGCACAGGCTTAGTTGTTCTGGGGGATGTGGGATTTTCCTGGACCAGGGATTGAACCCGTGTCTCCTGCATTGGTCTGTGGATTCTTTACCACTGAGCCACCAGCTGCTGCTGCTGCTAAGTTGCTTCAGTCGTGTCCGACTCTGTGCGACCCCATAGACGGCAGCCCACTAGGCTCCTTTGTCGCTGGGATTCTCCAGGCAAGAATACTGGAGTGGGTTGCCATTTCCTTCTCCAATGCATGAAAGTGAAAAGTGAAAGTGAAGTCGCTCAGTCGTGTCCGACTCTTAGCGACCCCATGGACTGCAGCCTACCAGGCTCCTCCGTCCATGGGATTTTCCAGGCAAAAGTACTGAAGTGGGTTGCCATTACCCTCTCCAGGGAAGCCCCTAATTCCAATTTTTAATTTCAAATTGTCCATTGCTAATATGTAGAAATACAATAGGGTTTTTGCATATTAACAATGTGCAAACATGTTAACTCATTAATTTTGTCCTTAGAAGCTTCTATTGTGGAGTCTTTGTAATTTTCTATGAAGGCAATTATATCATCTGTGAATAGAAACAATTTAATTTCTTCCTCCATGTACACCTTCTTCTCCCCTTTTCTTGCCTTATTGCACTGGCTAAAATGTCCAGTATTATGCTGAATAGGAGTGATGAGAACATCCTTGCCTTGTTCTAGATCTTAGGAGAAAAGCATTCCATCTTTCATCATTAAATGTGATGTTAGCTGTAGGTAATAGATGTTCTTTATCAGATTCAAGAAGTTCTCTCTCTGTTCCTAGTTTGATAAGTTTTTTATCAAATGGAAGGATACTGAATTTTGTCAAGTACTTCCTGCATCTATTAAAATGATAATACAGAATTTCTTTTTTAGTTTGTCAGTATGGTGAATCACATTGTTAATATGGTGAATGATTTTCAACTATTGAACTATTTTATAACTATATATAACTATATTATATTCCTGGGATAAATCCAATTTGGCCTTGTGTATTATGTTGGCTCACATGTTCATTTGGGTTTTCCATAAGGTGTTATGGAAAAACCTGAACAAACTTTTTGGCCAACTCAATACTGTCCTTCTGATATATTGCCAGATTAGAGTTGCTAATATTTTGTTAAGGATTTTTATGTCTATGTTCATGAAGACTATTGGTTGCTAGTTTTCCTATAATGTCTTTGTCTTGTTTTGATATTAGGGTAAAGTCGATGTCATATAACAAGTCAGGAATTTTCCCTTGATTTCCCTAATTTTTAAATGATGAAAAAATGACTTATAGAGTGCTTGCTGTGTGCCAGGCACTGTGTTAAGTGCTTATTTAATCCTTACAGGAACGCTATGACTCCATTATTGTCATCATCCTCATGTTACAAATGGGGAAACTGAGGCACAGAGGAGTTAAAGTCACTTGTCTAAAGTCACACAGCTTCTAAGTACCAAAGCCAAGACTCAAACTCCACAAGTCCAGCTTCAGACTAGGTACTCTTAATCTGTTTACTACACTTTCTCCAAAGATGTTTAGAGGCAAAAGAGAACACGTCTAGAAGGCTCAGAACAGTTTGCTGCTGCTAAGTTGCTTCAGTCGTGTCTGACTCTGTGCGACCCCATAGACGGCAGCCCACCATGCTCCCCTGTCCCTGGGATTCTCCAGGCAAGAATACTGGAGTGGGTTGCCATTTCCTTCTCCAATGCATGAAAGTGAAGAGTGAAAGTGAAGTTGCTCAGTCGTGTCCAACTCTTCACGACCCCATGGACTGCAGCCTACCAGGCTCCTCCATCCATGGGATTTTCCAGGCAAGAGTACTGGAGTGGGGTGCCATTGCCTTCTCCGACGACAGTAACTAGCACATGTCAAAGCACTTACTACCTGATAGGCTACAGCCTCATCATCTCCTTTCATCCTGCACCAACCCCCAGAGGCAGACAGGCAATTGGGCAAACGCTCCCGTCTGCTGTGTGGCATGTAGTTTCAGGCTTCATCTCCCTCACTTTGTCTCCCTTAACATCCATTGTGCCTTTTAGCAGGAAAAGTTTTAAAAATATCTCTTTCAAATCTCAGTATAATTTTGCGTTTCTCCTTCCTTATCAGGCAGGCTCACTGGTCCTCTCTCCTGCTCTCTTTCCTCAAGCATTTCAGGCTCATCTTTTCCTCCTGCACTGCCTTCTGCTGTGCACTGTCTTGTCCCAGCTGGCCCAATCAGGGTCCCCAACTCGATTTTGTTGGCTTATTGTATGTGTTTTGAAAAGTTGGAAATATCTTGTTTATTTTAAAAGGAGGAGGAAAGAGACAGAGTTTTAGGAACAGCTGGGACACCAATTTTCTCCACTGAGCACACAGCAAGGACTGAAGTGAGTGAAATAACTTCTCAACAGTAATGAAGGTACTGGATGCAAGGGAAAGGACAGGTGTTCACATGCTGGTTGGACTGCTCTACTATAGACGAGATGCTCCACTTCTCAGAACCTCAGTTTGCTCCTCCGTAAAACACGTTCAGGATATGGACACATCATGGGGAGATTCAGTGCAACAATATAAGCATATAATACAGGAAAAAGATCCAGTGTGGAGAAGGTATTGAGTGACAGTGCTTTCCACAGTCTGGGCACTGTGGTAAGCCATTTTAACATAGGTTATCTTAACATAAACTGCCTGTGTGCTCCGCCCATTTTATGGGTGGGGAAAACTGTGGTGCAGAGAGTAAGAATTCTCAAGTGGCAGAGCTTTGCCTATACTCCACGTTAGAAACCCCTGTATGCTCCACCAGACCAGTTAAATCAGACTGTCTGGGGGCAATTCCTAGAGGCAGGGGATTGGACCATATGGCCTTTCTCAAGCTCTTCCTATCAATCTAGAGGCTGACGGGGCTAAGAAACAGCCTTGCTTTCTCCTAGTTACTGGCTCCCCTGTTGCCAACACACAGCCACTCCCTAACCCTCTACCACCACAGTGAGAATTTGAAATTGGGGTGAGTCCACTGCCAGGAAAGTGATTCAATTAAAATCTCAGTTTTCACAATATTACCAAGCTCTTCGGTCTGTTACTTCACACCCAGCATAGCTCAGCCTCGGAGGCAGGGTTTGCTAATTGTTGGGGGCTGGGGGCAGGGCGGGGAATACCGAAGTGAGCTCTGCCGGAGGAGCCGGCATTGAGCCCAATGCTCTTCTCAGCATGCCTCCAAGTCCTTCCTCCAGCTCAGGCATGGCTAAGCAGCCCCCGTCCTTCCTACAACTGAATCAGCTTCATGATAACCACAACTGCAGCAGCACACACAGCAGCAATCAATGCGTGGTGTGTTGGGCACTGAGCTGAGCGCTTGACTTGCACCCTCATCTCCATCAACATCTTTACTTCTCACCACAATTTCAAGGGTGAAAAGTGAAAGTGAAGTCGCTCAGTTGTGTCCGACTCTTTGCGACACCATAGACTGTAGCCTACCAGGCTCCTCTGTCCATGGGATTTTCCAGGCAATAGTACTGGAGTGGATTGCCATTTCCTTCTCCAGGGGATCTTTCTAACCCAGAGCTCGAACTCGGGTCTCCCACATTGTAGACAGACGCTTTACCGTCTGAGCCACCAGGGAAGTACTCTCACAATGCCCATTTCACAGAAGGGGAAACTGAGGCACGGAGACATTAAAAAGTTCATAGATTAACAGCCAACTCTGCTTCATTCTACAGTCTGCACTCTTAGTCACTAGGACGTATTTTTTGTCCTTATGGTTTTAAGAGAATGACTTAAGGATGTCACCCTTGAACTACGTTGCAAGCCATTAACCAAGCTGTTACCAGCCCATGATCTTCCTGCAAGCCTGGCCTCTTCTCCAGGATGTTTGGTCCCTCTGCGTCCATCTCTGAGCTCCCTGATCTCAGAGACTGTGTCTTAGGGGTCTCTGAGTCACCTCTTCATACCTCCTCAGCTCTTGGCACAACAGTAGGTGGTCATAACTCTGAATGTATGAACACATCAATGTCCTCCAAGTTCTAATTCCTCACTCTTTTAAATCTCCAAGCCCTGGGCTCAGCCTTGAAGAGTCTGTGCCTGGCATAAGACAGGTGCCAATGCTAGGGCCAGGAAGGTCCTGGCAGGCATGGGAGTTAATCTGTAAATGTGTGCAGTACCTTGACTCCCACCCTGAGGAGTTTGAAGATATGAGCTTTCCCTCATTCTCCTCACCCTCATTTCCCTGCTCTGGACCCTTAGAGCCTTTCCTTGTCTCTATGGTTCTATGCCTCAAGGGGTTTTCAGAAGAAAAGCCTGAGAGAGTGGTAACTTCAGTCTAAAGAGGAGATGGAGAGGTGACTGATGGGAGTCAGATATACTCTGTTATGAGGGCTAAAAGGAAAGGGGGCTCTGTCATTTCTGTGGTTCATCAAATAAGCAACCTTCTCAAAAACACTCCCCAAAGGACAGTTCTGGAGAGGTTCAGGAGGGCCAGGGGGTGGGGGTTCGGAGGTGGGAGCTGGGCCTAAATCGATCCCAGCTTGGGGTAATTACAGGACATGTGCCCGCCACCCCAGCAGTGCGAATCAGGCTAGCTCTCTGCCAGGGCAGTCAGAGCAATTAGTTAGTAATAAAAGCCTCATCACTCACTGACAGAGAGGCTCAGTCTTAGCAAACTTATGCTTTCTCCTACCTGCCAAATTTGGGAGAGGGGTGATTTATTTAAATACGGCAGAGGCTGTGGCTACCAAGTTGAATGTTTTGGAAAGGAAATCTCAGCCAGGCTCTTCAGAAATCCAGCTCCCAAGTTCCCAGGATCCTGAAGGCAGTAGGGTAGATGATGCTATGATTCTAGGCTTTAGGTAGGACTGGATTTTTTTTTTTTTTTTCTTATTTCTTTCTGTCCCTCTCTCCCATCTGCCCGCAAGTGATCTTCAGGAATATTTCTGCCACAGAGATTCAGGGACTGTCGCAGGGACTATCTGGGAGAAATGTCCATCTCCAGCTGGAGCCCTCCAAACCCTTCCTTGCCTCAGGTGCCCTGGCAAGCACCAACTCCCCACTTCCCCGCGTCGGCAACGCCCCCTGCCGCCCTCCCCGCCCCCCCAAGCTCTCTTCAGGAATTCAGTACAAGTCTCAGCTACACTTCGGACAGCAGGCTAAGATGTGGAACCAGACAGACATCTGCAGCAGCAGTGAGCTGCCCAGGGTCGGTGAACTGGGAGGCAAAGCCAAGGGGTGAGGCAGGTCCTCAAGGAGACTGTGACCCCCTGCGGTGGCGGCCTCGGTAGCCCGCATGTCCCTCCGCACCCTTGCCCTGTCCAGGGCATGGTCCTGGAGCCACCCTGACTCTTCCTAGCCGGCCTCGCCTTCCTCAGGGTGGCAGCGGGGGGCTCATCCCTTGCTCCATCCCAGCACCCCCCGGAACAAGACAGTGCCCAGGATCAGGGTTTACAGCGTCCTCTGGGGTTAGGCGGCGTGGGGCAGAGGTGCCCCTAGTCTGGGTGGACGTGGGGGGCGACGGGAGAGAGGAGGCCCCCATGACACCATCTGTCCGGACTTGCAGTAGAGTCACACACACACACACACACACACACACACACACACGGCCCTCCCTGGAGCCCCTCACGGACGCCTGACAGAGCCCTTCAGTCGCGCACACAAATACACACCGAGGAGCTCAAAGTCCCCTCGCTCGCACCGACCCCCCACACATCCTGGCCCATCGCCCACCGCGCATACTCTTGAGAAGCACACACACACACACACACACACACACACACACGCACCGTCCCCGCCAGGCCACCGCAACTTCCTCTCACCCCCCAGAGTCTGGAAATGTCCGCAGTTGCCCGGAAAGGCGTAAACTTTTTGCAGAGGGGGCGCCAGGGATCTCACCGAGAAGGTGGCCCGGCCCGGGGGCCCTGGGCAGGGTTCGCCCCGCACTCTCTGGGCTCCCGGCTTCCCTCCCTCTCCCCCACGCCCCTCACCTGGTAAACCGAGGCACAGCAAGAGGCTGTAGTAGACCACGGGCACGAAGCCCAAGCCGCAGGCCGAGCCGGGGGACCAGGACTGCGAGCTGTTGGCTACGAGGTGGGCGTGCGTGTGCTCCATGAGCGCGCCCCTCGCTCCCCGCGGCTCGGCGCCCGGCCTGCCAGCCCCGCTCCGGACGCCGGCTCGGTGGTGGCGACCGCCTAGGCAGCAGCCGGAGCAGCAGCGCCTCTCTTCCCGCAGGACTTGCTTCTACCCTTGGCCGCGGTCCCCTCCGCTCCCTCCGCACCTGCCCGCCTGGAATCCCGGCTCAGCCCTCCCGCAGGGCGCTGGGCGCTGGGACTTGGGAGGGGCTCCCGGAGCCCATTTGTGCGCCTCCCACCTCGGGCTCGCTCGGCTCCCGCCTCGGAGCCGGGGGGCTGGGACGCCGGTCCCCGCAGCCAATCAGCAACTGCCTGGACCCGGTGGAAGGAAGGGGTGGCGGGGTCGGGTGAGATGCCCTGGAGGAAGGGGTCCCAGCTGCCCCTTTCTGCTCCAGATTCTGGAGGAGATATGAACTTAGACCTGAGAACCCCAAAGGAACACTGGGTGGAAACAGGCTACCTTCATCTCCAACCCTCCGTCCCCCGCCCTGAGTGGGAGGGGCGTGGTGTGGGTGGGACCTGCTTCTCCAGCAAAGGTTCTGTATCGAGGCGGCGTGTCCTCAGTTTGCCTTTCTCGACCTTCCCCTCATCCAGCTCTCTTCTCCCCCTTTACCTCCCGCTCCCCCCTCCTCCCTCCCGCCAGTGCTTCAAGTCCATCTCCTACAGAAGACTCTCCACTCAGAGCAGGGGGTGAGAAGAGGAGGCTGTAGTAGAAGCAAGGATGCTCTCAGTTCAGTTCAGTCGCTGAGTCGTGTCCGACTCTTTGTGACCCCATGGACTGCAGCACGCCAGGCTTCCCTGTCCATCACCAACTCCCGGAGTTTGCTCAAACTCATGTCCATTGAGTCGGTGATGCTATCCAACCATCTCATCCTCTGTCATCCACTTCTCCTCCTGCCTTCAATCTTTCCCAGCATCAGGGTCTTTTCCAGTGAGTAAGTTCTTCCCATCAGGTGGCCAAAGTATTGGAGCTTCAGCTCCAGCATCAGTCCTTCCAATGAGAATATTCAGGACTGATTTCCTTTAGGATGGACTGGTTTGATCTCCTTGCAGTCCAAAGGATTCTCAAGAGTCTTCTCCAACACCACAGTTCAAAAGCATCGATTGTTTGGTGCTCAACTTTCTTTATAGTTCAACTCTCATATCCATACATGAGGATGCTCTAGGGTTCTCTGTTTTCCTGGTCCAGAGGGCCCGAGTTTAAAAGAAAGAGTGTGTGCAGCTGAGTGTGTGTGCTGACTCTGGGGGAGGCCGGAGGTGGGCTGTACCTGAGCTGAGTGCCTTTGAATGGGATGCGGGCAGGGTAGCAGAAGCCCTCCACACAGGAGCCCTCCTGCCAGAGATAGGATGGCAGCCACACAGGCAGACTCATCCACGCTCACAAACGTAGTACCTCATCACGGGGGCACACTCATACACTCAGGCCTGCAAGTGGAAACCCTTTCATCCCACATCTAGACATGTGAAAATGGAGGGGCACCCTCATCAACATGCACAATGACCACACTCAGGGGGCACCCAGACAGATGCACGTGGAAACTATCTGCAGGGTGGACTAATGTTTGAAGGTTGAGTGAAAGATAAAAGAAATGAAGCTGGTGGGGATATCAGCAATCTTGGAGAGTTGGGGTCAACAGGCACTCCCATGTTACAGTAGGCAGAGGGAGAGTTCTCCATGTGGCTCTTTTGTGGGCCACAACAGAGTTGGTAAAGGAGATATGCCTGTCCAGGACTCAAGACAGTGTGTGTGAGAGAGTTAGAGATTCTATAGAAATCCCAAGGAGATGGGGGAGGGAGGTAGGTGGGGGGTTCAGGATGGGGAACACATGTACTCCCATGGCTGATTCATGTCAATGTATGGCAAAAACCACTACAATATTGTAAAGTAATTAGCCTCCAATTAAAATTAAAAATAAATCCCAAGGAGAGGTGGGGATGAACAGCTGCCATGGCAGGAGCATATGATGAGCTGAGAGAAGACTAAGTCTCCCCTCTGTGTCCCACTCTCCTTCAACATTTATTGCAAGAGGGAAGGGAATTGGGTGCACTCCAGGTGGCCCAAGATAAAGAGGCTCCTGGCCCCTCTATCTTGCCTCTCCCCTGCCCAACAAGGGACCTGTGTCCAGTTCCCATCATTAGATTTGTTAGATCATTACATGTCATTGTTAGATTATTACAGAGTCATGTGGGCCCAGTGAGGCCACATGATAACTCAAGCCAAGTTGGATATTAAAACTTTTCTGTGAACTCTCCCATTTAAATGTGATTACCCCAAATAAAAACAAAACAAAACAAAAAAAAAACCTTCCAGGTTGTTAATAAATAAAGCATGCCATCATAGAGGTTTGGCAAATAATTGTTCAAGAACCTATAGATTAGATTTGTCTGCAGGCGACCAGACTGAGATGAGAAACTGGGGTTCGGGAAGGGCAGGTGTGTGTGATTTGACAAAGCTTCCAGGCTATTTAGAGATTTCCTTACCTTGTGACCCATGGATAATGCCTCAGGGCTTTTGCACTGGCTCTTTCCTCAGCTTGTAGTGCTCTTTCTCCAGAAAACTGTGTTAACCTGCTTCTTCACCTTCTTCAGGTTTTTGCTTATATGTGTCCTTCTCACTGAAGCGTTCCCTAACATTCCTATTTAAAATTGAGATCTTCACCCTACTCCTGGCCAAAATGCTTACTCCTCTGGCCCTCCCCTGCTCGATTTTCTCTCTAAGCTTGGCACCATGGACATACTATATACAATTTGTTTTTTAGCTTGTTTCTTATCTGTGCTTCTACACAGTGCTTGCATTTTGCAGCTTCTCAACAAACACTGAAAGAATGGAGGGCCCTGGCAGCACTGACCTGGGGCATGCAGGGTATAGGGAAATGAGTTTGTCTTTGTGGAATAGAGGGTCAGAAAATTGGGCCCCAGTAGGGTTGGGGAGGGCACAAGCTCAGGTTTAGCATGCAATTATCATGTATGACTGATACTTTAAAAATAATTTATGTGGTTGGATTCTGGGACTCCAGTTCAGTTCAGTCGCTCAGTTGTGTCCGACTCTGCTGCAGCATGAGCTTTGTCCGACCCCATGAACCGCAGCACGCCAGGCCTCCCTGTCCATCATCAACTCCCAGAGTCCACCCAAACTCATGTCCATTGAGTCGGTGATGCCAGCCAACCATCTCATCCTCTGTTGTCCCCTTCTCCTCCTGCCCTCAATCTTTCCCAGCATCAGGGTTTTTTCAAATGAGTCAGCTCTTCACATCAGATGGCCAAAGTATTGGAGCTTCAGCTTCAACATCAGTCCTTCCAATGAACACCCAGGACTGATCTCCTTTAGGATGGACTGGTTGGATCTCCTTGCAGTCCAAGGGACTCTCAAGAGTTTTCTCCAACACCACAGTTCAAAAGCATCAGTTCTTTGGCGCTCAGCTTTCTTTATAGTCCAACTCTCACATCCATACATGACCACTGGAAAAACCGTAGCCTTGACTAGAAGAACGAGGACTCTGGTTAGAGACTCTTTATAAAACCAGAAACTTGACTGAGCAGAGGAACTGTGCTACATGGGGTATTTTAATAGGCCTTGTTTCTGAGCCTGCATCTCTCCATCTATAAAATGGGGATGAAGGAAACCAGGTATGCCTCATTCGAAGGATGCTGAGGAGGGAGAGAAGGTGTGGAACAGCAAAGACAGTGCAGAGTACAATTTTGGAGAACAGAGAATTGGACTGGGTTCTCTGTGGCTCTATCAAGAGCCTTGGCAGCTTGTCAAGGTCCAAGTTTCCTGGGAAATGGGTGGGTTGGATGAGAAAGCTTTTCAGTCCTAGGTCAGGCCTTGGGTATTCTTGGTTCTGGGAGAGGGACGTGATGAGTCAACAACAAGGTCTGACCCACTTTGTTCAAGTGCTGACCCACTTGACTGGTTCTCTAAGACAATGGTGTATGCGAGCTGACAACTGTGGTTGGTGAAAATTATATACTTATTCATTTTTCAACAGACTTTTGCTGGACATTTGATGTATGTCGACCAGGACTGGCCACATAATTGCACAGCCTGATGCAAAAATGAATACGTAGGGCCTTTGTTAAAAAATTAAGAATTTTAGGGTTATTAAAATTCTCTAATTTTAATTAAAGACAGCAGAGCATTAAACCAAATAAGGAGCTCTTCTAAGAAAGAGGCCTATGTGACAGCATGCCTGTGAAGCTGGTACTGCTTAGGATACAGAGGTGAGTAATGAAAATTAACGTTGATTGGGGGTTTATGAAACAGCTATGTCTTAACCCATTTTATCCTCATGGTAACACTGGAAGGAAGGTGCAATGATTAGCACCATTTCACAGGTGAGAAAACCAAAGCACAGAGAAGTTTAGTAATTTGCCAAGGCCACCTGGGTGGGATTAGGTTGAAGGTAGTCTGGCTTCAGAGCCTGTGCTATAACTGTTGGGAGGAGCTTAGTTTAGTGGAAGGACAAGTATCCAACAGAAAACTGTCACATAATGTAACTTGGACTCCACGTGACACCAGGGCAGTGGTTTCCTCTGTCTTGTCCCCTGCTGTGTTGCAGTGCACAGTGCCAGGGAGATGTCCAGCAACAAATCTTAAATAATAGAACAGAAATATATGGAGAATGTTAGGGGAGAGAGTTGCAAACTCAAATGCCTATAAGCCTGGGGAGGTAATAAACATGAGTGGAGCAGAACTATGGTTTATTCTTCACTTCCATAAGGAAATGTGCCATTTTCCTGGTGACACCTGGCCCTCTTGGTCTAGCTTTCATTTCTCCTCCCTTTACAGGGACAGGAATATGAAGTAATGATTCTTTACTCTGAGAAAAACAGTTGCAAAAATATAATACATATTGTAACTAACACTTTTTCAGTGTTGGGAAAATCATAGGAAGAGGTGAGGACTGTAAAAAAAAACAAACAAAACTAAAGGTATGTGCCAGCCACTGTACTGAGTTCAGGGTATATAGTTATTTAAAAAAGTTGGTCTCTGCTTTCCTGGATCTTAAGTGCACAAGATAGGCATGAATTAATCTATCTGATACCTTAAAGAAGCAGACAGACACATACACACTCACACAAATAATAATAAACTTGGATAAATTCTTTAAAGAAAAAGTCAAAGGAATGAGAGAGCATATAAGAGTGATATCTGATGTGGCTTGGCAATCAGGGAAGGCTTCTCTGAGGAAGTGATATTTGGACCTGAAAGAAGATGGGAAGGATGAATAATAGTTACTCAGGAAAGAGATGGCAGGTTGGGAGTGAGGAGAGCATTTCAAGGGAGAAAGAAGAACAAGAGCAAAGGTCCTGGGGCAGGAGTGAGACGGACCCTTTGAGAAGAGGTGGGAGTCTGGGGTGCAGTGAGCCAGGGTGCACGGACCTGGCTGTGCTTGGAGAGTGGGAAG
Source organism: Bos taurus (assembly GCF_002263795.3). NCBI lineage: Eukaryota > Metazoa > Chordata > Mammalia > Artiodactyla > Bovidae > Bos > Bos taurus. The sequence goes on from NC_037352.1 coordinate 17,693,397, forward strand.
GGCCTTGTAGCCTGTGCTGAGAAGTTCAGTCTTTATCCCTGGTTGTAAGCAGGGGAGTGCCAGAGTTAGATTTGCATTTTAAAACATTTGCTTTGTCAGGAGGTGGAGGATTGATGGAAGGGAGGCAAGAATGAGGGTGGGACGACAAGTTTGAGGCTATTGAGTTGGACATGTGAAAAATGATGCTCCGTTGAACTCCAGTGGTGTTGGTGATGGAGCCGACTGCCTCCCAGAAGTTAGGAGAGAGTGGGTGAAGCAGAGGGAGGAGGAGGAAGGGGAGGGAGACGGGGCCACACCAGACAAAGAGGGAGAGGGAGGGAGAGGTTGAGAGGAAAATAAGGAAGAGACAGTGAGAGAGAGACAAAGATGCGGAGAGAGACATGGAGAGACGAGGGATGGATGTATGGAAAGACAGACGGATAGAGAGAGAGACCCACAGTGATTATGACTGAGATGGTTCAAGCTGGGCGGGTTGGAGTAAAAGGGCTTGGAGTGCTGGAGGCCCCACCTGCTCTCCCCCACCTCCCATAAGAATGTAACTTGACCACTGGTCCCTCCTCACTTTTTGAGACTCTTCATCCCCAAAGCCTTTCCTGCCCAGCACACCCCCTGCAGCTCCCTGACCACACTCCTCCTCTGCAACACCTACCGTGTTATGCTGCCACTCAGGCATTACCTGTCACCTGCAGTTCTGGACTTGGATTACCTCATGGGCAGGGTGGGTTTTCTTCCTTATAGAGGAAGAGGAAGGAAGTCTTAATCTTTTGTTAAGACCTCGCTGCAGGGTGTGTAGTGGCTCCTTGAACCCAGTTCAGTTCAGTTCAGTCACTCAGTCGTGTCCAACTCTTTGGGACCCGATGAATTGCAGTACGCCAGGCCTCCCTGTCCATCACCAACTCCCGGAGTTCACTCAAACTCACGTCCATCGAGTTGGTGATGCCATCTAGCCATCTCATCCTCTGTCGTCCCCTTCTCCTCCTGCCCCCAATCCCTCCCAGCATCAGGGTCTTTTCCAATGAGTCAACTCTTCGCATGAGGTGGCCAAAGTATTGGCGTTTCAGCTTCAGCAGCAGTCCTTCCAATGAACACCCAGGACTAATCTCCTTTAGGATGGACTGGTTGGATCTCCTTGCAGTTCAAGGGACTCTCAAGAGTCTTCTCCAACACCACACTTCAAAAGCATCAATTCTTCAGTGCTCAGCTTTCTTCACAGTCTAACTCTCACATCCATACATGACCACTGGAAAAACCATAGCCTTGACTAGACAGACCTTTGTTGGTAAGGTAATATCTCTGCTTTTCAATATGCCATCTAGATTGGTCATAACTTTCCTTCCAAGGAGTAAGTGTCTTTTAATTTCATGGTTGCAGTCACCATCTGCAGTGATTTTGGAGCCCTAAAAAATAAAGTCTGACACTGTTTCCACTGTTGGGACCAGATGTCATGATCTTTGTTTTCTGAATGTTGAGCTTTAAGCCAACTTTTTCACTCTCCACTTTCACTTTCATCAAGAGGCTTTTGAGTTCCTCTTCACTTTCTGCCATAAGGGTGGTGTCATCTGCATATATGAGGTTATTGATATTTCTCCTGGCAATCTTGATTCCAGCTTGTGTTTCTTCCAGCCCAGCGTTTCTCATGATGTACTCTGCATATAAGTTAAATAAGCAGGGTGACAATATACAGCCTTGATGTACTCCTTTTCCTATTTGGAACCAGTCTGTTGTTCCATGTCCAGTTCTAAGTGTTGCTTCCTGACCTGCATATAGGTTTCTCAAGAGGCAGGTTTGGTGTAGTCTTGAACCCAGACCTGGATGCATATCGCAGATCAGCTCACTACTGTGTATTCATCAGAAATCTTTTTATTGAAATCAACATAAAAAAGCTCGAACTAGCTTAATTTTTAAAATTTTATTTGTTTTTAATTGAATGATAATTGCTTTACAATATTACGTTGGTTTCGGCCATATGTCAACATGAATCAATCATAGGTACACATATGTCCCCTTACTCTTGAGCCTCCCTCCCACCTTCCACCCCTCCCTATCCCTCCAAGTTGTTACAGAGCCCCATCAAACCAGCTTCATTTTTTTAAAGGAATGTATTGAGTCATAACTGGAAAGTATGGATGTTTGCTGAACTTTAGGCCTGGCTGGATCCAGGAGCAAAAAGTACCCATCCCTTTCCACCAATGGACTCTGCTTTGCTTTGGATTAGCTGCATTCTCTTATAGGCTCTTACAGCATCATAATAAGATGGACATCCTTGGATGTATCCTAACAGGTTAGTAACTTGAGCTAAAAGAGAAGCTTGGCTCTTGTTGGACCAGCCCTTCTTGTGTATCCATGTCAACCAAACTCACCAGTTTGCATTGGACTTCTGAAGTCAGCCAAAAATGTACGCATTGGTCATCTGGGGCTCATGGGTCCAGCGATGGAGCCAAGAGAAGCAGTAAATTCCTCCCTAACCACTTGGACTGTGAAATAAGATAGACCACTTATCCAAAGGAAAGTTGAGATTCTGTAGCAGAAGGAATGGGAATAGATGCTGGGCAGGTAAAGCCAGCACATCTGGAAGCTGAATTCAGCCCATGGGATGCCAGTCTGTTAGTCCTCTCTTAGAGCTAAGTCATATGTTTTATTTCATTTAAAAATTATTTATGTAATTTAAAAACCAGACTTAAGTTTTTTTAGAGCAGTTTTTGGTTCACAGCAAAATTGTGCATAAAGTAGGGTGATTTCCCATATCTCTTCTGCCCTTACACGAGTGGATCCTCCCCCATTCCTCACCAGAGTGGTGCATTTGTTACAACTGATGAACATGCACACACATTATCATCCAAAGTTCATGTTTTACACTAGCCTTCACTCTTGGTGGTGCACATTCTATGGGTCTATACAAATATTTAAGGACATTATCCATCATTATAGCATCATAAAGGATATTTTCCTTGCCCTAAAAGTTCTCTGTGCTTCACCTATTCATCCTTTCCTTTTCCTAGGCCCCCTTTAAAAATTTTTATTTTAAATTGGAGGATAATTGCTTTACAATATTTTGTTGGTTTCTGCCATATAGCAACATGAATCAGCCATAGGTACATGCATGTCCCCTGCATCTTGAACCTCCCTCCCACCTGCCACCCTGTCATCTCAGAGCACTGGATTTGAGGTCCCTGTGTCATATGGCAAATTTCCACCGGCTATCAAATTTTAAATATGGTTATGTATATGTTTTAATGTGACTCTCTCAATTCAGCCCTCCTGTCCTTCCCCTCATGCCCACAAGTCTGTTCCCTACATCTGAGTCTCCATTGCTGCTCTGTGGACAGGTTCGTCAGTATTCTCTTTCTAGAGTCCATGTATGTAAATGTGTTAATACAAAATATTTGTCTATCTCTTTCTAACTCACCTCACTCTGTAGAATAGGCTCTAGGCTCATCCACCTCATTAGAACTGAGTCAAATGAGTTTCTTTTTACGGCTGAGTAACATTCCTTTGTATTATAATGTATCACAACTTCTTTATCCATTCATCTGTCAATGGACCTCTAGGTTGCTTCCATGTCCCAGTCATTGTAAATACCGATGCAATGAACATGGGGCTATATGTGTCTTTTCCAACTTTGCTTAACCCTCCTTTTTAATATCAAAAGTATCTTGTGTGTGAACCATAAACAAACACTGAACTCTAGTTAATGACATGCCTGCTGAAGTTCTGGAGTGAGAACTTAGTGTGCCACTGTAACATGCATCAGAAATTGAAATGCATTGATGACTAGAGAGAAGGGTGGATAGATATGTGTTTAAGCAAGGTGATATTAACAGTGGAGTCTAGGTCATGGGTATATGAGTTTTCACTGTGAAACCTCTTTCAATTTTTATGTATCCTTGAAAATTCTTATAGTAATACATAGGAAAAAATGCCTTGTGTAAAGTCTCTTGGCCAAGCAGGTTATTACAAGCTATTGTTGAAATCAACACCTCCTTGTGGTGTTGCAGCTCCTTAGACATCCAGCCTTCAGACGTGTTACAGAAGACCATTCCTTCCCTGCTATTAGGCTGTCAGAATGGTACCTGACATATCCCCCTGATTATCCTGGTTCTCTGCTGCCCTTGGCCAGCTCCGATAGATCCCTTACCAGTTAGTCTTTGTCTGCAGCCTCTTGTTTGCTTTCCTTGAGTTCCTAGGCAGTGTTGGTTTTACTCCACAGGCACGGCTTATGGTTGAGGACATCTTGGTGGGCTGCTGAGGATTCATTACAGCACTGCTTGTAATAGCCATGCACTAGGTTCTTTGAGGAGCATATCAATTCTCATGGAATTTGGGTCAAGTCTTTTGTTTCTTGTTATTGACCTGTCAAGTGGTCAGTGCAGGAAGAGAATATTTCCATAACTGTGTGCCTCTCTCTCCCCTATGGCTCTGTGGGGGGAAAAGGTAAATTTCATCAACAGGAGACGAGTGGCTGTGGATGAGGGAAAGGAAATGGGCTTTTGTCTGAGAGGAAAGGATTTGAAAGTTAGGTGTGTGTGTGTGTGTGTGTGTGTATTTGACCTGTGTGCATGAACATGTATTTATAAGTACAAGCATTTGTATGTGCGTGCACATGTGTGCAGGCCTCTGTGATGTACCCACACATGTGTATTTGTGTATTTCTTCACATATGTGTGTGTTCATGTGTGTATGTGTGCACACATAGGTGTACATTAGATTGTGCTTGTTAGATTGAGGGAAGGCATGTGCATGTGTGTGGTAGAATGAGGGAGGTTGTAATTGGTCGGGATGTTGAAACTGGAGAACAGTCTTTTCTCTTGTTCAGAGAGACCTACAAGACTACTAAATAGCCTTTAAGGCTCATTTTGCTCCTGTCACCATACCTGACAGAAGTGAGGTGAGGGAGAGAGAGAAAAGAGGAGGGGAAGGACAGAAAGCAAGGGGAGGAGTGAGGAGAGGAGAAAAGAGAGAGGAGATGGAGGTAAGAGACAACCAGTCTGTCTCATCAAATGACCTCTTTCTTATAAGGTGGGGAAACATGCAACAGCAAAAGGTAAAAAAAGAAATCATATCTGAGGGTGACATGTTGTGATTGCCAATACTTAAGCATTTAAGTGACCTCTGGGAAGTGGCTATTTCACACTCGGAGGCTGCACAGAATCTTATTCCCTTTCCTAACAGATCCTGATTTCCTTTCGAAGAGTGATCCTCCCCACTGGATGTGTTCTCAGAAGGAGCGTGAATTCAGGAAGTTGTCACCCCTTTACAGAAGCAGAAGAGGCCAGATCCTTTGAATTGGGACAGTGGGGGCCGGTCAGGTACCCTAAAGTTGGTCAGTTAGATTCTGTCTGCTGGGGCTTAGAATCTTGAATGAGTGGAACATGGGCAGAAGAGATGGATTTTACTCATCTCTGTGGGGACAGCCCAACAGGACTCATCTGCTCTGGGGACATTTCTGTGATTCATGCTTTCTGTCCATTCCAGATTTGTGACTTCTTGCTTCCCCGTGAACCCTCTAGTATCTCCCCATGCCCATGTTTGTGGCAGCATTATTCACAGTCTCCAAGATGTGGCCACAACCTAATGTTCACTGATGGATAAATGGACAAAGAAAATGTGTTATATATATATATATATATATATACACACATATGTACATACATATATAATAATGGAATGTTATTCAGCTTTTAAAAAAGAAGAAATTCCTGTCATTGTGATAATATGGATGAATCTGGAGGACATTAGGCTGAATGAAACAAGCCAGTCACGGAGAGACAAACACTGCATGATTCTCCTTACATAAACAAAGCAAACTCATTAAAGCAGAAGTAGAATGGTGATTGCCAGGGGCTGAGGAGTGGGTGGGAAGGGAGAGTTGCTACTCAAAGGGCATAAACTTTTTGTTATGCCAGACAAATAAATCCTAGAGATCTTATCTTTAACATCGTGCCTATAATTAACAATATTGTATTATACACTTAAAATTTGTTAAAGGGCAGATCTTATGTTAAATGTTCTTATGTGCGAAGTCACTTCTGTTTCTGACTCTTTGAGACCCTATGGACTGTCGCTTGCCAGGCTCCTCTGTCCATGGGATTCTCCAGGCAAAAATAGTGGAGTGTGTTGCCATGCCCTCCTCCAAGGGATCTTCCCAACCCAGGGATCAAACCTGTGTCTCTTATGTTTCCTGCATTGGTAGATGGATTCTTTACCTCTAGTGCTGCCTGGGAAGCCCAAATGTTCTTCCTACAATTTAAAAATAATCTTCTAGAGACAAAGATGGTCTAGATAAAGCTCTGTAATGACGAGAGGAGTACTTCTCAAAAACACCCCTAATACTCTGCCTTTCCTTTAAAAGACACACATTGATCAGCCAAAGATCTTTATTCTCATTACAGTAACACTTCACAATTGATAGGACTTTTAACAAAGTACAGGCATATCTTGTTTTATTGGGCTTTGCAGATACTGCATTTTTAACAAATTGAAAGTTTGTGGCAACTCTGCATTAAGCACATCCATCAGGGCACTATCTTTCCAACTGAATTTTGTCACTTGATGTCTCTGTGTCGCATTGTGGTAATTCTCAAAATATTTCAAATCCTCCACCAAGCAAAAAGATTATGACTAGTTGAAGGCTCAGGCGATGGTTGGCATCTTTTAGCTAAAGTATCTTTTATTTAATGTGTTTTTTTAGACATAATGCTATTGCACACCTGATAGATTGCAGTATAGTGTAAACATAACTTTCGTGTGCACTGGGATATAAAAACATTTGAGTGACTCACTTTATTGTGATATTTACTTTATTGCTATAGTTTGGAACCAAATCCACAATATCTTCAAGGTATGCCTGTATAGCCACATAAACCATTCTATTTTAATCATCATTATTCTGTGAAGTGACCAGGGCTTAATTAGCTCATTTTGCATATGGGAAATCTGTGGCTCAGAGAGAGGAAGCAGTGTGCCTACAATGACCTAGTGTTTGAGTGGGACCCACAGAGAGAATTCTATCCAAGTGCCCCACTTTACAGATGAGAGAATTGAGATCCAGAGAAGTTAAGCGATATGTCCATGACCACACACTGCATTAGCATCAGAGCTGGGACATAAACACAGCTTGTACAACTCAAAGCTGAAGCCATTCTCAGCACAACTGAGAATTGGCTCCAAAAGAGACAATAATAGTAGAGTTACCATCATGTCTGTGTGTTGTATGAGTAAAAAGTTACCAAATGTCATTTTCCTTTGATTTGTGGAGTTTCAGAGACCAAGAATTCTCACATACTGTGTAACACCTAGAACATTCGAGGTACTTAAGTTGTGAAACTAGAAGAAGAGAGACGGTTTGAATATTCTTTCCAGCCAGCTAATCATGAGACCACCGCCCCCTGCCCCACCCCAATCTTTGAGCTTTTTCCCATTCCCAATCATTGCCAAAAAGTTCAATTTTCTTTAAGAGTCTTAGAAATAGTCCTAAGAGGGAGACATGGGGTATTAAGAACAGTGAGAGTGAAGATACTTACCAGAATCTTCCCTGCAGGGATAAAACATTGAAATGTACAGAAGCATGACTCATCAATGTCTGGATAAGGCCAGTTCCACTAGGCAGCAATGGGCACAGAAGAAGAACAGCTAGAAAGGACAGCAGGCAGGCCATCTAATGGCTGAACCAGGCTAGGTGGGGCAGAAGAATGATCTGTCCTGTTCAGGGAAATTTCACAGTGTCCTGAATACCTGAGCACTGAAGGCTGCTTTCTCCGGAACAAGGTTGTCTTCCCAGGGACTCTGCATTACTGATCTAAGAGATCAATTCATAATGTAACATCTGGTTCTAGTGTTGCTCTGCCTTTCTCTTTAGCTGTGATATGGGAGGAGAAGCTGCTGGAGACTTGAAGAGAGAATCACGTGCTTTGCCCAGGCTTCCCAGGTGAGGGTTACCCAGACTCCTGGCTGCTAATTTCTAAAGACAGCAGGTCCCTTAGCTTCCTTAAGAGAGACATAGGAGGCTTTCCCAAATTGATAACTTCTGATTCTGGAAACAAACACCCTGATTTATCAGTGTGGTGAGATCTCAAACTCTGGAGCCAGAAGGAACTGGGTTGCAGAGGCTTGTGTGACCTTGGCTGAGTCATTTCCCCTTTTTGTGTCCCGGTTTCCTATAGGTAAACCAGAGATCAATACGGCGTCTGCCTCATGAGGATGCCACTGAGATAAAGGAAAGAATCTAGTATTTCCTGTGTGTGTATACGATGTGCGTGATTTTTGCTGCTTGTACTATTATTAACATAGTGTTTCTTTTTAAGCCGATTCACTTAGAAATACTTCTATTTAAAAATTAGATATTTAAAATTAATTTTTAAATTAATTTTTATCACATGTAGTCACACTAGTCTGTCTTGCTTTGTAAAGAAGGAAATCATTTAAGAAATCAAGGGGGGGGGGCAAAACCAATACAATATTGTAAAGTAATTAGCCTCCAATTAAAATAAATAAATTTATATTAAAAAAAAGGAATCAAAGGGGAAACACCAATATCATTAGAATTCTAGCTAGTATTGTAGCCTGCCAAGGCTCCGAGTCTTCTTTGTTGAAGGGGGAGATTAGTGTTAGAGAGGCATTAAGGAATGCTAGGGCCCGCTTCGGAGAAGGCAATGGCACCCCACTCCAGTACTTTTGCCTAGAAAATCCCATGGACAGAGGAGCCTGGAAGGCTGCAGACCATGGGGTCGCTAGAGTTGGACACGACTGAGTGACTTCACTTTCACTTTTCACTTTCACTTTTCACTTTCATGCATTGGAGAAGGAAATGGCAACCCACTCCAGTGTTCTTGCCTGGAGAATCCCAGGGATGGGGGAGCCTGGTGGGCTGCTGTCTATGTGGTTGCACAGAGTCGGACATGACTAAAGCGACGCAGCAGCAGCAGAGCCCTTTTCTTGGGACTTTTTCTTGCTGCAGTTGGAAAGGTGGGAAAGGGATTAATTCTCCCTTCAGGTGATTCAATGCCATTTAATATTGGGTCTAGGGATCTCTAAAATTATCTTTTCCATGGTGCCTTGGTTTGTCAGGCTGCTATAATAGAATACCACAGAATGGGTGGCTTATAAACCACAGAAATTTCTCAGAGTTCTGGAGGCTGAGAAGCCTAAGATCATGGTGCCAGCAGATGTGGTGTGGTGGCTGGTGAGACCTCATGTCCTGGCTCATAACAGAGCCCTCTCATTGTGTCTTTATCCGATGGAAAGGGACTAGGAAGCTCTGTGGGGCACTAATTTATAAGGGCACTAATTTTATTCATGAGGTTTCCACCCTTGACCTGCTGCTGCTGCTGCTGCTGCTAAGTCGCTTCAGTCGTGTCCGACTCTGTGCGACCCCATAGACGGCAGCCCACCAGGCTCCACCGTCCCTGGGATTCTCCAGGCAAGAACACTGAGTGGGTTGCCATTTTCTTCTCCAATGCATGAAAGTGAAAAGTGAAAAGTGAAATTGAAGTCCCTCAGTCGTGTCCGACTCTTCGAGACCCCATGGACTGCAGCCCACCAGGCTCCTCCGTCCATGGGATTTTCCAGGCAAGAGTACTGGAGTGGAGTGCCATTGCCTTCTCTGACCCTTGACCTAATCAATGTCAAAGCTCCTACCTTCTAACTCCTTCATCTTTTTAGGTTAGGATTTCAGCACAAGATTTGAAATATGGGTACAATGGTCAGACCATAGCATCTTTTGTGACTGTATTTGGGGAAACACTGTGATGATGGACATCTTACACATGGCTTGACCTATAACATACACTCAACAAATGTTTATTCTCTTTCCCTTGCCCTGTTGTTCTCACTACTTTAAAAAAAATAATTAATTTATTTTAATTGGAGGCTAATTACTTTACAATATTGTGGTGGTTTTTGCCATACACTGACATGAATAAGTCATGGGTGCACATGTGTCCCCCATTCCAAAATCCCCCTCCCACCTCTCTCCCCATCCCATCCCTCTGGGTTGTCCCAATGCACTGGCTTTGAATGCCCTGTTTAATGCATCGAACTCGGACTGGTCATCTATTTCACATATGGTAATATACATGTCTCAATGTTATTCTCTCAAATCATCCCACCGTCTTTTTAAGTAACTGTCAGAGGTTCAAATATGGTGGCAATATCTAACAATGAATATACTAAAAAAATCATATGTCAGGGCTGATTTGATATGTGGGAAGTAAAACTTTGTTATCAGTTTAAAATGCAGGTCAAAACCCATTTGCTATAGGGTATTTTCTGGTCTGAATACATCATTAGAGGTCAAAATGTGTTGTAGCAGGAAAGGGAAAGAAATAAAAATTTTGAGTGCTTTCTATGTTTTAAGTTCTTTGCATACATTGTACAATAATTGTCCACAATTTTTCAAAATAGGAGGCATTGCCCTCATCTCTATTAGATAATACTGCTGCTGCTACTGCTGCTAAGTCACTTCAGTCGTGTCCAACTCTGTGCGACCCCATAGACGGCAGCCCACCAGGCTCCCCCGTCCCTGGGATTCTCTGGGAAAGAACACTGGAGTGGGTTGCCATTTCCTTCTCTGATTAGATAATACTAATGGATATCAATTATGAAAAACTTGTTATATGATAATGTATTGGATATAACTTCCTTATTTTCTGTATTCTTGATGTTTTGACATCTAGGGCCTTGATGCTAGAGAGATGGCCTTCTCAGGGCTAGCCAATTCCTAGAAATGGCCAACTTCTCTTGGTGAGTGTGCTTTTGATGTACAAACCAACTAGTAAAGAACCCATACTCTCCAATCATTTCCTTTATCAAACTCTCACACACAGAACCAATGTTTCCCCTGCCCTAAATCACCCCAGGGCCAGGAACTAGACAGCTAGGGACTGTCACTAGAGTCCAGAGCCCATCAAAATTATTCAAACCATCCAGCTTTAAAGTTACTCAACAAGCATCCCCTGCCTCACCCTTTCTTTCCTGCAAGCACCCCAATGGAGACCCTGGGCCACACTCTGCCCTAACCCACCTCTGCCTCCTGGCTGAACCTGGTGCTTCCCTGTGTTGGCCTGGCTCCTGTGAAGGATCCCTCCTTCTAGGCATCTGTGAGTATGAACTTCCCTCATAACAGTCGCTTCCATGTCTGCGTGTCGAACCATACCTCATTCAAACAAATCCTGGGAATGAATTTTAGAATGGATGGCACTCTGCTAAGGATTGTTTTGCTTTAAAACCTCCACCAATGTCTTCCTTTCTCAAGTAAACCCCAAAATAAGAGTAACAAGACTTCCTGGGGCCCAACCCTTGGCTATCTCTTGCACTGCCCTTCCCTTTGCTCAGTCCAGACACTCTGGTCCTTTCCTCCATGATTGTGCCAAACTCTGCTTTGTCTCTGGGCCTTTGTACCTGCTGTTGCCCCTGGTCAACCAATACTCAACTTTGGTTCAGGCCTCCCTTTCTGTGTCCAGAGCAGCTCTATTTTGATCGCTGCTTAATATTATTTTCTTATTTCAATTATCTCTGTATCATCTCTTCATTCTCACTCCAGTGTGAGCTCCACAAGAACAGGGATCTTGCCTATCTTGTCACCACCAGACCCTGACAGGCATTTAGAAGGTTCTCAGCAACTACTCGTTGAATATAGGACTTACATAATTTCATCTAAACCTCTCTAACAGGTAGGTAAACTTATCTTCCCCATTTTACAGATGAGGAAACAGCTTCAGAGAGCTTATCAGTGATTTATTTGAGGTTACACAGCCAGTAGGTGGCAACCCAAGATTTGAATATGGATAGTCTGACTCTCGAACCATCATTCTGAGGGCCCAAGAGGCAAGCATTGTGCTTAAGATCACCTAGTAAGAAGGATTCCAGACCACCTCTGCCTGGCCCCAAACTTCCTACTGTAGCCACTTGATCATGTTTTTTGTTGTTGTTTTTTCTTTTTAGAATAAGATAGTTTGAGACATCAAACACCCTCTTCCAACAACACAAGAGATGACTCTACACTTGGACATCATCAGATGGTTGATATCAAAATCAGATTAATTATGTTATTTGCAACTGAAGTTGGAGAAACTGTATATGGTCAGCAAAAATAAGACTAGGAGCTGACTATGGCTCAGATCATGAATTGTTTATTGCCAAATTCAGACTTAATTGAAGAAAGTAGGGAAAACTACTAGACCATTCAGGTATGAAATAAATCAAATCCCTTATGATTATACAGTAGAAATGACAAATAGATTCAAGGGATTAGATCTGATAGAGTACCTGAAGAATCATGGATGGAGGGTCATAACATCGTATAGGAGGCAGAGATCAAAATCATCTCTAAGAAAAAGAAATGCAAAAAGGCAAAATGGTTGTCTGAGGAGGACTTACAAGCAGCTGAGAAAACAAGAGAAGTGAAAGGCAAAGGAAAAATATTCCCGTCTGAATGCAGAGTTCCAGAGACTAGCAAGGAGGAATAAGAAAGCCTTCCTAAGTGAACAATGCAAAGAAATAGAGAGAAATAATAGAATGGGAAAAACGAGAGATCTCTTCAAGAAAATCAGAGATACTGAGGGAACATTTCATGCAAAGATGGGAAGGATAAAGGACAAAAATGGTATGGACCTAACAGATGCAGAAGATATTAAGAAGAGGTGGCAAGGATACACAGAACTATACAGAAAAGATCTTAATGACCCAGAAAACCATAATGGTGTAATTACTCATCTAAAGCCAGGTATCCTGGAGTGTGAAGCCAAGTGGGCCTTAGGAAGCATCACTACGAACAAAGCTAGTGGAGGTGATGGAATTCCAGCTGAGCTATTTCAAATTCTAAAAGATGATGTTGTTAAAGTGCTGCATTCAATATGCCAGCAAATTTGGAAAATTCAGCAGTGGCCACAGGACTGGAAAAGGTCAGTTTTCATTCCACTTTCAAAGAAAGGCAAAGCCAAAGAATGTGCAAATTGCAGCACAATTGCACTCATTTCATATGCTAGCAAGATCATGCTCAAAATCCTCAAAGCTAGGCTTCAGCAGTACATGAACCAAGAACTTCCAGATGTACAAGCTGGATTCAGAAAAGGCAGAGGAACCAGAGATCAAATTGCCAACATCTGTTGGATCATAGAAAAAGCAAGAGAATTCCAGAAAAACATCTAATTCTTCTTGATTGACTACACTAAAGCCTTTGACTATGTGGATCACAACAAACTGTGGAAAATTCTTCAAGAGATGGGAATTCCAGACCACCTAACCTGCCTCCTGAGAAATCTGTATGCAGATCAAGAAGCAACAGTTAGAACTGGATGTGAAACAACAGACTGGCTCCAAATTGGGAAAGGAATATGTCAAGGCTGTATGCTGTCACTGTGCTTATTTAACTTATATGCAGAGTACTTCTTGAGAAATGCTGGGCTGGATGAAGCACAAGCTGGAATCAGGATTGCCGGGAGAAATATCAAAACCTAGATATGCAGATGACACCACCCTTATGGCAGAAAGTGAAGAGGAACTAAAGAGCCTCTTGATGAAAGTGAAAGAGGAGAGGGAAAAAGCTCGTTTAAAACTTAACATTCAAAAAAAATAAATAAATAAAACTCAACATTCAAAAGACTAATATAATGGCATATGGTTCCATTACTTCATGGCAAATAGATAGGGAAACAATGGAAACAGTGACAGACTTAATTTTCTTGGGCTCCAAGATCACTGCAGATGGTGACTGCAGCCATGAAATTAAAAGACCCTTGTTCCTTGGAAGAAAAGCTATGACCAGCCTAGACAGTATATTAAAAAGCAGAGACATTACTTTGCCAACAAAGGTCTGTATAGTCAAAGCTATGGTTTTTCCAGTAGTCGTGTATGGATGTAGATGTGGACCATAAAGAAGGCTGAGTGCTCAAGAACTGATACTTTCAAGAACTGATGCTTTCAAATGGATGCTTTCCTCCAACTGTTGTTGGAGGAGACTCTTGAGAGTCCCTTGGACTGCAAGGAGATCCAACCAGTCAGTCCTAAAGGAGATCAACCCTGAATATTCTTTGGAAGGACTGATGCTAAAGCTGAAACTCCCAATACTTTGGCCACCTGATGCGAAGAACAGACTCATTGGAAAAGACCCTGATACTGGGAGAGATTGAAGGTGGGAGGGAAGGGGGACGACAGAGGATGAGATGGCTGAATGGACATGAGTTTGAGTAAGCTCTGGGAGAAGGGAAGCCTGGCGTGCTGCAGTCCATGTGGTCGCAAAGAGTTAGACAGCACTGAGTGGCTCAACAAATTTGAGACTTCATAGCCCTGATTGCCCAAATGCTTGAGGTGAGTTTGTGCCCATGTTGGCTGATGGTGAGGTGACTGAACTGTAACAATCGGTAACATCTCAAGGATTTTTGGCAACAAAGGTGCATAATATTCTGACACTGTTTCAATATGTGATTTTTTTCCTATACACCAAGCAATTCTACAATACCAGTTGGGTGTCCTACAACTGAGCTCAATTCTGACACCACCTACTTGGAGACAATGTCAGGTCCCACAGGTTATGGGCTCAGTCCCACAAGGATGTCCCCTACTCCTATTCTGTCCTACTTTAGATGTCTATTGGTCATCCAGGTTTTTACCTGTGCTTCTGACCAACTGACTATAGATCAGAGGTTCCAACAACCCCCTTTTCAGGCTCAATTAATTTGCTAGAGTGACTCACAAAAATCAGAGAAACATTTTACTTACTAGATTGCCAGTTTATTATAAGAGTATAACTCAGGAATAGCCAGGTAGAAGAAATACAAAGAGTAAGGTATGGGGAGAGGGGAATTGGAGCTCAGTACCTCCACATGTTTGCTAACATGGCAGCTCTCTGGACACCCTTCTTTTGGGTTTTTATTGGAGGCTTCCTTACGTAATCATAATTGGTTAAGCCATTGGCCACTGGCTATTGATTCAGTTTCCAGCACCTCTCTCCTCCTGCTATGGGACTGAAAGTTCCAACCTTCTAATCATGGGGTTGGTTACTTGGACAACCATCCCTCATCTGGGTGTGGTCCCAAACTCACCTCATTTACATAACAGAAGACACCAAAATCACTCCCTATACTTAGGAAATTCTAAACATTTTAGGAGCTCTGTGCCAGAAACAGGACAGAGACAAATACATATGTCTTATTAAAATTCACAATATCACAATGCACAAGGCAAATCTAAAAATGAATGAGGTGATCCCATAGCCATCCTTGGAGAGTGTATCCCCAGAGACTGGCTTCATATCTGTAGATGGAGTGTCACCCATCTGGCAATTCTTCCCTTCTCCTGCTCTCCACTGCCAGATCTAGACCTTGCTGCCTTCTTCTTCTCACACCAATGTGTTCCCCGCTTTCCTTGAAAAAGCACAAAGAGCTCTTCACAGCCTGTGTTTAGTTCATCCCCCAGCTCTCTGTCCCAACCTTGGACCCAAACAACCTTTGTCATGTAACTATACCATTTTCTTTGAAACTAAAAGAAGCCTAATTGGATTTGGATCCCAGCACCCTGCTTATTAACAATAACAATAGAATTTGACAAATAATTTTACCTCTTTAAACCTGTTTCCTCATTTACATAAATGGAGGTAGTATTTCCCCCCCTTGCAAAATTAAGGGAAATATTAAATCATACACACAGTATTTGTTGATTCAATGAATTTGATTTCATCCCATAACACTTTCAGATGGATGCAATTATCATGTCAATTTAAGGAAACAGGCTCAAAGATAATATTTTGTAAGTACATGCCCAAGATCTGTGATCTGGGCTGGTACGAGATTAAAAACTATTTGAACATAGATGGTCTGACTCAGGAGTCTGCACTCTGAGTCATGTTCTCAATGTCCCAGGAAGTTACATAGGTATGTTTGTAACCTACAAATGCTAGTTTCTTTTCTTCTACTTTATTACATATCTGCAAAATGGAATTAATAATAGTATCTACTTTATGAATTTGTTATAGGAATGAAACATGAAATATTTCAAAGGAAATACCTGAAAAGCTTAGTACAGTATCTGAAATGTAGTAAGTGTACAATAAATCTTATTAGTAGTAATAAGACATCAGTTATCATAGTAAGATACAGATATCATTATGGCTAATTTTATCAGGCATTTCACTGCAAATAACAGAAAATCTGATTCAAATGGTTAAAATGTAATAGAAATTAATTTTCTCCCATGAAAACAAAGCTGACATAGAGCTCCCAGGTCTGTTAAATCAGTACTTTCTTGAGCGACATCATCAATGGCCCAGATGTCTTTGTCATCTGCTCTGCTGTCTTTGATGTTTCATCTTTCCTCTCTGGTTTGTTCTTCTCATGCTTGCAAGATGGTAGCAGCTATTCATTCTGTGCATATTACACAAAAGAAGGGCCATTTCTTCCCCTATGCATCTTTACTTTTTTATGAAGAAAAGCTTTTTTAAAAGGTCCCCTAGTCTTTGAGAAGAAGGTAATGGCACCCCACTCCAGTACTCTTGCCTGGAAACTCCCATGGACAGAGGAGCCTGGTAGGCTGCAGTCCATGGGGTCGCTAAGGGTCAGACACGACTGAGCGACTTCATTTTCACTTTTCACTTTCATGCATTGGAGAAGGAAATGGCAACCCACTCCAGTGTTCTTGCCTGGAGAATCCCAGGGATGGCGGAGCCTGGTGGGCTGCCTTCTATGGGGTCGCACAGAGTCGGACACGACTGAAGTGACTTAGCAGGAGTAGCAGCAGCAGTCTTTGAGACTTTTCAGATTTTCATGGGCAGGATTATCTTGCCATTCCACACTTCAATCAGTCGCTAGAACTGCAAAAGAATGAGTGGTAGGGCTTCATACTGTTGCTGCTGCTGCTAAGTAGCCTCAGTCATGTCCGACTATGTGAGACCCCATAGACGGCAGCCCACCAGGTTTCCCCGTCCCTGGGATTCTCCAGGCAAGAACACTGGAGTGGGTTGCCATTTACTTCTAAGTGAAAAGTGAAAGTGAAGTCGCTCAGTCGTGTCCGACTCTTCGCTACCCCATGGACTGCAGCCTACCAGGCTCCTCCGTCCATGGGATTCTCTAGGCAAAAGTACTAGAATGGGGTGCCATTGCCTTCTCCACTTCATACTGTTAGGGAGAAAGAAAGTTCAGTCACTCAGTTGTGTCCAACTCTTTGCGACCCCATGGACTGCAGCATGCCAGGCTTCCCTGTCCATCACCAACTCCTGGAGCTTTCTCAAACTCGTGTCTATCGAGTTGGTGATGCCATCCAACCATCTCATCCTCTGTCGTTTCCTTCTCCTCCTGCCTTCAATCTTTCCCAGCATCAGGGTCTTTCCCAATGAGTCAGTTGTTTACATCAGGTGGCCAAGTATTGGAGTTTCAGCTTCAACATCAGTCCTTCCAATGAATATGCAGGACTGATTTCCTTTAGGTTTGACTGGTTTGATCTCTTTGCAGTCCAAGGGACTGTTAGGGAACTGTTGATCAAAACCACCCACCTTGACCAGGCCTGCTTCCCTGAGTTGCCTGAGTTATAAGGAGCATAGTGCTGCCACCAACAGCTAACTGGGATAATTCGGGAGGGATCAAAAGAGAGAGGAGATGACCAACCTCCCAGAGTCCTTCTTGCTGGAATCCATCTTGGTTGAGAGATGGGCTTGCCACCAGGAAGTCTTCATGAAAAGCTAACAACAGGATTGTTTACTGAGTGAACTGGTGAATATGGTTATAATTTTTATGGGTTTCATCTTGGAGTATTACTGGTTTTGAATTGTGTCTTCCAAATATGGGGAAACATTTCCCCTCAAGTTACTTATGACTTACAGCACTTTGGTAAATGACACCACTGTGAATAAAATTGAAACTTTTCTCTTTTCTTTCTACTTGATCTTTCCAGAGATTGGAAACTCTTAGGTTCCCAGCAGCATTATAAGATAAATTAAGTAAGGAAGGCCACTCTCTAAGAGGTGCAGGAGTCTGAAGGTATGTTGTGGATCTCAAAAAGGGAGGAATTCACTTAAATCTGCAAGGCAAAATTGGTGCAAACCTCTGACATGGCTTTCCTGCTCGTAGGGGATCTTTTATCAATTAATCAGACAATTTGCAGACAAATTAATCTTGATTTGACCATATTTGATAAAAACAGAACATACTTTTAGAGAGAAAGAGACACGTCAATGGATGGTGGTGGTTTAGTCACTTAAACGTGTCCGACTCTTATGACCCCATGGACTGTCCTGTCCACGGGATTCTCCAGGCAAGAATACTGAAGTGGGTTGCCATGTCCTTCTCCAGAGGATCTTCCTGACCCAGGGACTAAATCTGGGTCTCCCACATTGGAGGCAGACTCTTTACTGACTGAGCCAACAGGGAAGCCCCAGTGGGCTTCAGTTCAGTTGAGTTCAGTTGCTCAGTCATGTCCGACTCTTTGCGACCCCATGAACTGCAGCAGGCCAGGCCTCCCTGTCCATCACCAACTCCCGGAGTCCGCCCAAACTCACGTCCATCGAGTCGGTGATGCCATCCAGCCATCTCATCCTCTGTTGTTCCCTTTTCCTGCCTTCAATTTTTCCCAGCATCAGGGTCTTTTCTGGATATCAAATTCTAATTCTGTTTTTTGGTGTCTCTATTTACTGACTCACTTCCCAGATAGATCTTTGTTGTTAGGTTATATTGTTGTAAACTTTAATTGAATTACTAAAAGGACACTCTAAATTTGTTTCTGAAGCTTAACTCAGTAATCTTTGGATGAAGATCAGATGCTTCATGATCTGCAACCAGGGGATTAACATTAGGCTATGGTCATTTAAATTTAAAGTCTCCCTTATGTTGGGAACAATCAAACTGTACTAGGAATAGCCAGACTAGTAGCACTAGGAAATTGGGCTGGGTGCTTTATGGACAATACCAATATGTAATTTTCCTTAAATACAAAAGTTGGTACAGAACAGACTGTCAGATGACCTGGAATATAGTGGGCTATAGCCATGGAAGTTCTTGACTTAAGTTCTTGCATATGACCTTACTAGTACTCCTAGCTGTTATATTTTTTATGTTGCCTGTTTTAAAAAAATGTTGTTTCTTGCATTACCAAGTGTGTGACTGAGCCTCCAATAAACTGATGATATACAGTTCTATATGAGATCAATAATTGTAATAGTGAGGGTCCCTTGGACTGCAAGGAGATCCAACCAGTCCATTCTGAAGGAGATCAGCCCTGGGATTTCTTTGGAAGGAATGATGCTAAAGCTGAAACTCTAGTACTTTGGCCACCTCATGCGAAGAGTTGACTTATTGGAAAAGACTCTGATGCTGGGAGGGATTGGAGGCAGGAGGAGAAGGGGACAACAGAGGATGATATGGCTGGATGGCATCACTGACTTGATGGACGTGAGTCTGAGTGAACTCCGGGAGTTGGTGATGGACAGGAAGACCTGGCGTGCTGCCATTCATGGGGTCGCAAAGAGTCAGACATGACTGAGAGACTGAACTGAACTGAACTGAACTCTAGATACAGGAATAAGCAACAAGAGGGAATATTTCCCAGACTCATAAGACATGTGGTCCAGAAACTTTTGGCCTCTTGAATTCTCCCAGTTAATTTTCAGTGTCAGCACCGTGTTCCTTACAGGAGCCTCCTTTTGTGAGACAACCGAGGTAAACCAGCCTGGCCAACGCAAGTAGTTTTGGTCAACAGTTCCCTAATAACTGCCCCCCTTCCCCCAACCCCGAGAGACCTCACTTAAGATACATCTTAGGAACTGTGGTAGACATCTCTTTCTTCTGTAACTACTTTATTCTGGGAGTGGGTGCTGTCCTGTCTAATAGAGTAGAAGACTCTCCCCACCTGATCTAAATTAAGGTATTAGATTTATGTTCTGAAAGGGGTCCCTCTTCTTGCAACAATACTACAAAACTGATGATCCAACCCTACTCTCAACCTGGGTGACAGGGGCAAGTTATTTCTCTAAATCTCAAATTTTGTTTCTTGTGAAATGGAGATACCATTGACTGATTCTCTAACACAGTGAGGTTAAGTAAGGTAATGTAAATAGTGAATAATCAGTCTTTATCCCCTTACTCAATCTGTTATCACAGAATATTAAAATGATACCAGATGTTCAAAAGTTGATTTTAAGGACGTGACCCATCCTTTACAGGCTGTGAGACTCTGGCTATATTGCTATATTTTAATTTTCCTTGGAACTTCAGTGAGGATATTGATAACTATGATAATAATATCCGCTATCTTTTATTATGTGCTTACTAAGTGTCAGGTACCATAGTAGATACTTTACCTGCATTAATTAACCTAATTCTCATGACAACCTGTATTACCTAGGCATTGATTACATTTTACAGATGAAGTATTAAGTAACATGACAAGATCAAATAACTAGTAAGTTGTGGAACCAAGAATTGAAGTCTGATTTGTCTGTATTAAAAGCTCCATACTTTTAGTGCCCATGTCATAGTGTCTCTATTTCCTATATAATGGATATCAGTTTTCTCATATGAAAATGGGCATAACAAGATATTACCTTGCCCACTTCAAGGGTTTAGAGGAGAATCAAAGATTGGGTCTGAAAAGCCCAATGAAAACTCTAAATTACAAGTGTTCTCTTTTGCTAGTGTGGATAACAATTGGTAGTAGACACAAGAAAAAATCCAGTACCTTCACAAGAAACACAATCCAGGACCCTCAGGTTGTGGTCACTGATGCTGAACTATCACCGTCTACTTAATTAAGGAGTCTGAATCCTTAGTCCATTCTTTCCTCCCCACATCCCCAGGTTGAAGTATTCATATGCTTCATTCTGTTTCATAAGCCCTGGGATCCTAGCTCTTCTTCCAAGGTGACAGCTAGATAACATGATAAATTAATTGATTCCCAGGGGCTAATGGCAGAGAAGGCAATGGCAACCCACTCCAGTGTTCTTGCCTGGAGAATCCCAGGGATGGGGGAGTCTGGTGGGCTACTGTCTATGGGGTCGCACAGAGTCGGACACGACTGAAGTGACTTAGCAGCAGCAGCAGCAGCAGCAGCAGGGCCTAATGGGAAGATGGTAAATGAGATGGAAGGTGCTGGAAGCACTGCTGTCTCAATCCTTCCTCTTTCCCCTTTTCCATGTTATTCTCTTTATCTTCCCCTCACCCCTCAAGATGCACATTTTGGTAATAGCTTCTGGGAAAAGGCCCCCTGTTCTCCCATGTCACATTCCTTTACTGCAGTGACTGTGCTGGGAGCAGTTTTGTTTCCCAGGGTACACTTGGCAACATCTGGAGATAGTTTTGGTTGTTGCAAATGGGAGATGGAGCACTGCTCCTGGCATCTAGTAGGCAGAGAGACCAGGGATGCTATCCAACATCCTACCGTGCACAGGGCAGGCCCCTACAACAAAGGCTTATTTGGCAACTAACATCAGTAGAGCTGAGGCAGAGAAACCCTGCCTTGCTATGATCAGATTCCTTAAGGATTTTTAACTAGGGAAGATACATTTAGTGGGAGAAGAATAGTCAAGCCTTGCTTTGATTCAATGCTTTTTAAGTGTTTCACAAGCATCAAAACTCTCTTTTGGTAAAAGATCCCACCCTGTAGGCATAGATTTAAAAAATTGGTCAAAAGGGAAGAAAATTCTCAGGAATAACAAGCGTTCTTTCCTAAGACTTTGCGTTTTTACTTTTTGGCCATGCTGGGCAGCTTGCAAGATCTTAGTTCCTTGACCATGGATTGAACCTGGGCCCTGGCAGCGAAAGCATTGAGTCCTAATCACTGGACTGCAAGAGATTTCCAGAGATATTTTTTTCTCAAATGAGAGGCAGAGGAAAAAATATTTTTCTACTCTGGTCCAGGGCTCTTAGGATGTAAACTCAGAGAAAGCCCAGACAGGAGATCATGAAATTGGTATGCAGAAAGAAGTGCAAGAGACAGAGATGGAAGGTAAGTTGATGGCATTGGAGACACCTATTCTAGTCATTTTTTAGCACCAGGCCTGACCTTCCTATTGTTTGACTTAAAAAAGTTCAAACCGAGTATTTGTTACTTGCAATCAAAGAGTTCTAATTTAGCCATGCTTAAGGAAGTTTTCTAGAGAAACAAAGGAGAATTTTCTGGGTGCTGGGCACATAGTGCCTTACCTGGGTGGAATTTGATTAGGAAGAAGTGAAATATGACAGATAGATCTTCTTGGCATTTGGAGTTTTTAGAGGGGAAATGAAAAATGAAGTTTTTGGATATTCTAAATAATACAGATATTAAGATATTCTATTTGAAAATTTCCAAAACTTTTATTAGTTCCAATATTTTTTCTCTTCTTATAATGACAATTTATCTATTTTTCTCCAACCATTAAACCTTGTTTAGAAAACACAATAGAAAAAGGAAAAATATTATATTTATTTATATTTTATTTATTGTGTTTTTTCTTCCTTTTTGATGGTCCAATAAAAAAAAGTATTACCTTTCTGTTCAGAGAGCCTTCTTTAGCCACTCTTTAGGCTTCTGGTGACAAATTCTCTTATTTTTTTCACCTGAGGATATACTGATTTCCTCTTTATTCCTAAAGGACGTTTTCACTGAGTATAGGATTCTGGACTGACAGTTCTTTCTTTCAACACCTGAATATATTGTGCCATTTCCTTTCAGCTTGCATGGTTTCTAATAGTAAATCTGATGTTATCTGAACTTTTTCTTCCCTATTGGTAAGGTGTCATTTTTCTTTTACTGGCTGTTCTCAAAATTTTTTATTTGTTTTTCTTTAGTTTCCAGAAGGTTGTTCATGATGTGTAATTCTCTTTGGGTTTGGGAGTAGCTTAACTTCTTGAATCTGAAGGTCTCTTTCTCTTGCCAAATTTGGGAAGACTTGGCCATTATTTCTTTGAGTATTTTTTCAAACTCAATCTCTTTCTCCTTTTCGGACTCTAATGACTTGAGTCTTAGACCTTTTAGAGTCCCATAGGTCCATGAGGCTTTTTCACTTTTCTTTTTTTCAGCATATTTTCTCTATTATTTAGATTGAGTTCAGTTCAGTTCAGTTTAGTCACTCAGTCGTGTCCAACTCTGCGACCCCATAAACTGCAGCACGCCAGGCCTCCCTGTCCATCACCAACTCCCGGAGTTCACCCAAAGCCATGTCCATCGAGTCAGTGATGCCATCCAACCATCTCATCCTCTGTCATCCCCTTTTCCTCCTGCCCTCAATCTTTTCCAGCATCAGGGTCTTTTCAAATGAGTCATCTCTTCGCATCAGGTGGCCAAAGAATTGGAGTTTCAGCTTTAGCATCAGTCCTTCCAATGAACACCCAGGACTGATCTCCTTTAGGATGGACTGGTTGGATCTCCTTGCAGTCCAAGGGACTCCCAAGAGTCTTCTCCAACACCACAGTTCAAAAGCATCAATTCTTCTTCGTTCAGCTTTCTTTATAGTCCAACTCTCACATCCATACATGACCACTGGAAAAACCATAGCCTTCACTAGATGGACCTTTGTTGGCAAAGTAATGTCTCTGGTTTTTAATATGCTGTCTAGGTTGGTCATAACTTTCCTTCCAAGGAGTAAGCGTCTTTTAATTTCATGGCTGCAGTCACCGTCTGCAGTGATTTTGGAGCCCAGAAAAATAAAGTCAGCCACTGTTTCCACTGTTTCCCCATCTATTTGCCATGAAGTGATTGAGTAATTGCTATTATTCTATCTTCCAGTCCACTGATTATTTCCTCTCTCCCATCCTTTATGTTTCTTATCACATTCACTGACTTTTAAAATTTTTGTTATTGTATTTTTCATTTTTTAAAATGTCATTTGGTTCCTTTTCATATCTTCTACCTGTTTCTGACAATTTCAATCCTATTTCTATAAATAGTTGCTACTTATTAATGAAGGTTTTCAATCTTTTTATTTGTCTCGTGTATTTGTAATTGCTCATTAAAGCAATTTTACAATGGTTGCTTTAAATTTCTTGTCAGATCATTTTAGCATTTCTGACGTCTTGGTGTTGGCATCCATTAATTTCATTTTTCATTCAATTTAAGATATTCTCAGTTGTATTTTTTTCCTAACTTTAATGTTTAAAATTTTTGATTGGAAGATAATTGCTTTATAATGTTGTTTTAGTTTTTGCTGAACAACATGAGTCAGCTATAAGTATATATATATATCCCCTCCCTCTGGAGCTTCCCTTCCAACCCTTCATCCCACCTCTATGTCATCACAGAGCACCAAGCTGAGCTCCCTGTGTTATGCAGCAGCTTCCCACTAGCTGTCTATTTTACATATGGTAATGTGTATATGTCACTACTACTGTCTCAATTCGTCCCACTGTCTCCTGTAAATGTGTTCCCTACATCTGTGTCTCTATTCTTGCCCTGCAAATAAGTTCATCAGTACCATTTTCTAGATTCTATATACATGCATTAATATACAATATTTATTTTTCTCTTTCCGACTTACTTCACTCTGTGTGATAGACTCTAGGTTTATCCAACTCACTACAACTGAATCAATTTAATTCCTTTTTTATGACTAATATTCCATTGTATATATGTACCAAAACTTCTTTATTCATTCATCTATCTATGAATGAATGTCCCTTTCCCAACTCGGACTCCAGATGTGCTGTGACACGGGACTTCCCAGAGCTGTTTAAGTCTGGATGCTGGTCAAAACCCCATTTGGTGATGTACTCTCTGCTCTTTCTATTTCTCTTTTCTTTTAATGTTAGTATATTGAAGGTAAGATAGGCTATTGTAAATTGTGCTGCTGTGAACATTAGGGTACATGTGTTGTTTTGCATTATGGTTTCCTCAGTGTGTATGCCCCAGTAGTGGGGTTGCTGGGTCATAAGGTAGTTTTATTCCTAGTCTCTTAGGGAATCTCCATACCATTCTGCATAGTGACTATCAATTTACATTCCCACCAACAGTGCGAGAGGCTTCACCTTTCTCCATAACCTCTCCAGCATTTATTGTTTGTAGATTTTTTGTTGATGGCCACTCTGACTGGTGTGAGGTGATAACTCCTTCTAGTTTTGATTTGCATTTCTATAATAATGAGCAATGCTGAATATCTTTTCATGTGTTTGTTTGCCATCTGTATGTCGTATTCTTTGGAGAAATGTCTGGTCTGCTCTTTTTTTTTTTTGGATTGGGTTGCTTGTTTTTTTTTTTGATATTGGGTTGCATGAGCTGCTTTTGGGTTGCATGATTTTGGAGATTAATCTTTTGTCAGTTGCTTTGTTTGCAATTATTTTCTCCCATTCTGAGTGTTGTCTTTTCATCTTGTTTATAGTTTCCTTTTCTGTATAAAAGCCTTTAAGTTTGATGAGGGCCCATTTGCTCATTTTTGCTTTTATTTCCATTACTCTAGAAGGCTGGTCAAAGAGGATCTTGTTGGGTTTATGTCAAAGAGTGTTCTGCCTATGTTTTCCTCTAAAACTGCAGATGGTGACTGCAGCCATGAAATTAAAAGACACTTGCTCCTTGGAAGAAAAGTTATGACCAGCCTAGACAGCATATTAAAAAGCAGAGACAACAAGGTCTGTCTAGGCAAAGCTGTGGTTTTTCTAGTAGTCATGTTATGGATGTGAGAGTTGGACTAAAAAGAAAACTGAGTACCATAGAATTGATGCCTTTAAACTGTGGTGTTGGAGAAGACTCTTGAGAGTCCCTTGGACTGCAAGGAGATCCAACCAGTCCATCCTAAAGGAAATCAGTCCTGAATATTCATTGGAAAGACTGGTGCTGAAGCTGAAACTCCAATACTTTGGCCACCTGATGCGAAGAACTGACTCATTTGAAAAAACCCCAATGCTGGGAAAGATTTGCCTGAAGGAAAGATCCTTCAGGCAGGAGGAGAAACAGATGACAGAGGATGAGATGGTTGGATGGCATCACTGACTCAATGAGCATGCTGCTACTGCTAAGTCACTGCAGTCGTGTCCGACTCTGTGTGACCCGATAGACGGCAGCCCACCAGGCTCCCCCGTCCCTGGGATTCTCCAGGCAAGAACACTGGAGTGGGTTGCCATTTCTTTCTCCAATGCATGAAAGTGAAAAGTGAAAGTGAAGTCGCTCAAGTCGTGCCCGACCCTCAGCGACCCCATGGACTGCAGCCTACCAGGCTCCTCCATCCACGGGATTTTCCAGGCAAGAGTACTGGAGTGGGTGCCATTGCCTTACTCTGGGAGTTGGTGATGGACACAGAAGCCTGGCATGCTGCAGTCCATGGGGTCGCAAAGAGTTGGACATGACTGGGTGACTGAACTGAACTAACTGAATCATTAGTACAGTTACATTATCATTGGTACAGAGCTTAAGGAAAAATATATCTTTTAGCCATTAGCTCTGGGCTTATAGAAAGTTAGTCTTAAAGATTGTTGTCATAACAACTCAGAGTTTAAGAAAAAATGTCTTATGTGACTAAAACAAAGGAATGTAGAAAAAAAAGTTTGTCTCTTTCTCCTCCTCGACATCTCTGGACCCTTTAGTCCTTCTTGAGATCCCTGGACTCCTTATCAACCTACCTAAGAATTAACTCTCTCTCTCTCCCCATGTTCTTCCCAGTCCCCACATGCACCAGTGGATGCAAGTCCCAGTCTGGAGCACTTAGGGCCATGGCATGGATTGTCTGTGTGTTTCTCACTCTATCCAGACTGTCACAGGTCAGCTGCTTCACCCTTCTCTGGTACCTTCAAATGCTTCCCTTCTGTCTCAACCAATTTCCTCAGATGCAGGAATCTCTTGCTTAATTAAGCTCCCTCACCCCAGGGTATGGATTGGTCCTGCTTGCTCCCCTCCTTCCTTCTTTCTTTCATCACAGCCAGTTATGCATGGATCCATATGATCAGGACTCCTGCTAGTATTCAGTCAGTGTTCTGTGAGAACTGTTGCATCTGTAGATGTATTCCGGATGCATCTATGGAGAGGGACGTACTCTATATCCACCTACTCCTCTGCCATCTAGAAAAAACTCTGGTTTTTTGGTTTTATGAGTGATTTTTATTGAAGTGTGTACATTTTTGTATTATGCTGGAGACCCTGGATATTTCTGAAGCATTTGGGTTGAGTGTTTTTTTTTTTTTTTTTCCTGACACTGTTCTGGCAGCAGGGAGGGGTGGTGCTGCCTTGTACTTTCAGGTAGAAGTAGAAGTTGTACTTACATTTGTTTTATATATAATGTCCAGGGATTTTAGTTGGACTTAGCAGGAGGAATAGAGAAAAGTACATCTACTTGACCTTCTTGGAAGCTAATTTATTTGTTGCTGCTGCTGCTGCTGCTAAGTCGCTTCAGTCGTGTCCAACTCTGTGCGACCCCAGAGACAGCAGCCCACCAGGCTCCCCCGTCCCTGGGATTCTCCAGACAAGAACACTGGAGTGGGTTGCCATTTCCTTCTCCAATGCATGAAAGTGAAAAGTGAAAGTGAAGTCGCTCAGTCATGTCCGACTCCTAGTGACCCCATGGACTGCAGCCCACCAGGCTCCTCCATCCATGGGATTTTCCAGGCGAGAGTACTGGAGTGGGGTGCCATTGCCTTCCCGAATTTATTTGTTAATCATCAACTAAGTGCCAGAAATGTAGTGCAAAGCACATATACATTGCCATCAGGTCCAGCTAAGTCTGAGTCCTGATTCTATCACTTATACTCTGTTCTGAAAATCAAAGGCAATATATAGCATTTCTTGAAGTGCTTTCACTTAACTTCTCTCCTTTGGTTCTTACATCAAATCCACGAAGTTGGCTTTCTCAAGATCATTTACGGTTGGGAAAACAGACTCAGTGAAAGGCAAAGTAGTTTTCTCAAATAATTTGGCCCTCAACTTGTGACCCCATGATGGGTGAGGAAGAGAGAAAGTAACACACGGAAAGAGAACTATAGGGTGGCAGTTTGGTGTTAGGTGGCATAAGAAATTACAGGAGTAGGCATCATGGTAGGCTGGAAGTAACCTTGGAATACGCTTTGCAATACCTTGGATCAGATCTCAATTGAGTCACAAGGCTAGTTGTGTGATCTCAGACAACTCACTTAACCTCTCTGGGCCTTTTCTTCTAGTGAGTGTAGAAGTGTAGGGTAGATGGTACCTAAGGTACTTTTCATTGCTGTAATTTTATGATGTATCTAAGATATATTAAGATCCAAGTACATTCTAGATGCAGTATATGGAAGAATGAAGCTCTGTTAAACTCAAAAACAGACACAGGATATTAGCACAGAACCAGGGTGTTAAAAATACTTTGGCAGAGACCTTGGTCAAGGGGAGGAGAGAGGTGATTACTCGTAAAGTCATTTTAAATGCCTCAAGGTCATCAAGTAATTCAGGATGTATCTTCTCTTGGAAGAGGTACCTTTTTATTAGAAAAAAAGCTGGGATCTTTCTCTTTCTTGATGCCTTAATGCCTCAGGCTGATTTTATTTACTTCCCGCCACTTGGTCTCTTATCACAAGTCTTAACTTATTTACAAGTGTGCCTTCCTGTGAGTTCCTCCAGGGCAGGAACTGGCTTTATAATAACAATGCTAGCTGAGGGTGTTTGTGCACTGACTGTATGCTTCATCTTGTCTTCTCCTCACAAGTAACTTTAGGTGTCATGAACTACCTCCCCCCATTTTATTTAAGTGGAAGCTGAGATTCAGAGAGGCTCAGACAATTGTAATTGTCACTTGCAAGTCAGATTGTCAGTGACAGAGCCCAGATGTTAACTCAGTTCTCTCTCTTTGCTGACCCCTTTCTTGACTACCATACTATATCATGTGTGTGTCTTACCTTTGTAAACCTAGAGCCTAGTACAATGTTGGAAACACAGTAGTGGGATTATTATGTGTGGGTGAAAAATGTTACCTGCCACACCAGTAATCAAAGGACGTTGTGGCCATCAAGTGTCAGTCACTGCACCTGCCCCGTACTGCACCCTGAAGAGGTTTAGGATGGACAACAGCAGGAGACTGGTCTTAGATAGTTATGGTGTATATCAAAGGAATAATTTCAGTGAGCCCAGATTCTTGTATTTTCCCATACATAGAAAAGTGCTAAATTCACTAACTTAAGATATCTGGTTTTATTTAATTAACAGCAATGTTTCGATGTTCTGACTACCTGGATGTATTTTTTTTTTTTTTTTGCAAAACCTCTTATATATCCTAGCTCTTCCCTTACCTCTTCAGAAGAGTCCCTCAGAGGTATCTGAGAGGCTTCCCCCAGGCTTTAGTCTTCAGTCTGTTTCCTGAGTAAGAGACAGTTCTCAACTTTTAGATGGTGCATTTTTGTTTTCAGTTGACAATTGTTTAGTAGACAATTCCTGAGTAGATGGATTGAAGGAAGAAAGGAAGCAATGAACGAAGGAAGAAGGAAAGATGATGGAATGTACATTGTTAAAAGGATGGATAAAAGAAAGTAAAGGATACAAGTTTGATGGATTGATGGATAGATTTAAAAAGGAATGGGTTGGGTTGATGTATGGCAAAACCAATACAATATTGTAAAGTAATTAACCTCCAATTAAAATAAATAAATTTATATTAAAAAAAAAGGAATGGGTGCATAAATGAATGGATGGATGGATGGAACATCTTGAAATATATAGTCACAATATAAGATGTGTTACAGATCCCAGTTCAGTTCAGTTCAGTCATTCAGTCATGTCCGACTCTTTGCAGCCCCATGAATCACAGCACGCCAGGCCGCCCTGTCCATCACCAACTCCCAGAGTTCATCCAAACTCATGTCCATTGAGTTGGTGATGCCATCCAGCCATCTCATCCTCTGTCGTCCCCTTCTCCTCTGGCCCCCAATCCCTCCCAGCATCAGAGTATTTTCCAATGAGTCAACTCTTCACATGAGGTGGCCAAAGAATTGAAGTTTAAGCCTCAGCATCAGTCCTTCCAATGAACACCCAGGACTGGTCTCCTTTCAGATGGACTGGTTGGATCTCCTTGCACTCCAAGGGACTCTCAAGAGTCTTCTCCAACACCACAGTTCAAAAGCATCAATTCTTTGGTGCTCAGCTTTCTTCACAGTCCAACTCTCACATCCATACATGACCACTGGAAAGACCACAGCCTTCACTAGATGGACCTTTGTTGGCAAAATAATGTCTCTGCTTTTGAATATGCTACCTAGGTTGGTCATAACTTTCCTTCTAAGGAGTAAGCGTCTTTTAATTTCATGGCTGCAGTCACCATCTGCAGTGATTTTGGAGCCCCCTAAAATAAAATCTGACACTGTTTCCACTGTTTCCCCATCTATTTCCCATGAAGTTATGGGACTTGATGCCATGATCTTTGTTTTCTGAATTTTGAGCTTTAAGCCAACTTTTTCACTCTCCTCTCTCACCTTCATCAAGAGGCTTTTGAGTTCCTCTTCACTTTCTGCCATAAGCGTGGTGTCATCTGCATATCTGAGGTTATTGATATTTCTCCTGGCAATCTTGATTCCAGCTTGTGCTTATTCCAGCCCAGCGTTTCTCATGATGTACTCTGCATATAAGTTAAATAAGCAGGGTGACAATATATAGCCTTGACGTACTCCTTTTCCTATTTGGAACCAGTCTGTTGTTCTATGTCCAGTTCTGACTGTTGCTTGCTGACCTGCATACAAGTTTCTCAGGAGGCAAGTCAGGTGGTCTGGTATTCCCATCTCTTTCAGAATTTTCCACAGTTGATTGTGATCCACACAGTCAAAGGCTTTGGCATAGTCAATAAAGCAGAAATAGATGTTTTTCTGGAACTCTCTTGCTTTTTCCATGATTCAGCGGATGTTGGCAGTTTGATCTCTGTTTCCTCTGCCTTTTCTAAAACCAGCTCGAATATCTGGAAGTTCACAGTTCACATATTGCTGAAGCCTGGCTTGGAGAACTTTGAGCATTGCTTTACTAACCTGTGAGATGAGTGCAATTGTGCTGTAGTTTGAGTATTCTTTGGCATTGCCTGTCTTTGGGATTGGAATGAAAAGTGACTTTTTCCAGTCCTGTGGCCACTGCTGAGTTTTCCAAATGTGCTGGCATATTGAGTGCAGCACTTTCACAGCATCATCTTTCAGGATTTGAAATAGCTCCACTGGAATTCCATCACCTCCACTAGCTTTGTTCATAGTGATGCTTCCTAAGGCCCACTTTACTTCACATTCCAGGATGTCTGGCTCTAGGTGAGTGATCACACCATCATGGTTATCTGGGTCATGAAGATCTTTTTTGTATAGTTTCTGTGTATTCTTGCCACTTCTTCTTAATATCTTCTGCTTCTGTTAGGTCCATACCATTTCTGTCCTTAATTGAGCCCATCTTTGCATGAAATGTTCCCTTGGTATCTCTAATGTTCTTGAAGAGATCTCTAGTCTTCCCCATTCTGTTGTTTCCCTCTATTTCTTTGCATTGATCTCTGAGGAAGGCTTTCTTATCTCTTCTTGCTATTCTTTGGAACTCTGCATTCAGATGCTTATATCTTTCCTTTTCTCCTTTGCTTTTTGCTTCTCATCTTTTCACAGCTATTTGTAAGGCCTCCTCAGACAGCCATTTTGCTTTTTGGCATTTCTTTTCCATGGGGATGGGCTTGATCCCTATCTCCTATACAATGTCACGAACCTCAGTCCATAGTTCATCAGGCACTCTGTCTATCAGATCTAGTCCCTTAAATCTATTTCTCACTTCCACTGTATAATTATAAAGGATTTGATTTAGGTCATGCCTGAATGGTCTAGTGGTTTTCCCTATTTTCTTCAATTTAAGTCTAAATTTGGCAATAAGGAGTTCATGATCTGAACCACAGTCAGCTCCCGGTCTTGTTTTTGCTGACCATCTTTGGCTGCAAAGAATATAATCTATCTGAAGACCACACTAAATAGAGAAATAATAGCCTGCAGTAAGTCCTTTCTTTCTTCTAACTACTTATGCAGCTAGAAAGCAGCAGAGCATTGGAACGTGGTCTGCCTGGTGCAGAAGCTCCTGCTACTGGCCCCTCTGGTATAATTCTGAGGAGCATTCTTCTTATCTAAGGGGCTTCCTCTGGAGGTGGAACTCCATCTCAGCTCCATCTGAGTAGTGAGGTTCTTATAGTCAAATGTGGAAAGTCATGGTTTGGAAAGATTCAATCAGCTTGGAACAGTTACAGAGACTGGGTCCAACTCTCAGAGAAGTAAGGTGTGAAGTGTTAAGTCACCCAGATATGACAAACTGAGTCTTTGATTTTAGTTAGCTGGGTGATCTTGGGCAAGTTATTTAATCTCATTGAGTCTCTGTTTCAAAATGAGGGTATTATTATACCCATTTCACAAGGTTATTTCAATAATTAAATGAAACAGTGTAGGCATAAAAATGCTTGACGTGAGTTCTCAATAAATGATAGCTATCATTATTGTTATTCCCATTACTATTATTGCAAAGTTTTTGGATTCAAAACTCTGAGTCTCAAGTCAGGGAGCTACTGGGTCTGTGACTGTGGGCAGGTCATTTAAAGTCTCACTCACTCTTCCTTTTTTGTGTGTCATCTATCACATATATACTGTTGGAGGTGTCAGGCACCGTGCTTGCTGGGAAGAGTGTTATGGCTCGGTCTTTGCCTAGAGGAGCTCGTAATCTAGTAGAGAAGACAGACATATACATAACAAAAATAACTCAATTACTATTCAAATTCTACTAAGCTAAGAAATATATAGCACCTTAGAGTCAGACAGACAGGGGTTCAATTTGTGGCTCTAAGTCTTCCTATCTTATGGGTCAAAGCAAGTCACTTCATCTTTTTAGGCCTCAGAGTCCTCAGTAGTAAAATAGACACAATGGTAGGTAATAGAAAATGCCTCAGAGTAGTTTTGAGCTTTGAATGAAATAATGCATACAAAGTTCATAGCATCAGTTCAGTTCAGTTCAGTTGCTCAGTTGTATCTGACTCTTTGTGACCCCGTGAATTGCAGCACGCCAGGCCTCCCTGTCCATCACCATCTCCCGGAGTTCACTTAAACTCACGTCCATCGAGTTGGTGATGCCATCCAGCCATCTCATCCTCTGTCGTCCCCTTTTCCTCCTGCCCCCAATCCCTCCCAGCATCCGAGTCTTTTCAAATGAGTCAACTCTTCGCATGAGGTGGCCAAAGTACTGGAGTTTCAGCTTTAGCATCATTCCTTCCAAAGAACACCCAGGGCTGATCTCCTTTAGAATGGACTCGTTGGATCTCCTTGAAGTCCAAGGGACTCTCAAGAGTCTTCTCCAACACCACAGTTCAAAAGCATCAATTCTTTGGCGGTCAGCTTTCTTCCTAGTCCAACTCTCGCATCCATGCATGACCACTGGAAAAACCATAGCCTTGACTAGACAGACCTTTGTTGGCAAAGTAATGTCTCTGCTTTTGAATATGCTATCTAGGTTGGTCATAACTTTCCTTCCAAGGAGTAAGTGTCTTTTAATTTCATGGCTGCAATCACCATCTGCAGTGATTTTGGAGCCCCCCCAAAATAAAGTCTGACACTGTTTCACCATCTATTTCCCATGAAGTGATGGGACCAGATGCCATGATCTTTGTTTTCTGAATGTTGGGCTTTAAGCCAACTTTTTCACTCTCCTCTTTCACTTTCATCAAGAGGCTTTTGAGATCCTCTTCACTTTCTGCCATAAGGGTGGTGTCATCTGCATATATGAGGTTATTGATATTTCTCCCGACAATCTTGATTCCAGCTTGTGCTTCTTCCAACCCAGCGTTTCTCATGATGTACTCTGCATATAAGTTAAATAAACAGGGTGACAATATACAGCCTTGCCGTACTCCTTTTCCTGTTTGGAACCAGTCTGTTGTTCCATGTCCAGTTCTAACTGTTGCTTCCTGACCTGCATACGGGTTTCTCAAGAGGCATAGTGCCTGGCATATATAAAGCAAAAATTTGAGAACTTTTTGCATGTGTGTAATGCCTCTATCCCTATCCTGCCTGCATATTACCACATGGGTGTTTCAGTATCAAATGGGATTTTCAAGCTGTGATCTAAAATACAAGTTGTTAATATTCACATTCCTGGACAAGAAGGCATACATAGAAATTGCTCAGCATCCACTATTATCTAAGCTAGTCATGTTAATAAATATTTGGTGATGCATGATTTTGAAGGTAGATTTTGTTCTGTTCTTCCTCTTGCCAATGGAACTCTGTTTCCAGGGCATTGTGCAACCAAGAGAAGGAAGCAGAAGCAGGGACTCCAAGAGCAGTTTCCAGGTGAGATTTGAGTAGGAGTAGCAGTTGGTTCCATGCAATTTATTTTCCAAGCAGCTTCTTTAACTATGTGCCTATCTCTTACTGCCAATTCCACATGTCACTTCCTACTGTCCTTTGCACAGGTATGGGCCATGACAGCATGGGAGATAAGGGAGATCTGAGTCCAAATGGAGAGGGTATTGTAGGAGAAATCTGAACTGCAAGGCTAGGAGTTGGTGATAGGTAGGGCTGGTGCTGCCATTAAGGAGTGTGGTGCGGTAGAGTTGGCCTGTCTCATCTCTTTTGCAGTTTACATGGATTCTTTCTATTGCTGTAATTCATTCACGAGCAAATGTGCTCAAAACATGTTTTGAACATCCACCATGGGCCCAGCACTGTGGTAGGTCTTGCAGATAAAGGAGTGAGTAAGATATCATCTCTGTTTTCCAAAAGCTTATGCCCAGATATGTGTGCATATATGTGTGTTAGTCACTCAGTTGTGTCCAACTCTGGGATCCTATGGACTGTAGCCCACCAGGCTCCTCTGTCCATGTAATTCTCCAGGCAAAAGTACTGGAGTTGGTATTCATTCCCTTCTCCAGGGGATCTTCCTGACCCAGGGACTGAACCTGAGTCTCCAGCATTGCTGGTGGATTCTTTACCATCTGAGCTACCAGCAAAACCCTATGCAGGGGTACCAAATTCAAATGCCTTATGGAGGCTGTCTTGGAGTAACATTAACTGCTGTGAAAAATAAAACCCAACATTTCAGTGGCTTTCACACAATAAGAATGTTTTACTCTCTAATGAAACAGTCCCAAATGGGTGTTCCTGGTGGGCAGCAGTTAGGTGGGGAAGTTTCTACCCAATCTTTCAGGAACCTAGGCTGATGAGGTTTTTCCATCTTCAACATGTGCCTTCCAGAATTGCCCTGAATATAAATATTCAGATGACAGATGAGGGAAGAGAGAGAAAACCTTGCATAGGAGTTTTTTATGGGCTGGGACCGGAAGTGATCTTCATCACATGTTATCAGAATTCATTGGCTAGTACTCAGTCACGTGGCCATACCTACCCACAAGGCAGGCAGCAAAATGTAATATAGCTCTGAGCTCAGGGAGAAGAGGAAAATGTTTGGTGATGGAATGTTACTCTCAGCCACAGGCATGTAATGGAAGGAGTGAGATAGAGTAGATCAGGACAGTGGTGGGCAGAGCAAGTGAGCACTCTGTAGGAGTGGATGCATCTCAGCTCAGAGAAGCATTGCAGTGTGAAAATGTTACCAGATCTTTAGTTTTTTCAGGACAAGACAAAAACCTGGATTTTTAAAGTGTGATTTCCCAGTGTGTAAACATTGGCAGTTAATTCAAAAATTTAAAGACATGGTGTTGGCAGTATTTTGCAGGACAAACTAATCAAACTGCAGGCCACTTTTAGCCCAGGGTTTGCCAGTTTGGGGCCTCAGGCTCATGATATGACTGGAAAGACCTAAATAAGCAATTCCAATTCAGTTTGGTTGGAGCTGGTGCTCTGCCCAGTTATTGGTTTAGTTGAATGACATTTACTGAGAATCTGATGTATACTGTGTTCTCTTCCAGGTGCTAGAGAGAAAGGTGTCAACAAGACAGACCCAGTCTCTACCTTCAAGGAGCTTACAGTCTACTGGGGATGGCAGATATTGAACTAAAACATACAAAAGAGGTTGTATGGTATACATGATAAAACGAAGTTGATGGGTATACATGATAAAGGAACACAGCCAGGAACCAAGGAGGCTTCCTAAAGAGTGAGAAGTTTAAGCTGACATATAAAGTGTGAGAGGCTTCCCTGGTGGCTCAGATGGTAAGAAGTCTGCCTGAAATGGAGGAGACCCAGGTTCAATCTCTGAGTCAGAAAGATCCCCTGGAGAAGGGAATGCCTACCCACTCCAATATTTTTGCCTGGAGAATTCCATGGACAGAGAAGCCTGCAGGGTTACAGTCCATGGGGTCGCAAAGAGTGGGCCGTGACTGAGTGACTTTCACCCACTCACTCATAAACTGTGAGAGGAGTTGTCCAGAAGTGTACTGAGGGGAAGTATGACCCAAGTGAGGGAAGCTACATGTGCAAAGGCCTGAGGTAAGAAAGAGGACATTGCACTTGAGGAACTCAAGGGATTCTACTGAGATTGATATTATATGAATATCAAAATACAAATCAAAATGATTTGAATAAAGCAAATCAAGGCTTTAAGAACTTAAATAGAAAGGCTTCTCTGGTGGCTCAGCCATAAAGAATTTGCCTGCCAATGCAGGAGACAAGGGTTTGGTCCTTGGCCTGGGAAGATCCCACGTGCTGTGAGCAAGTAAGCTCATGTACCACAACTATTGACTGTGCTCTAGAGCCCAGGAACTGCAACTCCCGAGCCTGCTGTCACACCTACTGAAGCCCATGTCACACCTACTGAAGCCCATGTCACACCTACTAAAGCCCACGTCACACTTACTAAAGCCCATGTGCCCTAGAGCCCGTGCTCCGCAACAAGAGAAGCCACCACACTGAGTAGCCTGCCCACCATAATGAAAAGTAGACCCCATTAGACACAGCGAGAGAAAAGCCTGTGCAGCAATGAAGATACAGCACAGCTAAGAAAGTAAAATAAATAAGATTATTTAAAAAGAACTTAAATTCAAACTCATTAACTAATTTTAGCATTCAAGGTTCAGCAAGTTATCCATGTAAAGATTAGATATCACGCTTTATGCTTGCCTTGAATAGAATCTAGACCTACATATAAACTTCAGGGTAATATACATCATTTAATATTGCTAAATATTCTGAGCTATCATGTCCAACCATTGCAAATACTGTGCTAATCTATGAGTACCTCTGGATTCATGAATTGAAACATGAAGGGAAGCAACAAAATGGCTGCTTGACATTATTAGGAAACACTGCTTCATTTTGTAAGAATGTATTGCATTTGTGTTATCTGAGAGGAAGGATGTGACGAGTCAACTAATTCGTTTTCTCTTACCTAAGTGAAATGCTGAAATCTCTGACTTCCAAGCAGTGTTTGTTTCCAAAATCAGCAGGGACATCAGAGACAATCCTTCAAGGCATTTGGAAGCAGTTGCCTCTTTAAAGATACTGAGCAAAAGATGCAGGGAGCATTTCCCTGGGGCTTGAATAGTGTTACTCATAAGAGCGCATCTTTAAGGGTATAGGCCCCCGTGTGCTGAAATTGAATGACAGATCTCAAGTGGTTTTAAGAGTTGTCCTAGTGTTCTTTAAAAATTTATTTTTCTGTGTTTGTGGGCTGTGTACACTGTGAGGACACAGCCCTAGGATGAGGACTCCTCTTTTTCCAGATCTAAGGGTGATACTTACTTACTAAGAAGCATCAGAGAATATGTAAGAAGAAGGCAGGGACCCAATCATGTGGAACTTCACAGGCCATGTTAACAAGTTTGGAATTTATCATAATGCAATGGGAGGTCACTGAAAGCTTTAAGCAGAATAATGACATAATCCAATTTGGATTTTTTAAAAACATCACTCTGAAGGTTGTGTGGAAGATCAGTTTGACTGAGGTGAGAGTAGATGTGAATGCTCAATCAACAGAGAATCGAATGAGCAGTTAGAAGGCCATCACCACTAACTGTGGTGATGCTTTTCTGTAGATGCATTAACTTTGATTGGGGTTCTGTATATGGGAGGACATGTTAATGTTCATTCTGGATTTGTTGTCAGTTGGGAAATAGGCTTAGCAGTTTTACATGAGAGAGAAGCTCCTCCTTAATATTCAAATATTTAGTCCAAAAGATTCTCCAGCTTTGGAGGAGATAGGGAGTTGAGGTGGGAGGAACTGTGTTACGCCCTAAGAAGAATGGTCAGTTCCATGAGATGAAATGGAGGTAAAGATGGTGAGATGAAAAGAGAGTGTGTGTGGATGTTAGGTGAGTAATAGCATCTGGGGAATGGGTGGGAGGAGGGTGTGTTTCCCAGGCCTCTCCAGTGGGTAAAAGATGTTGCAGGCTCTTTTGGCCATCTTCCCATGGACCTGGGATATTTTATTTGGAGGTGGTTGCCTCTGATCTCACTTATATTCCTTCTGGAAATTATTGTAAACATTAGGGAGAAGGATGTGGAGGAAGAGGATGCTATGTAATTGAACAGGATCCCCTGTGATTGAAAGTGTTCTTTCTCCAACCCTTGGAAATTCAATGCTAAGCAATTAACTTTGACAAAGATGATGAGTCACTTGACCATGCTTAACAGTGGTCAACTTTAAATTTCAGAATGACCTTTAATATTGCCTTTGCAATATTAAAGAAAGACCCAGACTGGCAGATTCTCCTTCTATGAGGTCTCCTCTATTTATCTCCTTTATCATTTCTTTTGCTGTTCAGGACATTATCATCTTTTGTGTCATATTGTAAGACGGGCTTGGGTTCTGCTGTAGTACCAGAGGGGATCTGAGTCTCAGCTGTCTTTGGAGAATTGATATCACCTTGATCCCCTGGAGAAGGGAAAGGCTACCCATTCCAATATTCTGGCCTGCAAAATTCCGTGGACTGTATAGTCTATGGGGTCGCGAAGAGTCAGACATGACTGAGCAACTTTCACTTTCACTTTACAAACCACACATTACTCATCTGTATAGTGAGAACAATGATAGGACCTATTTGAGGAAGAAGTGAGATCAGGTGGTTCAAGCACCGAACAAAATCAGTTCCCTTCCTTCCTGTACTATTATGAGGACAGGCAATAGATCAGAACTAGCACTTGGGTACCCAGACACTAGCAGAGGAATCATTTCCTCCTTCAGACCCTCCCTTCTTTGAGGCAATGACTGCTCTCTCTTGAGAGACATGTCCCTCATTTCATGAGTGTCAGGGCTTTGTGAATAGAGTCTACTCTTCCAGTCCAGATGTGTCTGACACTGTTGGTGTTCCATCCAATAACCATTTCCATCTTCCTTGATAATATAGCCTATGGCCATGTGCTCTGGGAAAGTGAGCCATATCCCCTGGTCTGGGGATAAACCAGAACTGGCCCAGCTCTGTCACTTACCTGATGGATAACCTTGTGAAAGTTGCATTACCTCTCTGAGTCTCAGTGCTGAATCTGGAAAGTGGGAGAAGGGAAGTGGATTATCCTTGGTATGCCAGGGGCCCTTGATAAATGTAACTGTCCTGATGCTTTCATAAACGTATGACTGCTTTGCCTTTAGTTAAGTCTACAGTGATGTGTTTCCAGCTATGCACATGAGTTCAGAGGCTGTGATTCATTCCAAACCATGCCTCTCACATTGTGATGTGCCCAAGAATCACCTGGGATCTTGCTTAATACAGATTTTGATTCAGCAAGGCTGGGATAAGGCCTAAGATTCTGCATTTCTAACAAGTTCCTAGATGATGCTACCACTGCTTTTCCATGGACCATGATTTGAACAACCAAGGTCTTTAACGACTGCAACAAGTGGAAATCCCATTGACAGAAGAGGGAGGAGGAAGCATGAGACTCATTCTGTCTTCTCCTGGCTTTGAGATTCTTATGCTGGCTTCTCTGGTTCCTGGCCCCAGTGCATGGGGTCTTTGTTTAGTCAACAAAAATGTTATTAGACCCTGAACCTTGGAAACCCCATGTCTCAAGGTCATCCAATCTAAGTAGAGCAATAAGGAGCCACAGGTGATGGCCTTGATTCTTCAAATCCGGTCAGTGCATTTCTGAGTGAAAGCTCCAAATCCGGTTAGTGCATTTCTGAGTGATGGCTCCGTATGAGTGGCAAATTGTTTTCTGAATTTGGGTCTCTGCTCAACTGCTTCAGGCAAACCTAACACTTCAAGCACAAGCAGTGTCTGTCTGCGTGTACTGAGGCACTCAAGGCCCTGGGAGGATGTTACTCCAATCAAGCGAGTTGCATTTAAGATGACACTTCTGATTGGTCCCTGCAAATAGCATCTGTGCCAAAATGGATGTGGAGGATGTGGCTGGAAATTCAGTCTTGTTGTGTGTGCCATCCAATGTCTCCAAGTGAAGTCATCTGGGCTGTAATAACAGACTTGCTGAAAAATGGCTGTAGACTGTAGGGGCTAAGCTGCTGGGCCTTGGGTTGGCAGGGGCTGCCTCTTCATCTGCCTGTCTGGGGCTCTCCTCTTCCTGGTGTCCAGCACATGCTTGGCAAGGAGTGGGTTCCAAAGTTAATGTCTGTGTCTTTTGATGTACTATCCTCCCTGATGCCCTTGCCCAATTTGGGGAATATTCTCTTCTCTGACTTTGTATCCCTCTCTATCTTCAAAACCCATCTTAGAAGTCCCTTCTTCCTGGAAGGGACTCCTCTTCCCCACCTCCACCTCCTCCTCCTCCTTCCTCATCACTGGTATCATCAACATCATTATCATAACTGCCATTCTAGCTACTGCTTTTATTATTATGATTAACCCATTTATTGCCATTACACCAGGTCCTGTGTGCTGAGTTAGGGGCTGTAACATTTGCCTCTCTCCACAATTGATTGTCACCTCTAGCTTACTGGGTCCCAGAAGAACAAAGTCACTTGACTGAGATCACAGAGTTAGAAAGTGTTGGAGCTGGGATCTGGGTTAAGTTTTTCTCTCTCCAGAGCTCTTGCTCTTAACCTTCATGTTACCTGTTTCCCAATCTTAGAAAGAAAAAGTGAGGTCCTGTTGTGCCAATTCCTAGGATTGTTCCTTCACTCCGTATCCCATCCAGACACTAGGTAATACAGCACTTAAACACTTGGCCTGTGGAGCCAAGTGACATACTGAGTTTAAATGCTGACTTTGCCACTTCCTAGGCAATTAACAGAGCAAACATCCGAACTTTTCTGGCTTTGGCTTTTTCATCTGTAGAACAGAGACAGCATATCTCTTAGGGTTTGTCTGGGGATTAGATGAGTCTAGTTCTAAAACAATTTTGGCACATGCCAGCTATTATTGTTATCCAGTTTTATTTCAATTGGATTTTACTGAGAAGTTACCTATTTTGTTCATTCAGTCATCAATTCAACACATATGTATTAACCACCTACCCTGTGTCAAATATATAGTCGGTGCTATAAATGTTCTTTAACCATTTCTCACTAATTGTGATCTAAAACAATTTGTTATAATCTTGTAGCCTCAGTTTCTTTCTCTGTTAGGTGGAAGTATTGAAGCCTGTCTCATAGGGTAATTTGGACAATTTGTTGCCTGATTAACGTTTGCTAGACAGAATATGAGTGAACATGTTTAGCAAAGCCTTACCTATAAATGGCATTCAGATTCAAGAAATATATTATCATTATTACTGCAACAAATCAAATCGATCCTCAAGGCTCATCTGTTTGGTTGGTGGAGTTCAGTCTGT
Organism: Bos taurus; assembly: GCF_002263795.3. Taxonomy (NCBI): domain Eukaryota; kingdom Metazoa; phylum Chordata; class Mammalia; order Artiodactyla; family Bovidae; genus Bos; species Bos taurus. The sequence continues at coordinate 17,734,886 of NC_037352.1, forward strand.
CTTCCCACTGGGATTTTAAAAGAACTCCACAGGCTAAAGAAAATTGAAGAAAGGCTCATTCTTGATCCTCAGAGATCTCCATCTGAGGTTGCTTTTGTGGGTACCCTAGCTGACAGTTGGTCCTCTGATCGCTGGAGGCGCTTGGGAATTAGCTATGCTCACCTAGCCTGCCCAGGCTCAAAGGAAGAGACTCCGGAAGTTGTTTTTTTTCTGGGTGGGGTCTTGATTCCTTAGGGTGGAGTGACTTGATTCCTTAGGGTCCAGGACTCTTCTCTTGAGGATAGCCTCCCCGCCCCTCACCGGGTGCTCCCAGTCTTAGGATACTCCCCTCTCTGCTCTTAGTGCTCCCTTCACTCTCGTTACACCTCTCTAAGATCACTTCAGCTTGATTCCTTGATGGGGCTGCATTTTTCCCCCAACAAAGTCCTTTTATTCCAGCATGGGTGGAGGCGGGGAAAGTATCGTGTTTTTTTTTTTTTTTTGCTGTGACAGTAACAAGGTGAAGAACACGATAAATCAGCATGCAAATTCCGGTCCATTGTAAACATAATACAAATGGCTTCTCTGTGTATCTTATTTTCTCTCCTAGAAAATCAGCTCCCACCTGTGGGCAGAGGAGTTCTAACATTGTTCTTAACTAAATTCTAGATATTTTCAGGCATTATCTCACTGAATCTTCAAAATCATACTGTTAGATAGGGACAGTTTTCATTTTCTTGATGAGGTTAGATAACCTGCCCAAAGTCACACATTCAAAAGGTAGTAGAGTTGGGGGAAAAAAAAGTTCTAGAGCTGGGCTCTGAATTCACACTGATCACTGCATTTCCTCATCTTCCGTCTCTTCTATTTCTTTTGTGACCTCTACAGCACCTAGTGTAATAGATTATAATAAATGCTGACAGAAAGAAGCACTTCACAGCAAAAGAAGTTTAAAACTTACCTAGTTGAAGTCTTGCATTCTTTAAAGCAAACAGGCTATGAGACAGCCTCTTTTATAGACCCCCTTAGACACAGCTCATGTGTTTATCAACCTTCTCTTCAGTGGCTTAACACCTAAGTCATGGGGGCATTTTCAATAAGGGAATAATATTGAGATTCAAAAATTATTTGTTACTACTTGGGAGCCTATCAACTGGGAGCCCCAGTGCTAAAATTCTTTGTATTTTCTCAAACCATTATTCTCTGGGAAGAAGTGCTGTTATTATTCCCAGCACATAGATATGAAACTTAAGTTCAGAGACATTAAAAGAGATATGCTCAGAGCCACTCAGCTAGAAAGTGGTAGTGATGGGATGTATACCCAGGTCTATCCGAACCCAAGGACTGCAAGGAGATTAAACCAGTCAATCCTAAAAGAAATCAGTCCTAAATATTCATTAGAAGATTTTAGTCTGGGTTCTGTAAACCTGAAGCTGAAGCTCCAATACTTTGGCTACCTGATGGGAAAAGGGGACTCACTGGAAAAGACCCTGATTCTGGGAAAGATTTAAGGAAGGAGGAGAAGAGGATGAGAGAAGATGAGATAGTTGGATGGCATCACCGACTTGATGGACATATTTGAGCAGACTCTGGGAGTTGGTGATGGACAGGGAAGTCTGGTGTGCTGCAGTCCATGGGGTTGCAAAGAGTTGGACACGACTGAGTGACTGAACTGACCTGAACTGATCCAAACTCAAAAGCTGAGTTCTTATTTTGTTATGCTAACCCTCTGGATGAAGACATCCAGCATAAAAACATCAAATTTCCGATATTCAGTGGTGCAACCTAAGAATCACTCCACTCACTTGGAATCCAAACATGAGGAAGTGAGGAGGATTGAACTTGTGTGATATTTCTCTACAGAACTCCACTATAAAATGCATAATATAAGGTCTCAGACTAATATACTGTTGCTGAACACTTGGAATATAGGGGAAGTAGCTTCTTTGATACTTAATTTTATGTGTCAACTTGACTGAGCCATGGGGGTGCCCAGACATTAGGTTAAACACTTCTGGGTGAGTCTGTGAAGGTGTTTTTGTATGAGATTAGCATTTGAATAATAAGACAGTAGAGCAGAATGCCCTCCCCAAAGTAGGTGGGCCTCATCCAATCTGCTGAAAGCCTGAGTAAATAATTGAGTAAGAAAGAAAGCATCCTTTCTACTGGGCTGTCTTTGAGCTGGGACACCAGTCTTCTGCCTCTGGATTCAGATTAAAAATTATACAATCAACCCTCAGACTTGGACTGGAACTTAAATCACTGAGTTTTATGGATCTCCAGTTTGCCAATGGCTTATCTTAAAATTTTTATCTTTCATAATCATGTGAGCCAATTCTTTATCATAAATATCTATCAGTTCAGTTCAATTCAGTTCAGTCACTCAGTCGTGTCTGACTCTTTGTGACCCCATGAATTGCTGCATGCCAGGCCTCCCTGTCCATCACCAACTCCTGGAGTTCACTCAAACTCAAGTCCATCGTGTCGGTCATGCCATCCAGCCATCTCATCCTCTGTCATCCCCTTCTCCTCCTGCCCCCAATCCCTCCCAGCATCAGAGTCTTTTCCAATGAATCAACTCTTCACATGAGGTTGCTGAAGTATTGGAGTTTCAGCTTTGGCATCAGTCCTTCAATGAACAACCTGGACTCATCTCCTTTAGGATGGACTGGTTGGATCTCCTTGCAGTCCAATGGACTCTCAAGAGTCTTCTCCAACACTACAGTTCAAAAGCATCAATTCTTCGGTGCTCAGCTTTCTTCATAGTCCAACTCTCGCATCCATACATGACCACTGGAAAAACCATAGCCTTGACTAGACGGACCTTTGTTGGCAAAGTAATGTCTCTGCTTTTGAATATGCTATCTAGGTTGGTCATAACTTTCCTTCCAAGGAGTTCAGTTCAGTTCAGTTCAGTCCAGTTGCTCAGTCATGTCCGATTCTTTGTGACCCCATTAATAGCAGCACGCCAGACCTCCCTGTCCATCACCATCTCCCAGAGTTCACTCAAACTCACGTCCATTGAGTCAGTGATGCCATCCAGCCATCTCATCCTCTGTTGTCCCCTTTTCCTCCTTCCCCCAATCCCTCCCAGCATCAGAGTCTTTTCCAGTGAGTCAACTCTTCACATGAGGTGGCCAAAGTACTGGAGTTTCAGCTTTAGCATCATTCCTTCCAAAGAACACCCAGGGCTGATCTCCTTTAGAATGAACTGGTTGGCTCTCCTTGCAGTCCAAGGGACTCTCAAGAGTCTTCTCTAACACCACAGTTCAAAAGCATCAATTCTTCGGCGCTCAGCTTTCTTCACAGTCCAACTCTCACATCCATACATGACCACAGGAAAAACCATAGCCTTTACTAGACGGACCTTTGTTGGCAAAGTAATGTCTCTGCTTTTCAATATGCTATCTAGGTTGGTCATAACTTTCCTTCCAAGGAGTAAGCGTCTTTTAATTTCATGGCTGCAATCACCATCTGCAGTGATTTTGGAGCCCCCCAAAAATAAAGTCTGACACTGTTTCCACTGTTTCCCCATCTATTTCTCATGAAGTGATGGGACCAGATGCCATGATCTTCATTTTCTGAATGTTGAGCTTTAAGCCAACTTTTTCACTCTCCTCTTTCACTTTCATCAAGAAGCTTTTGAGTTGCTCTTCACTTTCTGCCATAAGGATGGTGTCATCTGCATAACTGAGGTTATTGTTATTTCTCCCAGCAATCTTGATTCCAGCTTGTGCTTCTTCCAGCTCAGCGTTTCTCATGATGTGCTCTGCATATAAGTTAAATAAGCAGGGTGATGATATACAACCTTGATGTACTCCTTTTCCTATTTGGAACCATTCTGTTGTTCTATGTCCAGTTCTAACTGTTGCTTCCTGGCCTGCATATAGGTTTCTCAAAAGGCAGGTCAGGTGGTCTGGTATTCCCATCTCTTTCAGAATTTTCCACAGTTGATTGTGATTCACACAGTCAAAGGCTTTGACATAGTCAATACAGCATAAATAGATGTTTTTCTGGAACTCTCTTGCTTTTTCCATGATCCAGCAGATGTTGGCAATTTGATCTCTGGTTCCTCTGCCTTTTCTAAAACCAGCTTGAACATCTGGAAGTTCACAGTTCACATATTGCTGAAGCCTGGCTTGGAGAATTTTGAGCATTCCTTTACTAGCATGTGAGATGAGTGCAATTGTGCAGTAGTTTGAGCATTCTTTGGCATTGCCTTTCTTTGGGATTGGAATAAAACCTGACCTTTTCTAGTCCTGTGGCCACTGCTGAGTTTTCCAAATGTGCTGGCATATTGAGTGCAGCACTTTCACAGCATCATCTTTTAGGATTTGAAATAGTTCAACTGGTATCCATATCTATCTCCTATTGATTCTATTTCTCTGAGAACCCAGACTAATACAGCTACCTCCACGTTTGCAATATGCATTGCACTTCCTGGTACTCATGGTTGTTATGGTGAGTTCTCATCTGCCTGCCCATTTAAGGAAACATCTCAGTTTCTTAAATGTTGTTTAGAAGAACTTGGCCATGGTGTCTCTTTGCTGTTAATTTGAGCAAGATGGGAAATAGCTTGGGTCTGAGTGGTTTCTAACCAGTGACAACAGATATTCACAGAAAGCAGAATCTTCTTTGAATTGGTGTTTTGATAATAACATTAAACCCAAATCCTAAGGTAGAAAGAGGAGCTTTAGTGTGGGCAATAAGTGTTGTTGTGGAGAGATTCTGCATAAATGGATGGTGGAGCTTCTGACAGTATCTGAAGAATTAGAACTGGTTACCCTGAGGTCACTGGAGCTGTCACCTGCTTCTCCCTGAGCTCTAGGGATTAGAGGAAGGACATCTTCTCAGAGTATACTTACACTTTTATTTAATAAAATACCAAATATAAAAGGGATTAAGAAATCCCTTTCCTATTATAAATACCTCCTCTCTGAAGGGTTCTTCTCTTCTTCCTTTGGAGGATGTAGTGGCATGATGAAGTCACCTCTGACTTGCTTAAGAGAACACACTGTTAAATATTAGGGAATTTTAGAAGGAGTTGTTAAACTGTTGGTAGCTTAAAATTAGCCATGGTGAGATTATTTACATCAATGACATCTTCAAATGTTATAAATCAGGGTCTGTTTGTTTTCTGAGAGCCAGTTTACCTGCATACTGGTCATAACACCCACAGTTGATGTTTGTGGGTTTTGTCTGTTCTTTTGCCTCCCCTTGGAGAAGGCAATGGCACCCCACTCCAGTACTCTTGCCTGGAAAATCCTATGGATGGAGGAGCCTGGTAGGCTGCAGTCCACGGGGTCACTAAGAGTCAGGCACGACTGAGCGACTTCACTTTCACTTTTCACTGTCATGCACTGGAGAAGGAAACGGCAACCCACTCCATTGTTCTTGCCTGGAGAATCCCAGGGACAGAGGAGCCTGGTGGGCTGCCGTCTGTGGGGTCGCACAGAGTCAGACACGACTGAAGCAACTTAGCAGCAGCAGCAGTTGCCTCCCCTGGTAACAGCAGATTTCTTTTGAGGAATTACTCCTCCCTCAATTCAGGCCAGTGGTTTGAGTGGGACTGATTATATTCCCCAGGTCAGAGTGAACATGTGATCTAGTTTGGCCAGCCAGAGCATTTCATTCTGCTTGCCACAAAGAGTTCATAAATGAACACATGACTCACAGCCAATCAGAGCTAATTATGAAGCTTTGGCAGCATCTCTAGGGAAGTGAGGTCTCCCAGGAGGTGCAGTGGTAAAAAATCCATCTGCAATGTAGAAGACCCAAGAGACACGGGTTTGATCTCTGGGTTGGGAAGATTCCCTGGAGTAGGAAATGGCAACAACGCCAGTATTGTTGTCTGGAAAATCCCATGGACAGAGGAGCCTGGGGGTCACGAGTCAGACACTACTGAGCGCACACCCAGCAGCAGGTAGGGAAGGGAAGTCTTACTGCTATGAAGGATAGAAGCTGTAGGATCATAGAGCACAGGAGAGGGAATCAGGAGAACAAGATGCCAAGAAATGGATAGATAACCAGGGCCTGATGACATGGGTTGAACTACTGCAAGCTATGCTGGAAGCCAAATATCCATAAACTTTGTAATTGCTGAGGCAATAATTCTGACTCTGTCTCCATCTTTGTTTGGCTTAAATCAGGGTATGTTGGATTTTCCATCCTTTGTAAGCTACAAGTTGTAAGAGAAAAAGTCCCATTTATTTCAGGATTCTTAACAGCTTTCATGCTCTGGATCAAATTCCAACAGAGAAGGCAAGAAAATCTAATGGAGTGTCCAGTAGAGGGAAAGGAAGAAGAGTTTTTTCCTCCAATTCTACTTGGGTTTAATGACACATGCTATGGTTTTCAGCCCTCCTCTCCTCCACATCTGTACAATTCAAGAACCAGTTTTAGTATTTTACGCTGTGTGAACTTGGACAGTTGCTAAACTTCTTTGAATGTCAGTTCCTTCATCTGAAAAGCCAATATATTAATGTTGAACTCTCATGGTTGATTTGAAAATTAAATGAGACCATTCTTAAAAATGTATAGTGTTTGCAGAATAATAATATATCACTGTAATTATCAATTAAAAAATATAGTCGTCTAAGGCCTATATTTCACGTTTTACAATGGAACGTCTATGGAAAAACATTTCTCAAGTTCCAAGACTCTGACTTCGTGTTTGGACCACAAGTGGTCCAAAGATTGTGCAACTGAAAATTGAAGGTTTGAGGTGACTTGAATATTTTAGAAATAGAAGGGATCATAAAGTTCTTCTGGATCCAGCCCTGAGGGTGGGTTCTATGTTATTTCATTCACCTCAAATCCCTAGTACCAGTTGTATTGTGAAGTTCCAGAACTGTTTGTCAAAGGAACAACCCCCTCTTACTTTATCACTGGGAAAATAAACTATGAGAAGATGAACTTTTGTGTTACAGTGTTTTCACCGTATAGTGTACGAAGGGGAGAAAGATATTAAACATCACTTTAAAACCTGGCATTGGAATTTTTCCTGAGAAAACAACTGCCATTGGTGAGCCCAGTGGTGTAGATAAATGCTATCTAATAGAAATACAATTTAGGTTACATACAAAGTTTTAAATTTTCTAGTAACCACATCAAAAATTAAAAAAAAAGTGAAATAATTTAATTTAATATATCCAAATATTATCATATTAAAATTATCAATGATATCTTTGCATTCTTTTTGTGTATGAAGTTTTTGAAATTTAGTGTGTTTTCTACATTTATGGCAAATCTTCATTTGGACTGGCCACATTTCAAGTGTTCAGTAGTTGTATGTGGCTACTGGCTAACATTTTGGATGGGATTTGTTAGGCTGTTTTGCAAGATATAAGGAGGGTGAGTGTGAAGGGCATCTAAATGCAGAATGTTCCAGAAAAGTGGCAGAAGGATATGTGCTTCTACATAGCATCTTGAAATACCTCTCTTGGTGCATGTGTTAGTTGCTCAGTTGTGTCCAACTCCGCAAGCCCATGGACTGTAGCCTGCAAGGTTCCTTTGCCCATGGACTTATCCAGGCAAGAATACTGGTGTGAGTTGTCATTTCCTTCTACAGAGGATCTTCCTGACCCAGAGATTGAACCTGGGTCTCCTGCACTGCAGCAGATTCTTTACCATCTGAGCCACAGGCCCCAAACTCCCTCTATGGGAACCTCCAAATATTATAGGACAGTCAAACAATCCCTTTTGTATCAGTGAGACTGGTTTTCTAATGTGAAAACTGGAGAAAAGCTTGAGTTTCCCAGTGGGCACAATGTGGTCTGTCAGAGGAACCTATGAAGTTATATTGCCCTGGAATTCAGAGTATTTGGAAGTGCTTTGGGAAGGAGTAAAATTCATTGAGAAATAGTGGCTCAATGCAACCTTATTTAGCTCTCACAGCTGGTGATGGGACCATGTAAATAGCAACAAGTGTTGAATGCATGAATAAGGGGATTGCAAGAACAAGGGAAAGTTGAGTCTGAGATATTTGTGACGAGTCTTGGAGAATAGGACGATATAGAAGGGAAGCAGGCCTTGGGGAACAGAATGATATAGAGAGGAGGGGACAATGTGTGTGAAGGGTCAGAGGTAAGAGAGGGCAGGGAACACTCTAGAAATTTCAAGGACTTCTCTGTGGTGGGAATGTATGAGAGGATGGTAGTCAGAGAGGAAGTCAGGAGGGCAGAGGGCAGATCTTGAAGGGCCAGTGGGTCATGTGAAGAGTTTGGATTCTCTCCAAGGCTATGAGAAGAGTTTATATTCCATCTTAAGGTGATGACATAGAATATATATATATATATATTTAAAAGACCACTGAGAATGTGGGGAATTGTCAGAGCAGCTAGGATGGAAGGAAAGCGGTCAATCAGAAAATTGAAGTCATCCAGATGGGAAGTGATGGTGTCCTCATCTACTGCAGGAATGGTAGAGACGGACAAAAAGTTTCTAGAGATGATCTAGAGGAAGAATGGACAAAACTTGGTGACTGGTTTGTGAATGCACATGCCAGAGTGGAATAATGTGTGGGCTATGGACTGGAGGGGCATAAGACACAAGGAGGAACCCAGGATAATTTCCAGATTTCTAGATTGGACAATGGTATAGAAGATGATGCCATTTACCTCTTAGAGTAGAGCAAATATCCACTCTGGAATGAACACTGAGGAACACTGACAATGATGGCATTTTTCCAAATCCCTAAATCAAGATGCCAGATTTCTGAGGAAGGGAAAGAATAACTGAAATAAAGTTTCTTCTAGAAATTCCAGACAGGCCACTGGCTTGCAGAATTGTAAAAATTGAATTTCCTTTATCAGCCTCAATTTTTTTTCCATTTGCAAAATGAAAATAATAACTCTTGCTTTTATAAGGGTGCTGACAGAATAAAATGAAATGATAGATGTTAAGGTCTTTTCAAAGTAAAGCATTCAATTATTATTATTGTTATGTTTATCGGAAAGGGTTGGAAAGTCCTCATTATTGTTATTGAAAACCAAGCTAGTGGCCCTGGGCCAGTGGATTATACAGATAATTATTCCAAAAGAAATTTGCATCAGAGACAATAACCCTGAGTTCTGGAAGCTTAAAATAGTCCCAGACATGCAACCCATTCATTCATACATTTGTTCATTCATTTGGTTGTTCAGCATTTATTGAGTACCTACGATGTGCCAGTCATTGTGTTGGGTACTGGGGGACTACTAACAAAGCAAACTCTTCTTCCTGTTAATAATAAGAATAGAGGATATGTCCCTAAGTAACTCTAATTACACACATTTAAAAAGTTTGTTTCTATCTGTAGAATGCTGCTGCTAAGTCACTTCAGTCGTGTCCGACTCTGTGTGACCCCATTGATGGAAGACCACCAGGCTCCCCTGTCCTTGGGATTCTCCAGGCAAGAACACTGGAGTGGGTTGCCATTTCCTTCTCCAATGCATGAAAGTGAAAAGTGAAAGTGAAGTCGCTCAGTCGTGTCCGACCCTCAGTGACCCCACGGACTACAGCCTTCCAGGCTTCTCCGTCCATGGGATTTTCCAGGCAGGAGTACTGGAGTGGGGTGCCATTGCCTTCTCCGATCTGTAGAGTATTTTTATACATTAGTCAATGCTTTTAGAAAAATCCTCTGCAGTGACCATCATTATCCCCATGTTGTTGATTAAGGCATAGATAGTTCAGCTGCCCTGGCTGAGGCTGCTACCCAGGAGACCCAGAACTCAAACCAGGAACTTCTTCATCCATGTTCAATGCCGATGGTGGGTGACTTGAAATACTATTAACAGCTAAGATTATTTGAAAGTTTTCTTTGTGCAAGATGCTATCCTGACTGGAAGTATGTTATTTTAGTCAGTTCTCTTGGTACCAAAGGAGTTAATGTTATCTCTGTTTTAGGTAGGCACACACCATATTTGTACATGCATATACATACTGGCATATACACAACTGACTGAGCATATGCCAAGGCAAGCACTTCACATGTATCGCATTGTTTAATTTTTACAACAACCCAAGGGAGTTGGCACTTTGTTATCTTTATACTTTGGATGGGAGCAATGACACTCAGAGAGGTTAAATAACTTGCCTGAGTTCACACAGTGAGAGTTCAAAAGACAGTCATTTAGTGGTTGACTTAAAAAGGTAGGGGAAGGCTTTCAAACCCACAGATGTGAATATGCATCAGGTGGATATAGGTAATAAATAAATAAAATATCTTAGTAAAGCATGAGACAGTGGGCAGGGCTGACCTGTGGCAAATATTTTGAAGTCTGAACACTGGCTTTCCGCTGCCATCTGGAAATGATATCATTCTCTAATTTCTGTACTCAGTGATCTGGGGACCCTCCTGTCCACTGTCAGCTCCCAGAGGACCCTAGGGCATATTCCTCCCCCATCTCTGGATAAAATGGAGCCATCAGTGTCTCATGACATAGAGTCAGTTCTCTGCTGTGAAAATGAGAAAATGTTCCTTAATTTCACTGACCTCAGTTCCCTTCTTGGTAAGATGGGCTTACTAATATTGTTTATGGTTATTATGAGGTGTATCTGAGATAAGGCATTAGCAATGCTTAACACAGTGTGTGGCACAAGAAAGCTCTCAGAAATGGTGAATATTATTATGGATAGTACCTCCTAGGTTAATTCCCCACAAGCTTTTCCTTTATGGCAATTTTGAAGTCACAGCAATTCATTTGTAGGTGGAATATCTATCTCTCAAATCCCTGGAGCAGCCAAGTTCATTTTATTCATTTGGTCCACTTTATCGTAGGAATTGGATTCTCCAGATGCTGAATCAAATCCTGAAATCCAGTAGATTAATACTACAAAAGTATATTTCTTGCTCATATATTGGCCTAACATAGGTATTCCTAGTCACTGAGATGATTGTGCATGGGATGATTCCTGGCCCAGATTCTTTTCATCTTCAGGCTCTTTTCTCTCATCTAGGGCCTTGGAGTCTCCTGTATCCACTCAGAGGATGGGGGAGAGAACATGAAGCAGAAGTAGATGTTTTTCTGGAACTCTCTTTTTCTATGATCCAATGCATGTTGGCAATTTGATCTCGGTTCCTCTGCTTTTTCTAAATCCAACTTATGCATCTGCTGCTGCTGCTGCTGCTAAGTCGCTTCAGTCCTGTCTGACTCTGTGTGACCCCATAGACGGCAGCCTACCAGGCTCCCCTGTCCTTGGGATTTTCCAGGCAAGAACACTGGAGTGGGTTGCCATTTCCTTCTCCAATGCATTAAAGTGAAAAGGGAAAGGGAAGTCGCTCAGTCGTGTTTGACTCTTAGCAACCCCATGGACTACAGCCCACCAGGCTCCTCCATCCATGGGATTTTCCAGGCAAGAATACTGGAGTGGGGTGCCATTGCCTTCTCCACTTATGCATCTGGAAGTTCTCAGTTCACATACTGCTGAAGCCTCACTTGGAGGATTTTGAGCATTACCTTGCTAGTATGTGAAATAAGTGCGATTGTACAGTAGTTTGAACACTTTTTGGCATTGCCTTTCTTTGGGATTGGAATGAAGCTGACATTTTCCAGTCCTGTGACCACTGCTGAGTTTTCTAAATTTGCTGACATTTTGAATGCAGCACTGTAATAGTATCATCATTTAGGATTTTAAATAGCTCAGCTGGAATTCCTCGGTCCATGGAATTCTTTAGGCAAGAAAACTGGAGTGGTTAGCCACTCCTTTCTCCAGGAGATCTTCCTGACCCAGGGATCAAACCCAGGTCTCCTGCATTGCAGGTGGATTCTTTAATATCTGAGCTACCAGCGGAACCTGATAAATATCCAGCAACTATTTATTGAGGGCCTACTGTGTGCTATGTACCTTGCTTTACATGTTGATCTTGTTTTTTAGCCTCACAAAATCCTGCCAAGTAGGCATCAGTTTGTACCATTTTATGTTGAGAAAATTAAGGCCTAGTTGTATAAGGTGACTTTCCCAAGGACACACAGCTGGTGTGTGGCTGAACTGGGTCTTGGGATTGACTTCTGTTTTTGACCCCAGGGTTCTAGTTCTTTCCACTGGTGTTTGGAAAGAAGCCCTTATCTAAGATTTCTTTAAACACAGGACAGATTTCATCTTGGACATCCTAACCCCAGATGCCGTCCCCTGAAGAGGGGACCGCTCTGGAGCAAGTGGGGATTTCTAGCAACCAAGGAAAGATGGAATAGTTGGGGTTTTTTTCAGACCAGACTCTGCTTCTGGGTTCAGTTTCTCTCCTAATCTAACCTCTGTTACATGCCAAGCAGTGACTAAGCCATTGACTCATTTCTATTACGGCCTGAGGAGTCAGGCTCTGAGGAAATCTGCAGTGCCCAGAAGTCAGCTCACATCTGGGCCCAACGTTCTGGCCCACCTTTGGGTGTTTGAGGTGGAGGTACCTGGGAGTACCATTTGGAGTGATTTTCCACACCTTGCACAATCAGCATTCATTGGTACCCTTTGCAGGTCATTGTGTTGGCAGGTTTTTGTTTTGTTTTAAATCTTATTTCAAATCTCTGTTTAGTCTTTAAATAGTTTATATCTCCTGCATTGTCAGGGGGGTTCTTTACCACTACTGCCACCTGGGAATCCCCAACAGTTTAGGTAACAGAAATTCTTACAGTTTTTTAAATTCAGTTAGCCTTATACTGCTAATTCTAACAATAACACTAATACCACAACAGTCAATGTTTATTAAGTACTTATTATGTACCAGGCTCTTAAGCTAGTCATTATTCTGTTTCATCTGTACAACTCTCTGAGGGGAGTTCTAATATTATCCCCGTTTTGAAGAAGAGGAGACTGCGTTTCAGAAAGTTTAAATAATATATCCAAAGTCATGGGATTAGAGTTGGGTTACAGACCTGAAGAGACTAGCTCCAGATCCCATTCTTGACTGAAAGGTCTAAACTGAGGAACATTCAAGATTTTAATAATGTGCTTTTATTGTCTGCTTCTTGAAAAAAAAAATCATGAGGAAGCTGAGGGTCAGAGAGCCTCAGAGATGAACTTGACTTGAACTCTAAGAATAGTCACTAGATGTGTTGGTTATCTATTGCTGTGTAACAAGTTACTCCAAAACTTTGCAACTTAAAACAACAGACATTTGTTGTCTCACAGTTTTGATGTGTCAGGAATTGTGGGTCAGCTAGTCAGTGGTTCTGGCTCAGGGTCTCCTGTGTGCCTGGGGCTGCACTCAGCTGAAGGCTTAAGTAGAGAGGCTTTGTTTCCCTGCTCAGTCCTGTGGTTGTTGGCAGCCTCAGTTCTCGGCTGGCTATTGAATGGGAATCTCACTCCTTTGCCACGTGGACCTCTCTACAGGGTGCCTGAGTGTCCTCATAGTACAGCACCCAGATTCTTCAGAGTGGGTGACCCAAGAGAAACAGCAAGCCCAGACAAAAGTCAAAGTATCATCTATATCTAATTTGGAAGTGACCAGGTTACCATTATTTACCATCAATAAATATTGATGGTAATATTTCTGTCATTATTCTGTCATTATATAGGCCACACAGACCAACACTGGTACATTATCAGAGGGGACTGTAGAGGGTGTGAATACCTGGAGGTGAGGATCATTAAATGCCATCTTGGAAGTTAGCTATCACCCCAGGGACTGGACTCCTATCACGTACCAGACATTTTGTGCCAGATACTTTACCAGATTTACTTTTCTTAGAGGTCAGAAGAAAATGATTTAGGTTCTGAGTCCCTCACTCTGGGTGAGTCATGGCTCATTCTGGCTCTCTGTTTTTCTCCTTGAGCCCTACCTGGGCAGCATAGTGAAGAGACTATGACCACAGGCATTGGTGTTCACCTGTATGCAAATCCTGGTTCTAGCCTCATTATTTCTGTGACCCTGTAATTATTAGGTATTAATCTAGGTATTTAACCCTGTACGTGTCAATTTACCCTTCCTTAAAACAGAGATAATTAGAGTAGCTCCCAGGGGTGTTGTGAGAATCAAATGAGGTAATGATAGAAAAGATAATGTATGAAAAGAATGTTCTTGTTCTTAACATAGGTGTCCATAATAAGTTTGAGCTGTTACATTTTAAGTGAGAGTGTCAAACTCAGATCTCTCCGGCCATAATCTGAGCCTCATGGTCACCCAGAATTGTTCTGTCACTAAAATAAAACATGTGAACACCACCTTGCACTCAGGTCACACCCTCTTGTCCTTGAAGTTTTTATTCAGTTACTCCTACTAAAGCTGGCTGTTGGCTCTTCAATATTTTTATGCTTATCAACTTCCACTTGTCTTCACTTCCTCCCCTGTCAAGTCCAGGAAGCATAGTCCATCATTTGAGCTACTTTCTTAAAGATTCATTTATTTGACTGTGTTGGGTCTTAGTCGTGGCACGAGGGATCTTCGTTGTGACCTGTGGGCTTCTCTGCAGTTGTAGTATGCAGGCTTACTTGCCCCACAGCATGTGAGAGCTTAGTTCCCTGACCAGGGATCAAACATGCATCCTCTGTGTTAGAAGGCATATTCTTAACTACTGGATCGCCCGGGAAGTCCCTGAGCTACTTTCTTAGCAATATCTTCAACCTCTTGCTTCATTCTCTCTCTCTTGTACCATTGGTGAATTCCCCATCTTTCTGACTACCTGCACATACGTCTGTTCTGGTGAGCTGTCTTGGATTAAATCCTATAAAGTTCTTTGTTGGCACCACTATAATTCAAGAGATCCACTTTCAGCATAGCCTAGAATTCCTTTTCTGTTACTATAGTCAACACTCTTATTTCCAACTTTTTAAACTTGTCTTAAACCTCCTTCCCTACCACCATTTTCCCACTTCTTTTTCCTTTTGTCCTTTCTTTCACCAAATACTTATCGAGCATCTAATATGTGGCAGATATATTTACAGAGAAGTCCATGGGCAGAGGAGCCTCTAGGGCTACAGTTCATGGGGTTGCAAAGAAGTGGACATGACTGAAGCGACATAGCATGCACGGAGAATTAGCAGTGACCAAAACAAGAAGGGTATGGCTCCTGCATTCTAAAAGTTTCACAGAGAAAATACAAGCCATCAGATGGGCACTTCGTATCTTTACTTCCTGTTTTAACAGGAAGTTGTAGTTATAGCCACCATTAGATTTATATGGTTATAGACACCATCCTCTTCATCTTCTTCCTTCTCTTCTTCTTCACCCTCAATATCATCATCACAATCTCTTTTATTAATGCCAACTATGTGTCAGAGACTGTTTTAAATAATTTACGTTCATTAACCCATTTAATACATTACATATATTAACTCACAGCAGGTATTCATATCATCTCCAAAAACACATGAGGAAATAAAGCCCAGAGAGAGGTTAAGTAACTTGCACAAGACACACTGCATTTAGTGTGAAAAAACCACCACAAAATTGTAAAGTAATTAGCCTCCAATTAAAATAAATTAATTAACTAAAAAAAAGAAAACTCATCCTCTACTCTTACAATGGAAGACATGTTATATTCCTGGTTGAAGGTTAATCTATTTATACTTGTGGATCAAGGGTTGCCAGATTTAGCAAATAAAAATATAGAATGTCCATTTAAATTTGAATTTCAAATGTCCCATGTAAAATTTGGGGCATATTTATATTAAAAATTATGTATTGCTTATCTGAAATTCAGAGTTACCTGGGCTATATTTTATCTGGAAACCCTATCTGGACCCCAGGACCTCTCCTCAAGGGATTTCACTACATCAGGTACTTACCACTCCCATCCCTCTGAGAGTGTCTTGGTTGCTTTGCACCTCTGTGTCGGGTGGCTGATAGTACTCTGGGAGTGATGTGATGGAACATGAACAAAACACTTTGAGGCTGCCCTTTGGGACAGTGTGCCTGAGGAGGGAAGAGTTTAGAGGCAAAGAGATCAGGTATGGTAATGATTTGGGTACCTGACGATCCTATTATAGAGAATCAAGGCTTGTCTACCCCAGGACCCCAGGAGCTGGAGGAGGGAGGAACCCGAAGTCTTCCTTATCAACGAGGTGCAAACAGGGGCTTCCATTTCCTCTTTAGTGCTCCTGGGCAGAAAGCAGTACCTTCAATGAGAAACGAGGTCAGCAGGGTGGAGGGAAACTCTCTCTGGCTCTTTATTGAATCCAATCATTTACATCTCATTGAATCCAATCAAATTAGCCACTTATGACATTAAAATGGCAAAAGAGGGATTGTATCATGCAGTGCTAATTCAATAGGAAAGAGGGGCTGACTGAGAGCACAGTGTCATAAGACTCTGACACCCACTTTCAAGAGGTAGAAGTCTGATGGCCTCCCATGCCCACAGGGGTCATGATGACCTTCCTCAGTTTTGCTAGATGCCAGGCATTGGTAAAGGGGAGGAAAACGGAAGTCCTGAGCCCTGCAGAGATACAGGCTGGGGAGCCCTGCAGAGATACAGGCTGGGGAGATACAAAAGAGGAATGGTGAAATGGTACCTTCAGGGAGAGATAATTTCAAGATACAGTGTTGGCTGGGACTTGGAGTCAGACTCCAGAGCTTACCAAACTCTGTGACTTTGGGCGAGTTACTTGACTTTTCCGATGCTTAGTTTCCTTATTCGTTAAATGGAGGTTGGTAATATTTGCCAAGGCAATGTTTCCCACATTTAATCCTTTTCTTTACATTGAAGAGAAATACTCCATTTGGCTGTCTTTAACACCTCTTCAATACTTGCAAGAACTCTCTGATACTTTCTTGGGAGCTAGAGTGTTAAGGTATGGTTGAAAGTTGGAATCATCCAGGCTTGCATTCGAATCTCCCTGCCATCCTTAATAGCTGTGTGATCTTGAATAAAGAGGCTTAATCATTTTGTGCATCAATTTCCTCAAGTGTAAAACAGGAATAACCATACTCACCTAATAAGTTTGTTATTGAACATAAACAATTTCATGAATGTGAAATGCTTAGTACAGAGCCTGGCTGATATGAAACTGTACATACTAGTGATTCCCCTCCTTCTTCTCCTTTTCCTCTTCCCTTCTCCTCCTTCTCTTCTTCATTTCACTCTTTTCTCTGCCACTTCCTTTCCCAGAACTTAATGCCCTCTGCACTCTACCCATTATGACAATTTGTCCACCCCAACTATACCATGTTTTCCCTTGCCTCGGGGCCTTTGCACATGTTTTCTCTTTGATTGGAATATTCTTCATCCAGGCTCTTTGCTGGACAACTCTTACTCAGCTGATATGTTTCTTCTTCCAAGAAGCCTGCATTGACTTATATCCTCCCTTCCTACAAATGGTTCTTCCCTATTGTAATATTTTAGAATTTGTTTCTTTTCTCTTCTGAGAAGCCTAAAAGTCTCATGAGGGCAGGATTCAAGACCCCATCTGTCTTGTGTTCTCTTGTACTCCCAGTACCTAGTACAGAATCTGACACCTACTAATGGTTGCCTGAGAGCTTGCTGGGGGCCTGATCTGGTTCTATGTACTTCACATGTATCAACTTGTTTAATTCTCACAACTTTCTGAAATAATTTTTCCTTATTTTTAATGGCTTTATTGAACTATGTTTGACATACAATAAAGTACATCTATTTACAGTGTACACTTTGATAAATTTTGACAAGTATACACCTATGAGAACTAAACCACAATCAAGATAATGAATATTGCCATCAACCCTGAACTTCCCTTGTTCCCCTTTATAATTCTTCTATTCCAGCCCTCTTGGCAATGCCCCCTTACTAGACAAATGTTGTATGCTCCTTTTTTGGTCTGGCTAATTTAAAGAGTGTAATTATTCTGAGATTCATTCATTTTGTTGAATGTATCAATGTTCATTCCTCTTTATTATTGAGTAGTATTCCATTGTGGCACTTCCCTGGTGGTTCAGTGGTAAAGAATTGCCTGCCAATATAGGAGACACAGGTCCAATCCCTGGGTCAGGAAAACCCCCTGGAGAAGGAAATGGCAGCACATTCTAGGATTCTTGCCTGGGATATCCCATGGACAGAGGAGCCTGGGCAGGCTATGGAGTCCATAGAGTCACAAAGAGTTGGATATGACTTAGCGACTAAACAAAAACACAAGTATTCCATTGTATAGGTGCATCACAATTTATTTATCTATTTACCTGTTGATGGGCATATGGTTGTCTCTCGTTTTGAGCTATTAAAAGAAAGATAGTATGGACAAGTTTTATTTTGCCCTATTTTTTTACAGATGAGGGAACTGAGGAAGGGGGTATATCAATTGCTTAAGGACACAGAGCTCATAAATGGCAAAGCCACTTGCAGACAAAAGTACTGTCAGTCCAGAGTCCAAGTTCTTCCTCCCACCTCTGTATTAAGGAGAATTCCAAACATAAACAAACTAGGAAGAGTAGAATAGAATAACATATAACCATGGCTACATCAGTTAACTCCAGAAATTAAGTCACAGCTTTATCATTTAATCTTTCCTCTATTTTATATCTTTTTGCTTGAAAGTTTTAAAGTGAATCCCAGACATAATGTTATTTCACATATATGTTAGTTTGTATCTCTAACTTATGCAAACATAAGAAAACCCTATTGTGGGAAATTTTAAACCCATGTACCCAAAGTAGAGACCATAATATAATAACTTCCCTCATGTATATCACAGGCTTTGACAGTTATCAAATATTGGTTGGTCTTGTTGCATTACACCCTCATCTATATTTTGTTTTCTCTCTCCTGTCAGTTATTTTGAAGCAAGTCTTGGATATTTTATCATTTCATCTGTAAATATTTCAGCATGTGTCTATAAAAGATAAGGTCTCTTTAAAAATAGCCATAATACGATTCTCACACCTAAACATTTTACAATCATTTTATTCATATCCTCAAACATTCAGTTGATACTCACATATTTCTGATCCTGTCATACTATTTTATTGTTTTTCTTCTCTCTACCTCTCTTTCTGCATCCTTCTCTCCCTCTTTCTTCACCTTTTCTCTTTTTACAGTCTGTCTGAGTCAGTGTAGCAGCAAGGACCATATGTCGCAGTTGATCTGTTTTAACCAATGGCGTCGCTCTTTCTCTCCCTTGCAGTTTATTTGTTAGAGAAACCAGGCTATCAAAGCCATGTTTTACATACCAGGATCACTCTCACTAAATTAACAATAATCCTCAGTATCTTCTATACCCACCTGCATTCACATTCCCCATTGTCTTGAACAAGTCTGTGAGATTTTTCAAATCAAGATCCGTTTGCATCTCCCATTGCATTTGGTGGGGATGGTTCTGAGATCTCCTCTGCCCCAAGAACCCATCTTCTGTTTGTCAGGCTGTTGCTGTGTCCTACAGAGTGCTCCCTGGGCTATACTCCCATTCGACCCTGTGGAAATTGTTGAATGAATGAATGAACAACTGACTGAGTAGGAAGAAGCAGCTGAGAGAGCAAGGGATCCTAATACTCCTTAAATGTTGTCAGAAGTAGTTTATCCTCTTGTAGACTAGATCAATGATTTCCATGTGTGTTCATGTTGAGTACACACACACCGGTGCATATGTGTGCCTTCGAGTGTGTGCACACAGATGGCAATAAAATGGAATCTCACACAGAAATCTGCACAAATAAAGATAAAACCTGAGTGTTTAAGAGCCCACACCGTCTGGGTCAGAGTCCTGGACTTGCTGCTTACAGCTGGGTGACCTTGTACTCAGCTTGCTACTTAACCTCTCTGAGCCTTGGTTCCCTTTTCTTTGAAAAGGGATTTATGATAGCACCCACCCCTGGGAACTCTTGTAAGGATGTAACGCCTCAGCCTGTGCAAAGTGCCTAGAACTATGTTCAGCACAGTGTGAGCACAGTGAACTGGCCCTGATCATGATGATAACTGATGCTATTAAAAGGGAGGGGGAGCTGACAGGGCCCATGGGCCCCCTTAAAGAGCTCTGTGGAGCACAGTTTGACAACCTCTGCCCTTAATGACACCCGAGGCTTCTTCCTCTGCTCTCACTTTATTTGGGGCTCTTTGTAGCCACCAGTGCCCTTCCTCTTCCATCCTGCAGTCTGTGTCTAGATCACTAGGTGGGTAGGACACCAAGGGGTCACTCCCCTGGGCATGTTCTAATTAATCCAGAAAATGCTACAACTGTCTCCTACCTCCCATCCCCAACTCTGCTCATGTTGCTTCCAGAGACTGTCTTGTAATCATGAAACAATCCCGTGCCAATGTTGTGTTTTGAAACCTAAAACCTGAAACCAATCTCCTGCAACTTGGCTGGCAAACCAAGTACATCTGCTTTAGAGCAATTAAGAAATTGCAGCCCAAGAAAGGAAAACATGCTGCTGGAACAGGCTTCTGTGTTCCGTTAAACATTCACGGCCCACTGGTGGGGTGTGACAACAGACCAGGAGGGAAGCTTGGTGATGAGTCTGGGGACAGAGCCATCAATACCCCCAGGCCTTCTTGTAAGTAGTGACAGGGTTGTAACCAACCTTTATTGAGGTCCTACTCTATGCCCCGCACTGTACTAAGCTGAAGTTGGCTTTCCATTATTTGATTTCCACAGCTCCTTTATGAGTTACAGTAGAATTGTTCCCATTTTACAGATAATGAGGCTTAGATAGGTTAGTCCTTTTAAAGATTTCCAAAGGGACAGTGTTGGGATTTCAACTCTGTTCTGTTTAGAGTTTTCAACCACACCACTAAGCTTCCTCTTAGCCAGGAAGTATGTCAGATGATAGAACATCTTATGCATCAAGCTTAGAATTTTTGGTCACTTGTGGTTAGAAGACATTATTTTTCTTTCTGTGATAGGACATGCCTGTGTCTATCAAAATGCCTTGGTTCCAAAGATAAATTCAATATACTGTGAAACAGCATTGCAAATCTATAGGGGGAGAAATCTATTCCAGCTTGATGGTTAATGGGTTAACATCTAAAGATGTTTCCCTAGAGACAAGTGTTTAAGGTGTGTGTTTGTGTATTAGCAGATTTGAGATAGATGTTTTTCTTTTAAATTCCTTTCTTAGTACCCAAGTATTTGTTAATTTGCTGTCTTAAATCCAAAGGTCTAACCCCTCTCATTCTAGCTCTGCTTTTCTTTCTATTCCACAGTTTTCTCCTAATTTCAGCATACTCTGAGAAACTGTATAATACACACAGACATACATCTACATACACTCCTAGCCTGTAGCACCTGTGTGCATTTACAAAACTTTAACTAATGGACTGACAGTATTTAAGCAGTATATGGAATTTTTGTCTGGGATAGTGAACCAGAAATTTTTATTTTTATTTGAAATTGGCTCTCAGGAAAATAACACCTTTGTGTGCCTGGGGCGGGGGCTGGGCAGGCAGTGAGAGATCTTATTAGTGATCTGAAAATACAGCAGGCATCTTTTAGGGAGGAGATGCACTATTTTGGAGAAGGAAATGGAAACCCACTCCAGTGTTCTTGCCTGGAGAATCCCAAGGACGGGGGAGCCTGGTGGGCTGCCATCTATGGGGTCGCACAGAGTCGGACACGACTGAAGCGACTTAGCAGCAGCAGCACTGTATTGACCTGCAAAGATCCTTTGAGGTTTTTAAGTTATAAACAAATTGACTTCAAGCTGGCCTTGTTAAAGAAAAAAGAAAATATATAATGGGAAAGAACAACTTCTCTTCAGGCTGGCAGCCTGGCCAGCTTTGAGGTGACTTGAGCTGCACTGTCTCACTTGGAAGTTTAAAGTTCAGAGGAAGTGAACTTCAGGCCATGCTGGGGAGCTGCCTGGACACTTCTCCTTCTCTCTTATATGCCACATCAATTTCGTTGCTTCTATTTTTATGAGGAAGGAAGAGAAATACATCCATCTCCTCTGCCACCATTCAGGTTCAAACCACAGCAGCTCCCACTAGATTACTGCAGCAGCCTACTAACTGTTTCCTGGCTTCCTTGCTGGGTGTCTCTTTGCTGCACCACAGTCAGAATGTTGCTGTGAAGACATATTCAGATCATGTCACTCTTCTACTGCCTTCAGCCTCACCCAGAGTAAAGGCCAAAAGTCCTCACCTTGGCCGTCAGTGCCTTCCAGGACTGGCTCAGGGCCCTCCCACCTCCTCTGCTCTGCCTCTCCTCCACTCACCTTCCTGACAATGGCCTCACTGGGCCGTGAGCATCCTGTGGTCAGGCTCCAACCTCAGTTTCTTTGCTTGTGCTGTTCCTTCTGCCTGGGATGTTGTTCCTCAGAGACTGACATACTACTTCACTTCCTTTTGTACTTTATTCATGTGACTCTTATATGGATCCCCTACTGCCCAATCTAAAATTTTAACTCCTTGCCTTCAACATTTTGAAGAATTGATACTTTAGAATTACAGTTCTGGAGAAGACTTTTGAGAGTCCCTTGGATAGCAAGGAGATCAAACCAGTCAGTCCTAAAGGAAATCAACACTGAATGTTCACTGGAAAGACTGATGCTAAAAGCTGAATCTCTAATACTTTGGCCATCTGATACGAAGAGCCGACTCACTGGAAAAGACCCTGATGCTGGGAAAGATTGAGGGTAAGAGGAGAAGGGGGTGGTAGAAGATGAGATGATTGTGTAGCATCACCAACCCAATGGACACAAGTTTGAACAAACTCCAGGAGATAGTGAAGGACAGGGAAGCCTGGCATGCTATAGTCCATGGGATAACGAAATGTCAGATGCAACTTAGCAACTGAATGATAACAACTTCAACACTTTACATTCATCATCCCTTTTAATTTTTTTCCCCAGAGAACTTTACTTATCTTTCTTGTTTGCTGCCTGTCTCACTTCCCCATTCTGCATCCAGAATTTTATTTGATTGTTTTCTTACCTACTTCACCCCATGCCTAAAACTCAGTTCTCAGTTCAGTCACTCAGTCATGTCCTACTCTTTGCCTAAAATGTTTCTAATGTTTTTGCCTGAAACAGTTCTTAGCAAATATTTCTCACACGATCAAATGAGTATCTTGGCCAATTTGGGCTTCTATAACAGAACACTATTAACAAGGTAACTTATAAACATCAGAAATTGATTTCTTACATTTCTAAAGGCTAGGAAGTTCAAGATCTAGGTGCTGGAAGTTTTGGTATCTGGTGAGATCCCACTTCTTTGTTCATAGATTGCCTTCTTGCTGCACCTCACATGGAAGAAGGGATAAAAGAGTTCTCTGGGGTCTTTCTTATAAGGGCAATAATCCCATTTATGAGAGGTCCACCCTCATGACCTAATCACCTCCCAAAGGGCTCACCTCCTAACAACATCACATTGGGGATTAAGTTTCAACATATAAGTTTATACTTTTCTGATAGTTTGTAAAAATCCACATTATCTACACAAAGGATGCAAGTTTTATGATGAAGCTTTGTTTGTTATGATAACTAGACTCTTATATGAGACCACAGTAAACAGTTTGGCTCTTGAATTCTATTTTGTGGTTGGTGCATGGGTGCTGACTTTAAAATCAGGTGGCTCACTAAGAGATAACTGCAGATGGGAGATACTTAGATGAAACTAGAGGGGTAGTCACCTTCATGAGACCCTATGGTTACAGGACAGGGGAAGACTCAAATGCCTGCAGATGCTGATGAGGCAAGATGGTGTCCAATTGAAGAGCATAGGCTCCTGCTTTAAATCTTCTGCATTCAAATCTTGGCTTCATCTCTAACTAGTGGTGTGTTGAAATTAATGTCACCAAATCTTAGTTTCTCCATCAGAACAATAAGGACAATGACAGTAGTGCCCACCACAAGAAGCTTCAAAGATTCAGAGAAATGAGGCATGTATGATGGGTAGCAGGCTGACAGGCCTGCAGTGATGATTCTGTGAGTGTGGGCTGTGATTGTTAGCTGAAGAAAGAGGGATCACTAACTGGTGTTACCGAGACAAGAGGCAAGGTAGGCTTATAGATGGCTTAGTGTGTGATCCTTGGAGCTTCACATACTGAACTGCAGAAAGGGCTAAAAAGATCTTAATGACGCAGATGACCACAATGGTGTGATCACTCATCTAGAGCCAGACATACTGGAGTCCGAAGTCAAGTGGGCCTTAGGAAGCATCACTATGGACAAAGCTAGTGGATGTGATGGAATTCCAGCTTAGCTATTTCAAGTCCTAAAAGCTAATGCTGTTAAAGTTCTGCATTCAATTTGTCAGCAAATTTGGAAAACTCAGCAGTGGTCGCAGGACTGGAAAAGGTCAGTTTTCATTCCAAACCCAAACAAAGGCACTGCCAAAGAATGTTCAAGCTAGAGCACAATTCCACTCATCTCACACGCTAGCAAAATAATACTCAAAATTCTCCTAGCCAGGCTTCAACAGTACATGAACCAAGAACTTCCAGATGTTCAAACTGGATTTAGAAAAGGCAGAGGAACCAGAGATCAAATTGCCAACATCTGTTGGATCATAGAAAAAGAGAGAGTTCCAGAAAAGCATCTACTTCTGCTTTATTGACTATGCCAAAGCCTTTGACTGTGCAGATCACAATGAACTGTGAAAAATTCTTAAAGAGATGGGAATACCAGACCACCTTATCTGCCTCCTGAGAAATCTGTATGCAGGTCATAGGTCTGATGAGGTCTTTACAACCTCCAGACACTCTTTGGATTCTATAACCTCATTGTTAACACTAGCAAGTGGGTACTCTTTCTACCCCCTTCTGATGCCTATGTCAGAAGCTTTCTGTATCTCCTTTATACTTTAATAAAACTTTATTACACACACACACACACACACACACAAAGAAGCAACAGTTAGAACCAGACATAGAACAACAGACTGCTTCCAAATTGGGAAAAGAGTACGTCAAGGCTATATACTGTCACCTTGCTTATTTAACTTCTATGCAGAGTACATCATGTGAAATGCTGGGCTGGATGAATCACAGATTGAAATCAAGATTGCTGGGAGAACTATCAATAACCTCAGATATGCAGATGACACCACCCTTATAAGTGAAGAGGAACTAAAGAGCATCTTGATGAAAGTGAAAGAGGGGAGTGAAAAAGTTGGCTTAAAACTCAACATTCAGAAAATGAAGATCATGGCATCCAATCCCATCACTTCATTGCAAATAGATGAGAAAACAATGGAAACAGTGACAGACTTTATTTTGGGGGGCTCCAAAATCACTGCAGATGGTGACTGCAGCCATGAAATTAAAAGATGCTTGCTCCTTGGAAGAAAAGCTATGAACAACCTAGACAGCATATTAAAAAGCAGAGGCATTACTTTGCTGACAAAGGTCCATCTAATCAAAGCTATGGTTTTTCCAGTAGTCGTGTATGGATGTAAAAGTTGGACCATAAAGAAAGCCGAGCGCCAAAAAATTGATGCTTTTGAACTGTGGTGTTGGAGAAGACTCTTGAGAGTCCCTTAGACTGCAGGGAAATCAAACCCATCAGTCCTAAAGGAAATCAGTCCTGAATATTCATTAGAAGGATTGGTGCTGAAGCTGAAGCTCCAATACTTTGGCCACCTGATCCAAAGAACTGACTCATTGGAAAAGACCCTAATGCTGGGAAAGATTGAAGGCAGGAGGAGAAGGGAATGACAGACGATGAGATGGTAAATGGCATTACCGACTCAATGGACATGAGTTTGAGTAAACTCTGGGAGTTGATGATGGACAGGGAGGCCTGGCATGCTGCAGTCCATGGGATTGCAAAGAGTCGGACATGACTGAGTGACTGAACTGAACTGATGATTCCAGAACACAGAGCCTCCAAAGTCTGAATCATTATCCAGTTCTCAACTCTGCTTCTAGGCAGAGGGTGTATTCTGGGGGTGCTGGCTCAGGTAGGTCTCCCTTTCTTGAAACTTATTTTCTCTCTTCAGTGGGGAGGCCCTATGGACAGGTGTGTATTGCCTGATCCTGCCCTTAGGCTAAAGCTGATTATACTTGACCCTGATTGGAGCAATCAGATGAAAGCTTCTGAAAATTTAGAATCAATTTCTACAGCTCTTGAGCTGGGAGAATGTGTGAACTCAGGGGCTGTCGGACAACCATATTGGGCTTTGTATAATGAGAATGTCTAGAGGAGGAGAGAGACTGGTGGGGGGCATGTGGCATTTGGGGGCTGTCTATTGTCTCACCATCTTCCCCATATCTGGGGAGCCTTCCTTTCTGTCAGCTTGGTGGGAGCAAAGAAACACATTACAGAAGTCGTCAAAGCCAGATCCTTGGCCCCTTGACTTCCTGGCTGCTGGTGCAGGGGCAAGTGGTCCTTGGCCAGATGGGATCAGCAGCTCCAGTCTGGGCTGGAGTCTGGAGACAGGGTGGTCAGGAAGTGGGGACACACTAGAAGGAACTAAGGCTCCTTTGAGAAATGTCTGATTCCTGATCAGGGGCAGGAAATGTACACAATGAATCTGCAATATATATATATATATATATATATATTTTTTTTTTTTCCATATCAGGAACCAGGGAGCTGCCCAGGACTGGAGTCTGCCAAAGGACTTGCGAGCCAACTTGAAGGGGCTCCTACTGGCCAGAGTTGGAACAATTGAGCATCAAAAGGAATATAACTGCAAGGGACTGAAAACATTTCTATTTTGTTTTATCTCATGAATTCAAGATTGTATCAATAACAACAAAGCTCACAGGTTTCCTTTGGAGAATGCTGGCTTCCAAATGAATTATTTTGAAAACTGATAAATAAAGGAAACAAATCATTCTGCTTTCCCTTTAGAAACTGTCGAGGTAACCCTACAATTGAAAGGCAAGTTTATCTTTTTAAGTATTCCAGCTAATAAATGAAGAAGGAATGATAGAAGTTCACTGTTGTTAATACCTAATGGAATTTAGGAAGGCATTGCCTATTGCTGCTGGTATCCAACAAAAGAGGCAAGTGGTCATCAGGGCTTTCTAATAGAAGTGTGCTCCATGACCTTGAGGCAGGGAATGATAGAACCTGCATTGGATCAAGCCTCTAGATCTAACAGCTGGTTTCCAGGATGTACAGGAAACAGGAACACGGTAGGTTAAACCATGGGGAAATAATCAGTAAAATTCAGACTGAGGGAAATTCTATAGGAACTGATGTCTTAAACAAACAGGTTGAAAAGGGGAAATAGAAACCTGTAGTTGAAAAAGGCTTGTGAGACTCTTTTATTATATATTATAATATTATTAATATATTATATATTAATCAACTGCAAGATATCATCCTTATTTCAACCCAGCATTTAACAAATAAATATTGTAAAAATATTTATGAGACTATTGGATAACTTTGAAATCTGACTTAATACTTAATGATATTGAGGAATTATTTTAACACTTTGAAGAGTGATAATAGTTTGGTGGATATATATATACATTTCTCAATCAAGGGCAGTTTTGCTCTTGTCAATGTCTAGGGGGTGATTAAGGATGAGATGATTGAATGGCACCATTGACTCAATGGACATGAGTTTGAGTAAATTTTGGGTGATAGTGAAGGACAGTGAAGCCTGGTGTGCTACAGTCCATGGGATCACAAAGAGTCAGACACGATTGAGCAACCAAACAACAAGAGACATATTTAGGGGTGAGGAGAGTACTGCCACTTGGTACTAGGGATAAGACCAGGGATGCTGCTAAACATCCTATTACACACAGGACAGTGACAACAAAAAATGATCTGGTTGAAAATGTTGATAATGCTGATGTTGCAAAAGCTTCTTCTAGAGATACACATTGACATAGTTATACCTTGATCCTGTAGTTTTATAAGATCAAGGTGTTTGCTTCAAGATATCATTGGCAGAAGAGGGCAGAAAGAAGTGTATAGGGTGCAGATAAAACAAGATGGGCCACAAGCTGAGAATTATTTAAGTTGGTAAGGAGAATTCATTATACTAGTCTCTCTCCTTGCAAGCATGTCTATATCTATCAATCTATGCACATGTATATACCACATATATAGTATGTATATATATATGCATGTGTGTGTGCATGTATATATTTTCATAACAAAAGCTAACACACATGATCCAGGCGTAGTGGAGACTGGTCTGGCAGCAGTGCCCCAGCAGCACACAATACCCCGGCCAGTGGGGGAGGGATGCCAGCTGAGAATTTGGTTTTTCTCCAAAGCCTCAGCAGTGAGGATGTACATCCTCACCCTGCATGGGCTGTAGCATGATTTTGGCTGGGTCTGGCTGTCTAGCCCTTCCTTGTTCTTATTTTTATTTTTTCTTGTTCTTTGGGCTTCCTGGAGATTCTGAGTCTTCTGATATCCTTGCAATATATTCTCTTTCTGTTTAGATTAACCAGAGTCAGTTACTGTGCAGCAAATATTTCTGACTGATACAAGAAAAGAATAAAGCTGATGTACAGAGAGAAGCTAAGATGACGGGATGACAAATATGGGTGGAAAGAGACAGAGAGCAGGAGAGAAAGAAACATACCACACGCGCGCGTGCACACACACACACACACACAGTATTTCCTATTCTTAATTTCTATCCCCCTCTTGAGATGAAAGTTTAATTCCTGTCCTTGGATTCCAAGAGACACTCCTATATTTAAGGGGAGGAGGGGAATAAACTGATCCTTCCATTTAAGCAAATATAAGTGGCCTTCTCTTACCTACAACCCAAAGAATCTGTGTCCGTTTGCTGATTACATGCTCACCATCAACCTTCTTTTTGCTATGTCTGATTCTGTTGACCCCAGTGCATCTGTTTCATAAATATTTGTTTAATGAATAAATGATTACAACTTGGCTCCAGACAAGGAATGAATGTTCTGTTAATGCCAGCAGATGCATTCTGGTCCTCTTGGCAATTCTAATAATCATTATAAATGAAGGCATTTACTATATGTTCATTTTAGTATATATGTCTGTCTCTTGTGAGTTTTGCCAGCACGTTTCAGTCTCCTTGAACGTCACTGACTCTAGGGTGCTGAGTCCTTGTGCCTTGCCAAGAATGAATGACCAAGGTAAGGTCATCCCACGTGGCCCCTTGAGAGACAGTTCTATATCCTCTCCTAGTGGTAGTCTTATATTGATAGACACAGTCCATTCAAGCTTCATTGATTAATATTGCATGTAGGAAGCCCGCATGGGCAGGGTAGCCTAGGTTTACAGAGAACAAACTTTGAGTCAAACAGATTAACTCTGTCACTTGCTACTGTATTATCTCAGCCAGTTTGTTTAACCTCTCTGTACTTCAGTTTCCTCATCTCTAAAATGGATCATTTTAAGGATTAAGTTTGAAAAATGTAGCCATTCTTTTCTCCAGAGGATCTTCCCTACCTAGGGACTGAACCCAGGTCTCCTGCATTGCAGGCAGATTCTTTACCATCTGAGCCACCAGGGAAGCACCTCCCCCCACCCCACTCTCCCTACCCACCCCCCCCACAGAAGATGGTACATAAGGAGCACTCCATAAACAGTACCTTTATTATTATCATTTTTATTACCATAAGGAAGTTCTAATGGAATAGAGACCATCAACCAGGAAGTGTAAGTATAGGATGGTAAAGCTTGGGCTACTTCAAGGTCCCATGGTTCCCATTATGCCATTTACTCAGTGACCTCAGATTTGGTTGAGCCAGTTTGGGCCACCACACTAATTATGCAGCCCTGGCAATGTCAAGGGCCTTGTCTGGTGGGGAGGGCTGTGTGTGTGGGCTCTGGGGTCCTGTCCACCTGGACTCCACCACCTTCTGCCTGTGTGAAATCAGGCACAGCATCTAACTGCTCTGAGGAGCAATATATTTGCTTGTGATGGGAAGGCAATACTGCTCATGCCATGGAGTTGTTGGTGAGAATTAGATGCAGTAATACATGTAAAATGCCTGGCACATGATGAGAGGTGTGTCGACAAATGTTTCACTTAATTCCACTTATTTTTCCCCAGCTCTCACAATTGGTGACTACTCATTTCTACCAAAGAGGTCTTTTGTCTGGTACCTGTTGTTTCCTGTTCTGAGGAGGGGAGCTCAAAAGTTCCTTCAAGGTCACCCAGTCTGAAGGAATGAGGGGCAGACTTCTTGCTCTGTTATCACAAAGCACTTCACATAATTTATCAAGAGTCAATGAGTGAAAAAAAAATCCACAGGTCTTTCCCACTTTGGCTCATACAGTGTTTTTAAAATTGGGCAACTGCTAAAAATTCTACATTTCACTTGAGCTAAATTATGGATGGTCCTTTCAGACAGAGAAAGAGGCTCTATTGCCCCACAGTTCCCATCACTCCTGTTAAACACTCACCCACGTCTGCCTCACTTCTTAGACCTGCCTAGTTGCTACAGCCGTCTGAGATCATGTCTGTGGTTTAAAACATGGTCTCAAGTTCTTTAATGCTCCTCCCTTCAAGAGATAAGATCCATGTCCCCCCTTGTACCTGGGTGGGCAGGTGGCTACTCGACTAATAGAGTATAGCAGAAGTGACCCTGTGTGACTTTACATCAATAAAAGGCAAAGCTTCTGCCTTGTCACCTTGGGGCACTTGCTTTGGGGGAAGCCAACTGCCATGTAAGAGATCTGACTGCCCTTGAGACTGCCATGCTGGAGAGGTCATGGTAGTTATGCCTGGGGTCAGCCCCAGCTGAGCTCCTAGCTGAGGCCAGCATCAGCTGCCAGCCATGTGTGTAAGTCATCTTGGAACTGGATCTCCAGCCCTAGTTGAGCCTTCAGATGGTTGCAGCCCAGCCAACATCTGACGGTAACTGCTTGTGACACCAGAATTTCTGTCTGGAAAAGTCATGAGAAAAACAGAGTGGGGCTTTTCTGGTGGCTCAGATGGTAGACAATCTGTCTGCAATGCAGGAAACCCAGGTTTGATCCCTGGGTTGGGAATATTCCCTGGAGAAGGGAATGGTTACCCACTCCAGTATTCTTGCCTGGGAAATCCCATTGACAGCGGAGCCTGGCAGACTACAGTCCACGGGGTCACAAAGAGTTGGATGTGACTGAGCAACTAATACTGCACACTTTAAGCTTAGGGTCATTAAATTTGGGGTGGTTTATTTCACAGCAAACACATCTATAATCAATATTCTGGTTTAGTCTACTTTGACAGTCATTGAGTTTGCAGAGGGTACACAAGAAGAAGATGTGATTCTTCCTTTTCTGAAGGCTAGAGTGAGAACTAGAGATCAGAGTACAATATGGGTTCATTTATTTATCCATCCAGAAAATATTTATTGAGTATCTGCTATGTGCCATGCATTTGATAAGCACTGGAATTTTGGCAATGAGACAAAGTAGACCTAGCTTTTTGCCCCCAGGAGTTTACATTCCCCATGAGGAAAGGTGACAAGTACAAATTCAGAATTTTTTTTTTTTTTTAACATCAGGTGCTGATAAGGGCTACAGAGAAAAACCAAGCAGGAGAGGGAAATGACAGGGCTGAGGCACAGACAGGGATCCTAGGATTCTTACTGGTGGCTACTGGAGTATTTTAAGTATGTTCAAGTGTAATAACAGCAGCAGCAACAGTATCAATCATTGGTTGAGTGCCTACCACACATTCCCTTGCCATACATATGCCTCCATTTAAATTTCACAACAATCCTGAGTGGTAGGCAGATTATAACCACTTTACAAATGAGGAGGCTGTGGCTTGGAAAGGTTAATATCTTGCCAGAGAACACATCGCTGGAGACTTGGTTGGAATGGGAATGGACACTGGCTGCTTCTTCTACCTCTGCTTTCCTTGAACCTCTTTGTCCCTCTTCTCCACTATCAGGGTGTTGAATCATAAATCAAACTGGTGATCTCTGACTCTTCCATGCAGTGTTACACAGGAGAGAAAAAGAGAAAGAAAAGGGAAAATGGTTCCCTTCAGAGAAGAAACAGTCAGGAAATGAAGGGACACACTTGAATGATTATGAATTTAATGTTTATGCCTCTTCCTCTTGTCTCTCAAGTTCAGTTTAACATTCAACTGTTGAAGCCGACAATTTATGAGAATCTTGGGCGGGTAACTGCTCAAAACCTCCCTGTGGCTCTAGGCATGGCAGACAATTCATCCAGATGACTGCAGGGCTTTTAGGGTAAAATACTTCTGTAATATTTTTTCCCTTCTGCTCATGCTTTTCCCAAAGGGTGACAAATACTAGTAGTTTGCCAAGAAAGTGCAGTCTATGGTCTTGAATGAGACTGTCCTTATGCCTCAAGTCACTCTCAAAGAGAAAGGGACGTGATCAGCCTCCTGCCACCTATCCCCCAGCTTGAGCCTGAGTCTCTAGCACTCCAGGGACCAGCCCCAAATTCTCTCCTCCTGGGCTCTCTGTCCCTCCCCATCCCTTCTCCCTTGTCCACAGGAGAGAAAAATGTACCACTTTACTTTGTTCCCTATAAATCATCAGGGTTAGCTTTTCTGGGGGAAAAAAGCCTTCAGTAGAGGTAAGGATGATGTGAGAAGCTTCCTTGGGAAAGTATATAATTTCCTAGGGGATATTGGAAAGGAGGATTTTGACCAAGGAACAGACTCCTCCCGCCATAGCTAGGTGGGATGCTAATGGCTGTCAGGTCCTGTTTGGGACATTTACCCATCTTGCTTTCCTTAATTGTCTAACCACTTGTGAGGGAAGCATGACTATTAGCTCACCATAGTGGTGGGCTGCCGTCTATGGGGTCTCACAGAGTCGGAAATGACTGAAGTGACTTAGCATAGCATAGCATAGTGAGGTGTCAGTTGAATTTCAGAGAAGGGAGGTGACTTGCTGAAAGCCACACTGCTAAGTTGATATGTTGAGGAGAGGATCATCCAGGAAATGGCATAAGTAAAAGTGAGGAAGTGAGGACCAACATGGGATTGCTGCAAGTAACTGGATGTGGTTGGAGAGTGGCTGTGGGTGAAGGAGGGTAGGAGATGAGTTTGGAAAATATTTTAGATGCTCTGACCCAAAAGACAGTGGGAGACCCCGAGGGATAGTTAAGCTGAGTGATATCACTTAAATCTCCAAAATTCTCCAAGCCAGGCTTCAACAGTATGTGAACCGTGAACTTCTAGATGTTCAAGCAGGATTTAGAAAGGCAGAGGAACCGGAGATCAAATTGCCAACATCCGTTGGATCCTTGAAAAAGCAAGAGAGTTCCAGAAAAACATCTACTTCTGCTTTATTGACTATGCCAAAGCCTTTGACTGTGTGAACCACAACAAACTCTGGAAAATTCTTCAAGAGGTAAGAATACCATACCACCTGACTTGCCTCTTGAGAAATCTGTATGCAGGTCAGGAAGCAATAGTTAGAACTGGACATGGAACAACAGACTGGTTCCAAATAGGAAAAGGAGTACATCAAGGCTGTATATTGTCACCCTCCTTATTTAACTTATATGCAGAATACATCATGAGAAACACTGGGCTGGATGAAGCACAAGCTGGAATCAAGATTGCCGGGAGAAATATCAATAACCTCAGATATGCAGATGACACCACTCTTATGGTAGAAAGTGAAGAAGAATTAAAGAGGCTCTTGATGAAAGTGAAAGAGGAGAGTGAAAAAGTTGGCTTAAAGCTCAACATTCAGAAAATGAAGATCATGGCATCTGGTCCCATCACTTCATGGCAAATAGATGGGGAAACAGTGGAAACAGTGACAGACTTTATTTTTGGGGGCTCCAAAATCACTGCAGATCGTGATTGCAGCTGTGAAATTGAAAGATGCTTGCTTCTTGGAAGAGAAGTTATGACCAACCTAGACAGCATATTAAAAAGCAGAGACATTACTTTGCCAACAAAGGTCCATCTAGTCAAGGCTATGGTTTTTCCAGTAGTCATGTATGGATGTGAGAGTTGGACTATAAAGAAAGCTAAGCACTTAAGAGTTGATGCTTTTGAACTGTGGTGTTGGAGAAGACTCTTGAGAATCCCTTGGAGTGCAAGGAGATCCAGCCAGTCCATCCTAAAGGAAATCAGTCCTGAATATTCATTGGAAGGACTGATTTTGAAGCTGAAATTTCAATACTTTGGCCACATGATGTGAAGAACTGACTCATTGGGAAAGACCCTGATGCTGGGAAAGATTGAAGGCAGGAGGAGAAGCGGGCGACAGAGGATGAGATGGTTAGATGGCATCACTGACTCAATGGACATGAGTTTAAGTAAACTCCGTGAGTTGGTGATAGACAGGGAGGTCTGGCGTGCAGCAGTCCATGAGGTCGCAAAGAGTCAGACGTGACTGGGCGACTGAACTGAACTGACTGTACTAATTAATTAATGGCATAAATTAATTTCAGAGGTCATTGCAGAGGGTAGGCTGAAGGAGTCCAGTGCAGAGTGACAACAGAGAGAGGATCTTGTCTCATGGACTCTGAGGAGGTCTGGGTCCTCAAGGAAGACACCACCCAGTGGGGAAGAGGAAGTCACACAGCAGGGGAGATGGTGCCAAGCCTTATCTGTATAGGGCATCCAGCTGGAGCACCTGGTCACCAAGCTTCCAGTGCCAAGTATAACATGCATGGAGCAGTGATTAAGATTAGATCCACAATTCCTTCCAATTCTGCCTTGGTCAATAGCTTACACGAGTCAGCTTCCTAAATTCCTGCTTCATTCATACTTTCACTTTCCCAAGATGTGTGTGCATGTGAATGTGTGTGTTTAAACTGAACCAAGGAAGAAATCTTGTTTTATTGTGAGATGATATCCCCCTCTGACCCCAGTCAGACTCCGTCAAGTCTTAAAATTCATTTCAGCACAGTCTTTGTCATGAGGAAGATCTGAATTCAAGTTGGAGCCTTACTACTTTACTGTGTGACCTTGAGCAGACACCTGATCTCTGTGTACCTCAGTTTCTTTATTCGTAAAGTAAGGATAATTAGGCTGCCTTTTCCCTAGGGCTATTGTAAGGATGAGATAACACATATTTATACATTTATCTTAGAACATAGCATGGAGCAAGTGTGTAATGAGCATTAACCATTGTTTCTCACCTTGTTATCTATAGCATTATTTCCAGGTATGACAGCTTTGGTTCACATCTTGACATAATCCCAAAGTCTTAAGAGCCATTTTTTTTTTCTACACAGGTCTCAATGAACAGAAGAAAGTCCAAGAATATGACCAAACAGACTTGAACTGTCCTCAGTAGTCAAGAGCATTTGATTCCCAAGCATGGTCCAAGGACTGCCCCCCTTTCCCACTATGGGGACCAGCCCAAGTGGAACCAGCTCAGAAACCTTCTGGGACTCAGTGCTTCATGACTCTTCTTATTGTCAGAAGCCCTCAGTAGAATTTCCCAGCTGCTGCACCTGCTGCTAAGTCGCTTCAGTCGTTTCCGACTCTGTGCGACCCCATAGACAGCAGCCCACCAGGCTCCCCCATCCATGGGATTTTCCAGGCAAGAGTACTGGAGTGGGTTGCCATTTCCTTCTCCAATGCATGAAAGTGAAAAATGAAAGTGAAGTCACTCAGTCGTGTCTGATTCCTAGCAACCCCATGGACTGCAGCCCACCAGGCTCCTCTGTCCATGGGATTTTCCAGGCAAGAGTACTGGAATGGGTTGCCATTGCCTTCTCCATAATTTCCCAGCAAGAATCATCAGTCATGCCAGCCACTGATACTACAAAGTGTGTGACTGATGCTACTTTCCAGGCATCTAATACAAATATAGTTCTTGATTCTACATTTGGTTCCAACCCACTGGGAGAGAAGGAGAAGCAAAGTCCTAACTTTCTATGGAGCAGTAATTGGTAGAGGCAGACCATGAGTTAGCTTTAGACCTCAGTTAACTCAGAAGCTCAGTCCTTCCTTTCTTCCATGTAGCCGATGCTTACACTAAATAGCAGAAAATGCTGCTTTTGCAGGGGAGTGTTTGATGAGGCTGAGCAGGAGGCATATTTCCCATGACTTCTCATATAATCACCATCCGTTAACTCTAGGTTTCTTTCACTGAATGTTCACAAACACCCTACAATATAGGTATTAGCATTCCCATTCTCACTTTAATTTTAAGTGAAGAAACTAACATTTGGTGAGGGGACATGTCTTAAGACATACAGCTAGTGAGGGACTCAAAGAGACTCAAATCCTGCTATATTGTACTTTTTGCTATTGGTTGCTACAATTGTCCCATAATTCCATTTTAACAGATGGGAAAGCTGAGGCTAGAGGGTGTTAGATAGTTTATTCAAAGACCTACAAAAAAGTGATAGAAAAGGGTTTGAATCTAGGTCTGCTACTCCACTGTATAATCTACATCCTTGCTACTCAAACTGTGATCTGTGACTCAGCAGCATCAGCAGCCTCCTGAAAATGTAGCCTTTTAGGACTCACTTAGATTTACTGAATCTAAATCCTCAGGGAATTGCGGGAACCCTGGGGTTTGAGAAACAAAGGTCTGTATAGCCCATCTTTGCTGTGGAAAGACACTCTTGCAGAGGCACTGTGGCAGCTACTCTCCAAAGAGGTGCCCAAGAATCCACCCCCTCCCTTAATGCATACACCACTCCTTCCATTCAGGGGTGAAACTTATTTCTCTTAAGCCTGTGTGGTTCTTATGACTGGCTTTAACCACTAAAATGTACCAGAAATAATGTCTTGGGATTTCCAAGCAGCTTCTATTTCTACTTCTTGCCTCTTGGAACCCAGCGGCCCTGATCAAGCTACACAGAGAAGACACATGGGTAAGAATTGAGGTTCTGGTCGATAGCCTCATCTGAGCATCTAGAAGACCCCAACTGCCAGTCAAATAAGTAAACCACCTTGGATGTTACATCCCCATTAAGACAAGTGTATCCCCAGCCAACACCACATTGAGCAGAAGAGTCACCCAGCTGAACCCTGTCAACCCACAGAATCAGGAAAGATACTAAAAACGGGTGTTGATTTAAGTCACTCAGGTAGTTAGTTATGCAGCAGTACATAACTGAAAGAGAACTCAGTAGCCAGAAGTACGGTGCTGCTGAAACGTAAATCTAAAATGCATGGCAATGACCTTGGAACCAGGCAGTAGGTGGAGGCCTGAGGCACCTTTAGGAGACTGTTAATGAAGCCTGGAAGGGTGAGTTTGGAGGCTATTGGAGGCAGGAGAAAATGAGACTTAAATAATGAACTGCCAGAATGATTAGCAAAATGTCACCCGCAGTAACATGGAAACAGAAATAGTACCTAATGAACCTGTCAATCTGGTTAAGGAAATTTCCAGGCAGAATGCTGAGAGTGCCAACTGACTTTTTTTGGTTTAGAGCTAATTATCTTTATTAATGAAAACTCAATAAAATTAAAAATCCAGTTCGTCAGTGCACTTGGTGCATTTCAAGGGCTTGTAAGCCATATGTAGCTACCCCACTGGAGAGTGAAGAATATTATAGAGCATTTTCGCCATCAGAAAAACTTCTGTTGAACTGCCCTCATCAAGTATTGGTAGGAGCTTTCAGGAAGTAGAAGGTTTACCCAAAGAGTTAACCAAGAGACTGCCTCTCAAAGTGTGGTCCTCGGACTGGCAATATAAGCAACCGCCGAGACCTGAGAGCTTGTTAGAAATGAAACTTCTCAGGCTCCACCCTAGACCTACTGAATCAGACTCTAGGGGTGGGAGTGGGGGTGCAGGGGTGGGCAGAAACCTGTGTTTTAACTAGCCCTGCAGGGGATTCTTGTGCCCATTAAACTTTAATTAGTACTAAGAAGAGTTTAATAAAGAGACTTGTACTATAGAGTTGAGGGCAGGGTTAAGAGAAGCAGCAAAGGACTGCAAAACAGCAGGAACTAGTAGAGGGGAACTGAACAGTAT
Source organism: Bos taurus (assembly GCF_002263795.3). Lineage (NCBI taxonomy): Eukaryota > Metazoa > Chordata > Mammalia > Artiodactyla > Bovidae > Bos > Bos taurus. Next base: position 17,772,458 of record NC_037352.1, read on the forward strand.
AAAGGGGACCCAAGTGCCCTGGGGCCCTGGAAGAGAGCCTGTCTGACAGACCCTCAGGCACTGGGGGACACAGCTTCTTCAGAGTTGGGGCAAGGCCAGAAGGGTTAGGGGGAGGGCAGCAACTACTGTCACCCCTCTCTCCTCTGCCCTCTATAATTTAACTGAAGTCCCTGTTGGCTCCAACCAACCCAAAGCCAGAGGACAAAGGAGCCTTCTCTGAACAGAGCAGGGCAGAGGCAGTGGGCAAATGGATCAGGGCGAATGAAATTGAACCAGCACATATAGTTTTAATACATTAGTTATATTTCAAAAAATACACATTTGAACTATGAATGCATAGCTATTAACACTAAATGCCTTTGAAGACAATCTTATTTACAACATCTTGGGGGAAATTTTGCTGTTAGCAATGAAGTCTCTCAGTACAGTTTTAAGGAGGGAAATGACTATTGCTAACACTTCCTTCCACTTTATTTTCCCCTCCTATCCCCTCTTGTCCCCTGTTTTGTCTCCTTCTCTCTCAGTCTCTCTCTTCCTTCTCCCCTTCCCCATCCATCTTTATATTATGTAACAATATGATAGTAAATAAAGTGTCTTGTCTGGTCTTTTTCATTTAAAGTTACATTTTGAGAATTTCCTTGTGCCATTAAGGCTGAAAACATGATTTTTGTGGCTGTGCAGATGGTTTAAAGATGATTGTTATTGTAAAACTGTCTCAAATCTTTTTGGGAAGTACGTGGTGTATAACACATAAATTTTAGATGAAAAGCAAGTTGTTCTTAATTTTACCCTGACCTCTAAAGTGCAGTTGCTTTTTGTGGATCTACTTCTCCAAAACCACAGAGACTGAAGGGATAATGATAATAACTTTCAAATTTTATACTATGTGCAAAAAAGTAAATCATATATATATATATACACACACACACACATATACACTTTTCCACCTCGTGGTGCCTTTACATATATATATATATATGTAAAGGCATATATATATATATATATATATACATATATATATGTATATATATATATAAAGTGTTGAACTGGGGGGTTCATTCCAGGATCTGTTCAGTTTCTACCTTCGCAGCCTTGGAGAAATCTCATCTTGGAATCAGAGTGCTTGGACCAGCTATGATGTCACTCTCTCTGTCACTCATCTTTCCATTCCCTTAAGTCACCTCCTAAAGACTCCTCCCTGTATCTCCCTCCAACTCTTTGCCTAAGTTCTAATACTCCTCTTTCTCATCCCTGTCCCACCCAGTGGTCTCAGATTCCCTCTACATCTCACAGACTGTGGCAATACTAATCTTTCCTGTTTTCACAGAATTTAATGGCGTATAATGCATTCTACTGCATGCAATCTCCTGAATTCCACTATAGTTCCTGGAGGTAGGCACTAATGTCTTCATTTAGTCATTTGCTCAAGCAACACAATTTATTGAACACCCACCCTGGTGGGGACTTGGGGAGAGTCATGAACAGGCAGATATAGTTCTTACTGTCATCCATTTTAAAATCCAGCAGGGGAGACAGACAGGAGACACAAAATAAAATAAATATATCCTAAAATTACAATTGTCCTAAGTGTTATGAAGGGGAAACAGGTATCACTTTTTGAGTATCTCCATATCTTATGAGAGTTAGTCTTTCTTGGGACAGATAAGAGTTAGTCTTATCTTGACATCAGTCCCCCTGATGTGAGGGGTATAAATGTCTATATACATATATATATATATACATAATATATAGACATATGACTTTATGTACATCATATGTATGTTATAGATATATAGACATGTATGGTTGTCCCTCAGTGTCCCTGAGGGATTGGTTCCAGGACCCCTGTGGATACCAAAAATCTACAGATATTGAAGTCCTTTAGTCAGCCCTCCATACCCACAGATTCTGCATAAGCAGCCACAGAGGGCCAACTGTATACATATACAAATATACAATTTATATGTAATATAAATTTTATATATAGTATAATATATAGTATATAATATATATGTCATATAAAATAGTTATTATTTCTATACGGATGAGAGTGCAAAAGCTATGCCCCAGGATAACGGGGTGATTTGTCCAAGGTCTTGCAGCTTGTGTATGAATGCATTTGGGATTAGAGCCCACGTTTCTGACTCCAGAGCTGGTGGTACTTCCAGCCCTGGCACCTCCAGCCCCTGCCCTCGCATCCAGAAGAGGAGAAAATCCTTCTCAGGATTAATGGGAGAAGAGCTGCCTTGTTCTGTCACAAGGCACCGCAGTGCACACGTTGTCCCTGTGTTACAAACATTAATTCGTTAATTGAAACAAACTCGACCCCAGAGCACCTGGCGGTCTGGTCGGCATTATTGCACCCATCACTCAACACTCCGTACAGACCTTGCCTCCTCCCAGATCCCTGCCTCAACGCTGGGCAGGAGGAGGAAGCTCCAGCTTCCCGTTCTGCGACAACCTCTGCTGTTATCCGTGCCTAGTCGGGTCCACCTTCAGCTCCGTTATTCACTGTCCACACTCTGGGCTGAGCATGGCCTCTCTCCCTCAGATCGATCTGATTGGAACTGCCAGCAGAGTTGATCATCCAGGACTCCAGGGAGCCTCCATCAGAGGCTGTGCTATGCTGAGGGTGGAATTCAGAACCTGACTGCTAGGCTGGGAGCCAGCGAGGAAGGGGCTAGTGTCTTGAGAGTCCACTGTGAATCAGGAAGTGAGAAGAGTTGAGCCCAATGAATCGAGGTGGTAGATAACAGATTTTGATTTTCACACAGTCCTCCAGACACCTAGACATTGGATGGCATATTTTATGATTTTATCTTATAATACATATGCATACTGTATTTTCATATATATACGTATGTACTTTAGTTTTCTACACACACGTATATACAGATATATCCATGTACATTTTTTTCTACGGTGATTATGGCATTAAGGCAATATGCAATGAATGTGTATAAAAGGCATGATGAACTGGCAAGAGGATTTAGAATTTGAAGACTAATCACAGAATCCTAGCTCTGCTTCATACCTCTATATTTAAGATGTATAAGTCTTCTGGACGTCTCTTTTCCCTTCTACAAAGTGGGGATTATATAAGCAATATAATAAAATATAATATTACAATACAATATAATACAGCAATGCAAGCTATTGCTCTTTGGGTATCTATCATTAGATACAAGGGCTTCCCAGGTGGCTCAGTGGTAAAGAATCCACCTCTCCTTGCAGAAAATGCAAGTTCAATCCCTGGGTCAGGAAGATCCTGGAGGAAGAGCTGGCAACCCACTCCACTATTCTTGCCTGGAGAATCTCACTGTCTATAGGGTCACAGAGAGATGGACACAACTGAGCATGCACACAAGAATTAGATGCAAAGTAACTGGATCTGTGCTCTTATCTCTACTTTCCTGCATATGGTCATCATACAATGTACCTTTACACACTGAACGAAAGCCAGTTGGGAGAAAGAGAGCTGGGTAGAAGTCAGTCAAAGAACACTGGGTGGAAGGGAATGGTGGACCTACCTTCCACACTGCGTGCAGGAAGGCTGGCTTTGACTTTGCCTGTTGACTGTCTATATGGAGGCACAGGGAAAAAGAAAATGAAAAAGAATAGGGAATGTATCTGCTTCCCTATTCATTGAGGCTAGCATATAATTCAGCTTACCCTGAGAAGTAACACCCTTCATTTACCTTGCAGAGGGAGCTGAAGAAAATGCAAAGGAAGAGCTGCTAGGACCAGCCATACTGAATCTGTCACATATAGTGGGAGAAAATGGTTTTCCTTTCAGTGTTGTGATCTGCAGCAAAGCTTGGCTCAGAGAATGTTAGACTGGTGATTTCTCCTTCTGTGGGACTGCATGACAGGCAGATAATAGGGTACAGGACAAGAATTCTCTTTTCCTTTGAAGAAGAGTCTAGAAATGTGAGCAGAAAGGAAGAAATGCACCTCTGAAATGTTGTCTAGTTTTGAAAGGCTTCTCTACTCTTGGGTTAAAAAGTTTAGTCAGTGGTCAACTGGAGTAGAGTTTTCCTCCTTGGGGGAGGACTGGAAACATAAGTAGGCAGTTCTGCTTGTACTTTCCAGAGAATTCCCTCCTAACAGAACCGGAGGTGTTTTCCTGGAACCTGAGGGATATATGGTTCAACTCTAGCCCACCAGAATCCTTTGACATAAATTCTGACAACTCATTCATTAAGTGAAGCCTCCTTGCACCCACAGAGAATAAAGATTAATTCTCTTTTTCAATGACTATCTCAAATTATACCCAGTGATGTTTCTAGCATAGCTTCCTAGTGATCATGCCTTGTCCCATTCTCCTTCTAAATTAAAGTTCAAAGAAGTTAAAGTCTGCAGTTCTCCCCTTCCCAATTTTAACTCTGATTTATCTTAGTCTGAGTAGTTTCATTCAACTGTGTTAATAGTGATAACGACAGTGGTAGTAGTAGTCATAGGAACAGTGATCATTGCTACCATGTGCTGATCACTTACTACGAGTCAAGAACTCTCCTAAGCACTTTCAATATTAATTTGATATTCACAACCACCCTTCTAGGGTTATGTGATTTAGACAGGGTCACATGGCAGGCATTTCCTGAATCCTGATCATTAAATTACATATCTCTGTATCTTTGGCAGAGAAGGCGATGGCACCCCACTCCAGTACTCTTGCCTGGAAAATCCCATGGATGGAGGAGCCTGGTAGGCTCCAGTCCATGGGGTCACTAAGAGTCGGACACGACTGAGTGACTTCATTTTCACTTCTCACTTTCATGCATTGGAGAAGGAAATGGCAACCCACTCCAATGTTCTTGCCTGGAGAATCCCAGAAACGGGGGAGCCTGGTGGGCTACTGTCTATGGGGTCGCACAGAGCCGGACACGACTGAAGCAACTCAGCAGCAGCAGTATCTTTGGAGGTCAATTAAAGTCTTATCTGGGGAAGGTGGAGACAGAAAATACGAGGAAAATGAAGACAACTTCCATAACTTTTGCTTCACTTGGATGCTGGACACTTTATACCAGTTGTGTGGAATTTAAGAACCATGAATTTAAGTTCAGTTGGGAAAAACCTCCCATGTAGAGGTTGTGAACCTCTGCTTTCCTTATTCTGGGGGAGAATCCACCTCTGTGTTGTAACCTACCTCCTCTTTCAGAGCGTGGGACTTAACAAATTCACACTGGTTTCCTTGTCACATTCGGATGGTTTCTGAGGCGGCGTCCAGTCTCCAGCTTTTGCTTGAGGATTTCTTCCTCCCTTAAGAATTATTCCTAAATATTTAAAGCCTGTGATAGCCAGTTCCCTTTGGGCCTATTGAGGACAAATCCCCCCACCGCCTCTCAGTCACAGGTACCTCTTAATGAACAACTCTCTAAGCAATACTTGATAGCTCATGTTCTCCAAGGGCCTCCTTGCCTACACTTGTCTCTCTTTTTCTTATCTTCAGCTATACCTCAAAGATTTAGGTAAATTCAAGGAAAGTCAATTGCTAAGTGGGAAATTTCAAAAATTAGCATTCAGGGAATTGGCTGTTGTGGAATTGGTGTTTGGTGTACCAATTTGTCTGTGTGTTGACCTGAGCTATATCTTATTGTTCATTAACCGTCGGTCTTTCTTTCATGAAAAGAAGGAAAGAAGTAGAGAATGAAAGAAAGAAATGAGGGAGAGAGAAGAGGGGGGATGAGGTAGAAAGGAAGGATGGAAAGACATCAATCCTGAAGTAAAACTAATTAACTGACATTGACTAACTCCCAGCTCCAATTTAAAAATTAAAAAGTGTTGTATGAACACATCTCATCCCCCAAACACATCAAAAAGCTCAGGTTTGTGCTCAGGATGACCTCTTCTCAGTTCATTCTTTCTGTTTTGCTTTGCCATCCTCCATATCCAACTGCAAGACCAAAATCTTTTAAAAGTGATGCCTGAGCTTCTGAGGAAAATTGGTGCCTGACACACCCTTTAGATCCTTGAATTTTCCCCTTCACCATAACCCAAGACACTCAAGTGTCTATAAACTGCTCTGCAAAGAACTGGACACTGTAAAGGCTCAGTGATGTTGTTGTTGATGATGATGATGATGAAGACAATGCCGATGGTATCAAATTCTATTAAACAACTATTTATTGAACTCTAGTCATGTGCTGGGCTATATTCTCAGCTCAGTGGATGTAGAACTGAATAATACTAACTACAATTAATTTTTATGGAGTACTTAGTACATGCCAACCCCTGCTCCACATGCTCTCCATAACTTAACTCACTCAGTGTGACAAGTACCCTGTGAGGAGTCCCTATGAGTGTCACTCCATGTGGTCACATGTCTAGCAGGTGGAAGAATGGCTTTCCCCATGGGTCCCTGTCACCCCTTCTCAGCTCCACCAAAGGCTGTGGTCTAGCCCAGGGTAGCAGTAGGGGGGAGTAGGGCTGAGTAGAAAGGGGTGTGGGGATCCACAGTAAAGGGGGACTGTTCACATCTTCTCTAAATCACTTGTGTCTGAGAAAGTTCTTGAGACATCACTAAAGTGAATTGCACCTCCCCAGGTTCCACTTACTCAGCCTCCATCAATAATTTATCATCCAAACAGCCAGGTTGGGAAAGGGGTGGCTTGTTGCTACTGCTGCACCATCTGTGTTTCTCCATTAATCTTAATGTGTCTTCCCGGGAAACTCAAAAAGGACATGTCTTCCCATCCACTCTCTGGGCAGGGCTGAAAGCTGGACACTGGAAACTTCATCTGATGGTCACTGGAAACTTCATCTGATGGTCACTGGGGACACTGACAGTACCACTCACATGTCAAAGCCATGCCTCACTCTGCACCTTTACCCACCTGGTTGCCATGATGCTATCTGTGCTTCCTTGTTTCTTCCTCTTCCTTCAGTACAGAATGCCAAATGTCCAGTGCCCTACCTCTTTAAATAACCCTAGGTGAAATACCTTTGCAGGCACCCTGGTCCAAGGATTCCTACAGATCACTGCTTCCTCATCCTTTCGTACTAATCCTAATCCCTTGTTCTTTCAGTTCAGTTCAGTTGCTCAGTCGTGTCTGACTCTGTGACCCCCATGAGTCACAGCACGCCAGGCCTCCCTGTCCATCACCAATTCCCGGAGTTCACCCAAACTCATGTCCATCGAGTCGGTGATGCCATCCAACCATCTCATCCTCTGTCGTCCCCTTCTCCTCCTGCCCCCAATCCCTCCCAGCATCAGAGTCTTTTCCAATGAGTCAGCTCTTTGCATGAGGTGGCAAAAGTATTGGAGTTTCGGCTTCAGCATCAGTGCTTCCAATGAACACCCAGGACTGGTCTCCTTTAGGATGGACTAGTTGTATCTCCTTGCAGTCCAAGGGACTCTCAAGAGTCTTCTCCAGCACCACAGTTCAAAAGCATTAATTCTTTGGTGCTGAGCTTTCTTGACAGTCCAACTCTCACATCCATACATGACTACTGAAAAAACTGTAGCCTTGACTAGACAGACCTTTGTTGGCAAAGTAATGTCTCTGCTTTTTAATGTGCTATCTAGGTTGGTCATAACTTTCCTTCCAAGGAGTAAGCATCTTTTAATTTCATGGCTGCAATCACCATCTGCAGTGATTCTGGAGCCCCCCAAAAAAGAAAGTCTGACACTGTTTCCACTGTTTCCCCATCTATTTGCCATGAAGTAATGGGACCAGATGCCATGATCTTTGTTTTCTGAATGTTTAGCTTTAAGCCAACTTTTTCACTCTCCTCTTTCACTTTCATCAAGAGGATTTTTAGTTCCTCTTTACTTTCTGCCATAAGGGTGGTGTCATCTGCATATCTGAGGTTATTGATATTTCTCCCAGCAATCTTGATTCCAGTTTGTGCTTCTTCCAGCCCAGCGTTTCTCATGATGTACTCTGCATATAAGTTAAATAAACAGGGTGACAATATACAGCCTTGATGTACTCCTTTTCCTATTTGGAACCAGTCTGTTGTTCCATGTCCAGTTCTAACTGTTGCTTCCTGACCTGCATACAGATTTCTCAAGAGGCAGGTCAGGTGGTCTGGTATTCCCATCTCTTTCAGAATTTTCCACAGTTTGTTGTGATCCACACAGTCAAAGGCTTTGGCATAGTCAATAAAACAGAAGTAGATGTTTTTCTGGAACTCCCTTGCTTTTTTGATGAATCAACGGATGTTGGCAATTTGATCTCTGGTTCCTCTGCCTTTTCTAAATCCAGTTTGAACATCTGGAAGTTCACGGTTCATGTATTGCTGAAGTCTGGCTTGGAGGATTTTGAGCATTACTTTCCTAGCATGTGAGATGAGTGCAATTGTGCGGTAGTTTGAGCATTCTTTGGCATTGCCTTTCTTTGGGATTGGAATGAAAACTGCCCTTTTCCAGTGCTGTGGCCACTGCTGAATTTTCCAAATTTGCTGGCATATTGAGTGCAGCACTTTCACAGCATCATCTTTCAGGATTTGAAAGAGCTCAACTGGAATTCCATCACCTCCACTAGCTTTGTTCATAGTGGTGCTTCCTAAGGCCCACTTGACTTCATATTCCAGGATGTCTGGCTCTAGGTAAGTGATCACACCATCGTGATTATCTGGGTCATGAAGATCTTTTTTGTCCAATTCTTATGTGTATTCTTGCCACCTCTTCTTAATATCTTCTGCTTCTGTTAGGTCCATACCATTTCTGTCCTTAATCGAGCCCATCTTTGCATGAAATGTTCCCTTGGTATCTCCGATTTTCTTGAAGAGATCTCTAGTCTTTCCCATTCTGTTGTTTTCCTCTATTTCTTTGCATTGATCACTGAGGAAGGCTTTCTTATCTCTCCTTACTATATCTTTCCTTTTCTCCTTTGCTTTTCGCTTCTCTTCTTTTCACAGCTATTTGTAAGGCCTCCTCAGACAGCATTTTGCTTTTTTTACATTTCTTTTCCATGGGGATGGTCTTGATCCCTGTCTCCTGTACAATATCATGAACCTCCGTCCATAGTTCATCAGGCACTCTATCTATCAGATCTAGTCCCTTAAATCTATTTCTCACTTCCACTGTATAATCATAAGGGATTTGATTTAGATCATACCTGAATGGGCTAGTGGTTTTCCCCACTTTCTTGAATTTAAGTCTGAATTTGGCAATAAGGAGTTCATGATCTGAGCCACAGTCAGCTCCTGGTCTTGTTTTTGCTGACTGTATAGAGCTTCTCCATCTTTGGCTGCAAAGAATATAATCAATCTGATTTTGGTGTTGACCATCTGGTGATGTCCATGTGTAGAGTCTTCTCTTGTGTTGTTGGAAGAGGGTTTTTGCTATGACCAGTGCATTTTCTTGGCAAAACTCTATTAGCCTTTGCCCTGCTTCATTCTGTATTCCAAGGCCAAATTTGCCTGTTCCTCCAGGTGTTTCTTGATTTCCTACTTTTGCATTGCAGTCCCCTATAATGCAAAGGACATCTTTTTTGGGGTGTTAGTTCTACAAGGTCTTGTAGGTCTTCATAGAACCGTTCAACTTCAGCTTCTTCAGCATTACTAGTTGGGGCATAGACTTGGATTACCGTGATATTGGTTTGCCTTGGAAACAAACCGAGATCATTCTGTCGTTTTTGAGATTGCATCCAAGTATCGCATTTCAGACTCTTTTGTTGACCATGATGGCTACCCCATTTCTTCTGAGGGATTCCTGCCCGCAGTAGTAGATATAATGATCATCTGAGTTAAATTCACCCATTCCAGTCCATTTTAGTTCGCTGATTCCTAGAATCTCGACATTCACTCTTGCTATCTCCTGTTTGACCACTTCCAATTTGCCTTGATTCATGGACCCAACATTCCAGGTTCCTATGCAATATTGCTCTTTACAGCATTGGACCTTGCTTCTATCACCAATCACATGCACAACTGGGTATTGTTTTTGCTTTGGCTCCATCCCTTCATTCTTCCTGGAGTTATTTCTCCACTGATATGTAGTATATTGGGCACCCTCCGACCTGGGGAGTTCATCTTTCTGTGCCCTATGATTTTGCCTTTTTTAAAATATGGATAAGAAAGCTGTGGTACATATACACAATGGAGTATTACTCAGCCATTAAAAAGAATTCATTTGAATCAGTTCTAATGAGGTGGATGAAACTGGAGCCTATTATACAGAGTGAAGTAAGCCAGAAGGAAAAACACCAATACAGTATACTAACGCATATATATGGAATTTAGAAAGATGATAACAATAACCCTGTGTACGAGACAGCAAAAGAGACACTGATGTATGGAACAGTCTTATGGACTCTGTGGGAGAGGGAGAGGGTGGGAAGATTTGGGAGAATGACATTGAAACATGTAAAATATCATGTAAGAAACGAGCTGCCAGTCCAGGTTTGATGCACGATACTGGATGCTTGGGGCTGGTGCACTGGGACGACCCAGCGGGATGGTATGGGGAGGGAGGAGGGAGGAGGGTTCAGGATGGGGAGCACATGTATACCTGTGATGGATTCATTTTGATATTTGGCAAAACTAATACAATTATGTAAAGTTTAAAAATAAAATAAAATTAAAAAAAAAATCTAGCCCTGTTTACAGCCTTGACCTGATATGACTCAGTTCATGTATCTGTATCAGGTGAGAAGACTCATTCATTATCCTTCCTTCACCCTCTAGGCCCCTCCCCAAATGTCAGGAGGGAGACTTCACTCTCCTCAGTTTTCTCTCGCTCCCTCTCTTCCTCCCCCTTGGTTAAAGGCAGTTCCCTCCTTATGGATGTTTAAACCAAACACCTCAGTGCTCTCCTCCTAACTCACATTCAATCTGTCAGCAAGTCCTATTGGCGTCCTCTTCAAATACATCCAGAATCTGACTGCTCCTGTCATCATCTCCTGGTTCAAGCCATTATGGCTGGTGCACTGGGATGACCCAGAGGGAAGGTACAGGGATGGAGGTGGGAGGGGGTTTCAGGATGGGGAACACGTGTACACCCGTGGCAGATTCATGTTGATCTATGGCAAAACCAACACAATATAGTAAAGCAATTAGCCTCCAATTAAAATAAAGAAATTTAAATTAAAAAAAATGAATCCCTGGACTGTTACAACAGCTTTCTAAATGTTCTCTCTGCTCCCATCTTCACTTCTTAAAGGCAGAGTGAGACTTTAAAAACATGGCACATTCCATCACTCTTCTCCTCACTGCCCCTGGGGCTCCTCATCTATGCAAAGGGCAATCCCAGGTCTCCACCTTTATTTACAAGGCTGTGCATCATGTGCCTCTTGAAACCTTCAAACCAAGGCTCCCACCACATCTTCTCACTCCTCCAAGGTCAATGCCTTCTTGGAAGGGCCTTGAATTTAGTAAGAACTTTCCTACCTCAAAGCCTGGATGCTGTCACTGCTTCCTGGGATAACCTCTGACCTGCTCACAAAAATTCTTTACATCTCTGCTCAAGACTAGCTTATCCAAGAGCCTCCATCAGTTTCTACCCTCTTCCATGATCTATTTCTCTGTATGACCTTAATAACCTTCTACATTTATGTTTTATTGTTGTTCAGTCACTCAGTCATGTCTGACTCTGCAACTCCATGGACTGCAGCAAGCCAGGCTTCCCTGTCCTTCACAATCTCCTGGAGCTTGCTCAAACTCATGTCCATTGAGTAGGTGATGTTTGTCTTTGTTTCTCTCCACCAGGAAAGCTCCACAAGAGTAGGGATTTTGTTTCTGTCTCTGCTTTATCCCAGGACCAAGAACAGTGCTTCACACCTGGTGGATCCTCAGTAAAGATGTAATAAGCACTTTGATTTAAGAGGGAGGATGGCAAGGTGGCTAGGAGGTGAAGCTCTGCAGCAAATATCCTAGAGTTTTAATCACAGCTCTGCTGGTTAATAGTTAATGATCTTGGACAAGTTATTTAACTTTTTGTACTTCAATTTCTTCATTGTAGAAAGGATATGATAATACCCCAGAGAGTTTTTGGCAGGATTAAATGAATTACTATTTGTAGAACATTTAGACCAGTGTCAAGTACATTCTTACTGGGTTTTATCAGTGATTGTTGTTGCTCAGTTGTGTCCAACTCTTTGCAACCTCATGAACTGCCTCATGCCAGGCTTCCCTGATTTTTACTATCTCTTGGAGTTTGCTCAAACTCATGTCTGTTGAGTTGGTGATGCCATCCAACCATCTCATCCTCTGTCATCCCGTTTTCCTCCTGCCCTCAATCTTTCCCAGCATCAGGGTCTTTTCCAGTGAGTCAGCCCTTCCCATCAGGTGGCCAAAGTATTGGAGCTTCAGCTTCAGCATGTCCTTCCAATGAATATTCAGGGTTTATTTCCCTTTAGGATTGATTGGTTGGATCTCCTTGCTGTTCAAGGGACTCTCAAGAGTCTTCCCCAGCACCACAGTTTGAAAGCATCAATTCTTCCGTGCTCAGCCTTCTTTATGGTCCAACTCTCAATGTTTACTTTTATTATTTTTGAATTCTAGTCTCACCATGGGTGAGTTAGTTGGGGAAACCACTTTAACCTCTTTGGGTTACAGCTTCCTTCCTTCCTTACTTCAAACCCAAGTACTTGAAATGGCTAAATGCTTCTTGTGTGATCTACCCCTGCTTCATCTCACACTGCTCTGTCCTTCAAGTATGAAGTTCCAGTTACATCAGACTTTCAGTTTCTAGACTGCATCTTTCACATCAGGAACTCTGCACACACAGATTTCTCTGCCTCTGGCCCTTACTAATCACTGAGATTTCTTCAAGGAGACTTTCCTGGTTCCTAAACTATGTGGAATCTCTCTGCTAAAGCCCCCCCCCCCCCCCCCCCCCCCGCCCATGGTCTGAATAATTGACATGATGAATCCTAAATCCCCAATGAGATGGTGTTAGGAGGTGGTGCGTTTGGGAGGTGATTAGGTCATGAGGTTGGAGCACTCTTAAATGAGATTACTGCCCTTATAAAGCAATGGCACTCCACTCCAGTACTCTTGCCTGGAAAATCCCATGGACAGAGGAGCCTGGTAGGCTGCAGTTCATGGGGTCGCTAAGAGTTGGACACGACTGAGCAACTTCGCTTTCACTTTTCACTTTCATGCATTGGAGAAGGAAATGGCAACCCACTCCAGTGTTCTTGCTGGAGAATCCCAGGGATGGGGGAGGGTGAGCTGGTGAGCTGCCATCCATGGAGAGAGAGAGCACAGAGTCAGAGATGACTGAAGTGACTTAGCAGTAGCAACAGCCCTTATAAAAGAGACTTCTTGACTCTGTATGCAGGTCAAGAAGCAACAGTTAGAACTGGACATGGAACAACAGACTGGTTCCAAATCGGGAAAGGAGTACATCAAGGCTGTATACTGTCACCCTGCTTATTTAACTTATATGCAGAGTACATCATGAGAAATGCTGGACTGGATGAAGCACAAGCTGGAATCAAGATTGCTGGGAGAAATTTCAATAACCTCAAATATGCAGATGACACTACACTTATGGAAGAAAGCAAAGAAGAACTAAAGAGCCTCTTGATGAAAGTGAAAGAGGAGAGTGAAAAAGTTGGTTTAAAGCTCAACATTCAGAAAATGAAGATCATGGCATCTGGTCCCATTACTTCATGGCAAATAGGTGGGAAAACAGTGGAAACAATGACGGACTTTATTTTGGGGGGTTCCAAAATACTGCAGATGGTGACTACAGCCATGAATTTAAAAGACAGTCGCTCCTTGGAAGTTATGACCAACATAGACAGCATATTAAAAAGAAGAGACATTACTTTGCCAACAAAGGTCCATCTTGTCAAGGTTATGGTTTTTCCAGTGGTCATGTATGGACATGAGAGTTGGACTGTAAAGAATGCTGAGTGCCAAAAAAGTAATGCTTTTGAACTATGAGGTTGGAGAAGACTCTTGAGAGTTCCTTGGACAGCAAAGAGATATAACCAGTCCATCCTAAAGGAAATCAGTCCTGAATATTCACTGCAAGGTACTAGTCTGGGTTGTGTTCAGCTTCAGCTGAAGCTCCAATACTTTGGCCACCTGATGCAAAGAACTGACTCACTGGAAAAGACCCTGATGCTGGGAAAGACTGAAGGCAGGAGGAGAAGGAGACAACAGAGGATGAGATGGTTGGATGGCATCACTGACTCAATGGACATGAATTTGAGTAAACTCCCTGAGTTGGTGATGGATAGGGAGGCCTCACATGCTGCAGTCCATGGGGTCGCAAATAGTTGGACATGACTGAGCGACTGAACTGAACTGAACTGAACTGAACTGAAAAGAGACTCCACAGAGCTCCCTTGTCTCTTCCAGTGTGTGTGAATATGACCTAGAAGATAGCCCTCCCTCAACCTTGGTGGCACATGGGTCTTGGTGCCACCAAGTCTCTAGAACTATGAGACATAAATTTCTATTGATAAGTCACCCATCTGTGGCCCAAAAAGGATTAAGACACCCTCTGTGAGTTTTGCATTTCTCCCTCTTAGCACTTATTATGCTGTATTATACTGGACAGTACTTATTAATATATTGTGGACTTAGTTGTTGAGGATTTCTGAGTTCTCAGCTGGGCTACAAGTCTCATAAGGACAGTGACCTTCTCTGGGTTACCCACCACCATATTATTTCTTACGGCTGGCACAGCACTTGCCATTGAGTAGACAGTGAATAAACATGTAGTGAATGAATGTTGAAGGCATGTAAGTTTAAGCTAAATTATTTAAAATTCTCCTTTATAACTAAAATGCACTGTTTAGGAACAATTGGAAAAGAATTCAAACCATCTTCTCACTTAGATGGTGCCCGATTGTTGAAAGCAGTGAAAACAAGCCACTGGCACCACTGGTTTTTGCTTTCCACTTGGGAATTCTGCATCATTCCTGGGGATAGGTGATTTTCCTTAAGCTGGTCAAATTTGAAACCACCCAGTACTGCTTAAGCCCACTGCTACCTCTTCCTTCAGTCTGGCCCTAACAATCATCTCTCTATGTTCAGGCAGCAGTTAATTTAAGGTAGCAATTAAATGAAACCAAATTGCTCTTTGAATACCATAAATCATTTAACAGAATAGCTTTTTGTCTGCCAAACAGAATTAATCCTCAAAGCTGGAAAAATACACCAAGTGTATATATGTGTGTGTGCATTTTTTCCCTTCTGGAAACAAATAGAAAGATTTTATTTTAACCTTTTGCTTTTCAATGAAAAATTTCCAGCTTACTTAATATGGAACGCCCATGCACCCAACACCCAGCCCCAACAACTATAAGCAGGTTTCCCAGCTTGTTTCATCTAAATCCCTAAATTCCTTTTATATTTTCTTCACTGAAATTTTCCAAAGTAAATCCTAGATGTGATATCATTCTATTACAAACATCAAAGACAGAGACCTTTCTTTCTCTACTGGGACACAGAGCTCTTAGCATACCCAGCAGACCAACAACACTTCTCCAATAGCTTTTGGTACATAATCCATACTCATTCTGGTGCAGTGGGAAGTTATGAAAGCCCAGTGTGGATTTATGTGGTTACACTTTGGAGAGAGGAGCAGCCTCTTCCAATCACCCCTAGGGACGGAGATGATTTGGCAAGGATGCCTGTGGCCCAGCATGGGAGGAAGGTGAGATGCCTGTTTCATGAGCCAGATGTGCAAGATCAACAGTCAATTATTCCAGCAGCAGATGCTATTGTCAGAGCACTCAAGGTGCCATTTGTGACAATCTGTTTAGGTCTGTCTGTCTGCCTGACTCTCTAATTCATCCATCTGTCACTCTACTGGTCTACCCATCATATGGATCTATCCAGGCATCCACCCATCTAGCTAGTGTTCACCCTCTCTTAAATCTATTTAAGTGATTGCTGTAAGCTGTCCATTGGTGCATGTAATTCATTCCATTGCCAATAGTAACGCAAAGCTGTTTGGTTTTTGCCCTACCTGCTCATGCAGAATCTCAACCTCCTGAAATTCTCCCTGTCTTCAAACATACTCTACAATGTATTTCCTTAATTTATTGCCTCTTGTCTCTCTTGAATGAGAGCAGGAATTTTGATCTGTTTTGTTCACTGTTGTATCCCAGAACTTTGCCCAAGGCCTGGAATAGTGAAGGTACTCAATTCATATTTGATGAATGAATGAATAATTCATTATCATCCCCATTTTACAGATGAGTTACTGAACTCAAGGAGGTTAAAGAATTTGCTCAAAGTCACACATCCAAAAAAGGGAAAAGCTGAGCTTTGAAAACAGATTTGTCTATGGCCTTCATCCTTTTAGCAGATTGTCATACAGTCTCCAGTAAATTACATATTCCATAGCAGAAGATATACTTTGGCTGCATTCTGTCATCTTTTCTGGAAGTTAATGTTATTGTCAAATCTAAAATCCTCTGAGCTGGTTTTTATTCTATCCCATAGAGGGCATGATTTTAAAAACTTGGATTATTGATAGCCCCACTTTTTTCCTTTTGATTTGTGCATTTGTATATCTTGGTTAGGGGGCTTCCCTGGTAGCTCAGACAGTAAAGAATCTAACCTCAAGGCAGGATTGTGTTCGATCCCTGGGTCAGGAAGATCCCCTGGAGAAGGGAATGGCAACCTACTCCAGTATTCTTGCCTAAAGAATTCTATGGACAGAGAATCCTGGTGGGCTTCAGTCTATGGGGTCACAAAGAGTTGGACAGGACTGAGCGACTAATACACACATGTCTTGGTTAGATGGAGGAAAGTTGATTTGAGTGTGATATAAACACGGAAAAATGCAACAAAAATAATCTGGAAATTTCTTTTACAAACAAAAGAACTCAGGGATATATATTTTGGGAATGGAGTGATCTATTTGCCAAAATTCCTGATCATTTGCTTATTTTAGCAGATATTTCTTGAGCACTTACTATATTTCTAGCAGTCTACTCGCTATTGGAAATGTACCCATAAAGGACATAAATGTTCACCTCTGGTTGTGAGATGATCTTCAGGAAAATATTGGGCCACCTTGAAAATGTATGTATCTGAACTATTAGTTAAAATATTTTGCATACTTGATATTTAAACTAATTATATAACTAATTTTAATGTATTTAATTAAATTAATTATTTAAGTAATGATTTGTGCTTGTCTATTAAATTTTTCTGACTTTTCAAAAGAAACAGTCATCTTACTTTATAGTAACTGTATGGAATGTTGAGGGAAGTGTGAAATGATCCAATTTTACTTTCTGAGCTTTATATTTTGTTCATAAAAAATGAACATTGGCAACTTCATATAGTTCAGTTTAATACGTTTATCTAACTATAAGCTAAAATGCTGGGCTGTCCTGTTTAATCCTGGGAATCATATACTGGAAATAATATCATAGTCTAGTATTGAAGCTATTAGTGAGGCATGTCCTTGAAACTTGATCATTGTGGTAGGGTTGCCTTTTGGAGGCCATTGTGAGAGAGACTGGTAACCTCATAAAGGGTCAGAGAAGTGATGTGAAAAATCACCTTAAAAAGACTGAATAGGTATTAGGCCTGTAGAATGTTAATGTAACCTGACTGAATGTGTTAACAGAGTTAAATAAAGAAAGTGTCAGTCAAAAAGAGACAGCAAGTGATTGCTCAGCCATGGAGACAAAAGAAGGAAGAGAGACCACTGTCACACTCAGCCCAGAACTGTCCAGCTGAAAGGAAATACTAACGAACAGAATTCTTCTTATTTTGTGTGTGTGTGGTACAATTTACATATGCTAAAATGTTCAGAGTTCAATTAAATGAATTTTGACAGTTATAAATAACCACCAAAAACAAGATATAATACATTTCCTTCTTTCAGTTTTGGTGCCTTTAGCAAACCACAGTATTGATTTAGATTTTAATGATATTTCTTATTTTTATTTTATTTTGCTTTTTATTTTTGGCAAGTAATACAGATTTTCCACTACTTATTTTATGTCTGTAAAATAATCACAGAGATATAAAGCTTTATTTGAAAAATAAGTGTATTCAGATAATATAAAAGAGAATTGACCTTTAAAAAGTTGTATAAATGTATCAGTTTGATTAAGGACTAACTTTCTGGCACTAAACAAGGTGTTAGAAGAGGAGTTGGTTCTTTTTCCTCCAAATGAATGCGGCTTTGCATGGGGAATGCAGATATGCAAGGGGCAGATTTAATAGATGTGAACTTCAATAGTACTACAACTTCCCTAAAACCAGGAGGAAGAAAGTGTGGGAGTCCTTAGTCAAAGAAGGGAGTAAAGAGTTACAATTTCTTAATCTTCAGATTGAGCACTCTAACAGTTTGTGAGTTCCTTAGGAAGCTTTTGTTTTATCTATATGCTGTCAATTAAAATCGGAATTTCTATCAGGGGCTGTCAGCAAAGCAATAGCAGCAGAATGGACTGGGTGGGAATCCCATTGTTTCTGGCTGCTCTGGAGTGCTGGCCATCGGAGCATTGTTGTTGTTCAGGAGCTAAGTTGTGTCCACCTCTTTATTAATGGCGACAAGGTTTCCAGAGTGGGACTACCCAGGCATATTAAAACCACCAATCCTTCAGTTCAGTTCAGTGCATTTCAGTCACTCAGTCGTGTCCAACTCTTTGCGACACCATGAATCGCAGCATGCCAGACCTCCCTGTCCATCACCAACTCCTGGAGTTCACTCAATCTCATGTCCATTGAGTCAGTGATGCCATCCAGCCATCTCATCTTCTGTCATCTCTTTCTGCTCCTGCCCCCAATCCCTCCCAGCATCAGAGTCTTTTCCAATGAGTCAACTCTTCACATGAGGTGGCCAAAGTGCTGGAGTTTCAGCTTTAGCATCATTCCTTCTAAAGAAATCCCAGGGCTGATCTCCTTCAGAATGGACTGGTTGGATCTCCTTGCAGTCCAAGGGACTCTCAAGAGTCTTCTCCAACACCACAGTTCAAAAGCATCAATTCTTCAGCACTCAGCCTTCTTCACAGTCCAACTCTCACATCCATACATGACCACAGGAAAAACCATAGCCTTGACTAGACGAACCTTTGTTGGCAAAGTAATGTCTCTGCTTTTGAATATGCTATCTAGGTTGGTCATAACTTTCCTTCCAAGGAGTAAGTGCCTTTTAATTTCATGGCTTCAATCACCATCCGCAGTGATTTTGGAGCCCCCAAAAATAAAGTCTGACACTGTTTCCACTGTTTCCCCCTCTATTTCCCATGAAGTGATGGGACCAGATGCCATGATCTTCGTTTTCTGAATGTTGAGCTTTAAGCCAACTTTTTCACTCTTCTCTTTCACTTTCATCAAGAGGCTTTTGAGTTCCTCTTCACTTTCTGCCATAAGGGTGGTATCATCTGCATATCTGAGGTTATCGATATTTTCCCCAGCAATATTGATTCCAGCTTGTGTTTCTTCCAGTCCAGCGTTTCTCATGATGTACTCTGCTGCTGCTGCTGCTGCTAAGTTGCTTCAGTCGTGTCCGACTCTGTGCAACCCCATAGATGGCAGCCCACCAGGCCCGGCCGTCCCTGGGACTCTCCAGGCAAGAACACTGGAGTGGGTTGCCATTTCCTCCTCCAATGCATGAAAGTGAAAAGTGAAAGTGAAGTTGCTCGGTCGTGTCCGACTCTTATTGACCCCATGGACTGCAGCCTACCAGGCTCCTCCGTCCATGGGATTTTCCAGGCAAGAGTACTGGAGTAGGGTGCCATTGCCTTCTCCCATGATGTACTCTGCATATAAGTTAAATAAGCAGGGTGACAATATACAGCCTTGATGTACTCCTTTTCCTATTTGGAACCAGTCTGTTGTTCCATGTCCAGTTCTAACTATTGCTTCCTGACCTGCATACAGATTTCTCAAGAGGCAGATCAGGTGGTCTGGTATTCCCATCTCTTTCATAATTCTGAAAAGGAAGCACTTTCTTACATTTCAACATACAACTGAAATCTCCTCTCAATGTGTTGTTCATTGTTTAGTTGCTAAGTTATGTTCAACTCTTTGCAACCCCATGGACTGCTGCACACCAGGCTTCCCTGTTCTTCACTATCTCCCTGAGTTTGCTCAAACTCATGTCCATTGAGTAGGTAATGCCATTCAACCATCTCATCTTCTGTTGTCCCCTTCTCCTGCCTTCAATCTTTCCCAGCATCAGGGTCTTTTCCAATGAGTCAGTTTTTCAATCCGATGGCCAAAGTATTGAAGCTTCAGCTTCAGCATCAGTCCTTCCAATGAATATTCAGGGTTTATTTTCTTTAGGACTGACTGGTTTGATTTCCTTGCCATCCAAGGGACTCTCAAGAGTCTTCTCCAGCATCACAATTAGAAAGCATCAATTCTTCAGCACTCAGCCTTCTTTATGGTCCAAATCTCACATCCATACATGACTACTGGAAATACCATAGCTTTGACTAGATGGACCTTTGGCAGTAAAGTTATGTCTCTGTTTTTCAATATGCTATTTAGGTTTGTCGTAGTTGTTCTTCCAAGGAGCAAGGTCTTTTAATTCCATGACTGCAGTCACTATCTGCAGTGATTTTGGAGTCCAAGAAAATAAAGTCTGCCACTGCTTCCATTTTTTTCCCATCTATTTGCCATAAAGTAATGGGACCAGATGCCATGACCTTAGTTTTCTGAATGTTGAGTTTTAAACCAACTTTTTCACCCTCCTGTTTGACTTTCATCAAGAGGCTCTTTAGTTCCTCTTTGCTTTCTGCCATTAAGGTAGTATCATCTACACATCTGAGGTTGTTGATATTTCTCCTGGCAATCTTGATTCCAGTTTGAGTCATCCAGGCTTGATTCCAGTTTGAGTCATCCATCATTTTCCATGATGCACCATGCATATAAATTAAATAAGTAGAGTGAAAATACACAGCCTTGATGTACTCCTTTCTCAATTTTGAACCAATCCATTGTTCCATGTCTGGATGTAACTGTTGCTTCTTGATCTGCATACAGGTTTCTCAGGAGCCAGGTAAGGTGGTCTGGTATTCTCATCTCTTTAAAAATTTTCCACAGTTTGTTGTGATCCATACAGTCAAAGGCTTTAGGGTAGTCAGTGAAGCAGAAGTGGATGTTTTTCTGGAATTCTCTTGCTTTTTCAATGATCCAATAGATTGACAACTTGATCTCTGGTTCCTCTGCCTTTTCTAAATCCAGCTTGTACGTCTGGATATTTTCAATTCATGTACTGTTGAAGCCTCGCTTGAAGGATTTTGAGAATTACCTTGCTGGCACGTGGAATGAGCATAGTTGTAGGGTAGTTTGAACCTTGTTTGGCATTGCCCTTCTTTGGGATTGGAACAAAAACTGACCTTTTCCAGTCCTGTGGCCATTGCTAAATTTTCCTCTCAATTACCATTTGATAAAAAAAAAAAAAAAAGGTTGTAAAAGCAGTTTTGCCTTTAAGAAAGACCTATAGTCTTTAGCTCTATTAGGAACTATCTGGTGGCAAAAGAGAAAAACTCTTGATATAAAAAAGTGTTTTCTTGAGGACTCCTAGTCCCACCCAACAAGGGGATTGTCTAGGAACCCCTTATCAAGGTAGTAGATAATAGTACCAGTAGGTATAGTGAAAAGTCATATAGGTGGTACCAGAATGCCTGAAATTTAAGAGCTGTGAGGCAAGGTCTTCTGTTACTGTGAGATGAATTCGTCAGTCCATCTTATCCCGATGCTGCTGAACTTTTGATTCATCTAACTCCTCTAGCTCTGAGTGTCTAATCATCAGATGACCTTTGAATATTACTTGGTTGTGGACAAGAAGAGAAAATACTGGTCACATGGAGTTAGAGGAATCCAACCTGTGTGATGATGAGTTTGTATTAAAAGCTTTTCAATTAAGTTTTAGATTTTAAACATTAATCTTGAGAACTTGGATAATGTGAATGTGCAACTGAAAACAGATTCATTGTTGGTTTGTTGGCAAAATGAGGATTCAGTCTGCAAGCATGAGGTTTACATGTGGGACTACAGGATGAGCACTGAGTTGACAACTGGTTTTCCCTGGGCTGAGGGGAACTGGCTGCCTCTGAAGGATCCAGGTCCATTGTAGGCAGTCATTCTGTGCTAGTCAATGCATATTTCAAGTAATGGCTAATGTGTCCTTGTCCCCCTCTCCAAATAACAAATAGCAAACTCAACATAAGGAATTATGAAATATTTGATGGTTGAGAATAGTTACTGTGGCACAATGGTAAAGCATCCTCTTTCCAATGCAGAAGACACAAGAGACATGAGTTTGATCCCTGGTCAGAAAGATCTCCTGGAGTAGGAAATGGCAACCCACTCCAGTATTCTTACCTGGAAAACCCCATGGACAGAGGAGCCTGGGGGGCTATAGCCCACGGAGTCGCAAAAAGTCAGACACAACTGAGCATGCTAGAACACACACACAGATGATTTTGGCAAACTAATAAAGCGTGATTCTGTCCCACTTGGGTGGATCTGGATATATGTGGCTTTCTTTAGTTCTAGATAATTTTCTACTTACAACATTATATGTTACAAATAAACAACTTTCAAGGCTCTCCTCCTCTTCCCTCTCCTCTTCTCTCCTCCCTTCCTCACTCCTTGGCTCCCTCTCTTCTCTTTCTTCCTTCCACATATATTTACAGAGGACCTGCTTTGGGTTATATCTTGTGCTGAGGGCAAAGGATAAACAATACAGGTAACCACTATTCTCTTGCATCTTAAAACCCAGAGGAGTGGGGAGGGAGATTCAGATTAGTAGTCAGACTAACCATGGCTAGTGCTTATTGAAAAGTTCTGTGTACCAGGCACTATTCCCAGAGCAGTACAAGTGCTGATTCATTTAGCCTTCATAACAACACCATGAGAAAAACATTAGCATTATCCATTGCACAGACAGGGAAACCAAAGTACAGAGAGACTGAGTAACTTGGCTGGCATCACACAACTAATAAATGGAAAATGTGGACTTGAGCTTAAGTCATCTGGTTCTTGAATCCATATCCTTTAGTACTAACCATGTCCAACCTGAGAAGGCCCATAACAGGGGAAATAAGAGGGTGACACAGGACTTAGAAGAGAGAGGCTCCATGTGCTGTAATGGAGGTGACAGTGATGTGCTTGGAGGAAAGAATGCCATATGTCACAGGTAAAGGATGCAAGATCTTATTGAACAAGAAAAAAACTGCACAGGACATATACATTCCAAATCCCCATGAAGATACTCAGCTACCAATAATACTGCCTGGGAGGGGAGAGGAACCCATCTGATTCTCAGAGGAACTTCTTTTGGCCTCTCATCATTGTGGGTACCCTGTTCCCTCCTGACAGGTTGGGAGATTCTGACACATTGCCTGCCTGCCCACCAAGGGTGAGTCTCAAGTGACAGCCAGCACAGTCCTGTGTGTGTACAGTCAGGGCGAGGGGAAATTGAAGGGCAGTTTCCCAGGACTGTCATCCCTGGCAGGGCTGAGCCTCACGCCTGTGTGGAGACTTCCTTCTGCTGCCTCTAATCCAGTCTTCCCCGCCTGATGGGGAGGTAGGAGAGGGTTCCGGAGAGGGTGACCTCTGAAGGGTGAGTGAGCATTTCTATGTGACAGCAGTGATGGGGAGGGGAAAAGGAAGGAGGGACACCTGGGAAACTTCAGGCAGTTGAACAGGGATGGGGAGGTGGGGCGATGGGGCCTAAAGCAAGAGGCGAGGCTGGAGGAACAATCAGAAGCCACAGTATGCAGGGCCTTGCAAGTACGATTGAGTTTGAGCCTTGCTTTGTGAGCAATGGAACATTCTGGACACCTTTGGAAAGGCCCTATATAATAGTTCTGATTCAATTACTAAGCATTTTCTATATACCATGGGCTGCACTAACTACATGCTATTTATTCCCCACAACAGCTAATAGTATAGGTTCTATCATTCACCCTATTTTACAGATGAGAAAACTAAGAACAGTGAAATAAAGAAACTTGCTCAAGGATACTCATCTATCAAGTGGGGGAGCTGAGTTTGAAATTCTAACTTCAGAGTCTGAATGTCTACCCCGTATGTCATGTCCCTGAATGGATGGGTTGGAGTGGCCCAGGCTGTTGGCAGTTGCCCCCATCATGGGTAGATTTCTGAACATTTGTCCAGGTCTCCCTCACCTTTGTCTTGAATCAGCTGAGAAGCTGAAAATTCCATTCCCTGCAATTCGGTTTCAGGGCGCGTCTGACTGAGACGAGATGAATTTGAGTTTAATCTTGCATGCCTAACGAAGTCGCCGAGGTATCTCAAAAATTCTCCTGCTTCTATTAGTGAGATAGTGTGTGAGGCTTATTTCCACTGACAGGCAGTTTTATCAT
Source organism: Bos taurus (assembly GCF_002263795.3). Lineage (NCBI taxonomy): Eukaryota > Metazoa > Chordata > Mammalia > Artiodactyla > Bovidae > Bos > Bos taurus. The sequence continues at coordinate 17,796,679 of NC_037352.1, forward strand.
TATTTTTTAAAGCAGGGACTTGTCTCGAATAGTTCAGGCGGTGTCAAAAGGAGAGATAACAAACCTCCTAGAATAAAATGTCAGTGCTGGAAAGGAGCTAAACATCAGCTGGTCCAACCCCCTCAATATACAGAGGACAGGGGTTGTCCCATGGCCCCTTCCACTACACTCACAGCTGGCTATGGCAGTTGCCCTTCTGGCTGCCCAGGGAACAGTGTGAGAAGACAAAGGGATTTGGTTGGGGGCCATGGGTGGCAGGCTGAGCTTGAATTCTGGTTCTTGCCAAAGTTTTTTTGCTTGTTGTGGGACATCACCTTTCTGAAATTCAAAATTCTCACTTCTAAAATGAGATAAGAGAAATGCTTTCCCAGGGTGGTTGTGAAGATTAAGTGCTTATTGCAATGCCTGGGGGAAAGTAGTGTTAGTCTCTTAGTCGTGTCTGACTCTTTGTGACCCCATGAACTGTAGCTCGCCAGGCTCTTCTGTCCATGGAATTCTCCAGACCAGAATACTGGAATGGGCAGCTATTTCGTTCTCCAGGGGATCTTCCCAACCCAGGGATCAAAGCCAGGTCTCCTGCATTGCAGAGTCTTTACTGTCTGAGCCACCAGGGGCAGAGAAGGCACCCAATAAATAAAGTTTCCTTTCCCCAAGGTAGCTGAAAGATAGGAAGGAGAACAAGACCTGACCTTGAGGAACTGACTACTCAGCAAGGGAGACAGCTCTGCAAACAAATGTGCTCCTTGCTGGGACAGAGGGACATAGAAAATGTTGGGAAAGCAGAGAGGAGGAAGGACCTAGGGAAGTGAGGGACTGCTCTGAATAGGTAATATTTATCTGGGGCTTTAAGGGATGGGTAGGAGTTCACCTTGTCAGTGTTAGAGAAAAGATTTCCAAGAGAAAGAGGCAAGGTGATGACCATGATGACGATGATGACAATAATAAAGGAGGAAAGGAAGAGTTGCAAACTCCTCAGCAGGTTGAATCCTGTCCACAGATGAGCTTTCTTTGTCTAGTTTAAGAGGTTTAAATGTGAATGCATGGCTTCTCCAGTTCCCCACAAGCCCCACCCCTGCCCCGGTTCCTTCCTCCTTCCATCCTTCAGTCCAACATCTCAGGCATTTGCATTTGGAATCCCTAAGAACATAATGGTGAAGAACATAGACTTTGGGACAAAAGAGATCTAGGTCTGAGTTCCAACTCCCCCATGTGATGATGTAAGATCCATAAAATGATGAGCGTGTTTGTACCTACTTACTTGGATGGCTGTGAGAGTGAAGTGACACCATGGCACCTGGCCAGGAAGGGAGCCCCTCCCCTGCTGGATTTTGCGCCAAATGATTTCATGTTTTAGGGTGATTTTGGTGAAGCCCATGTTTGTAGGACAATTCTGTGTTTCATTCCAAGTTCTTATCATGGCATATGTGTCAGTTTGGATCACCCGAGAACTAGACACCAACATGGGATAAGAGACACAAGATTTATTTGGGGAAATGCTTGTGAAGGAGAAAGGGTGGCAGCAGGTGTCCAGAGGGAGAGACTTCAGTCTGATGTGGGTCTGACATCTGTGAAAGGAGAGAGGAAAGGACAGCCTCAGGTCATAGTGTGGTTCTCAGGGAGCCTTGGTCAGGCTGCTGGGGAGACTTAGAGCCAAAGCTGCCTGTTAGAGGAGCCTAGTCATAGCAACAGCTGGGATCTTGTGCCCCTGGCCTTCCTCCATTCCCTCAGTGCTCAGCCACTGACTGGGAGCAGCCCAGGGCACATGGCCTGGTAGGGATGCTGCGGTATGTACACAGGTGCCAAGTTTGGAGAATGTCAACCAAGTCCTCTTGAAGGAAGATGTGAGCAGAGCACCTCCATGATTGCTACAGGAAGCCTCTGCAGTAAGTTCTTGTTCAGTAAATAGAATTGTCTCTGTAAGTTGAAGGTTAAGGCTCTGATGCTTCAGTAAAATAAGCATTTATCAACATTGTTATGGGTGGTATTGTGTCCCTTCAAAATCCATATGTTGAAGTCTTAACCCCCAGTATATCAGAGTGGGATTGTGTTTAGAGATAGGGCCCTAAGTGAGATAAATATGTTAAAATGGGCCACAGGAAATGGGCCTTAATCCAATATGATGGATATCTTTATAAGAAGAAGAAATTTGGGCACAGACACATACAAAGGATGACATGAAGACACAGGGAGAATTCAGCCATCTACAGAGTAAAGTGAGACACTGAGAAGAAATCAACTTTACCAATACCTTGACCTTGGACTTCTAGTTCCCAGAATAGTGAGAAAATAAACATCTGTTGTTGAGGCCACCCAGTCTGTGGTACTCTGTTATAGCAGCCCCAGGAAACCAATACAAACATCTAGCTAGATGCTACCTGGGACCCCCAGGAATATAGGGCAGGGGCCTTGCTCTTTATTAACAGGGAGAACAATTTACTAATTTTTAAAAATCCATTTATTGAGCATGGGCCCTTACTAAATATATGTTTTCCCTATGGCTTCCATAACATTACCACAGACTAGGTGGCTTAAAACAATATAAATGTATCCTCTCACAGTTAGGAAGCCAGGAGTCTGAAATTTAAAGTGTTTGTAGGGTTGATTCCTTCTGGAGGTTCGGAGAGACCAACTATGCCACGGCTGTCCCCCAGCTTGTGGAGGCTGCTGGCCGTCCTTGGTGTTTCTTGGCTTGTGTACACACCACTCGTGTCTGCCTTCATCATCACACCACTTCTTTGTGTCTCTGTGTGTTCTTTTCTGTCTCTTTTATGGACATTCTCGTTGGATTTAGGGCCCACGCTAACCCAGTATAATCTCATCTTGACCCTTGTCCTAATTATACCTGCAAAGACCCTATTTCCAAATAAGGTCATATTCCAAGGTCTGAGTGGATATGAAATTTTAAGGGGACACTATTCACCCTATTACACCATATTTTATTTAGTTATCTTATTTTTTAAAATTTACCTTATTTTTTAAAAATGGTATTTAGTTTTTGAACATTCCTATATGGTAAGCAAAGTCAATACAGGTGAAGAAATGGAAGTTCAGAGAGGTGGTTATTTGTCCAAGGTCACACCTCTGGCATGTCATGGTAATGTCTGGTAATGCACATGAATGGTGCATTCCAGTTCCAAGTTTCCATGTTCATGCTATTACTCTGCTGTTTTCTGCTATTGTGATGTTATATGCCGTGTATCTGTTACACTTCTTCAGGAAGAAAGCAATCCTAATAGGGTCATCCTACACTCTTGCCCAAACACCCATTGTGCAAATTTATACCACCATAGCTTAATTTTGCCTTCATTAGAACTTTACATAATGGAATCCAACAACATGTAGTCTTTTGTGTCTAGGCTTCTTTCAGTCAACATGATGCTTTTGAGATCCATATATGTTATTGTATGTATCAGTTCTTTGCTCTTTTTTATTGATGTGAACCATGAACTTCCTGATGTTCAAGCTGGTTTTAGAAAAGGCAGAGGAACCAGAGATCAAATTGCCAACATCTGCGGGATCATGGAAGGAGCAAGAGAGTTCCAGAAAAACATCTATTTCTGCTTTATTGACTATGCCAAAGCCTTTGACTGTGTGGATCACAGTCAACTGTGGAAAATTCTGAAAGAGATGGGAATACCAGACCACCTGATCTGCCTCTTGAGAAATTTGTATGCAGGTCAGGAAGCAACAGTTAGAACTGGGCATGGAACACCAAACTGGTTCCAAATAGGAAAAGGAGTTCGTCAAGGCTGTATATTGTCACCCTGTTTATTTAACTTATATGCAGAGTACATCATGAGAAACGCTGGACTGGAAGAAACACAAGCTGGAATCAAGATTGCCGGGAGAAATATCAATAACCTCAGATATGCAGATGACACCACCCTTATGGTTGCAGAAAGTGAAGAGGAACTCAAAAGCCTCTTGATGAAAGTGAAAGTGGAGAGTGAAAAAGTTGGCTTAAAGCTCAATATTCAGAAAACAAAGATCATGGCATCTGGTCCCACCACTTCATGGGAAATAGATGGGGAAACAGTGGAAACAGTGTCAGATTTTATTGTTTTGGGCTCCAAAATCACTACAGATGGTGACTGCAGCCATGAAATTAAAAGATGCTTACTCCTTGGAAGGAAAGTTATGACCAACCTAGATAGCATATTGAAAAGCAGAGACATTCCTTTGCCAACAAAGGTTCGTCTAGTCAAGGCTATGGTTTTTCCTGTGGTCACATATGGATGTGAGAGTTGGACTGAGAAGAAGGCTGAGCACTGAAGAATTGATGCTTTTGAAGTGTGGTGTTGGAGAAGACTCTTGAGAGTCCCTTGGACTGCAAGGAGATCAGCCCTGGGATTTCTTTGGAAGGAATGATGCTAAAGCTGAAACTCCAGTACTTTGGCCACCTCATGAGAAGAGTTGACTCATTGGAAAAGGCCCTGATGCTGGGAGGGATTGGGGGCAGGAGGAGAAGGGGACGACAGAGGATGAGATGGCTGGATGGCATCACTGACTCGATGAACGTGAGTCTGAGTGAACTCTGGGAGTTGGTGATGGACAGGGAGGCCTGGCGTGCTGCGATTCATGCGGTTGCAAAGAGTCGGATATGACTGAGCGACTGATCTGATCTGATCTGATCTGATTATTATCCTATAGAAATACACTATGATTTGTTTTTGATGAACATTTGGATAATTTTCAGGTTTTGGTTGTTATTAATAGAGCTGCTATGAGCATTCTTATGAAAGCCCTTTTGTGGGCCCAGGTTTTTGTTTCTCTTTCATCCTCAGGAGTGAAATTGTTGGATTATTTCAAGTGTGTGTTTTAACTAACTGCTAAACTGTTTTCCAGAGAGGTTGCTAACATTTTACCAATAATGTATGAGAGTTCCAATGGTATACTCACCAGTATTTGAGGTTCGGTTCAGTTCAGTTCAGTTAAGTCACTCAGTCGTGTCCGACTCTTTGCAACCCCATAAATTGCAGCATGCCAGGCCTCCCTGTCCATCACTAACTCCTGGAGTTTACTCAGACTTATGTCCATCGAGTCAGTGATGCCATCCAGCCATTTCATCCTTTGTCATCCCTTTCTCCTCCTGCCTCCAATCCCTCCCAGCATCAGAGTCTTTTCCAATGAGTCAACTCTTCACATGAGGTGGCCAAAGTACTGGAGTTTCAGCTTTAGCATCATTCCTTCCAAAGAAATCCCAGGGCTGATCTCCTTCAGAATGGACTGGTTGGATCTCCTTGTAGTCCAAGGGACTCTCAAGAATCTTCTCCAACACCACAATTCAAAAGCATCAATTCTTTGGCGCTCAGCCTTCTTCACAGTCCAACTCTCACATCCATACGTGACCACTGGAAAAACCATAGCCTTGACTAGACGGACCTTTGTTGGCAAAGTACAAGTCTTCAATTCTAGCCTTTCCAGTAGGTATGAAGTGGTATTTCATTGCAAATTTAACTTGCATTTCCAAGAAGATTAATAATCTAGAGCATCTTTTCATATAGCTTGTTGGCTATTTGAATATCTTTTTTGTGAAATATACTGTTAAGCCTATTGCCATTAACATTTTTTTTTATTATGGGTGCTATAACTTGTTTATGGATGCTGGATACAAGTTCCTTGTCAGATATATGTATTGTGAATATTTTCTCCCAGCCCGTGACTTGCGTTTTCATGTTAATGATGCCTTTTGAAGAATAGAAGTTTTTAGTTTCAATAAAGTTTAATCTGTCATTTAAAACATTTTATGATTATTATTTTTTTGTCTTGTCTGTGGAATCTTTGTTTAAATCAAGTTTCAAATATATTGTCCGATGTTTTGTTTGAGAAGTTTTTATATTTTTAGCTTTTAGGTTTGGTTAGGTCTGTGATCCATCTGGAATTAAGTTTTGTGTTTGGTATAAGGTAAAGTTTGAGGGTCCTCTAAATCCACAATTAAATGATTTATTCATGTGCTGTGAATAATGATGTTAATAATAAAGAGAAAAATAACAACAGCAATATAAAGCTAATAGGTGCTCAGATTCTTGCAGATACAAATGACAGAAAAATCCAACTCATAGTTTAATAAGAAAAGGAAGATATATTGGCTCATGTAAGTGCAAAAGTTCAGGAGAAAATTTAACAGTTCATAGTTGATTTTTATAAGTACTAGGACATGGAAGAATTGGATAGCAATTGATTCAAGAAATTTCTAAAGAGTGGTGAACATACAGGTCTGGTTAGATCTGGGGGCTTGAATGGTGAGATTGTTTAGTTTCACTCTCTCCCCTCATCTCAGATCTTCTCTCTTCAATGTGGTCTTCAGTTTCTTCCCTCGTGGTGGTAAGATAATAATGAGCAAGTCCAGGCTTACATCTCATCCTATTAGCAACTGCAACTCCTCAATAGTTTGGTGGATTACATTTTAATGATTTTTAAAAACCGAGCTTCTAAAATGCTTTGGTCTAGAGTAATGCCATCTTTCAGCTTGCAGCTGATGCCCCAGAAGGCTTGGAAGATCCTGCTGTAAGGTTATCCAGGTGTGAGTTTGTATTCTCTCCATCTCTCCATCCTTTCCATGAAAAAGCCCTGAGTTTTTGGTAGGTCCCTGGGAAGAAGTGATTCAGAGCTCTGGAGTCAGATATATTCAGTTTCTACTTTCACATTGTACTGGTTGTGTGACTTTGGGCAAACTGTTTGACCTCTCTGAGATGCAATTTCCTTAACTGAAAAAAAGGGAATAATAATAGTACAGCTTTGAGGATTGTTGTAGAAGGAAAATGGGATTTCCACGGGGGAGATAAACATACAACTTCAAGCTTCAGGACTTCAGACTAATCATGGCAAAGATAATTTGGAAATATCTAAATTATAGACTTCAAGAGAGGTTCAGGGAGCCACTCTTCCACTAGCTCTTGGATGCTCTGTCCAGCAGATACTGTACACAAGCATCACCAGCCAAATGAGAAATGATGCTTTGAATATATGAAAGCACTCGGCTCATCCCCTCCCCCAAATTCAGGGTTCTCAGATAAAAATTGGAATGAGAACACAAATTGGGGGTTCCTTAATCCCTAACTTGAAGGCAGCTATTTGGTCAAGGGAAGGTCATTCAGACTTACCACCCAGGCGGGAGCATGCAGGCAAGGAGCACAAACAAAAATTCTGGCTGGTAGGGAGGGGTGCTTCCCACTTGTAGATAGAAGAGGAGAGATGGGACTGCAATGCTGAAGGGCTGCTATTTGGAAAAACAAATAAAGAGGGAAAGAGGCAAAGAGGGTGGGCTGTGCATTGTGCATTGGCAGCGGCTGTTAACAGCATTACCTGCTCACTAGAAAAATTTGATCTCATTCATCATTGAAGCAGCAAGTGCGGCAACTGAGGTTTGACCAGAAGCTCTCTACTCAGAACTTCCTTGTAATAGGTGAAGGAGAAAAGGGGAAACAACTGTCTCTTAAAAAAATAAAACAACAGAAAAAAAAAAAACCCTTTTAATTCAAAGCAGTTTTATGACCTTTGAAAGCCAAACTCAAATTAACATAGTGTTGCTAAGTAGAGAGAATTTCCTGCTGGGTCTTCTATAATGAATAAACACCCTTCATTTGTAATTAGCAGCACCCAGCTGCATAAAGGCAATTAATATGCTAACATGAATTAAAACAGTAGGTCTCCTTAAGAAGGCAAAACATCAAGGCTTTCTTGGTTTACTCCTGTTATGTGACGCTGAAATAGCAGGAGCTTTTTCCTCAGCTTTTCTGTGATATTACTGTACCCGTGTGTGGAATATCAAGGTTTCCATAATGCAAGGGCATTGCCAGGGAATGCACTGCCCTGGCCACGGCCATCTTCCCTTCTGCACCCTTGGGTTTTTATTCTCTATCCAGAGGCACTATTGGCTCATGTAATTGGAAAGTCCAGGAGATTTATCTCACTGCACATTTTACTTTGGTTTCATTAACAATTTGTGATTTGTTCTTGCCTCTTTGAAGAAAGCGTTCTAAGTAATCTATTATGTGGGAAAGCTCGGATTCCCAAACGTCTTTGATAGCCCTATCTGGGAGAAGCTGACCTCAGGCTGGGAGTTAGCTTTGCCATCCTTCCAAGGGGACCCAGGGATTTGGGGTTGGCAGTATCTTTTATCTGTGGGATGGACTCAACTAGCCTCACCAGCTTCTGATGTTAGCATTTTATAGCTGAAACTGGGCCCCCGAAGTCCTCTCCCAATTGTTCTGGGGGACGGTTTCTTTAAAAAGATGCAATTTTCAGATGTATGGGCTTTTGTAAGAATACATGCCTTGCATATGCCAACAAGAGCCTATGATCTTATTTTCATCCTTCATTTGCTGAACCAATCCTTTTTTATCACATGCAGGGAAACTTCAGTTTTGGTCAAAGTATTAAGAATTCTGAATTACAGTACAAACATCCAAATCAATGACCCACCAAGGCACAGCCACCAAGTGACCAGGGAGGAGGTTGTGACAATTTCATCATTGCAGGAGGCCTGTGGCCTCGGCAGCTCCATGTCATCGGGACAGGACACACACTGGGGAGACTGCAGATCCGAGTTCCAGTCCTGACTCTACCACTTAGGAGCTGCACATTTAGCTCCTCAAACCTCAGTTTCCTGAGGATGACATGCCCTGCACAAAGGATGCTATGACAGTTGTACTTTGCCTGGGACATAAAATAAAGCTCAACAAATAGCTTTAATTATTACAAGAGGCAGTGAGGCACAGTGAAGTGAGTGTTTGAAGTCAAACTGACCTGGATTTAAAGACCAATTGCTCTTATTACCACCATGACCTTCAGCGCTTGATGTAACCTCTCTGAGAGTCAATTTCTTCATGTGCTAGTTGAGGATGATGTATCAGACTTTAGAGGACTGTTGGGAGATAATTGAAACTGTATATTCATAAGCATCAAGCTTGGTTTCTGAAACATTAATAGGTGTTTAATAAACCTTGGAAGGAAAGTTATGACCGACCTAGATAGCATATTAAAAAGCAGAGATTTTACTTTGCCAACAAAGGTCCATCTAGTCAAGGCTATGGTTGTTCCAGTGGTCATGTATGGATGTGAGAGTTGGACTGTGAAGAAAGCTGAGTGCCGAAGAATTGATGCTTTTGAACTGTGGTGTTGGAGAAGACTCTTGAGAGTCCCTTGGACTGCAAGGAGATCCAACCAGTCCATCCTAAATGAGATCAGTCCTGGGTGTTCTTTGGAAGGACCAATGCTAAAACTGAAACTCCAATACGTTGGCCACCTCATGCAAAGAGTTGACTCATTAGAAAAGATTCTGATGCTGGGAGGGATTGGGGGCAAGAGGAGAAGGGGACGACAGAGGATGAGATGGCTGGATGGCATCACCGACTCGATGGACATGAGTTTGAGTGAACTCTGGGAGTTGGTGATGGACAAGGAGGCCTGGCGTGCTGTGATTCATGGGGTTGCAAAGAGTCAGACACGACTGAGCAACGAACTGAATTGAACTGAATAAACCTTGGTTTTCTTTGATTGCTAGTTTTGGAGAAGCAAAATAGTAGAGTAGGGCAGAAAGATAAGGCTTGGATCTTGGCCACATCCCTGATGAGCTGTTTAATCCATGGCCAATTATACACCCTCTATTAGCCCAAGTTCCTTTCTCTGTAAGCAGGAGAATGTAATATCATTTATGACAGGATTAAATGAGAAAGTATGGTTAGTATGTGGCACAAAGCAAGAACCACTCATACTCACTGAGTGCTTACTCTGTATCACAGTCTATTCTAAGTACTTTATATATATTAATCTATTGGCTCCTTCCCTCTGAATTACACAACATGCAACCCAGTGGCTGTTCAAATGTGTGTGTGCACAGTCGTGTCTGACTCTTTGTGACACCATGGACTGACTCTAGACCACCAGGCTCCTCTGTCCATGGAATTTTCCAGGCAAGAATACTGGAGCTGGTTGCCATTTCCTACTCCAGGAGATCTTCCCCTCCCACCCGCACCTCTTGCATCTCCTGCATTGGCAAGTGGATTGTTTACCAGTAGTGGCACCTTGGAAGCCCATGAATTCATTAAATCTGCATAAAAATCTTGGTGCTGTTATTAGGCCCATTGTACAAATAAGGAAATTAGAGCTCTGAGAGTTATATCCAAGGTCATTTGCTAGTGAGTACTGGGGATTGAATTTAAAATAAAGGCAATCTGGTTCCAGATTCCAAATTCTTAACTATTGGGTTATATATGAGTTTGTTCTCATCTTGGAACTTTTAAAGATTTGTAAGTGGATTTGGAAGGGAATTGACAAAAAGAGCTCTCTGGCCATGTTGAATCACTGTGTCATGGACTGGATGTAGGCATGGCCTTCATCCTTCAAGCCTCTTTTCCCCCAGCCACTCAGAGCCCAGTCTCCAACACTGGCCCTTAAAAGATGCCCTGATCACACCAGGAAGGCCATGCCTATATCCAGTCCACGACACAGTGATTCAACATGTTCAGAGAGCTCTTTTTGTCAACTCCTTCCAAATCCATTTACAAATCTTTAAAAGTTACAAGATGAGAACAAACTCATATATAACCCAATAGTTAAGAGTTTGGGATCTGGAGCCAGATCGCCTATCTAAGGTCATGCAGGGGGCAGAATCTCTAGGTTTGGCAGACAGGTAAATGGCAGGGAGGCCAGGTTTAGGGAGTAAGTCCCAGAAATCAGAGTAGGATCAAAGTTGGGATAGTGGGGTTGAAAATTCAGAGTCATGTTGCCCAGACTTTCAAAGAACAGAACCCAGGTTCCATCAGAGGTTCCTGGAAGCAGGAACTGCTGGGCAGTCTCTTCAGGGAAACTTGGCTGGATGAATTAGAACCAAGGCTTTTCTATTTCTCTCTATCCTGAGAGCGTCCCATTGGTTTGAATCAAATAGGAGCAGCAGTCTGCTTTGGTTGACACTTGCACTGAAATAATCAGGAAAGGCTAGCTATGCTACAGTAACAACCCCTTAACCCCACACCCACCCCCAAGTCTCAGTTTCTTAGACAATAAAGGCTTATTTCTTACTCATATCATGGTCTGGGTAGCTCTCCAGGTAGTTGTCTTCTAAGCAGCAATTCAGGGATCCTGCCCACCTCCGTCATGTGACCCTGCCACCTTCAACATGGCACCTTAATGGTTGCTATAGAAGGGGGAAAGATAATGTGGGTGCAACTTGGGTTTTTTGGGGGGGCTATACTTGAAGATGGCATTCATCAGTGCCCTATACCTTCCACTGACAGAACCTAGTAATATGGGTTCAACTTCCTAGCGAAGAAGGCTAGAAAATGTAGTCTCCCCTTATATCAAGGAAGAGGAAATATATAGGGGAACTGTCTAGCTATTTTCTGCCATACTCACCAAAGTGCGTGCAGTGGGGTAGAGTACTTCCTCAAAGAAAAATCATGGCTGTGCATAACCAAAGCATAGGAATGCTGTAGGCAGAAACAAGAAAATGTAAGAGGGCTTCCTGGTGGAGATGGTGCTTAAACTTCAACAATAGGAAGTAGCTCAGTGAAGAGGGAGGGGCAGAGGAAGCAGTCTCAGATGGAGTGAATAGCATGCAGGAAGGCCTGAGCAAGGGAGAAAACATTTCCCTTCCTTTTGGGGAGCATGTTTGGTTCATTGTGGCTGGTACACAGAGTGGGGAAGGGTTGGGGAGAGATGACCAGAGGGCAGATTATGAAGGGCTGACTACGTTCCTCTAAGGAGATAGGGCATTGCTGCATGAGAAATAGGGGGCTATAGGAGAATTCAGGAATAGGGGAGCATGATCAGCTTATCAGTTCAGAGCTCTTTGGCTCTGGTGAGTTGCACAGGGGCAGGGTGAGAGGAAGCTGACAAAGCCCTCACCTTTCCTTGTCCTAGCTGAGTGATGCTGAATGAATACAGGTGGCCTGAAGTGGGATATGAACCCTCCTTTGAACGCACGACTTAGAGCGAACCTGACATCGCAACCTAAAGGCACATGTCCGGTCTCCGGCTTATAGATATGCCCTACAGAAAGATCTTTTAAGTTTATTTTAAAAATTTAAAACAGTGGACAGCCTTTATGAAGGTTTCACATAAAAATCCAGGTGCCCAGATGTATTAGTTTGCTTGGGCTGGCATAACAAAATACCATACACTGGGTGATTTAAAGAAGAGCAATTTATTATCTGGCAGTTCTAGAGGCTGTGAGTCCAAGATCAGGGTGTCAGCAGGGTTGGTTTCTGAGGCAGCCGCTCTCCTTTGCTGGCAGAAGGCTACCTTCGTGCTGTGTCCTCACATGACCTTTTCTCTGCACATGGTATCTGTTCCTCTTCTTACAGGGACATCAGTCCGATTGGATTAGGGTCACCCTTATGACCTCATTAAACCTTAGTTACTGCCTTAAATAGCTCTGTCTCCAAATATGGTCACATTAGGGGTTAGGGCTTCAATGTACAGCTTTCACCGTAATTTTAATTCATAACAGCAGATTTCAGTTATCCATTGAACAAATGTTTATTGAGCACTCATTACATGCCAGGCATGGCTCCAGGTAATTAGGATATAGCAGTAAATAAAATAAAACCTGCCTTTGTGGGCAATATAAGTTAGAGGTGATAGATGCTATAAGAAAGAATATGAAGCAGAGTAAAAAAGAAGGTCCTGGAGGGCTGGGGTATGAGGAGGGCAGATAGGAAGAGGGTAGTTAGTTGGAGTGAACCTCATTAAGAGAGTATAGATTGGAGCAAACAACACCTGAAGGTAGTGAGGGAATGAGCCATGGGGATGTCTGGGGCAAGAGCTTGTCAGGGAGCATGTGCAAAGGCCCAGAGATGAGAGTGTGGCTGGTGTGTTTCAGAATCAGCAGGATGACAGCGTGCATGGGACAGAGCAAGTGGGGTGGGAGTGACAGGAAATGAGGACACAGAAATGGTGGCAACAGGGAAAGAGGAGCAGATCATGAGAGTCTTTAAAGCTTTGGCCAGGACTTCAGCTCTTACTCTGAGTGAAATGGGCTCCTAAAAAAATCAGACTAGGCTACACTGGGCCCAATTCCTCCAGGGCAGCAGGTGACTGGAACTCAGTATCAGCTTTCTCCTTGGCATTTCTCCTCCTATTTGCCACAGTCTCTGCTACTCCCTACCACACCCACCCTAGCAAGCTTCATTCATGGATGATTCTCATATGGCCCCTCAAGGCTTTAAAGAATGTAGTTCCTGTTTTGCAGATTAATGTGTCCCAGGCAATGGCATTCTTAGGAATTCCTTTGAGTGAAACTTTAGCTCTGTTTGCAGAGAAAACACATGCATCACAGGGGCCCCTTCTAGTCTGGATTGATGCTGGCTGGATCACAAGTCGTTAGAGGCAAATTGAATCTGGTGTGGAAAGATCCATCACGACCCCCACCTTGTCAACCTGTCTCACACTTCAGAGACTCCTCCCACACGATGTTTTGGAAGCACTTGGCACCAATGTGGGGCTTAATTAAAAGACTCTGCTTCCCTCCACTGAGGATGGATGGGCTGGGCTGGGCTGGGAAGACGACACAGAATTCCTCTGTCTCCTCAGCAAGGCTGGTTGAATTGGAATGTTACCAGGGCTAGAGCTGCACTGGTTACTCGGAAAACTGCATGTCTTAGGAGGAAAAGCTTAAAAGTGGATGTGTCTTCACATGGGGAAGCTTTGACACGATCTTGCAGATCTTGCAGGAGTTTTCAGAGCTATGATCCTGGGCCTGAGTCCAGCCCTGGTGTTGGAATGAAGGTTGTGGATGGGGCATGACCATCAGATCAGATCAGTTGTTCAGTCATGTCCAACTCTTTGTGACCCCAACAATTGCAGCATGCCAGGCCTCCCTGTCCATCACCAACTCCCGGAGTTCACCCAGACTCACGTCCATCGAGTCAGTGATGCCATCCAGCCATCTCATCCTCTGTTGTCCCCTTCTCCTCCTGCCCCCAATCCCTCCCAGCATCAGAGTCTTTTCCAGTGAGTCAATTCTTTGCATGAGGTGGCCAAAGTACTGGAGTTTCAGCTTTAGCATCATTCCTTCCAAAGAAATCCCAGGGCTGATCTCCTTCAGAATGGACTGGTTGGATCTCCTTGCAGTCCAAGGGACTCTCAAGAGTCTTCTCCAACACCACAGTTCAAAAGCATCAATTCTTTGGCGCTCAGCCTTCTCCACAGTTCAACTCTCACATCCATACATGACCACAGGAAAAACCATAACCTTGACTAGACGAACCTTTGTTGGCAAAGGAATGTCTCTGCTTTTGAATATGCTATCTAGGTTGGTCATAACTTTCCTTTCAAGGAGTAAGCGTCTTTGAATTTCATGGCTGCAATCACCATCTGCAGTGATTTTGGAGCCCCCAAAAATAAAGTCTGACACCGTTTCCACTGTTTCCCCATCTATTTCCCATGAAGTGATGGGACCGGATGCCATGATCTTCATTTTCTGAATGTTAAGATTTAAGCCAACTTTTTCACTCCCCACTTGCACTTTCATCAAGAGGCTTTTGAGTTCCTCTTCACTTTCTGCCATAAGGGTGGTGTCATCTGCATATCTGAGGTTATTGATATTTTTCCCGGCAATCTTGATTCCAGCTTGTGTTTCTTCCAGTCCAGCGTTTCTCATGATGTACTCTGCATATAAGCTAAATAAACAGGGTGACAATATACAGCCTTGACATACTCCTTTTCCTATTTGGAACCAGTCTGTTGTTCTATGTCCAGTTCTAACTGTTGCTTCCTGACCTGCATACAAATTTCTCAAGAGGCAGATCAGGTGGTCTGGTATTCCCATCTCTTTCAGAATTTTCCACAGTTGATTGTGATCCACACAGTCAAAGGCTTTGGCATAGTCAATAAAGCAGAAATTGATGTTTTTCTGGAACTCTCTTGCTTTTTCCATGATCCAGTGGATGTTGGCAATTTGATCTCTGTTTCCTGTGGGTTTTCTAAAACCAGCTTGAACATCAGGAAGTTCACGGTTCACATATTGCTGAAGCCTGGCTTGGAGAATTTTGAGCGTTCCTTTACTAGCGTGTGAGATGAGTGCAATTGTGCGGTAATTTGAGCATTCTTTGGCATTGCCTTTCTTTGGGATTGGAATGGAAACCAACCTTTTCCAGTCCTGTGGCCACTGCTGAGTTTTCCAAATGTGCTGGCATATTGAGTGCAGCACTTTCACAGCATCATCATTCAGGATTTGGAATAGCTCAACTGGAATTCTATCACCTCCACTAGCTTTGTTCATAGTGATGCTTTCTAAGGCTTTCTAAGGCTTTGACTTCACATTCCAGGATGTCTGGCTCTAGGTCAGTGACCACACCGTTGTGATTATCTGGGTCGTGAAAATCTTTTTTGTACAGTTCTTCTGTGTATTCTTGCCATCTCTTCTTAATATCTTCTGCTTCTGTTAGGTCCATACCATTTCTGTCTTTTATCAAGCCCATAAGAAGGATGCACCCTTTAAATGTATTCCTATATGATTACGTTGAAAGAGAGCATCAGTTTGGTGCCCTCTGATGCTTGCTAAACTTTCTCTCTAACACAGTGCCCTTGGGCCCATAATCTTTGGTGGGCAATGGTAAAAAGCTACATTGAGAAAATTACCTTGCTTTTGTTTTTGTATTGGAGTCAGATATGACAAAACCCACAAAACTGGTGCCCAATTGACCAAAGCACTGGTTTTCCATCCTGGCTGCACTTTAAAATCATCTGGGAGTTTAAAACTCCTAATGTCCAGACTGCTCCACCACAGACTTTGGTTTGATGGGGCCAAAGCATCAATTTTTTTTTTAACTCTTGAAGTGATTCTAAAAAGAATCACAGCTGAGAACCACTGGCCGAAGTCTTGAAAATATCCATTATCTTATTTAAATCATCACCTATGTGTCATTACTCTGAGGATGGAGACAAAAGTCCCTACCTCACACCATTGCTGAGGACCAGGAATGATCAATATTTGTAGTTCAGGTTCAGCTCTTCTATGGTCATGCCCCATCCATTATGACCATTCTATGGTCATGGCCCACGTGAAAGGGGAAAGGCTGAGAGAAGCATGTGTCTTGGGTCCTGGCCAGAGTTGTGTCTTTCCTTTCCCTGATTCTTTCTTCTCCTTGCTTTTCTCTACCTCACTCTCCTTTACTTTTCCTTGGGTTTCATCTTTCTCCTCCCTTTTCCCCTTTCTTCCTCAAATACTACAGACTCATCTTTAAGTGCCTGCACCCTCCTCTCCAGCCCTCTTCCTGGGGCTCAGCCCCTGCCTTGCTGCTCTGCACATGTTACCACCTGAGCCCCCAAAACTCAGATCTGATCAGGTCTCTCTCCTGCTCTAAAACCCCAGTGGCCTCAAAACTGCTCTTGAACTCATGCTTGTGCTCAGTCACTCAGTCATATCTAACTCTTTGTAACCCCAAGGACTGTAGCCCTCCAGGCTCCTCTGTCCATGGAATTTTCCAGGCAAGAATAGTGGAGTGGGTTGCAATTTCCTTCTCCACTGGTGCTTGAGCCCCTTCCTACCAACCTTCTTCTCCAGGACCTTCCCACTGGCACATGCCTGTCCACTTTCCGAGCCCATGGTGCATCCCCTGTGTGTTTACTCATGCTGTTTCTTCTGCCTGAATGCCCACCTCCTGCACCCCTATTAGTCCAAACAATATGGGATCTGGGAAGTCTGCTCAGGCTTTCTTTGTGCACTGCCTTGAGCACTTTATCCCAAAGGCTGCATGCAGTTCAGTCGCTCTGTGATGTCTGACTCTTTGCGACCCAATGGACTGCAGCACACCAGGCCTCCCTGTCCATCACCAAATCCTGGAGCTTGCTCAAATTCATGTCCATTAAGTCAGTGATGCCACCCAACCATCTCACCCTCTGTTGTCCCTTTCTCCTACCGCCTTCAATCTTTCCCAGCATCAGGGTCTTTTCAAATGAGTCCATTCTTTGCATCAGGTGGCCAAAGTCTTAGAGCATCAGCTTCAGCATCAGTCCTTCCAATGAATAATCAAGGTTAATTTCCTTTAGGATTGACTGGTTTGATCTCCTTGCTGTCCAAGGGACTCCAAGTGTCTTCTCCAACACCACAGTTCAAAAGCATCAATTCTTTGGCTCTCAGCTATCTTTATTGTCCACATCCATACATAATGACTGGGAAAACCATAGCTCTGACTATATGCACCTTTGTCAGCAAAGTGATGTCTCTGCTCTTTAATATGCTGTCTAGGTTGGTCACAGCTTTTCTTCCAAGGAGCAAGTGTCTTTTACTTCATGGCTGCAGTCACCATCTGCAGTGATTTTGGAGCCCAAGAAAATCGAATCTGTCACTGTTTCCATTGTTTCCCCATCTATTTGCCATGAAGTGATGGGACTGGATGCCATCATCTCAGTTTTTTTGAATGTTGAATTTTAAGCCAGTTTTTTCACTCTCCTCTTTCGTTTCCATCAAGAAGCTCTTTAGTTCCTTTTGTTTTCTGCCATAAGGGTGGTGTCATCTGCATATCTGAAGCTATTGATATTTCTCCCGGCAATCTTGATTCCAGCTTGTGCTTCATCCAGCCCAGCATTTCACATGATGCACTCTGCATATAAGTTAAATAAGCAGGGTGACAATACACAGCCTTGACGTATTCCTTTCCCAAGTTGGAACCAGTTCATTGCTCCATGTCTGGTTCTAACCATTGCTTTTTGACCTGCATACGGATTTCTCAGGAGGTAGGTAAGATGGTTTGGTATTCCCATCTCTTAAATAATTTTCCACTGTTCTTTGCATGAAATGTTCCCTTTGTATTCTCTAATTTTCTTGAGGAGATCTCTCATCTTTCCCATTCTATTGTTTTCTCAGAGGAAAACAATAGAATACAAAGCCTGTATGGCCCTATTAGTTTTTTTTTTAATTTAATTTTATTTTTAAACTTTATAATATTGTATTGGTTTTGCCATGTATCAAAATGAATCCGCCACAGGTATACACATGTTCCCCATCCTGAACCCTCCTCCCTCCTCCCTCCCCATACCATCCCTCTGGGTCATCCTATTAGTTTTTTGATGGGAAGTCTCAGAGCTACACTGTCTGGTCTCTGTTTTTGCCTCTGCTATGTGCCGATGTTAATTTTGGGCAAGTCACTGAACCTTTGTATCTCACTTTCCACGTTAGTGAAATGGGGATCGTAATTGCACTGACTGCAGTGCAGTGGTCTAGATGAAGTGAATTAACACTCAGCACTCAGCACAGTGATTATTACGTGCGACAGTTTGCGCACATGTCTACCGCCTCTGAGCACTCTTCCTAGGCAGGATCCTGATCGATTCAGCTCCATGCCACCCATGCTCGGTGCCAGGCCCAGCACAGACATACACTCTGGAGTGAGAAACCCAAGGAGGAGAAGAGACTCCAACCTTGTGGTTGTGGCAAAGGCTGATGTGACAGGTAACTCCACTAGCCATTGTGGATCTGCCTGGCTGCCCCTCTGGGAGCCTGACAGCCGGGCATTATCTAGATGGCATGGCCGACTAGAAAATTGTCTCACTGGCCCCCCAAAGCCTCCTCTCACGTGTCATTTTTTCAGGAGTCCCAGTGATGCCAACTGATGATTGAGTGTGGTGCTCCCCACTTCTCTGGAGCCCAGATTATTCATGTAGGGCCCCAAATCTTTCTTTACCTGTGCTGCCTAGAGGAGCGATTTCTCTATCTGAGGATAGTCTACTTAGGGCAGGAGGTGGCCTGCTCTTTCTCCCTTGCTGTTTGGAGATAAATAACAAGGAGGAAGTTATCCCACAGCAGAGGAGCTGAAGCTAGCAAGTCTTGGAGCCTGGTGGGAAGGAGGGAACTGTAAGCCCTTGGGGGAAGAATGGCTGGGGAAACTTTGTCCTAAGGGAATATCTGTGGATTTCATGGGGGTTGGGGGCTGTCAGTTCTTACTGCAAAACCCTAAGGCCACTGGAAACAGGAAAGGAAGAAACATGTTTATGTACCCCTTCCTGTGTGCCATGCTTCACTTACTTTGACTTGTACAACATAAGTTAAGAAATATTCTCCACATTTAAGTAAGTAGTAATGGAAACTCAGAGAGATTAAATGACTTGCCCAAGGTCACTCCATTATTATAGTTAATAGCATAGTTGACATTCTAATTCAAATCTATCTAATTCCTTTTCTTATCATTTTACTCTGCCAGAAGAGACAGAGAAAAGGAGTTGCCACCCAATGGAGCTAGAAAATTAGGATCTTCTGAGACTTCTTCCTTCTTCTGGGGGCTTTCCAGGTGTCTCAGCAGTAAAGAATCTGCCTTCCAATGCAGGAGCCATGGGAGACATGTGTCAGGAAGATCCCCTGGAGGAGGAAATGGCAACCCACTCCAGTATTCTTGCATGGAAAATCTCATGGAAAGAGGAGCCTGGTGGGCTACAGTCCATGCGATTGCAAAGAGTTGAATATGTTTGAGTGATTGAGCATGCACTCACAAGTCTTCCTCCACTGTTACACCACCATCTGACATTTATTATATGTTCTATGGGCACTTGGAGTTTCTCTGATAGCTCAGTTGGTAAAGAATCTGCATGCAATGCAGGAGACCCTGGTTTGACTTCTGAGTTGGAAAGATCTGCTGGAGAAGGGATAGGTTACCCACACCAGTATTCTTGGGCTTCCCTTGTGGCTCAGCTGGAAAAGAATCTGCCTGCAATGTGGGAGATCTGGGTTCAATCCCTGGGTTGGGAAGAGCCCCTGGAGAAGGGAAAAGCTACCCACTCCAGTAATCTGGCCTGGAGAATCCCATGGACTGTATAGTCTGTGGGGTCACAAAGAGTCGGACATGACTGAGCAACTTGCACTATGGGCACATATTATATGCACTATGTGGAGAGCATGCATCATTTCATTTCACCCACATGCCACCCTGGGAAGGTGACAGCATTATGCCCACTTCACATCCGAGGAAATGAAGCTCACGATGGGTGAGGCAACAAAGCTCAGGGTTATCAGGATTTTTTCCTATTATGTCACAACCTTTACTGCTTTTCTCCCTATTGGTTGGAAGTTTTGTGGGATGTAATTTTATCTCTATTTGTGGTAGCCTGGGAGCCCTCTTAGCACAGGACCAGGAAGAGCACTGGAACGTCCCACAGAACAGCAGTTTCATACCACACCTTACGGGGCTTCACTGGTCCATACAGATGTCCTAGGCAGCAAGGAGACTTCTGGGATCCTGAGTCAAAACAGCCAGAGCTGCCTCTCCCTCATCTGTTATGTAAACTAGGCTCCCACACCCCAGCACACCTGGGGAAATCTTTCTACACTATGGCGTGGTTGCATTGTTGCAAGCAAGAGTCAGACAGCCCTGGTTCAAATGCTTGCTCTCCATTCACTAACTTGAGCAAGTGACCTTGGGCAAAGTACTTAATCTCTCTATGTCTCAGGTTCATCAACTGTAAAGTGGAGAAGATAATAATAGAACCTGCCTTACAGGCTTCTTTTGAGAATTAAACGGGACGACACGTGCAACTGTTCTGTCTGGAGCATAGTGCTGCTTTGGGCTTAGTTGCTCAGTCGTGTCCAACTGTCTCCTCCACAGGAATCTTCCTAACCCAGGGATCGAACCCAGGCCTCCCACACTGCACGTGGATACTGAGCCACCAAGGAAGCCCCTGGAATGTAGTAAGTACCAGTAAACACCAGTTCTTCTCCTCCCCATGTCTCACTTTCCTCAATCCAAAATGCCAGTTTGGGCAAACATTCATTTTCCCAAAAGGGTGGAAAAGATTCTGAATCACTTATTCCTTCATCCAATCAGCCATCCAGCTGACTTAACTGTTGTTTGAACACCTACTACGTGCCTACTACTGTGTCAGGGAATTGAGTTATAAGACTGAAGTAGGGGCAGGGTGCAGAATGTTCTAGGCTATCTGCCCAGGCATCTGCTCATCCACTTATCCATCTGTCCACTTGTTTGTCCATCCATCCACCCAGGTATTCACTAAGTACTTACTATGTGTCAGGTAATGTGTGGTGACATGCTTAGGTATTTCACCATATCTCAAACTTGCTTCTACGTCTGCACCCCTTCCCATACCCCTTGGTCTTAGAGATATTCTTAATCTTGGCTCTAGCTCCTTGTCAGTCTTCCTAGTCAGGTAGGTAGCCCCAAACACGTGGTAGGAGACTGTCAATAAAGAGGGTGAGATGTCAGTTACCCTAGTGGTTATGGGTATGGAGTATGTGGTAGACCTCTTTACAGGCATTTTCATTATATATTTAGTTTTTTCATTGTGCTGTATTGCACAACCCCTGATCTTGTTCTTAATGTCTTTCTGAATACAGGAAAAAAGAATGTGTCCCAAATGTAGAACAAAGGGCATCTCCAATGAGAAGGGACACATGAGGATTGGGATGTGATTCCCACTACATTGAACAGCAGGATGATGGAGTGACAGATTTTGCAGTCTCTCCTCTCCCTCTGTCTCTGTCTCTCTCTCTCTCCATGGGTACATGCATGTTCATATGTTCGTTAGTGACATAGCCACATTGCTATGCATACTTTGTATGGAGTCTTATGAACATGTTAATGGAGATGCAAGTGTGCATAGGGTTGGAGCAAATGCATATCTGAGTGTGTGTGAATATCTAGTATGGGTATCACGTGCATTCATTGACATTTAAGTATATGTTTCTATTTGAACTAGCATGTCAATGTGTATGTATGGGTACATGGGCAGCTATGGAAAGTAAAAAGGGATGCCTCTAGTTAGAGATCTGATCACTGCCTCTATGACCTCAAACAAATCCTCCCTTCCTCGCATCCTGGTTATGGCTTCTTTCCATTCGAAAGGAGTTGGACTATGTCATCTCTATGGATTCTTTCCAACTCAGAGGTTTCATGATGGCACATTTGATAGTATTAGGAATTCTCTTGGCTTCTGGTTCCCAATTCGATTGATGTTCAGTTGCTAAGTGCTGTCTGACTCTTTGTGACCCCATGGACCACAGCATACCAGGCTTCCCTGTCCTTCACTATCTCCTAGAGTTTGCTCAAAATCATGTCCATTGAATTGGTGATACTATTCAACTATCTCAACCTCTGGTGCCCTCTTCTACTGCCTTGACTCTTTCCCAACATCAGGGTCTTTTCCAAAGTGTTGGCTCTTCACATCAGGTGGCCAAAGTGTTGGAACTTCAGCTTCAGCATCAGCCCTTCCAATGAATATTCAGGGTTGATTTCCTTTAGGATTTACTGATTTGATCTTGCTGTCCAAGGGGCTCTCAACAATCTTCTCCAGCACCACAGTTTGAAAGCATCAATTCTTCATCATTCAGCCTTCTTTATGGCCAAATTTTCACATCTGTACATGACTACTGGACTCAAGATTGCCAGGAGAAGTATTCAGTTCAGTTCAGTCACTCAGTCATGTTCAACTCTTTGCAACCCTGTGAACTGCAGCATGCCAGGCCTTCTTGTCCATCACCAACTCCCAGAGCCTACCCAAACTCATGTCCATTGAGTCAGTGATGCCATCCAACCATCTCATCCTCTGTTGTCCCCTTCTTCTCCTGTCCTCAATCTTTCCCAGCATCAGGGTCTTTTCAAATGAGTCAGCTCTTCACATCAGATGTCCAAAGTATTGGAGTTTCAGCTTCAACATCAGTCCTTCCAATGAACACTGATCTCCTTTTAAGATTGACTGGTTGGATCTCCTTGCAGTCCAAGGGACTCTCAAGAGTCTTCTCCAACACCACATTTCAAAAGCATTAATTCTTCAGCACTCAGCTTTTTTTATAGTCCAACTCTCACATCCATACATAACTACTGGAAAAACCATAGCCTTGACTAGATGGGCCTTTGTTGGCAAAGTAATGTCTCTGCTTTTTATTTTTTTTTTAATTTTTTCCTCTATTTTATTTTATTTTTTTAACTTTACAATATTGTATTGGTTTTTGCCATATATCAAAATGAATCTGCCACAGGTATACATGTGTTCCCCATCCTGAACCCTCCTTGCTCCTCCCTCCCCATACCATCCCTCTGGGTAGTCCCAGTGCACCAGCCCCAAGCATCCAGTATCGTGCATCGAACCTGGACTGGCGATTCATTTCATATATGATATTATACATGTTTCAATGCCATTCTCCCAAATCATCCCACCCTCTCCCTCTCCCACAGAGTCCAAAAGATTGTTCTATACATCAGTGTCTCTTTTGCTGTCTGACATACAGGGTTATTGTTACCATCTTTCTAAATTCCATATATATGCGTTAGTATGCTGTACTGGTGTTTTTCTTTCTGGCTTACTTCACTCTGTATAATAGGCTCCAGTTTCATCCACCTCATTAGAACTGATTCAAATGTATTCTTTTTAATGGCTCAGTAATACTCCATTGTGTATATGTACCACAGCTTTCTTATCCATTCATGTGCTGATGGACATCTAGGTTGCTTCCATGTCTCTGCTTTTTAACATGATGTCTAGGTTGGTCATAACTTTCCTTCCAAGGAGTAAGCATCTTTGAATTTCATGGCTGCAATCAACATCTGCAATGATTTTGGAGCCCCCCCAAAATAAAGTCAGCCACCTTTTCCACTGTTTCCCCATCTATTTGCCATGAAATGATGGGACCAGATGGAGAAGTATTAACAGCCTCAGATATGCAGATGATACCATTTTAATAGCAGAAAGCTAAGAGGAACTAAAGAGCATCTTGATGAAGGTGAAAGAGGAGAGTGAAAAAAAAAAAAAAACTGGCTTAAAGCTCAATATTCAAAAAATAAAGAGCATGGCATCCAGTCCCATCACTTCATGGCAAATAGGTGGGGAAAAAGTGGAAACAGTGACAGATATTTTCTTGGGCTCCAAAAATCACTGGAAATGATGACTGAAGTCATGAAATTAAAAGATGCTTACTCCTTGAAAGAAAATCTGTGACAAACTTAGACATCATATTATAAAGCAGAGATATCACTTTGCTGGCAAAGGTTGCATTTAAAAAGCTATGGTTTGTCCAGTAGTCATGTATGGATGTGAAAGTCTGTAATAAGACTTTACTCTTTTCTCTTGGGGATTAGCTTTCTCCATTTTCTACCTTAGAGAGTAGCTGACTGGCCCCATGGCCCTGAACTTACATATTTCACAAGTCCAGTATTTGTGGACTCCTACTGACCCAGTCTCTTCATGAGTGCAAATTCCAAATTTGTGGGAGGAATATGATTGGCTCATCTCAGCCAATGACTTAGTTTCCCCTGGTCAGAGTTTTCCCTTATTCAATTGGCTGTGTCCAGGGAGGAGTGAAGTCACTCACAAAAGAGCTGCAGCATCCCAATCAATGGATGAGGAGGCAGTTAGAGAACAGGGATCAATTCAGTTCAGTCTCTCAGTCATGTCCGACTCTTTGAGACCCCATGAATCACAGCACGCCAGGCCTCCCTGTCCATCACCAACTCCCAAGTTCAGTCAGACTCACGTCCATCGAGTCAGTGATGCCATCCAGCCATCTCATCCTCTGTCATCCCCTTCTCCTCCTGCCCCCATTCCCTCCCAGCATCAGAGTCTTTTCCAATGAGTCAACTCTTCGCATGAGGTGGCCAAAGTGCTGGAGTTTCAGCTTTAGCATCATTCCTTCCAAAGAAATCCCAGGGCTGATCTCCTTCAGAATGGACTGGTTGGATCTCCTTGCAGTCCAAGGGACTCTCAAGAATCTTCTCCAACACCACACTTCAAAAGCATCAATTCTTCAGCGCTCAGCCTTCTTCACAGTCCAAGTCTCACATCCATACATGACTACTGGAAAAACCATAGCCTTGACTAGACGGACCTTTGTTGGCAAAGTAATGTCTCTGCTTTTCAATATGCTATCTAGGTTGGTCATAACTTTCCTTCCAAGGAGTAAGCGTCTTTTAATTTATGGCTGCAGTCACCACTGCAGTGATTTTCAAGCCCCCCAAAATAAAGTCTGACACCATTTCCACTGTTTCCCCATCTATTTCCCATGAAGTGATGGGACTGGATGCCCTGATCTTCGTTTTCTGAATGTTGAGCTTTAAGCCAACTTTTTCACTCTCCACAGGGATATGGGTTGGCAAATGTCCACAAAGCATCTACTTTAATGATGAGTAAGGAGCTGAAGCACTAGATGTTCAAGGCTACTAATTTTCTACCCAGTAAAAATCCAGCAGAAATGAAACAGTCTCCAGACTTTTGTAATGGATAAAAATGACAGCTGGAATACATTCCTATTCATAGCAGTATTATTCTCAATAGCCAAAAAGTGGAAGCAACCAAAATGTCTACCAATGAATGAAAGGATAAACAAGTCTGGTAAATATATGTACCAGTGGAATATTTGAGGACATTATGCTATGTGAGCTAAGCCAACCACAAAAAGACAAAAATTATATGATTTTACTTATGAGTTAGCTAGAGTAGTCAATCACAGAGGGAGAAGGTTGAATGCTGATTTCAGGGGCTGAGTGCTGGGAGGGGAAAATGGGGAGTTGCCTAATGTCTATAGTTTAAGAAGATGAAAATTTTCTGGAGATGGATAGTGATGATGGTCATACAACAATATCAATGTACTTAAGTAAGTAACTAAGTAAGGTCACTCAGTCGTGCCTGACTCTTTGCAACCCCGTGGACTGTAGCCCACCAGGCTCCTCTGTCCATGGGATTCTCCAAGCAAGAATACTGGAGTGGGTTGCCATTTCCTTCTCCAGGGGAACTTCCCAACCCAGGGATCAAACCCAGGTCTCCCGTATTTCAGACAGACGCTTTAACCTCTGAGCCACCAGGGAAGACCCTCCTTGGGGTTGGTTAATTTGTTAGAATGGCTCACAGAACTCAGAGAAACATCTTACTAACTGATGACTGGTTTACTACAGAAGGAGCAGCCAGATGGAAGAGATTCTTAGGACAAAGGATGGGGGCAGGGTTGTGGGGCTCCTGTGCCCTCCCCAGGACCACCACCCTCCCCAAATCTCCGCCAACCTGAAAGCTCTCCAAAGCCAATTAATGTACTTAATGCCATTTAACTGTACACTTAAAAATGGTAAATTTTATGTTATGTTTATTTTACCACAATTAAAAAAGCTATTGTCTTGACTGCTAGACAATTAGCCATTAGGGAATTAGGGAATTAGGAAAAAAGCAGGTCCTTTTTCTCTGGGATTTTCTCCGCTCTTACAAAGAAGTAGTTGTTCGTGGATCACATTGAGGTAATTAAATCTTTGGTCACATTAAATTATATACAGTCCTTTTCTTCTCTGGCCATTTCTAAGGATTTTTTCCTCTATAAACAAACAGGAAGTTGAGGTGATAACATAATGTTTTATACTCTAGGTTTAACTAAAACACAACCATGCTCAGAATCAGCACTCCTTGAAGGGAGAATCTAGGACAGGTTATAAAAGGAAATATATTAAGCTATAAACCTCTGTAATCTTTCTGCCTTGGGCCCACCTTACTTGCTTTGTTTTCTTGTATAGTACCTAGGTGAGAGTAAAAGAGAAAAAGTGACAGAAACCAGAGAGTTCAGCCTAAAGAGGGGAAGGAGGTAAAGTGGAAAGGCTGCCAGGGGTTGATTTACGAGGGCGTTTTAGGAAGGTGGAAAGAGAGAAGAGAGACAGGCTGGAGAAGGATTTTTGAGTTTTGCTGTGCCCTATGAAGGCTTTTGCCTTTGGTGTTTATAGCAAAAACTGCACCAAATATGTAAATTGCCTTTCAATTACTATCTATATGAATGTCTTAAGGAGATGAGGTAAGGTGTAAGGTGACAAGGCTGCATCTGGGTCATGTTTATATTCTCAGGACCTAGGAAACTGTCTACAGTCATGCCTGGGTCAGTTGGATATGACAGAGCAGTGAATCCTGTGTCCTGTCATTAGGATAATGTCCTTATCAGCTCCCTTCATCCCCTTACCCAGCATCTTGTGGAAGCCCTTTCTGAAGTGATTGACGAAAAGAAGCAGAATCAGTCCCCTCTGTGAGGGAAATACTGCAGCAATTATCACTTTATGTCATCCTGAAGCTCTGTGAAAGAGCTGAAGCGAGGAAAGATAATGGTGGTGACAGAAATTATGTCAAGAATAGCTGTATATCACTTCATTTAGTACAGGGGGAAGTCAAAATGTTCATATAAGTCCATTTGATCTGAAAGCAAATAACTTAAGTCATTCAAACTTGGTCTTGTTGGACCGTAAAGCCTCTGGCAATATTTCGGATAAAGGACTCTATAGAAAAATAAATTATATTTATTGAATTGAACTTCAAGTAATAACCCTGCCACCTACTCTTTTTTTTTTTTTACTGGCCCTCCATGTCCTGTGAATTTTTATGAATTACAAAAAGTTCTATGGGAACATAATCATTTGAACAAAAAAGCTGTCCAGGTAATAATACAAGCACCTTCAAACTGGAGAAAAATTCATTCACCTTTTAGATTTGATCATGGTTTATTTTTCACTGCTTCTTCAAAATCATGTTCAGAATAATACTGTCTTGTTTAAGGCTCCAGGTGTTCCTGGGAACTTACCATTTGATTCTAGACGGAATTCACTCTTGGTTGCTTTTGGTTAGATTTCTTCCACCACTAAGCTCTGAATCTTGGGTTTTTGTGGTCAAGTCTGATGCTAAACCTGTCCAACCCAGCACCTCCTTCACACAAATGATGCAGGGAGCATCCCAGAATCATGCCAAAACATAAAAGAATACACTCTTGGAATCCCGCATAATTGTTTATCTTGCTTTCTTGATCCTGATTTCTCTGCATTGCCTCTTATGATGACTCAGCTCATGTTTCACTTCTTACAGGAAACTTTTATCCCCAGGCCAGGTTATGTTATGTGCCTTTCCCAGAAGGTCTGTATAGTGAGTGCTTGTTGAAATTTGGATCCTTGGAATCATTAATCACCCAGTGTTTGAAGAATTCATTCATTCATTTGCTCAACAATGTTTATTGAGAGTCTACTATGCTTTAGACACTGTTCTTGGCACTGGGGACATGGCAGTGAATGACCTGGACACAGATTTCTGTCAGATGGAGCTTACATCTGAGAAGGGAGATGCAGACAAGTATATATAAAAAATAGAGGTAATAATAAGAGCGATGAGGGAAATATAGCATGGAAGTTCAGTTTAGTTCAATCATTTAGTCACATCCAACTATTTATGACTCCATGGACTGTAGCACGCCAGGCCTCCCTGTCCATCACCAACTCCTGGAGTTCACTCAAACTCACCTCCATCGAGTCGGTGATGCCATCCAGCCATCTCATCCTCTGTCATCCCCTTCTCCTCCTGCCCCCAATCCCTCCCAGCATCAGAGTCTTTTCCAATGAGTCAACTCTTCGCATGAGGTGGCCAAAGTACTGGAGTTTCAGCTTTAGCATCATTCCTTCCAAAGAACAACCAGGACTGATCTCCTTTAGAATGGACTGGCTGGATCTCCTTGCAGTCCAAGGGACTCTCAAGAATCTTCTCCAACACCACAGTTCAAAAGCAGCAAGTCTTCGGCACTCAACCTTCTTCACAGTCCAACTCTCACATCCATACAAATAGCTAATGAAAGTTGAAACGCAAGGGAGAAAGGGAAAAATACACCCAACAAAATGCAGAGTTCAGAGACTAGCAAGGAGAGATAAGAAACCTTTCTCAATGAACAATGCAAAGAAATAGAGGAAAGAAACAGAAGGCGAAAGACTAGAGATCTCTTCAAGAAAATTGGGAATATCAAAGAAACATTTCATCCAAAGATGGGAATAACAAAGTATAGAAAACTTTTCACTTCTCTTTTTTCTTCAACTTATTTAACTTATACACAGAGCACATCATGAGAAATGCCAGGCTGGATGAGTTATAGGCTGGAGTCAAGGTTTCCAGGAGAAGTAACAACAATCTCGGCTATGTGGATGATACCACTCTAATGGCAGAAAGTGAAGAGGAACTAAAGAAAGGGCAAAAATTGGCAGCATTGACAGATTTTCTCTTCTTGGGCTCTAAAATCACTGTGGATGATGACTGCAGCCATGAAATTGGAAGATGATTGCTTCTTGGCAGGAAAGCTGTGACAAACCTAGAAACTGTGTTAAAAAGCAAAGTCATCAGTTTGCTGACAAAGGTCTGTGTAGTCAAGGCTATGGTCTTTCCAGTAGTCACATATGGTTGTGAGAGTTGGACCATAAAAAATGTAGAGTGCTGAAGAAACAATGCTTTCAAACTGTGGTGCTGGAGAAGATTTTTGAGAGTCCCTTGGACAGCAAGGAGATCAAACCAGTCAATCTTTTTTTTTAAATTTATTTACTTTAATTGGAGGCTAATTACTTTATAATATTGTAGTGGTTTTTGCCATACATTGACATGAATCAGCCATGGGTGTACTTGTGTCCCCCATCCTGAAATCCCCTCCTGCCTCCTTACCTATCCTATTTCTCAGGGTCATCCCAGTGCACTGGCCCTGAGTGCCCTGTCTCATGCATCAAACCAAGGAAATCAACCCTGAATATTCACTGGAAGGACTGATGCTGAAGCTCCAATACTTTGGCCACCCAGTGTGAACAGATGACTCATTGGAAAAGAACCTGATGCTGGAAAAGCTTAAATGCAGAAGAAGAAGAGGGCAACAGAGGATGAGATGGTTGGATGGTATTACCAATGCAATGGATATGAACTTGGGCAAAGTCTGGGAGATGCTGGGGGACACGGAGTCCTGGCGTGCTACGGTCCATGTGGTCATGAAGAGTCAGAAATGACTTGCTGACTGAACCACAATTGGTGGTGGGAAACAGTTGGCCTCTATCTGCAGAAGCTCAACGGGTGAGATGTTCACTTTTCCAACATGCCTTGCAACTAGAGTGAGCCAAAGATTTTGCTTTAGGATCTGGAAAGTTAAAAAAGCTGGGATAATGAGGAAGCCATCCTGTCACAGCTGTGCCAGCAAAATGCTGCCTCCAGGGGCATTGGGCAGAGTCTAGTACAAATTTACAGCATCCCGTGCTGGAGTAGTTCACTGACTACAGTTGTGCTCCTCATCACAGTGGTTTTGAGACTGAGGTACTACCTACAGCTGAGCCTCCCTTTTCCTGCTTATTTTCTGAGTCTTGTTCTTTAGGCTCTCTGGCACTTCTGTGGGCTCCCTGGTATTTTCCCAGTAACTTTTTCTGCTGAAATAAGCCAAAATTGGTTTCGGTTGCTTGCAACCAATAACTCTGACCAACTGGCATATCTTATTTCATCCTGTGCTTGCCTCCACCAGTGTTTCTGTCTCAATGCATTATAATGTCTTATTCATCTCTGTGTCTCTTGTTTACCAAAAGCTCTTGAACTGAACTGAACTTGAAAAAAAAGGCCACATATTTATTATTCATTGCCTTGCCTCTGGTTTCTAGCCTATGCTTGGCATATAGTAGTGGCTCAGTATTATTTTGTTGTTGTTGAATACAGGAATGAATAAGACAAGGAAAGAATGCATGAATGAAAATTCTGAGTCCAGGCTTTTCTTCCCAGTATCCTTGCTTTCAAAGTCCAGAAGCCATATCCAAGGCAGCTCTGTTATTCAAGTTGAGTCTGTCTCCTGCAGCAATCATGTATATCAAAGGTGATTGCTTCTCCATTTCTGGCTAATACAGCCCTCTATCAGGGTGCCACTGCAGAGCCCATTTTAGGAAAGGAATAATACATGTCAGAATCAGTCCTCAATATTAGTTCAAGGAAGAGAGGGTGGAAATTTATTGAATGCAGAACAGAACTAGGATTTCTAGACTTCACTTCTGTAGAGCCAATGATCTTGGGTACATTACTACATATGCCTCAGTTTATTCTTCTATAAAATAAGGACTTTGAGTTTCTCACTAGGTGTGCGGTTGACATTTTGGGCTGAAAAATTCTTTGTTTGGGGGATGGTCCTGTACCTTTTAGAGTGTTTACCTGCATCCCTGGCCTCTACTCAATAGATGCTATAGCATTCCCTTGGTTGTGACAAAGTCCCCAGACACTGTCAAATCTCCCCCAGGATGTAAAATTGTACCCAGTTGAGAACTACTGAATCAGATAATATCTAAACGGATGACAAGTTCTGGGGTTGAAGCAAGAGTTGGAGCTTGTTCTCTGCCATATCCTAGCACATTGCCCAGTGTGTAGCATCATAGAAAGCAATCAATACAAGCTGAACAAATGAGAATAAATATATAGTTTCTTTTAGCTAGAAAACTTGTTTAGCATGAAAAATCATGTAGATGGTAATGATATTGATTATTCATGTGATCACCCCTACGTGGTGCTATTTATCATTACTGATAGACATGGGCTAAGGCACTATTACAAAATGGGTCCATCTTCCCACTTTGGCAACAAAATAGTGACCATAATTGTCAGGGATGGTTCACTCACTCCTGATATAGTTATCTCAACCATATTCCCCCAAAATCAACTCTGAATTTTGTGAATATTGTAAAAAGGTTAGTTGAGAAGAATGAGTTTAAATTTTGGAATGAGACCTGTACACAATTTACTGTTCATTTGGCATAAAATACATATGATTATGAATACTAATTTTCAGTTCCTAAATTGTTCACTATCTTTGGCTAGGTGTGACTAAGAAAGTGGTTTCTATCCAACCCATCTAAGACTTCCCTTCTCTTATTTTTCATCTTCTATGTATCTACTTTTGGCATTCTATGTTGTCTTATGGGAACTGGATTAGCTATGTAGAGCAGTTTGGGGTCTGTTATCATCTTAACAATATCAGGTCTTGTAATTCAGGAACATGAGATATTTATTTAGGTCTTTAATTTTTTTCAACAATGTTTTGAAAAAATTTTCACTTCTCTTGTTGAATTTTATTCCTAAATGTTTTATTGATGGTATCATAAATGGAATTTTCTTAATTTCATCTTTAGATTGTTTGTTGCTAGTATATAGAAATGCAATAGATTTTTGTATATTGATC
Source organism: Bos taurus (assembly GCF_002263795.3). Lineage (NCBI taxonomy): Eukaryota > Metazoa > Chordata > Mammalia > Artiodactyla > Bovidae > Bos > Bos taurus. Next base: position 17,828,567 of record NC_037352.1, read on the forward strand.
TTATATCCTGCAACCTTTTGAACTCATTTATTCATTCTAACCAGAGAAGGCAATGGCACCCCACTCCAGTACTCTTGCCTGGAAAATCCCATGGATGGAGGAGCCTGGTAGGCTGCAGTCCATGGGGTCGCTAAGAGTTGGACACGACTGAGTGACTTCACTTTCACTTTTCACTTTCATGCATTGGAGAAGGAAATGGCAACCCACTCCAGTGTTCTTGTCTGGAGAATCCCAGGAAGAGGGGAGCCTGGTGGCTGCCATCTATGGGGTTGCACAGAGTCGGACACGACTGAAGTGACTTAGCAGCAGCAGCATTCATTCTAACAGCTTATACACAAACAACTCTTTAGTGGACTTATATAAAAGATTTTCTATATGCAAGATCATGACATCTGCAATAGAGACAGTTTTACCTCTGTTTTTCAATGCCTTTTATTTCATTTTCTTGTCTAAATGTCCTGGATAGGGCCTCCAGTACAATGTTGAAAAGAAAAACTTAGAGTGGATGTCCTTATCTTATTCCTAATTTGAGAGGGGAAAGATTCACCTTCAAGGATAATGTGAGTTGTGATTTTTTCATAGCTGCCCTTTATCAGCTTAAGGAAGTTCTTCCATAACTAATTTGTTGAATGTTCTTATGATAAAGGGGTGTTGAATTTTGTCAAGTTCTTTTCTGTGTCTATTCAGCTAATCAAGAGGTTTTTGTGCATTTTTCTATTTATGTGATGTATTCCACAACTTGATTTTCAGTTGTTAAACCTACCTTGCATTCCTGGGATAAATTCAGTTTGGTCATGATGTATAATCCTATTTATATATTGGTGAATTCGATTTTAAGCACTTTTTAGTATTTTTACATCTGTATTCTTAAGAAATACTGGTACATACAATGGCACCCCACTCCAGTACTCTTGCCTGGAAAATCCCATGGACGGAGGAACCTGGTGGGCTGCAGTCCATGGGGTTGCTACAAGTCAGACATGACTGAGTGACTTCACTTTCACTTTTCACTTTCAAGCATTGGAGGAGGAAATGGCAACCCACTCCAGTGTTCTTGCCTGGAGAATCCCAGGGACGGGGGAGCCTGGTGGGCTGCCGTCTATGGGGTCGCACAGAGTCAGACACGACTGAAGCGACTTAGCAGCAGCAGCAGCAGCAGCAGCAGCAGCTTCTTATTTTAATGTCCTTGTTTTTTGTATCAAGGTAATACTGGCTCCAGAGAAAGAATTGGAAAATATTCTTTCCTCTTATATTTTCTGGAAGTGTTTGTGAGGAAATGGTACTAATTCTTCATTAAATGTTTAGTAGAATTCACCAGTGTATGCATCTGGTCCTATGCTTTTCTTTGTGGGAAGTTTCTTGATTGATTATTAAATCTTTTTACTTCCTATAGGGCTACACAAATTTTCTGTTTCTTTGTGAGTCCTTCTTGTTAATAAATAAATAAATGGGGGTGTTTTACTGGAACATAGTAATACTTATTCACTTACATTGTCCATGACTGCTTTGATAAAACAATGACAAAGTTGAATAGTTGGCACAGAGACTATATGGCACACAAAGTCTAAAATACTTATTATGTAGAAGCTCCAATACTTTGACCACCTGATGTGAAGAGCCGATGCATTGGAGTTGGGAAACCCGGATGCCAGAAAAGGTTGAAGGCAAGAGGAGGCAAGGACGACAGAGGATGAGAGGGTTGGATGGCATCACTGATGCAACAGATGAGTTTGAGCGAATTTCGGAGATGGTGAAGCCCATGGGGCCGCAAAGAGTCAGACATGACTTAGGGACTGAACAACAGCAACAAATATAGAGGCATAAACTAAGTATTGCCTTAGGCTCACAGAGAAGTGTTGTGTGAGTTATTCTTACCAGTAGTGATGAGAGGAAAAGGCTGGGAGCTGGAGCCATCTCTAGAAGTGGCTGCTATATTTCTGTTTGCTGTGTATTTGAGCTGCACCTCAGAAGACATGTAGGATTTCATCAGGTAAAGAGGCATTTTCTAGAGTTTTCCTCAGGGGTAGGGGTGGAATTGATATTGAGTCCAAAGAAACAAGCTGCATTTATTTTCTTCAAACAGAATTGCTGTAGATATCTAGTAGTTGCTGTAGCAACTACTAGAAAATAGTTGCTTAGAATTACAAGGTACTAAGGAGCAAGTGACTCTACACATGGACATCACCAGATGGTCAACACCAAAATCAGATTGATTATATTCTTTGCAGTCAAAGATGGAGAAGCTCTATACAGTCAGCAAAAACAAGATAGGGAGCTGACTGTGGCTCAGAACATGAAATCCTTATTGCCAAATTCAGACTTAAATTGTAGAAAGTAGGGAAAACCACTAGATCATTCAGGTATGACCTAAATCAAATCCCTTATGATTATACAGTGGAAGTGAGAAATAGATTTAAGGGCCTAGATCTGATAGATAGAGTGCCTGATGAACTATGGAATGAGGTTCGTGACATTGTACAGGAGACAGGGATCAAGACCTTCCCCGTGGAAAAGAAATGCAAAAAAGCAAAATGGCTGTCTGGGGAGGCCTTACAAATAGCTGTGAAAAGAAGAGAAGCAAAAAGCAAAGGAGCAAAGGAAAGATATAAACATCGGAATGCAGAGTTCCAAAGAATAGCAAGAAGAGATAAGAAAGCCTTCCTCAGTGATCAATGCAAAGAAATAGAGGAAAACAACAGAATGGGAAAGACTAGAGATCTCTTCAAGAAAATCAGAGATACCAAGGGAACATTTCATGCAAAGATGGGCTCGATAAAGGACAGAAATGGTATGGACCTAACAGAAGCAGAAGATATTAAGAAGAGGTGGCAAGAATACACAGAAAAACTGTACAAAAAAGATCTTCACGACCCAGATAATCACAATGGTGTGATCACTGACCTAGAGGCAGACATCCTGGAGTGTGAAGTCAAGTGGACCTTAGAAAGCATCACTATGAACAAAGCTAGTGGAGGTGATAGAATTCCAGTTGAGCTATTCCAAATCCTGAAAGATGATGCTGTGAAAGTGCTGCATTTCATATGCCAGCAAATTTGGAAAACTCAGCAGTGGCCACAGGACTGGAAAAGGTCAGTTTTCATTCTGATCCCAAAGAAAGGCAATGCCAAAGAATGCTCAAACTACTACACAATTGCACTCATCTCACATGCTAGTAAAGGAATGCTCAAAATTCTCCAAGCCAGGCTTCAGCAATATGTGAACCGTGAACTTCCTGATGTTCAAACTGGTTTTAGAAAAGGCAGAGGAACCAGAGATCAAATTGCCAACATCCACTGGATCATGGAAAAAGCAAGAGAGTTCCAGAAAAACATCTATTTCTGCTTTATTGACTATGCCAAAGCCTTTGACTGTGTGGATCACAATCAACTGTGGAAAATTCTGAAAGAGATGGGCATACCAGACCACCTGACCTGCCTTTTGAGAAACCTATATGCAGGCCAGGAAGCAACAGTTAGAACTGGACATAGAACAACAGACTGGTTCCAAATAGGAAAAGGAGTACATCAAGGCTGTATATTGTCACCCTCTTTATTTAACCTATATGCAGAGTACATCAATGAGAAATGCTGGACTGGAAGAAACACAAGCTGGAATCAAGATTGCTGGGAGAAATATCAATAACCTCAGATATTCAGATGACACCACCCTTATGGCAGAAAGTGAAGAGGAACTCAAAAGCCTCTTGATGAAAGTGAAAGTGGAGAGTGAAAAAGTTGGCTTAAAGCTCAACATTCAGAAAACAAAGATCATGGCATCCGGTCCCACCACTTCATGGGAAATAGATGGGGAAACAGTGGAAACAGTGTCAGGCTTTATTTTTTTGGGCTCCAAAATCACTGCAGATGGTGACTGCAGCCATGAAATTCAAAGATGCTTACTCCTTGGAAGGAAAGTTATGACCAACCTAGATAGCATATTGAAAAGCAGAGACATTACTTTGCCAACAAAGGTTGGACTAGTCAAGGCTATGGTTTTTCCTGTGGTCATGTATGGATGTGAGAGTTGGACTGTGAAGAAGGCTGAGCGCCAAAGAATTGATGCTTTTGAACTGTGGTGTTGGAGAAGACTCTTGAGAGTCCCTTGGACTGCAAGGAGATCCAACCAGTCCATTCTGAAGGAGATCAGCCCTGGAATTTCTTTGGAAGGAATGATGCTAAAGCTGAAAGTCCAGTACTTTGGCCACCTCATGTGAAGAGTTGACTCATTGGAAAAGACTCTGATGCTGGGAGGGATTGGGGGCAAGAGGAGAAGGGGATGACAGAGGATGAGATGGCTGGATGGCATCACTGACTCGATGGACGTGAGTCTGAGTGAACTCCAGGAGTTGGTGATGGACAGGGAGGCCTGGCGTGCTGCGATTCATGTGGTCGCAAGGAGTCGGACACGACTGAGCGACTGATCTGATCTGATCTGAAGGAGCAAGTGAGTATAACTCCCTAATTTTGGGGTGGTGTGCTCTGCTTAGTTGCTCAGTCATGTCCGACTCTTTGCAACCCCATGGACTATAGCCCCATCCCTAATGGGGTGGGAGGGTGTAGTTGCTTTACAATGTTGTGTTAGTTCCTGCTGTACAATGAAGTGAATCAGGTATATGTATATATATATGTCCCCTTCTTGGACCTCCCTTCTCACCTCCCACTTCCCATCCCATCCACTAGGTCATTACAGAACACCAAGCTGAGCTCCTGCACTAGCTATCTGTTTTATACATGGCAGTGCACATATGTCAATCCCATCTCTCATTCCATGCCTCCCCTCACAATGGCTGCCCATATCTGTTCCCTACATCTGTGTCTCTATTCCTGCCCTGCAAATAGGATCATCTTTACCATTTTTCTAGATTCCACATGCATGTATATATATATATATATATATATATATATATATATATATTTGTTATTCTCTTTCTGACTTACTTCACTCTATATTGATAGATTTTGCTGCTGCTGCTAAGTCGCTTCAGTCATGTCCAACTCTGTGCGACCCCATAGACGACAGCCCACCAGGCTCTGCCGCCCCTGGGATTCTCCAGGCAAGAACACTGGAGTGGGTTGTCATTTCCTTCTCCAATGCATGAAAGTGAAAAGTGAAAGTGAAGTTGCTCAGTCGTGTCTGACTCTTAGCAACCCCATGGACTGCAGCCCACCAGGCTCCTCCATCCAAGGGATTTTCCAGGCAAGAGTACTGGAGTGGGTTTCCATTGCCTTCTCCGTTGATAGATGTTAGGCCCATCCATATCTCTACAAATGACCCAGTTTCATTCATTGTTATAATTGAGTAATAGTCCACTGTGTATATGTACCACATCTTCTTTATCAATTCATCTGTTGATAGAAATTTAAGTTGCTTCCATATCCTGGCTATTGTGAATAGTGCTGCAATGAATGCTGTGGTACATGTGTTTTCTGAAATTATGATTTTTTCAGGGCATATGCTGAATAGTGGGATTGCTCGGTCATATGGTAGCTTTATTTTTAGTTTTTTAAAGGAATCTCCATACTGTTCTCCATAGTGGCTGTATCAGTCTACATTCCCAACATTAGTGCAGGAAGGTTCTCTTTCCTCCACACTCTTTCCAGCATTTATTGTCACTAAAGTTTTTGATAATGCTCATTCTGACTGGTGTGAGGTGATACCTCATTGTAGTTTGAATCTGAATTTCTCTAATAATTAGGGATGTTAAACATCTTTTCATGTGTGTGTGGTTTTATTTTTTTTGGCCATAGGTCTTCCAAAATAGGTCTTCCACCTATTTTTTGATTGGATTATTTGTTTACATTGAGCTTCATGAGTTGTTTGTATATTTGGGGGATTAATTCTTTGTCAGTTGCTTCATTGCAAATATTTTCTCCCATTCTGGGGTTGTTCTTCCATCTCATTCATGTTTTCTTTGTTGTGCAAATGCTTTTAAATTTAATTAGGTTCTATTTGTTTATTTTTGTTTTTATTTTCATTATTCTAGGAAGTGGGCCAAAAAAATTCTTGCTTTGATTTATGTCAAAGTGTGTTCTTCCTAAGTTTTCCTCTAAGAGTTTTATAGTGTTTGGCCTTATATTTAGTCTTTACTTGATTTTGAGTTTATTTTTGTGTATGGTGTAAGAGAGGCTTTCCCAGTGGCTCAGCAGTAAGAATACATCTGCAATGCAAGAGATGCAGGTTTGATGTCTGGGTAGGGAAGATCCCTTGGAGAAGGAAGTAGCAACCCACCCCAGTATTCTTGTCTGGTAAATCCCAAGGACAGAGGAGCCTGGTCAGGGAGGTGGGGTGCTACAGTCCATGAGGTTGTGACTTACAACAACGATGATGCAAGAAAGTGTTCTAATTTCATTCTTTTACATGCAGCTGTCCAGTATTCTCAGCACCACTTATTGAAGAAGCTCTCTTTTCTCCATCATATATTTTTGCCTCCTTTGTCATAGATTAGGTGACATAGAAAGGTATGTGGGTTTATCCCTGGGCTTTTTATCCTGTTGCATTGAATTTCATTTCTGTTTTTGTGCCAGTATCATACTTTCTTGATGACTATAGCTTTGTCATATAGTCTGAGTTCTGGGAGCCTGATTCTTCCAACTCTGTTTTTCTTTCTCAAGATTTCTTTGGCTATTTGGGGTCTTTTGTGTTTCCATACATATTGTAAACATTTTTGTTTTGGTTTTTGAAATATGGCATTGGTAATTTGATACGGATTGTATGAAACTGTAGATTGCTTTGGTAGTAGAGTCATTTTCACAGTATTGATTCCTCCAATCCAAGAACATGGTATACCTCTCCATCTGTTTGAATCACCTTTGATTTCTTTCATCAGTGTCTTATAGTTTTCTGCATACAGGTCTTTTGTCTAGGTAGGCAGGTGTGTTCCTGGGTATTATATTCTTTTTTGTTGCAATGGTGAATGGAATTGTTTCCTTAATTTCTTTCTGATCTATCATTGTTAGTATATAGGAATATAAAGTATTTCTGTGCATTAATTTCAGATCCTACGACTTTACCAAATTCATTGATTAGCTCTAGTATTTTTCTGGTGTCATCTTCAGAATATTCTATGTATATTATGTCATCTGCAAACAGTGATGGTTTTACTTCTTCTTTTCCAATTTGGATTTCTTTTATATCTTTTTCTTTTCTGATTTGGCTAGGACTTCCAAAATTTTGCTGAATAATAGTGGTGAGAGGTATGACCTAAATCAAATCCCTTATGATTATACAGTGGAAGTGAGAAATAGATTAAGGGCCTAGATCTGAGAGATTGAGTGCCTGATAAACTATGGAATGAGGTTCGTGACATTGTACAGGAGACAGGGATCAAGACCTTCCCCGTGGAAAAGAAATGCAAAAAAGCAAAATGGCTGTCTGGGGAGGCCTTACAAATAGCTGTGAAAAGAACAGAAGTGAAAAGCAAAGGAGCAAAGGAAAGATATAAGCATCTGAATGCAGAGTTCCAAAGAATAGCAAGGAGAGATAAGAAAGCCTTCTTCAGCAATCAATGCAAAGAAATAGAGGAAAACAACAGAATGGGAAAGACTAGAGATCTCTTCAAGAAAATCAGAGATACCAAGGGAACATTTCATGCAAAGATGGGCTCGATAAAGGACAGAAATGGTATGGACCTAACAGAAGCAGAAGATATTAAGAAGAGGTGGCAAGAATACACAGAAAAACTGTACAAAAAAGATCTTCACGACCCAGATAATCACGATGGTGTGATCGCTCACCTAGAGCCAGACATCCTGGAATATGAAGTCAAGTGGGCCTTAGAAAGCATCACTACAAACAAAGCTAGTGGAGGTGATAGAATTCCAGTTGAGCTCTTTCAAATCCTGGAAGATGATGCTGTGAAAGTGCTGCACTCAATATGCCAGCAAATTTGGAAAACTCAGCAGTGGCCACAGGACTGGAAAAGGTCAGTTTTCATTCCAATCCCAAAGAAAGGCAATGCCAAAGAATGCTCAAACTACTACACAGTTGCACTCATCTCACACGCTAGTAAAGGAATGCTCAAAATTCTCCAAGCCAGGCTTCAGCAATATGTGAACCATGAACTTCCTGATGTTCAAACTGGTTTTAGAAAAGGCAGAGGAACCAGAGATAAAATTGCCAACATCCACTGGATCATGGAAAAAGCAAGAGAGTTCCAGAAAAACATCTATTTCTGCTTTATTGACTATGCCAAAGCCTTTGACTGTGTGGATCACAATCAACTGTGGAAAATTCTGAAAGAGATGGGCATACCAGACCACCTGACCTGCCTTTTGAGAAATCTATATGCAGGTCAGGAAGCAACAGTTAGAACTGGACATAGAACAACAGACTGGTTCCAAATAGGAAAAGGAGTACATCAAGGCTGTATATTGTCACCCTGCTTATTTAACTTCTATGCAGAGTACATCATGAGAAACGCTGGGCTGGAAGAAGCACAAACTGGAATCAAGATTGCTGGGAGAAATATCAATAACCTCAGATATGCAGATGACACCACCCTTATGGCAGAAAGTGAAGAGGAACTCAAAATCCTCTTGATGAAAGTGAAAGTGGAGAGTGAAAAAGTTGGCTTAAAGCTCAACATTCAGAAAACAAAGATCATGGCATCCGGTCCCACCACTTCATGGGAAATAGATGGGGAAACAGTGGAAACAGTGTCAGGCTTTATTTTTTGGGGCTCCAAAATCACTGCAGATGGTGACTGCAGCCATGAAATTCAAAGATGCTTACTCCTTGGAAGGAAAGTTATGACCAACCTAGATAGCATATTGAAAAGCAGAGACATTACTTTGCCAACAAAGGTTGGACTAGTCAAGGCTATGGTTTTTCCTGTGGTCATGTATGGATGTGAGAGTTGGACCGTGAAGAAGGCTGAGCGCCGAAGAATTGATGCTTTTGAACTGTGGTGTTGGAGAAGACTCTTGAGAGTCCCTTGGACTGCAAGGAGATCCAACCAGTCCATTCTGAAGGAGATCAGCCCTGGAATTTCTTTGGAAGGAATGATGCTAAAGCTGAAAGTCCAGTACTTTGGCCACCTCATGTGAAGAGTTGACTCATTGGAAAAGACTCTGATGCTGGGAGGGATTGGGGCAGGAGGAGAAGGGGATGACAGAGGATGACATGGCTGGATGGCATCACTGACTCAATGGACGTGAGTCTGGGTGATCTCCAGGAGTTGGTGATGGACAGGGAGGCCTGGCGTGCTGAGATTTCTGGGGTCCCAAAGAGTTGGACATGACTGAGTGACTGAACTGAACTGAACTGAGTGGACATCTTTGTCTTGTGCCTGGTCTTAGAGGAAATGCTTTCAGTTTTTCACCACTGAGAATGATGTTTGCCATGGGTTTTTTGCAATGGCCTTAATTATGTTGAGGTTATTTCCCTCTATGTCCACTTTCTGGTAGGTTCTTTTTTTTTTTAATCATAAATGAGTATTGAATTTTGTCAAAAGCTTTTTCTGCATCTATTGAGATGATCATATGGTTTTTATTCTTTATTAATATGGTGTTTCACATGGGTTGATTTGTGTATATTGAAGAATCTTTGTATTCCTGGGATAAATTCCACTTAATCATAGTATATGATCTTTTAATGTGTTGTTGAATTCTGTTTGCTCATATTTTGTTGAGAATTTTTGGCTGTGTGTTCATCAGTAATATTGGTCTATAATTTTCACTTTTTGTGGTATGAGTATCAGGGTGATGGTGGCCTCATAGGGTAAGCTTAGGAGTGTTCCTTTCTCTGCAATTTTTTGGATGAGTTTGAGAAAAATTGGTGTTAGCTGTTCTCTAAATGTTTGATAGAATTTGTCTGTGAAACAATCTGGTCCTGGACTTTTGTTTGTTGGAAGAGTTTTTTGGCTGTATAAGGTCTTAGTTGCAGCAGCAAGGATCTTTGTTGCATCATGCATATCTTTTGTTGTGGTGCATGGATTCTCTAGTTGAGGCACACAGGCTCCAGAGCATGTGGGTTTTGGGTAGTTGTAGCATTTGGGCTCTTTAATTGTGATACACAGGCTCCAGAACTTGTCGGCTCTGTAGCTGCTGCATGCGGGCTCTCTATTTGTGGCACAGGGGCTCCAGAGTGTGTGGACTTCAGTAATTGAATCATAGGTTTCTCTAACTGTAACACACAGGCTTAGTTGCTCTGGGGTATGTGGGATCTTAGTTCCCAGGGGTCAAATCTGTGTCCCATGAATTGCAAGGCAAGTTCTTAACCACTGGACCACCCAGGAAGTGCTTGTTAGAAGACTTTTAATTGCAGTTTCAATTTCATTATTTGTGATTGGTCTATTTATATTTTCTGTTTCTTCCTGGTTCAATCTTGGAAGGTTTTGCCTTTCCAAGAATTTGTCTATTTCTTCCAGGTTGTCCATTTTATTGGCATATAGTTGCTCATAGTAGTCTCTTATGATCCTTTGTATTTCTGTGGTGTCAGTTTTAACTTTTCCTTCTTCACTTCTAATTTTATTGATTTGAATCCTCCCACTTTTTACTGATGAGCTTGGCTAAAGGTTTGTCAATTTTGTTTATTTTCTCAAAGAACCAGCTTTTAGTTTCATTGAGCTTTGCTATTGCTTTCTTTGCTTCTATTTCATTTATTTATGCTCTGATTTTTATTTATTTCTTTATTTCTATGCCCTTTGGGTTCTATTTGTTCTTATTTCTCTAGTTTCTTTAGGTATCAGGTTAGGTCAAGATTTTTTTTGTTTGTTTCTGGAGGTAGGATTGAATTGCTATAAACTTTCCTCTTAGGACTGATTTTGCTGCATCCAATAGGTTTTGGGTCCTTGTGTTTTTGCTGTAATTTATTTCTATGTATTTATTTATTTCTCCTTTGATTTCTTGGTTATTTAGTAGTGTATTGTTTAGCCTACATGTGCTTGTACTTTTTATAGTTTTTTTTTCCTTTAATTGATTTCTAATCTCATAGTGCTGTGGTGAAAAAATTTGCCTGATGCGATTTCAATTTTCTTAACTTTTCCAAGGCTTGATTTGTTACTCAAGATGTAACCTATCCTGGAGAATGTTCCATGCACACTTGAGAAGAAAACGTAGTCTGCTGCTATCAGATGGAATTTCCTATAAATATCAATAAAGTCTATCTGGTGTATTGTACCATTTAAAGCTTGTGTTTCCTTATTAATTTTCTGTCTGGGTGATCTGTCCATTGGTGTAAATAGGGTTTTAAAGTCCCCCAATATGATTGTGCTACTGTCTGTTTCTCCTTTTATGGCTATTAGCATTTGCATTATTTTTAAGGAGCTCATATGTTAGGTGCATAAATATTTATAATTGTTATGTCTTCTTCTTGGATTGATCCCTTGATCATTATATAGTGTCCTTCTCTGTCTAACAGTCTTTATTTTAAATAAAGGACAGGAGGCCTGGCGTGCTGTAGTCCATGAAGTGGCAAAGAGTCAGACATGACCAGATGACTGAACAACAACAACATTTTAAAATTTAGCTTGTCTTATATAAGTATTGCTACTCCAGCTTTCTTTTGATTTCCATTTGTATGGTATATCTTTTCCCATCCCCTCAATTTCAGTCTGTATGTGTTCAGAATCTGAAGTGAGTCTCTTGTAGATGGCATATATATGGGTCTTGTTTTTGTATCCATGTAGACAGTCTGCATCTTTTGGTTGGAACAGCTAATCCATTTACATTGAAGGTATTTAGCTATATGTATGTTCCTATTACCATTTTATCTATTGTTCTGGGTTGGCTTTTGTAGGTTATTTTCTTCTTTTCTTGTGTTTTAGGAATTCCTTTAGCATTTCTTGTAAAGCTGGTTTGGTGGTGCTGAATTCTCTGAGCTTTTGCTTGTCTGTAAAGCTTTTGATTTTTCTGTTGAATCTGAATGAGATCCTTGCTAGGTAGAGTAATCTTGATTGTACATCCTGCTACTCTCTTCTGGCCTGTGGAGTTTCTGCTGAAATATCAGCTGACTACCTTATTGGGGGTGGGGGTGGGGTCCCTTGTATGTTATTTATTGCTTTTTCCTAGATGCTTTTAATATATTTAAAAAATTTTTTTGATAGTTTGATTAATATGTGTCCCAGTATGTTTCTCCTTGAGCTTATGTTGTATGGGACTCTCTGTACTTCCTGAATTTGGGTGGCTATTTCCTTTCCCATGTCAGGGAAGTTTTAACTATAATCTCTTGAAGTATTTTCTCAGATCTTTTCTCTTTCTCCTCTTCTTCTAGAATCCTATAGTTTGAATGTTGTCCCAGAGGTCTCTGAGAATATCCTCATTTCTCTTCATTCTTTCTTCTTTATTCTTCTCCTTGTTAATTATTTCCACAATCCTATCTTCCAGCTCACTTATTAATTCTTCTGTTTCAATTATTCTGCTTTGATTCCTTCTGGTGTATTTTTCACTTCAATTATTGTGTTGTTCATCACTGTTTTTGTTCATCAGTTCCTCTAGGTCCTTGTTAAACATTTCTTGTGTTATCTCAATCTGTGCCTCCATGCTATTTCTGATATTCTGGATTATCTTTACTATCATTATTCTGAACTGTTTTTCAGGTAGCAGGTAGCTTGCCTATTTCCTTTCATTTATTTGGTCTTGTAGGTTTCTACCTTGCTCTTTCATCTATAACATATTTTTTTGTCATCTCACTGTTTTTGATGGGTGGGACTATGACCCTTTCTTGCTGGTTGTTTCGCCTGAAGTGTCCAGGACTGGAATTTGCAAGCAGTTGGGTGGAGCCAGGTCTTGGTGCTGAGTTAAGGACCTCTGTGAAACCTCACACTAATTCATATTCCCTGGGACCTAAAGCTCTCTGTTATTCCAGTGCCTTGTACTCAGTAACCCTCCCCTACCCCCCACAGGAGGTCAGGTCCAATGCCTGGCCTGTGAACCACAACTCCACAGCCCATGTGGTACAGCAGAAACAGCAACAACAACAAAGAAAAAGCAACAGTAAGGATCAGAACAAAAAGAATTTTAAAAAAGTAAAATTAAAAAAACACACAAATATATATTAGAAAAAATAACCATAAAAATGAAACAGCAATAACAAGAGAGAACCACAACAGCAAAAAAATTATAATTTATATGGAAACAAAAAAGACCCAGAATAGCCAAAGTGAACTTAAGAAAGAAGAAAAGAGCGGGAGGAATCAGTCAGTCTTCACAACTTCAGACTATACTGACTATACTACAAAAGTATAGTAATCAAGACAGTATAGTACTGGCACAAAAACAGAAATATAGTTCAGTGAAACAGGAAAAAAGCCCAGAGATTAAACCCACATATCTATGGCCATCTAATCTTTGACAAAGGAGGCAAGAATATACGATGGAGAAAAGACAGCTTCTGCAATAAGTGGCACTGGGAAAACTTGACAGCTACACGTGAAAGAATGAAATTAGAACAATCTCTTATACCATACACAAAAATAAACTCAAAGTGGATTAAACACTAAATGTAAGATCAGACACTATAAAACCCTTAGAGGAAAACGGGAAGAACACTCTGACATAAATCACAGCAAGAATTTTTTAACCCACCTCCTAAAATAATGGAAATAAAAATAAACAAATGAAATTAAACTAATTAAACTTAAAAGCTTTTGCTCTGAAAAGGATACCATAAATAAGAGAAAAGACAACTCTCAGTATGGGAGAAAATATTTGCAAATTAAGCAACTGACAAGGGATTAATATGCAAAATTTAGAAGCAGCTCATACAACTCAACATCAAAAAAACAAACAGAAAAACCAAAAAACAAACAACCCAATCAAAAAATAGGCAGAAGAAAGACCTAAATAGATATTTCTCCAAAGAGGATACACAGATGGTCAAAAGACACATGAAAAGATGTTCAGTATTACTAATTATTAGAGAAATGCGGATCAAAACTACAATGAGGTATTACCTCACATCAGTCGGAATGGTCATCATTAAAAAAATCTACAAATGATAAATGCTAGAGAGGATGTGGAGAAAAGGGAACCCTCTTGCACTGTTGGTGGGAATGTAGATTGATACAGCCACTATGGAAAACAGTATGGAGGTTCCTTAAAAAACTAAAAATAGAGCTACCACAAGACCCTGAAATCCCACTCCTGGGCATATATTCAGAGAAAAATATGATCCAAAAGGATACGTGCACCCCAATGTTCATTGTAACACTCTTTACAATAGCCAAGACGTGGAAGCAACTTAATGTCCATCAACAGAGGAATGTATGAAGATGTAGTGAGTTCATGCAAAGTCACTTCAGTTCTGGTCAACTCTTTGTGGTCAACTTTATGGACTGTAGCCTTCCAGGCATCTCTGTCCATGGGATTCCCCAGCAAGAATACTGGAGTTAGCTGCCATTCCCTTCTTCAGGGGATCTTCCTGACCGTGTCCCAATGTGTTTCTCCTTGAGCTTATGTTGTATGGGACTCTCTGCACTTCCTGAATATGGGTGGCTATTTCCTTTCCCATGTCAGGGAAGTTTTAACTATAATCTCTTGAAGTATTTTCTCAGATCTTTTCTCTTTCTCCTCTTCTTCTAGGATCCTTTAGTTTGAATGTTGTCCCAGAGGTCTCTGAGAATATCCTCATTTCTCTTCATTCTTTCTTCTTTATTCTTCTCCTTGTTAATTATTTCCACAATCCTATCTTCCAGCTCACTTATTCATTCTTCTGTTTCAATTATTCTGCTTTGATTCCTTCTGGTGTATTTTTCATTTTAATTATTGTGTTGTTCATCAATGTTTTTGTTCGTTAGTTCTTCTAGGTCCTTGTTAAACATTTCTTGTGTTATCTCAATCTGTGCCTCCATGCTATTCAGCTTGAACCTGAATCTCTTACATCTCTTGTAACTGGACATGGAACAACAGACTGGTTCCAAATTGGAAAAGGAGTTCGTCAAGGCTGTATATTGTCACCCTCTTTATTTAACTTATACGCAGAGTACATCATGAGAAACACTGGACTGGAAGAAACACAAACTGGAATCAAGATTGCCGGGAGAAATATCAATAACCTCAGATATGCAGATGACACCACCCTTATGGCAGAAAGTGAAGAGGAACTCAAAAGCCTCTTGATGAAAGTGAAAGTGGAGAGTGGAAAAGTTGGCTTAAAGCTCAACATTCAGAAAATGAAGATCCTGGCATCTGGTCCCATCACTTCATGGGAAATAGATGGGGAAACAGTGGAAACAGGGTCAGACTTTATTTTTCTGGGCTCCAAAATCACTACAGATGGTGACTGCAGCCATGAAATTCAAAGATGCTTACTCCTTGGAAGGAAAGTTATGACCAACCTAGATAGCATATTGGAAAGCAGAGACATTACTTTGCCAACAAAGGTTCGTCTAGTCAAGGCTATGATTTTTCCTGTGGTCATGTATGGATGTGAGAGTTGGACTGTGAAGAAGGCTGAGCACTGAAGAATTGATGCTTTTGAACTGTGGTGTTGGAGAAGACTCTTGAGAGTCCCTTGGACTACAAGGAGATCCAACCAGTCCATTCTGAAGGAAATCAGCCCTGGAATTTCTTTGGAAGGAATGATGCTAAAGCTGAAACTCCAGTATTTTGGCCACCTCATGAGAAGAGTTGACTCATTGGAAAAGACTGTGATGCTGGGAGGGATTGGGGGCAGGAGGAGAAGGGGACGGCAAAGGATGAGATGGCTGGATGGCATCACTGACTCGATGGATGTGAGTCTGAGTGAACTCCGGGAGTTGGTGATGGACAGGGAGGCCTGGTGTGCTGCGATTCATGGAGTCGCAAAGAGTCAGATAGGACTGAGTGACTGATCTGATCTGATTCTTTATACATTGGAATATATATATTCCATACAATGGAATATTAGTAAACCATTAAAAGGAATGGAATGATACAATTTTCAGCAACATGGATAGATCTAGAAATTGTCATACTGAATGAAGTAAGTCAGAGAGAAAAATATTTTATGACATTCCTTATATGTGGAATCTAAAAAGAAATGATACAAATGAACTTACTTACAAAACAGAAACAGACTCACTGACTTAGAGAATGAACTTATGGTTGCCAGGGGAAAGATGGGAGAAGGGATAGTTAGGGAATTGGGGATGGGCGTGTACACACTGCTATATTTAAAATAGATAACCAACAAGGACCTACTGTATAGCACATGGAACTCTGCTTAATGTTATGTGAGATAGCTTGGATGGGAGAGTAGTTTGAGGAAGAATGGATACATGTGTATGTTTGGCTGAGTCCTTTTGCTTTCACCTGGGACTATCACAATGTTGTTAATCGGCTATCAGCTCAGTTCAGTTCAGTCACTCAGTCGTGTCTGACTCTTTGCGACCCCATGAATCGCAGCACGCCAGGCCTCCCTGTCTATCACCAACTCCTGTAGTTCACTGAAACGTCCATCGAGTCAGTGATGCCATCCAGCCATCTAATCCTCTGTTATCCCCTTCTCCTCCTGTCCCCAATCCCTCCCAGCATCAGAGTCTTTTCCAATGAGTCAACTCTTCGCATGAGGTAGCCAAAGTATTGGAGTTTCAGCTTTAGCATCATTCCTTCCAAAGAACACCTAGGACTGATCTCCTTCAGAATGGACTGGTTGGATCTCCTTGCAGTCCAAGGGACTCTCAAGAGTCTTCTCCCACACCACAGTTCAAAAGCATCAATTCTTCGGCACTCAGCTTTCTTGACAGTCCAATTCTCACATCCATACATGACCACTGGAAAAACCATAGCCTTGGCTAGACAGACCTTTGTTGGCAAAGTAATGTCTCTGCTTTTTAATATGCTATCTAGGTTGGTCATAACTTTCCTTCCAAGGAGCAAGCATCTTTTAATTTCATGGCTGCAACCACCATCTGTAGTGATTTTGGAGCCCGCAAAAATAACGTCTGGCACTGTTTCCCCATCTCTTTCCCTTGAAGTGATGGGACCAGATGTCATGATCTTTGTTTTCTGAATGTTGAGCTTTAAGCCAACTTTTTCACTCTCCTCTTTCACTCTCATCAAGAGGCTTTTTAGTTCCTCTTTACTTTCTGCCATAAGGGTGGTGTCATCTGCATATCTGAGGTTATTGATATTTCTCCTGGCAATCTTGATTCCAGCTTGTGCTTCTTCCTGCCCAGCGTTTCTTGTTATGTACTTTGCATATAAGTTAAATAAGCAGGGTGACAATATACAGCCTTGACGTACTGCTTTTCCTATTTGGAACCAGCCTGTTGTTCCATGTCCAGTTCTAACTGTTGCTTCCTGACCTGCATATAGGTTTCTCAAGAGGCAGGTCAGGTGGTCTGGTATGCCCATCTCTTTCAGAATTTTCCACAGTTGATTGTGATCCACACAGTCAAAGGCTTTGGCATAGTCAATAAAGCAGAAATAGATGCTTTTCTGGAACTCTCTTGCTTTTTTCATGATCCAGTGAATGTTGGCAATTTGATCTCTGGTTCCTCTGCCTTTTCTAAAACCAGCTTGTACATCTGGAGGTTCACAGTTCATGTATTGCTGAAGCCTGGCTTGGAGAATTTTGAGCATTACTTTACTAGCATGTGAGATGAGTGCAATTGTGCAGTAGTTTGAACATTCTTTTGCATTGCCTTTCTTTGGGATTGGAATGAAAACGGACCTTTTCCAGTCCTGTGGCCACTGCTGAGTTTTCCAAATTTGCTGGCATATTGAGTGCAGCACTTTCACAGCATCATCTTTCAGGATTTGAAATAGCTCAACTGGAATTCCATCACCTCTACTAGCTTTGTTCGTAGTGATGCTTTTTAAGGCCCACTTGACTTCACGTTCCAGGATGTCTGGCTCTAGGTGAGTGATCACACCATCATGATTATCTTGGTTGTGAAGATCTTTTTAATCGGCTATACCTCAATACAAAAAAAAAAAAAAAGATTTAAAAAAAATGAATGAAATTCAGTCATTGGTAGTGATGTGGATCAACCTAGAGTCTGTCATTCAGAGTGAAGTAAGTCAGAAAGAGAAAAACAAACGTGGTTATTAAAACATATGTTGGCCTTCCCAGGTGACGCTAGTGGTAAAGAGCCCGCCTACCAATGCAGGAGATGTAAGAGATGCAGGTTTCATTCCTGGGTCTGGAAGATGCCTTGGAGGAGGGCACGGCAACCCACTCCAGTATTCTTGCCTGGAGAATCCCATGGACAGAGGAGCCTGGTGGGCTACGGTCCATAGCGTCACAAGGAGTTGGACACTACTGAAGCGACTTAGCATGCACGGAACCTAGAAAGTTGGGACAGATGAACCTGTTTGCAGATCAGTAACAGAGACAGAGATGTAGAGAGTGGACCTGTGGACATAGTGGGTAAAAGGCGGGTGAGAATAATTGGGAGAGGGCTTCTTTGGTGGCTCAGTTGGTAAATAATCCACCTGCAATGTGGGAGACCTGGGTTCGATCCCTGGGTGGAGAAGATTACCTGGAGGAGGGCATGGAAACCCACCCCACTATTCTTACCTGGAGAATCCCCATGGATGGAGAATCCTGTCGGCTGCAGTCCATGGGGTCACAAAGAGTCAGACACAACTGAGCGACTAAGCACAGCACACAGGATTGACATATATGCACTACATTGTGTAAAATGGGTACCTATGGGGAAGCTGCTGTGCTGCACAGGGACCTCACCTAAGTGCTCTGTGATGACCTAGGGGGGTAGGATCCAGGGAGAAGAGGATGGGTGTGATGGAGGTTCAAGAGGGAGGGGGTATATGCATACATACAGTTGATTCACTTCATTGTAGAGCAGAAACTAATACAACATTGTAACGCAATTATAGTCCAATAAAAATGTAAAAAATAAAAGAAAGAAAATAAGAACACGTAAAAATAGTAATAAAAAAATAATTGTCTGGTGCTTCCTCTATCAGTGTCCTTGCCCCCATGGTGAGCTACAGCGTATACCTACCTAGTAGGCCTCCAAGACCTCTAACTAGGTCTCTGGTCCTGCTATGCCAGCCCCACCTCTGTGTGTGCTCCTCTCAGCAGCATCTGCTCCTGAAGCTGGTTTAGGGCATACATGCCTGCCTGGGGCAGCTGGGGCACAATCTTCCACTGGTACATCCAGAGGAGGCCTTGGAAGCGGGGCAGCATGAACTCGCATGGCCAAAATATATCTGGGGGTGGGGTGGGGTTCAGGGGTGGGTAGCTCAGGCGCAGGGACCCACTGAGTTGGAAGAGGCTTGGTTGGGGTGTACGGCCCAGGCCAGAAGACCCATGTGGCCAGGAGAGGCCTGGAGGGGGCAGCTCAGGCCACCAGGGGGCTGAATGAGATCCTGGGGGAGGGATGCTCACACTCAGGATCTGCACAGCCAGAGGGGCTCCCCAGGGATGGAGGTTCAGGCCTGGTACCCCAGCAAGCTTGCCAGCAGTGAAGACACTGGCTGCATTCCTCTCCAGTCCCCTGAGGTCCTTCTCCTTCCCTGCCAATCCCCCCTACAGTGAGTGAACCTCTTTGGATATGAGAGCCTCTCCCCTCCTGCAGGCCCTCCTTAGGGGTGCTGATCCACTGTCTCCACTTTTCTTCCCTCCCTCCCACATCCTACCTGGTCTCATGGGCCTTCCTCTTGTCCCCTTAGGTGTCCGAGAACAATGCCTAACAGGTGCCAAGCTGTGAGGAGACGTGAACTCTGTTCTCCTACTCCACTGTCTTGACTCTGTCCCCTGACTCCCTCGTGCTTTAAATTAAATATAGAGGCAAAGGGATTTGTCCAAGGCCACTCAGCTGTTGACCAATTATTTTATTGGCAGGACTAGAACCTGTGTTTCCAGACTGTCAACTCAAGGCTGTTTTCGTTAGGCCACTTGGATGTGCAGGTAGCAGGGTCAGAAAAATCACTCTTGGGGACACTAGAAACAAATAGCCCTGGGTTTGAGCCCTGGCTTTGTCACTTACTGACTCTGTTACTCATCACAGGGTTTAAGAGCTTGAATTGCCTCATACTTGGACCCCAACCCTCCCCCAACCCCCCGCCAGAGTAGAGGTTCAGAGCTCAGAGGCTGAAAACCAGACTCTGAGCTTCATTCCAGCTTCACTAACAGTGTGACCTTGGGCACATTACTTCACCTCTTTGAGTCAGTGATGTGGATAATTATAGTATTAATACTTACCTCACAGAGCTGTGGAACTAAGTCAGTTTAGGACTCAATGCATGACATGCAGAATAATGCCCGGGACACATGAAGTACCATATGTTAACATTATTATAATCAAAACAGTGGATTGTATGACCGTTATAAGGACCAATGAGAGTGATTAGGGTGAAAGCATTTTCTAAACTTGTGTAATAATACAAGTAGAATTTATTATTATTCTCTATCTGAATTAAAGGACTAGCAGCTTGGAGAATGAAATTCATGACTGTCATTTATTAAAGCCTCACTATGTGCCAGGGAATCTATTTCTATTATTTAAGCACCCCAATAACCCAGAGATGGTTATTGGTTATTATTTTTTGCTGACAAGAGTGGCAGTGTAGCAGAGTGTAGGAAGGAAGTCCAAAGAATATGAGTCTGAATTTTCACTCAGCCGCTTACTGGCTGTGTGAGCACAGGTGAGTTTATTAAATTCCTCATGCCAAAATATCCCAGTCTGTAAATAAGAATGGTGAAAATAGTAGTTTCTGCTTTGTAGGTTGTTCTGAGAATTAAATGACTTCGTTTTGCAAAATGCTTAGGATAATGTGTGACACATAGTATTTGTTTAAGAAAGAAGAGAGGAAGGGAGAGAGAAAAGGAAGGAAGGAAACAAGGGAGGAAGAGAGCCCCAACAAGATTAAGTGATTTGTCCACAACACGTGACTAATACATCTGAAAGTTGGGATGTGAAAGCAGATCTGTTTGGGTCCTCGCTGACATCTGTGCCTCTTCTGCTCATAAGACTTAGGAGAAAGGCAGATACAAGAGATGTTTCAGGATGTCAGGCACCAATCACACAGGTTCCAAATGGATGCATGATCAGGGAAGGCATGGGCTATTAAGTGGTGTTCAGAAAGAATAACCATCAGCTTGAGAGCTAGTCCACTTGACATCATTTCAGGGTTTCTGAGGCCACTTAATGGATAGGTCCTTGCATCCCTTGCCAAGGACTTGCCATGTTGGAGCTCACAGCCCTGGCTTTGCTCTTCATTAGGCAATACTTTGGGAGCTCAGGGAGGGGATCTGCAGTTTAGAATCTACAAATTGCAGACTACAGTCTGCTCTTTCTCAGGTGGTGTGCAGTGTGTTGCTGGATCATCTAATGAAGTCTTCATTTGTCTTTTCTTCTTCTGGTACCTTATCTCCTGGAATTTAAGATGCAATTGATTTTAAGATGTAACACTGTTTTTTATTTCACTAAGAAAAAAAATCACACTACTAATTAAGCCATGATACGTGCTTGCCATTAGAATTTTACTTTTATATTTGTTTAAAAAAAAAAAGCCTGCTAGTCTTTTTGAGACATCAATTTGAACATGTATCAGTCTAATGGAATTCAAATGGATATACCAAAAAGAAAATTTTGACAAAAAATGGTTTAGGATGGTATTAATACCTCTTCACATACAACACATAACCCTTGTGAATCATTTTTCAACTCAGAGCCCTCTGTGATCAACAGTGTCTATGTTTTTCCACACAGAGTCAGCCTCTGTGCTGTTCAGAGTGTTGATGATATAGCATTTCCTAGAAGACAGCTCCATCATTGTCTCTGGGATTTTCTTCCAAACCTCTGACGTTCATTCTACAAGTTTCGATGCTGACATTTTCTTGATCTTGCAACGAGAGTTTTCAGATAACAATCAAGACTCATATCCCTTTCTTAGGTGGTCCTCAATCATTTGTTGATTGACAGGTCAAAGGGTTGTAGGTGTCCAGATGTGCTATCTGGAGCCACAATCAATTTGGACATGCACAGGAAATGTTACCTGTGTCTTGACTGCAAATGACCAATGGTAAGATAGCATCAATACCGATGCCTCAGACTTTCAGAGATGTTAAGAGGCAGGAAAAGATTTACATCTTAGAATAAATAAAATAAGGTGTTTTCCACTCCTTTGTCTTTGCCTGGAAGGAGAACCCCCTTCTAGCTTTATTGCAGAATTTATTGGGGAGATAATACTAGATTGGCTCTGAAAAGTGAGGATGGGGAGGCAAGTTCTTTTGGCGGGTGGGGCAGAAGTGAGAAGGGCAGAGAGAAGAATAAATCCCAAGTAGAGGAAGATGGGGAGCTTCTGTGAGGCTAGAAGCTGATCCTTTAATGAGACCTTGGGGAGTCAAGACCTCAGAGTGATGGTCAAGGTTCACCCATGGAGATGTGTTTAGACTCTGGGCTTCCAGCATCCTTTGGGGTCCCATGGCCAAGCAAGACCCATCATAGTAGAGCTGCCTGACTCTGAAGAGTGAAGTGGCTACCAGAATATTCTGCTCTTTCTAAGAACTTTGAGGTCCTTTCCTAGTCCTGGAGAGTGAGAAGAAACTCTGGTAATGACTGGAATTGAATATGCCATCTGGCCAATGGGTTGAGGCTGGGATTCAAATTTGACTTAGAGAAAATAAAGTACTATGACAGTTTTTGTCCACTTAATTCATAGAATAAGAGCTAAATTCATATCTGGTACATGTCTGTTAAACATATTAAAGAACTTTTTTTAAATTGAAAAGCTGCTCTGGACTGAAATAATCCTAGTGTCTAGCCCCAGTTCACCCAGAATTTCTCTGGTGGCCTCATTGGGCTTTATATGGTATTTCTCAATGGGTCACTATTATAGGCACTTGGGGCTAGACAAATCCTGCGCATTGCAGGTTGTTTTGCAAACAGCTCCTTTTGCTGTCAATGGTGTCTGCTTGATTACTATGACAACCCCAAATGCTCCCCACGTTTCCAAATGGCTTTTGTCAGGGAAGTGCCACCTCTGGTGGAGAATCACTAGAATAATGGGCTACAGTTATGGTGTTACTGAGTGATATTTAAAATCTTTGCGCTTGGATTTCATCCATCATTGCCATTGTGATAATTTAAAGATAAATTCTGGGCAGAATGAAAGTATGCAAAACAAAGAAACAAGGAAATGGCAAAACAACTGATTACATTAAAACATCAAACTCTCTGAGAGTTAGCTCGGGAGAAATCAAATATGCATTATTCTTTGTGCTGCAATGGTTATTCTTAGAATAGCTAAAAATGCAAGAAACTCTAAACAAGTGCTACTTATCTGCTTTCTCAACATAATTTGGGAAAGTGAAAAAAGAAAACATGATCATAATGATTACCTAATTTCAGACTAGCGGCCATGAGAAAACATTCCTTTTACTGAGGGGAAAGAAAACAAAAGAACACTTTACTTTTCTCGCATTTTTTATATGCCAGACACTACAGTAAAGGTATTGCATGGATTCCCAGTTGATCTTCACTGCAATGCTGATGCAGCCGTTGTTTTTCCCATTTAACAGGTGAGGGAATCAAGGCTCGGGGAGGTTATCACTTGCTCAAGGTCACACAGCTAGGACGGGATCCAAGATACATAATTTTTTCATCACAAAACACTCTCCAGATTAAACTGGAAGAGGGTCTATCAAAGCAGCTTTTAAGACTGGCTAGCTGGAAGAAAAAGTCAAATCATGATAAGAGAGGGAATGGTCAAGGCATAACTGGGGAGGTTGGTGCTGAATGTGGATGGTCAGATGAGCTGAAAGAAAGGAGAACCAGAAGTCAGGAGGGTTGAGCACAGGGCTTAGTGGGAGGAAAAAGTGAGAACAGACATTTATAATTGAGCTTCTGGCATTTACATGTGTGTGTGTGTCTATCTGTGTGTATGGGTCTCCAGGGTCCTTTTTGCCCGGATCAGAGGCAAGAAAGGGAAAGGAGACTAAAAGGAATCACACAGTGTTGATGGGCTAGACGATCAGCTGTGTTACCAATGAGCTTGGTTTAAGGACGTGATCTGTGCTGTGGGCTCCTAAATACAGACTCCTGCAGTAAGAATTGTGCTCAGGCTTCTCTAGCAAGGCCACTGAAAGCTTTTGCTTCTTAGATGCTCCTTTGGCGTGAAGCTGGGATAGTGATTTCATTGCAGCCCTATTGGATTCACCATTTACTTCTGCCAGTTCAGCTAAATCATAGCCAGTTAGCTGACACAGAGGCTGCTTGCCAGTTCTGGGCACTGGATAGTCGCTGCTCCATCCTTGGACAGTCTGTGCCAGCTCTCTCTGCTCTTCCCAGGTTTTGGCTGATGTTGCTTCCCCTGTTCTCCTTTTGTACAGGGTCACCACTTTCAGAATCAGCCATTTCGTTTTCTGTGCTCCAGCCATTCTGAATACTGTTCAGTTCTTCAAACATGTCTGGCTTTTCCAGGGCTCTAGGCCTTGGCACATATGTGTCCCTGCACCTGAAGCACCCTCGCATCTTCCTGGCCTCTGTGCCTGGCCACCTCATCCCTTAGATCTCAGATGAGACAGCACTTTTCTCAAGAGGACTTTCTGATGCCTCATGCTGGGCAGGGGTCCAAGCTGACATTTCTTTCTGACTCTGTGTCCACACACCTCCTCCCCAGCCCCAAATCAGGACATCGACTTGTCACCCCTAACTAGTTATTATGACTGTCTGTTACCTGTTAGTCTAGTCTGTTAGGTGGTGAGCATTTTAAGTGTTAGGGGGAGCAGACTGACTGAAACCGCCCACCCTCGCCAGGCACCATAGTAACCATTTCCATGAGTTGTTTTAGGACAGGAGGTCCTGGTAAGGAACAGGGAACTAATAAGCCACCACCAACTGGGCAAGTTCAGGAAAGGTCAAAAAGTCACATTACGTGTCCAACCACCTCCGAGAATCCTTCTCTCTAGCATCCGTCTTGGCTGAACAAGGGGTGCACCAGCAGGAAGGACTCTGAGTCAGAATGATTGGCTAAAGACAACCTGGAAACTAATCCCGTCACCACAAAACCCGAGACTGTGAGCCACATGGCAGAGCAGTTCTCCTGGTTTCCCTTACCCTACTGCTCTCTGCCCCAGTGACCTTTCCCAATAAAATCTCTTGCCTTGTCAGCACGTGAGTCTCCTTGGACAACTCATTTCCAAGTGTTAGACAAGAGCCCACTTTCGGGCCCTGGAAGGCATCCACCTTCCTGCAACATGAGGACAGAGACTTTATTTGATGCGTGTCCGATTTCAGTTCTTGAGATGAAACTTTGCAACTATCTATTGTTAGTTACTGACGGCATTGGCATTCTTTGTTCAAATGCAGTGGGAAGTTCCAAAAACCCCCTTAGGGAGAAGATTTGACATATGTGAGATGAGTGGTGCCTATTTGGTTCATTTGATGGAAATAGAAAGCTGTCTTCCTTTAACAGTCTTACTCTTGACATTAGATAATCTACTCTTCTGAGGAAACTGTCTTCTGTTGAGATGTACATATACCTGGAAGAATTAATCATTTATTATGAATTAGCTATTCTCAAAGGTCTCAAATCAGGCTGATTGGAGGGATTACTAAATAGAGTTTTAAAAAATACAGATTCCTTGTCCCTATCCACAAAAATTCTGATTCAGCTGGACTCTGGAATGAATGGATCATTAGCATACTTTCATTCAGCCAACTTTTTAAGGGGGAGCTTTTAACACCAGTAGAACAGTGTATTCTGATGGTAATTTAGAGGGTTAGATTTCATTTCAGCACCTATTTTATCACTAATTTACAACTAAAGTAATCTCCTATGAGGAAGGCTGTGGATTGGTTCAATCCACTTTCACTCTAGCTTCCTTGCTTCTTTTGTTCCTGAAAAGATAAAAACTACATCTCCCAAAGAAGGCTTCTGAAAATCAGACACTCTTGCTTGAAAGTCAGTTTCAGAACTGAGTTAAGTAGGGGGCAAGTTATGACCCAGCAATCCCACTGCTGGGCATACACACTGAGGGAACCAGAATCAAAAGAGACACGTGTACCCCAGTGTTCATCGCAGCACTGTTTATAATAGCCAGGACATGGAAGCAACCTAGATGTCCATCAGCAGACGAATGGATAAGAAAGCTGTGGTACATATACACAATGGAGTATTACTCAGCCATTAAAAAGAATACATTTGAATCAGTTCTAATGAGGTGGATGAAACTGGAGCCTATTATACAGAGTGAAGTAAGCCAGAAAGAAAAACACCAATACAGTATATTAACATATATATATATATATATATATATATATATATGGAATTTAGAAAGATGGTAACGATAACCCTGTATGTGAGACAGCAAAAGTGACACAGATGTATAGAACAGTCTTTTGGACTCTGTGGGAGAGGGCAAGGGCGGGATGATTTGGGGGAATGGCATTGAAACATGTAAAATATCATATGTGAAATGAATCGCTAGTCCAGGTTTGACGCATGATACAGGATGCTCGGGGTTGGTGCACTGGGATGACCCAGAGGGATGGGATGGGGAGGGAGGTGGGAGGGGGGTTCAGGATGGGGAATACATGTACACCCATGGCGGATTCAAGTTAATGTATGACAAAACCAATACAGTATTGTAAAGTAAAATAAACAAATAATTAATAATAATAATAATAAAGGCAGCCTTGCTGGTGCAGCACATAGTAGAGATGGCTCAGGTTTCCAGCTGTAGATTAGTATGGTGGGAGTGGAGGTTCCTTTGGGGCTCAATTCTGCTGTGTGGCTTTAGGAGTCATTCCAAGAAGCTCAGTCTAGAAGCTGTTTCTTCAATTTTCCCAAGAATTCTAAAATCCATCCTCCACAAAGCAATTAACAGAGCCCCCACACCCAAGAGACTGATGCTTTAAACACTGAAGTTCTCTGCAACGAAGTACTAGAAAATCACCTAACAATTCTAGTTCAGACCTCAGACTTTGTCATTCCCATTCACACCATTGACACCTTGGGGTCTTGGGAAGCTGAGCTTCTGCCTATTCGCTTCTCTGGAGAGTCTTCTCTCCACAAAGTGTTGACCACTAAGCAGGTTGCATCATGATTCCATAAAGCCCCCAATTTTTTGCTTCCCTTGTGGTTTCCCCATCCTAGATGAAAGTCCTGTCTCTTCCCTTTCTAGAGCTTTCAATCTTTCATCAGTAGTTAACCTAGTGTCTGGGATAGCACAGATTCTTATAAACAACTGTTGAATGAATTTATTAAATGATGAATTAATGAGGAAGTGAGTGAACAAGTAGGGGATGGGGCAATGCATGTGAAATGGTAACATGATACTTTTGACCAAGTGGGCACTCAATGAATAACTACAGAATAAATAAAGAAATTAACTTTTCTACTGTCAGTACAAGAGGGTTCCCTTTTCTCCACACCCTCTCCAGCATTAACTGTAGATTTTTTGATGATGGCCATTCTGACCATAGGTGACACTTGAGTGTAGTTTTGATTTGCATTTCTTTAATAATGAGCTATGTTGAGCATTTTTTCATGTGTTTATTAGCCATATGTCTTCTTTAGGGAAATGTCTACCCAATTTTTGATTGGGTTATTTGTTTTTCTGGTATTGAGCTACAGGGCTTCCCTGGTGGTTCAATGGTAAAGAATCAACCTGTAATGCAGGAGACGTAGGTTCAATCCCTAGGTTGGGAAGATCCCCTGGAGGAAAGCATGGCAACCCACTCCAGTTTCTTGCCTGGAGAATCCCATAGACTGAGGAGCCTGGTAGACTACAGTCAGTAGGGTTGCAAAGAGTCAGACATGACTGAAATGACAGAGAATGCATGCACTTGCACATTGAGCTACATGAGCTGCTTGTATATTTTGGAGATTAATCTTTGGTCAGTTGTTTCATTTGCTGTTATTTTCTCCAGTTCTGAGGGTTGTCTTTTCACCTTGTTTATAGTTTCCTTTGCTGTGCAAAAAATTTTAAGTTTAATTAGATCCCATTTGTTTATTTTTATGTCCACTACTAGAGGAAGTGGGTCATAGAGGATTTTGTTGTGTTTTATGTTAAGGAGTGTACTGCCTATGCTTTCCTCCAAGAGCTTTATAGTTTCTGGACTTACATTTAAGTCTTTAATCCATTTTGAGTTTATTTTTTAGAGATTCCTTAAAAAACTAGGAATAAAACTGCCATATGACCCAACAATCACACTACTGGCCATATACCCTGAGGAAACTGTAATTGAAAGAGACACATGTACCCCAATGTTCACTGCAGCACTATTTACAGTGTCTAGGACATGGAAGCAACCTAGATGTCTATTGATAGATGAATGGATAAAGAAGTTGTGGTATATATATACAATGGAATATTACTCAGCTATAAAAAGGAATACATTTGAGTCAGTTCTAATGAAGTGGATGAACCTAGAGCCTATTATATAGACTGAAGTAAGTCAGAAAGAGAAAAACAAATGCTGTGTATTAGCACATACATCACCAACTCAATGGACATGAATTTGAGCAACTCTGGGAGACAGTGAAGGACAGGGAAGACTGGCATGCCATAGCATCGCAAATAGTTGGGCACAACTTAGCAACTGAACAACAACAACAACACATAACCATGGAATCTAGAAAGAAGGTACCGATGAACCTATTTGGAAGGCAACAATGGAGATGCAGGCATAGAGAACAGGCTGGAAGACACAGTGGGGGAAGGAGAGGGTGGGATGAATAGAGAGAATAGCATTGAAACACATATTACCATGTATAAAATAGATAGCCAGTGGGAATGTGCTGTATGATGCAGGGAACTCAAGCCTGGTGCTCTGTGACAACCTAGAGGGGTGAGAAGGGGTAGGAAGTGGAAGGAAGGTTCAGGAGGGAGCAGACATTTGTATATCTATGGCAGATTCATTTTGATGTATGGCAGAGACCAATACAATATTGTAGAGCAATTATCTTCCAACTAAAAATAAGTAAATTTTAAAACAAGATGTGAACAAATGGATAGTATGTTAGTACAATAGGCTCTAGCACTGTAGGTATGTACCTAATAGTACATAGTTGGTGCTCATTAAATTTTTATTGAATGAATAAATGGATATCTATGACTCTAGCATACATCTTGGCCTATAACATTTTAAAATAAATGAATGAATCATAATTTCCTTCACAAGCATGGATTCTTTCCTGCATCATTTCTGCCTCCATTCCTCCTATTCACCTTGGCTATGTTCCCATATACTGCCTTGGAGTCTTCCTTGGCCCTAAGTGATCCATCAGTTCAGTTCAGTTGCTCAATCATATACGACTCTTTGAGACCCCATGGACTGCAGCACTCAGGGGTTCCCTGTCCATCACCAACTCCCAGAGCTTGCTCAAACTCATGTCCATTGAATCGGTGATGCCATCCAACCATCACATCCTCTGCTGTCCCCTTCTCCTCCCACCTTCAATCTTTCCCAGCATCATGATCTTTTCCAATGAGTCAGTTCTTTGCATCACATGGCCAAAGTATTGGAATTTCAGCTTCAGCATCAGTCCTTCCAACGAATATTCAGGACTGATTTCTTTAGGATTGACTTGTTTGATCTCCTTGCAGTCCAAGGGATTCTCAAGAGTCTTCTCCAACACCACAGTTTAAAAGCATCAATTCTTTGGTGCTCAGCTTTCTGTATACGCCAACTCACATCCATACATGATGACTGGAAAAAACATAGCTTTGACTCAATGGACCTTTGATGGCAAAGGGATGTCTCTGCTTTTTAATATGCTGTCTAGGTTGTTCGCAGCTTTTCTTCCAAGGAGCAAGTGTCTTTTAATTTCATGGCTGCAGTCACCATCTGCAGTGATTTTGGAGACCAAGAAAATAAAGTCTGTCACTGTTTGCATTGATCCCCATCTATTTGTCATGAAGTGATGGAAACAAATGCCATAATCTTAGTTTTTTTAATGTTGAGTTTTAAGCCAGCTTTTTCACTCTTCTCTTTCACTTTCATCAAGAGGCTTTTTAGTTCCTTTCATTTTCTGCTGTAAGGGTGGTGTCATCTGCATATCTGAGGTTATTGACATTTCTCCTGGCAATCTTGATTCAGCTTGTGCTTCATCCAGCTTGGCATTTCACATGATGTGCTCTGCATATAAGTTGAATAAGCAGGATTACTATATACGGCCTTGATGTACTACTTTCCCAATTTGGAATTAGTCCATTGTTCCATGTCTGGTTCTAACTATTGCTTCTTGATCTACAGACAGATTTCTCAGGAGGCAGGTCAGGTGGTCTGGTATTCCCATCTCTTGAAGGATTTTCCAGTTTCTTGTGATCCACACAGTCAAAGGCTTTGGCATAGTCAATAAAGCAGAAGTAGATGTTTTTCCAAAACTCTCATGCTTTTACTATGATCCAACAGATAGATATTGGCAATTTCATCTCTGATTCCTCTGCCTTTTCTAAATCCAGCTTGAACATCTGGAAGTTCATGGTTCACGTATTGCTGAAGCCTGGCTTGGAGAATTTTGAGCATTACTTTACTAGCATGTGAGATGACTGCAATTGTGCGATAGCTTGAGTATTCTTTGGCATTGCCTTTCTTTGGGATTGGAATGAAAACTGACCTTTTCCAGTCCTGTGGCCACTGCTGAGTTTTCCAAATTTACTGGCATATTGAGTGCAGCACTTTCACAGCATCATCTTTCAGGATTTGAAATAGCTCAGCTGGAATTCCATCATCTCCACTAGCTTTGTTCATAGTGATGCTTCCTAAGGTCCATTTGACTTCATATTCCAGGATATCTGGCTCTAGGTGAGTGATCACTCCATAGTGGTTATCTGGGTCATGAAGATCTTTTTTGTACAATTCTTCTGTGTATTCTTGCCACCTTTTCTTAATATCTTCTGTTTCTGTTAGGTTCATATCATTTCTGTTCTTTATTGTGCCCATCTTTGCATGAAATGTTCCCTTGGTATCTCTAATTTTCTTGAAGAGATCTTGTCTATCCCATTCTATTATTTTCCTCTGTTTCTTTGCATTGTTCACTTAAGAAGGCCTTTTTCTCTCTCCTTGCTATTCTTTGGAACTCTGCATTCAGATGAGTATATCTTTCCTTTTCTCCTTTGCTTTTCTTTTTATTTTATTTTATTTTATTTTTAAACTTTACATAATTGTATTAGTTTTGCCAAATATCAAAATGAATCTGCCACAGGTATACATGTGTTCCCCATCCTGAACCCTCCTACCTCCTCCCTCCCCATACCATCCCTCTGGGTTGTCCCAGTGCACTAGCCCCAAGCATCCAGTATCGTGCATCGAACCTGGACTGGCGACTTGTTTCATACATGATATTTTACATGTTTCAATGCCATTCTCCTTCTCAGCATTTGCAAGGTCTCCTCAGACAACCATTTTGCCTTTTTGAGTTTCTTTTTTTGGGGGATGGTCTTGATGACCACCTCCTGTACAATGTCATGAACCTCTGTCTATAGTTCTTCAGGCACTCTATCAGATATAATCCCTTGAATCTATTGGTCACTTCCACCGTATAATCGTAAGGGATATGATTTAGGTCATACATGAATGGTCTAGTGGTTTTCCCTACTTTCTTCAATTTAAGTCTAAATTTGGCAATAAGGAGTTCATGGTCTGAGTCACAGTCAGCTCCTGGTCTTGTTTTTGCTGATTCTATAGGGCTTCTCCATATTTGGCTGCAGAGAATATAATCAATATGATTTGGGTATTGACCATCTGGTGATGGCCATGTGTAGAGTCATCTCTTGTGTTGTTGAAGAGGGTGCTTGCTATGACCAGTGCATTCTCTTGGCTAAGCTCTGTTAGCTTTTGCCCTGGTTCATTTTGTACTTCAAGACCAAACTTTCTTGTTACTCCAGGTATCTCTTGACTTCCTACTTTTGCATTCCAGTCTCCTAGGATGAAAAGGACATCTTTTTTTGGTGTTAATTCTAGAGGCCTTGTAAGTCATCATAGAATGGTCCAATTTCAGCTTCTTTGGCATTAGTGGTTGGGGCATAGACTTGGATTACTGTGACATTGAATGTTTTTCTTGGAAACAGAGATCATGCTGTCATTTTTGACGTTGTACCCAAGTACTGCATTTCAGACTCTTTTGTTGACTATGAGGGCTACTCCATTTCTTCCAAGGGATTCTTGCCCACCATAGTAGATATAATGTTCATCTGAATTAAATTTGCCCATTCCAGTCCATTTTAGTTCTCTGATTCCAAAAACATAGATGTTCACTCTTGCCATCTCCTGTTTGACCATTTCCAATTTATTTTGATTCATGGACCTAACAGTCCAGGTTCCTATGCAGTATTGTTCTCTACAGCATCAGACTTTACTTCCATCACCAGTCACATCCACTACTGGACGTTGTTTTTGCTTTGGCTCTGTCTTTCAGTTGTTCCTGGAGTTATTTTTCCACTCTTCTCCTGTAGTATAATGGGCACCTACCAACCTGGGGAGTTTATCTTTCAGTGTCATATCTTTTTGACATTTCATACTGTTCATGGGGTTTTCAAGGCAAGAATACTGAAGTGGTTTGCTATTCCCTTCTCTGGTGGACCACATTTTGTCAGAACTCTCCACCATGACCCGTCCATCTTGGCTGGCCCTACAAGGCATGTTTCATTGAGTTAGACAAGGCTGTGGTCCATGTGATCAGTTTGGTTAGTTTTCTGTGATTATGGTTTTCATTCTGTCTGCTCTCTGATGAATAAGGATAAGAGGCTTATGGAAGCTTCCTGATGGGAGAAACTGGGGAAAGTGGGTTTTGTTCTGCTAGGTGGGGGCATGCTCAGTAAATCTTTAATCCAATTTTCTGTTGATGGGTGGGGCTGTGTTCCCTCCCTGTTGTTTGGCCTCAAGCCTCCACCTGAGACTCCTACACACTCATAAGTCTGACTCAGTGTCTTGTGCTCATTTCTCCTGGCTCCTGATGCACACAAGGTTTTGTTTGTGCCCTCCAAATGTCTGTTTCCCCAGATCCATGAAAGTTCTATAATCAAATCCCACTGGCCTCCAGTTATATTCCCTGGGGGTTCTCAGTCTCTTTGCTGGATCCCCAGGTTCAGAAACCTGTTGTGGGTCCTAGAACTTTCTTAACAGTGCAAGAATTTCTTTGGAATAACAGTTCTGCTGTTTGTGGGTCATCTGCTCAGCGGCTCTATGATGGTAATGCTGCATGACACAGGTCTGCTGCAGCCAGAGCACCTGTCCCCCTGGCAGGCCACCGCTGACCTGTGACTCCACAGGAGACACTCAAACACCCCAAAGCAGGTCTGGCTCAGTCTCTGTGGGGCTTCTGGGTCCTGGTGCACATTAGGTTTTGTTTGAGCCTTCTGAGGGTCTCTGGTGGATATGGGGTTTGATTCTAAAAGTGATTTCACCCTCCTACCATCTTGTTGGGCCTTCTCCTTTGCCTTTGGGTGTGGCGTATCTTTCTTGGTGGGATCTAACATTGTCTTGTTGATGGTTGTTCAGCAGCAAGTTGCAATTTTGTTGTTCTCACAGGAGAAGATGAGTACACGTCCTTCTACTCTGCCGTCTTTCTGCGGTGACAAGCTTGACATCTGTTAATCTGTCTTCTGTCAGCCAACTTCTGGCTCATCCCTGACCAACATTTTAAAAATTCCATGTTTACATAGCTTACTAAAATGAAGAGGTAAGCAGTAATGGATGTTGCCTACTACCTATCTATCATGTTTTAGGCACATACTAAGTGTTTTCTGTGTATCATCATTTTAGAGCTTTACTACAGCATAATTATCTCCAGTTTTTAGATGAGGAAACTGCAGCTCAGAGAAATTAAGTATCAAGTCCAAGTTCACACAGCTACTAAGTGGATGAGCTAAAATTTAAACCTTTATCTCTTTAATGCTAAAGCAATCTGCTGATTGTGCAGTTTTGCTCCAGAGTCCAGGCTTTTTACCCACTACACCATCCTGCCTTCCCTATCTGCTGATCATATAGCTGTAAAACATTTGAAATAGACACATATGTGCATCTGAATGTGCACTCATCGATGTTAGGATCTTTCCACAGCAGCTCAGTGGTGTTCTGGATTAAATAGTTCTTTGTAGTAAGGGACTGACCTGTACATTGTGGGCTGGTTAGCAACATCTCTGACCTCTATACAGTACATACCATTAACACTCTTCACCCCAATTTTGATAACTAAAAATGTCTCCAGATATTGTAAAATATTCTCTGGGGGTAAAATTTGCCCTTTTTGAGACAAATTGCTGTATGTAATTGAAGAGGAAGTAGTTCAGCATATTTGAGATGTTGCCAGCAGGGAAGGTGCTCAGAGATGATGGAGCTCTAAGCTGGTTAAGACCTTGGTTTGGCTGACCATCAGATTGCCTGAGAAATCCTCCCTAGGAATTAGGGGTCAGTCTACGCCCTGCTGGTCAATGGGAACACCATGTGAATTCCATACCACACGTGAACTCAGGAACTAGTTATTGAGAAGGAACTTCTGGAAGCAGTGAGGCATAATGGGGACAGTGATAAACTGGGAAGAGCACAGGGCTCTGCTTCAGGCTCACTACTACTTCATGATGTGCTGTTAGGCCCATTTCAATCATCTTATAACAGTACTAATATTTACTAATGGTTATGTGCCAGGGATGGGGGAGCCTGGTGGGTTGCCATCTGTGGGGTTGCACAGAGTTGGACATGACTGAAGCAATTTAGCAGAAGCAGCAGCATTATGTGCCAGACACTGTCTTGATGCTTCATGTGTATTTACTCATTTAATCCCTGTGAAAATCCAGTAGCTACTCCCTTTTTGTGGGTAAGGACACATGTGATGGAGTTAGGAGTCTCTATTTCCTCCCTGTGTAAAATGAGGGTTTACTGTGCTATGCTTAGTCACTCAGTTGTGTTTGACTCTTTGTGACCTCATGGACTGTAGTCCACCAGGCTCCTATGTCCTTGGGGATTCTCCACGCAAGAATACTGGAGTGGTTTGCCATGCCTTCCTCCAGGGGATCTTCCCAACCCAGGAATTGATCCCAGGCCTCCCAAGCTGCAGGTGGATTCTTTAGCATCTGAGCCACCAGAGAAGCCCAAATGAGGGTTTGGGATAGCTTATTTCTTAGGTATCTCCTAGTCTAAAAATTCTAGGATTCTAAGCAGTCATTGATGTAACATACATTTATTGAGCAAAAATACACGCTAGACAGTATGGGGCATAAATCTTCTCTAGAAGCCTGTGGTTCTAGAGCAAGGGAAGAAAGACAAGCCCATTTTTATTTAAGAAATTAATTGTAATGGCCACTGTTACTTAAGTACCTTTTAGATGTCAATCATGGTTAGGTGGTTGACCTACGTAGGTCACAAATAAACCTGAGGGGCCAATATCGCCTTTTCTTAGATGAACAACTGAGGCTCAGCGAGGTAAAATGACCTGCTGGTGACTAGCAGAGCAGTGAAATTAGAGAGGCTCAGAAAATGTTCTATTATGTGCGGTGCTGAGAGGCGAATGTTTTATGCCAGACTCAGAGGGGCCACCCCACCCCTCTGTCATTTGAGGGAGGTTGTGACGGAGGTCAGTGCAGACCCCAGACTCTGAAGGCTTGGTTTCTTTGGCTCAAGACTGTTGGCAGCTTCAAGTGCCTTTCCCTTCCTCCTGAGAATATGCATGGAGGGAGAGGGGTTCTAGGTGGATGCCACGAGGAGCTGGTGGCTCCATGAACACAACACAAAGCAGTTTTATCATCTCAGCTTGTTCCAAGAACAGCTCAAAGGCCTAGGTGTTACTGGGGCCACCTTTTCTCAGAACATCAGATGATGCTTTCCCCACTTGGTATCCCTAAGTTATCTCTATAACTGCTCCGTGTTGCACCTACAAGCCTGGTAAGGCCCTTTCCCCATATCTTGTCCCTGCTCTATCCTTGTCTCTCTAGTTCCCCTCCCCTTCTAACACCACTTGGCAAGCTCCTACTGATCCTTTGTGACACTCAAAATCACCTCCTTCCAGAAGCTGTCCGTAATTCTCCCAGTTTAAATGGCAACTCCTTTTGTACTTCCTTAGCCCTTGGTTTATATCTTTATTTTTATAATCAGTACCCATGTAATGTTTGTCATAGTCACTTGGAGGAGCCTAAAAGATAGAGACTTGTGCTTTATTTACATCCTATTGTGCCCAGTTGAAAACATGCATTCACTCATTATTCCACAAATGGTTTTGGGTATAAGGCAAGCACAGTGCTAGACTTTGGGATAGATAAGGTGAATTTTCTCTAACAATCTAGAATTCAGAGTCTGCTTCAAGAGAAAAGCAATCTAACAAAAACTGTGACTGAGTGTTCTAAGGGTATTAAAAGAAGCACATCCAGGTACAGTATGAAACAAAAGAGAGAGGATGACTCTACAGGAAGTCAGAAAAGGTTTTCCAAAGGGAATGCTCCAGGTGGGCTCTGAAATACAAATATAACTGGGAGCTTGTCAGGTAGACAAAGAGGGTGGAGAGGGAAGGCTCATTAGATGGAGGGAACAGCCTGAGCCAAGGCCAGGAGACAGGAAAACAGTGAGGTGAGGTCATGGCATTGCTCATTTAGCACAGATGAAGGGCAGAATTTGTGCAGGGTCACAGAGTATGTGGCAGAGAGGTAGCAATGAAAGGGATAGGGAGTGAAGGATTCTGTATGCCTTACTGAAGAGATTAAGTTTATTCTGATAGGTAATACAGAGTATTTGTCTAGGCCACAGGCCAACAGCTTGCTGCCACCATCCATAGGCAGGGTCTTGAAAGCCATGTTTGTTCTAAATGAGCCCACATCCTTGGGCTTAGCCAGTTGGACCAGCGATGGACATCTACCCCAAACTGGACTAACCCCAAACCTTCTTTTCCAAAATTTGTAATTAGAGATGAGAGTTTAGTCCGTCTTTCCTTGTGGCTTTGATACATGAAATTACAGAGTAAGCTCCCTTTATGGGTGATTACAGGTGATGTTATGAGCTGAAGTGTCCCTCCAAAATTCATATGTTGAAGACCTTAACTCCCCAGTCCTAAATTTGGGATGTGACCATCTGGCGATAGTCTTTAAAGAGGTAATTAAGGTTAAATAAGGTCATTGTAGCAGGCCCTAATCCAATGTGACAGGTGTCTTTATAAGAAGAGGATATTAGGACACAGATACACAGAGCAAAGACCATGTGAAAACACAGGGAGAAGATGACCATCTACAAGCCAAGGAAAGAGGTCTCAGAAGAAACCAACTTTACCGACACCTTGATCATGGTCCTTTAGAACTGTGTGCAAATAAATGTCTGTTGTCTAGTCATGCAGCCTAAGGTGCTTCATCAATGGCAACCTTAGCAAACTCATACAGTGGGTCTCTAGCTAACTTAACCATTTGGGTATCTGGCTTCTATATCCCATCTGGCTTGGGTATCTCTTATCTGCTCAATAGTCCCCAGTGATGCCCGCCACCCCTTCCACCTCAGAGTCTACAACAGGAATGTTCTGATGCTTGCTGGCTCAGGAGGGTGCTATTTCCTTCCTTATTCTGCAAACAAACTTGCCTGCTGTTTCCAAACTGAATGAATGATTGTACACTAGACTCTGATGGAAATTTGAGCAGCTCTTTGCTCAAGGATTCAGGTTCAGGTGATAAGTACCAAACTCTTAATGTCTGCAGCAGCTGGACCTTAGTCTTTGCATCTTGACCATAGGCACAACTCAAAATGCCCTAGGGCTTAGACTTTGAAGTATATACTGTATGGATGTTCCCCTGTGCCCCCAATCCTGATGTTTTCCTTTCTCTCCTACCCTTCCTTAGCCCACTCCCTTTACCCCCTCCCCCTTGGAGTATCCCAACACTCCTATCTTCCCTCTCGTTCTTGAATCCAGCCCTCACTCCACTCAAATATTCAAGTCGCCACACTCATCAATTTCTTCTGATGCCTGGCAGGTTTCCAGTCTTAGGCTCTGCCTGTCAAGGGCTCTTCTCATCTGCCTTGGTTACTGAGGTCTGTAGAGAGCAGTTCCAACTTAGGGCCAGCCAGTTGAGCTCTGGGGGCTGCTTTTTTTTTGCTGTAGATAGATTGGAACATCTCCTTCTACTCTGCATTTCTACATCTGATTGTTCCCTAGAGTGTTTAAAATGAAACTAATCTCATCACCTCAAGAATTAATTTATCTCCAAAAAATACCCCTGCCACATATACCTCCTCCTGATCTGCATGAGGATTTAATATTCCCTTTGTTAACATAACTTCATATTTATTTCTCATAGCTAATAGCCTGAGCTCATTATGTTCTTATTTGCCCCTTACTGGCCCAGGGTTAAATCAGAAATTCATTTAACTTGGCAGTGAAAGCTCATCCCAAGTTCCATTTGTGTTGGATCCTGGCTGGTCTTACTTTCCTTCACTGGATGCAGAAGCCAGAAATGGTGAGGTGGCCACAGTGTTCACATCCCTGAGCATGAAGAGGCTGGAGCTGAGGAAGGAGAGGGCAATGAATCAGACATCCAAGAGAAGCAGAAAAGGGTGATGTGGTGGGGGATATATTCTCAGTGCCAGGTCATATTCTGGTTTCTGTTTCCAGAACCTTCCTGCCTTTGGGTGACTGCCAGAAATGGGAGTCATCCTGGATATATAACCTCCCTTTTGTAGTAAGGATAGAACCTCTAGTTTTGGGTATGGGACATGGCTGCCCAGATAGAAGACTACATTTCTCAGCTTCCTTGCAGCTATATGTGGCTATGTGGCTATGTTCTGGCCAATAAAGTGTCAGTGGAGTTGACATATATAACTTCTGAGTTGTGCTCTTCATACCAACTATTGCTTCTTTCACTCACCTTTTCCTTCTTTCTGCTGGCTGGATGGTAGATGTGGTGGTGTGCATTCTTATGTCATGCAACTGAGAATGATACCAAGGCATGGCAGAGCAAAAAGATGATAGGCATCTGGCTCTTGGACAAAAGAGAGTCACCTCACAGACCCTGGTTGGCTTATATCTGAACTACCGCATTGGAGAAAAAGGGCTAACTTTTTAAAACCATTGTTATATTGGGATTCTATTATGTTAGTGAGATCTATAACCATCTTTATTACTGCAGATGGCTTTTTTTTTTTTTAATCTGGTCACTATCTGTTTTTTCCTGCAAATTTTTCAAGTCAACCTGAAGTAAGCGAGCCCACCTTTTCTTCCCCAGTTACTTAAAGAAGCAGTAAAGCTCTAGTTGTCACAGCCATACTCCCTTTGGGTGAAGACCTATGTGAATGGGAACAAGGAGTCCAAATTTCAGAGAGAAATGGAAATGAGAGCTAGAGAGGCCTGACTGCACTTGAGCCCCTGGTTCCTGGGTTACCCATCTTTACCATGCTTTCTGCTATGTCCTTATGTGACCCACAGCATTGCTCTTTTGAGACTAGTTTCATTGAAGTTGGATTTTCTTCTTTTCCTGAGCTATCAGTTCTTACTAATTCCCATGTCATCATACCTTCTTTCTGCCCTCTTCCCCCCTCAAGTTTTCTTTCTTTTTTATGGCTGGCTACCCATGAGTTCTGCAATCAAAAGAGAGTCAGTGGTGGAGTTTTCAACCAGATGACAAATGGGTTAGATACACCTTTTAGGATTTTCACCTGGAGAGTGGTGTAGGTTTTTATCTAATGCAGAATTGAATTCCCCACAGCCAGACATGGGCAGAGAGGATTCTGCAGGACCCTGTATTTTTGCCTAAGCATCAAACCTTCCTCATTTGCAGAGTGGGACAGTTCCTCTCAGTCTCCTAGGGTTCCTGTAGGCCCAGACCTCAGCTGCTGCCCCATCCCAGAGAATGGTCTGTGAGTCATCCTGAGCTGGGTAGGAGACCTGGGGGTAAGGGTGGAGGCTATACTCAGAGACTTTTGTATGCCTCTTCATTCAGGGAAGTCACTGGGGCAGAAAGGTTAAGCAAGTAACTTGTTCAGCATCACACAGCTTTTAACTTGGAGGCCAGAACTTGCAGGGTTTCCCAGATGGTTCAGTGGTAAAGAATCTGCCTGCCAATTTAGGAGATGTGGGTTTGGTCCCTGGGTCAGGAAGATCCCCTGGAGGAGGAAATGGCAACTCACACCAGTATTCTTGCTTGGAGAATCCCCTGGACAGAGGAGCCTGGCAGGCTATAGTCCATAGGGTCTCAAAGAGTTGGACACAACTGAGCAATTGAGCACGCACACACCAGGACTTGAAAGTAGATGTAAGCCTTAGTTCCCTTATCTATCAAATGGTGATAATAATCTGCATCTCATCAGATTATTGAGGGGCTTAATGGAGACTGGGTATGTTAAGCAGATTGCTTTGGTGAATTCTTGGTAAATGGTAGCTGCAATTATTTTTGATAATTATAATTCTTACCAGACGACTCTCTGGGCCCATTAGACTCAGCCTGGAGAGGTTGGATGCAAGAGGTGAGAAGTGGGGCTGCCATGTTGCACAACTCCATGGTTCTTCTGCAGAGTGCTCTGTGAAAGAGCTGCTGACTACAGGCTTCAGTCCTGAAAATAAATCAGAGAGAAGGGCTCCTAAGGGTGATTTCATTTTAGAGGCTTTTCTCAAGGAAACAACCATTTCCCTCTTCTATGGGAAGCAGAAGCATTTCTCTTTCAGTTCAGAGATACTCCTTACCAAAGCCACTCCAGCTCTGCTTCCAGCAGGAAAACCCCTGGGGCAGGGCAGGCCTGCTGAGCTGAAAGCTGCCTATGCAGCTGCTCCCTGTCTGTGCTGCACCCCATGGGCTCCTCTGCAGCTGCGCCCTGGGCAAAGCTTTAATTAACGCCAGAAGAAGGACACCCACAGCTACAACTGGATTCTTCCTGGCAGCTGAGGCAAAGTCTCAGGTGCTGTGGCCGGGGGCGGTGGTGTTTGCCCAGGGTCACTCACCTACTGAAGACTTTCTATGCCCCACATGACCCTCTGGACAGAGGCCAAGTCCTTAGTGTGAGGAGCAAGGCCCCATGTGTGACATCCTGTGGGCCATGGTGCAGTGAATTCCATGGGTGGGCCACCAAATTCAAACAGTGTTTGAATGGGAACATAAACCAAGGAGCACATATGAAGAAAGGTAATGGTCACTGTTAGAGAAATTCGCAAGCTGAAAATGAAGGCTGAATTGCTCAGAGCAGAAGGAATTTTGAGAGGCAACGTGGGAGGAAGAGACAAGAGATGAAGTGCCTGGTAGGGGTGAGAGTCTTGGGTGTGTAAGGGGGAAACAATTCCATCGTGTGCAACTTAATCCACCTTCCCCAAGTCTCCACCCAATCCAGAAGCCACTCACTTCTTAACAACAGGTTGTTGAGTGGGTTTATTTTAGGGATGTGTTGAAGTGCTTAATTGGCCCCACCCCCACCCGGCCTCACAGCTCTGGAGGTTGCCTGTGGAAGGTCCTTTACACCTTGTGCAATTTACACCTGTGTGCAATTTATTCTTGCCACAACCTAGAACAATGCTTCAAGTGGGGATACTTCCAAGATCAATCTTGCAGCACAAGTGAGTATCCTGCAACACGGAGGAGTGACCTGAAACATAAAGTTCATAAAGGTAGAGCGTGCTGTATGCTTTACTCACTGCTGTATCCCCAGTGTGTAGACCAGGGCCTGGCATGCAGTAGGTGCTGAATAATGATTATTCTGTGAGCTGCTCCATTTACCTCTCTTGCCTCTCCTTGCTCTACATGCTCTCCGTTTTACCTCCACTTCCAGATTCCAGCTCTTGGAATGTACCCTACTTTATAACCAATTTACCCCTACATTTATTTAGCAAATATCTACAGAGTCTTGCTCTGTACCAGTCATTGTGGTAGAAGCTGGAGATACTTGATGAACAGAACATGGAGTTACTTACCAGTGGGTAGACAGGGCATCAGCCTAATCATTAGATAAGGAAATGTAAGATAATAAAAATCATTAGATA
Source organism: Bos taurus (assembly GCF_002263795.3). Classification (NCBI taxonomy): domain Eukaryota; kingdom Metazoa; phylum Chordata; class Mammalia; order Artiodactyla; family Bovidae; genus Bos; species Bos taurus. The sequence goes on from NC_037352.1 coordinate 17,870,332, forward strand.
AGGAAATATAAAATTACAGTGAAGGACAAGTGTGAGGGGTTACAAGATTGTATTAAAGCAGGATTTATTCCAGAGGGAGTAGGTGATATTTGATCTGAGCTCTGAAGGCCCCCTAAGCCACTGAAAGAATGAAAGTCTTTCAACATGACTGGAGTGCAACCACTCCAGAATGGGAAAGCTCAGGCATGAATATAAGGCTAGACAGGTTAGCAGAGGCCAGACCCTGCAGAACCTTGTGAGTGATAGTAAATGCTTTGGTCTTTATCCTAGAAGCAACAGGGACCCACTGAAGAGTTTTAAATGAGGTGGAGATGCTTTACATGATCAAATTTGATTTATGGAAAGATCATTCTGGCTGTAGAGCTCCCTTGAGCCCCCTGTCGCCCATCTTCATCCCACAAACAAGGTTGAAGAACTTGCAATTACTTTGTTGATGGTGAAGACAGCCACCAGGTGACTGAAATCTCAGCCATGTATTTATTGACTTTTGGCTAGTGTTCATAATGAACTCTCCATTTCCCTGGGTGGGGTGGGGGGCTGCTGAGTAGATCTGCTGAGAAGAGGAGGAGGAAGGGGGTGGCTGTGAGGGATGGATATGTTCTGTTCTCACATTTGTCTCTATAGATGCCCACGCTGCCATGATGATGTATTAGAATTCAATAAGCCTCACTACTCTTTCCCTAGAAATGGAAGGACTATCAGAGGGGAGAAGTGAGCCCCTTACCATCTGTGAAGGGGGAAGCAGTCCACAGCAGCTCAAATGAATCATTCTATTAACTAACAGGGGGAACCCATGGTTGGCGCAAGGCCATTGCTGTGTTATTAATTCCAGTTCGCATCCAGAAAGTTTAACCTTGTCAATTCTGGTGGCAGTGAGACCTGCAAATAGTAAGTTAAATGAGATGGGTACATAGCACACTGTCTCTGCCCTGGGAACCAGCGTGGAAAGCCTTTTTCTCTGTGAGCCTGAGATGTTGAAACCAGGAATGGGAGCATCTTCCCAGAAAAATGAGGGACAGCAAATATCCATCTTATCTCCTGCCCAGGAATTGCTATGATAATGTCCTCTGTTGATGGAGGGCTTACTTGGTATTTGACTTAGGTAGAGAGACAGAGGATGTTTGGTTCAACCAGAATTACTCTTTGGAAGCAATAGCCACTTGCTTTGTGATGCAATCCTTTCCCATGACCTGCCCAGCAAATTTATGAGTCCTCAAAAGTCACAAAAGGGACCATGGGACTTAACTTCTCATAGAAACTGGAGAAACAGCTGAGCTCTGTGTCTCTGTGTGGCTGGGTGCAACTAGACATCTGAGAGTGGGTTAACTTTAATTGATGATCTCCTCTGGACCAATCACAATGGCCAGGAGAATGTGAGGCTCTGATTGGCTTGGGCCTGTATCACATGCTTTATGGCAGAAAAAGGGGTGGAATCCCACCAGAACTAGTGGGCTGAGAGCTGCCCATAAGGGCACTTCACCCCAGTAAGCATTATGTGATTCACCCTCCCTGCGTATGTTCTGCTTTTGCCTTCTGTCTCTCTCTCCCTCTCTCTCTCTCTCTCCTATTTGTTTGTCTGCTGCCATCAGTGGTAACCTCTGCTACCAACTACCTGTAACTCGGGGCTAATATATGTCACCCCCTGTGCTATGTAGTTGATGTAAGTTATCAAATGAGATAAAGAAGGGAATTATTCTTATTATCTTTATTTAAAGATCATGAAGCAGGCTCAGAGAGGGTATACAACATAGCTACTACATGGCAGGAAGGTGCCAGTAGGATTTTACACCCAGGTTGGTCTGGCCAGTGTCCATGGTGCTTCTCCTTCACTCTGCTTGAGCAGGGGAACTGATCAACTGCCCCTGGAGAGGGAATCTGGCTAGCTCTGTCTGGTTCCACCCAGGGTAGAGAATTCTGAGCCAAGGTACCTCACTAGCCCTCTTAGTTAGGCTTCCAGTGCTGCTTGGAACCAGGACTCCAATCTGTAGTTCAGCTTCTCGTGATTAGGGGCAGCTTATATCACTCAAAGCCCAGTGACTTGAGTGGGAAAACTTCTTGCGGCCCTTTTCTTAGGATGATGAAGGGAAGTAAGTGTCTGGGGAGGCAGATGGCCCTGTAACTTTGTCCTATCAGGCTCAAGGATACAAGGATTTGACAACTTAATGTTCTCAAACTGTAAACTACTAAACTAGTCTGGCACTCATTTGCAGATAGAAAAACTAAGACTCTAAGAGGGGATACAATTAGCCGAACTCTAGATCCCAAACAGGAAGTTTGGGACAAGAGATCTCTGGACACAGACCCTAGGTTTCTTCCTGCTACAAAGGATTGGCCTTCAGTCCCAGATCAGAAAAGAGAGTTAGAAATGCCGCCGTCGCACACTTGAAGAGGGAGGTTGTTAACTTTCTTCCTTCCTACGTAGGCTCCTTCTATCCCCCTTTCAAAGTTTTTAAGAAAAGCTTGTTTAAAAAAAAATACTGTCTCATTCTGATGTTTTATTAACATTAGAGACTGCTGGTATCTAACAATTTTAATTAGGGCTGAATTTTACTGTATGCAAACCTCAGGGAGCATCAGGGAAAGGGAGCCACTGAACAGACCAGAAGATCAAATGAATAGATTAATTAAATATCACTACGTGGGCAGCTCGAGGCAGGCCTGCCACGGATGGAAGCAGGGAGGAGGCAGCAGGAACCATGGGCCCCTGTGTTGCACGGTGGCTCAAGGTAGAAGAATAAGTTTCAAACGTGTGAGTCAGGGCCCTGAGGGCTGCATTTAATTTGTATCCTTAAACCTCAAGCTCCAGGGGGTCCTTCATCTCATCAGGCCAGCAGTTAGCTCTCAGCAGGACCAGAATCTTAACTCAAGATTCACTCCTTAACTCCTGTGGTTGAGTCAATCTGTGGCTCCTGACCATTTGGCTTAGAATCCAGATTTTGCCACTTGCTGCCTGTGTGACTTTGGGCAAGTTACTTAACTTCTCTGCCTTAATTTCTCTACCTATAAAATGGGGGTAATGATAATAATAATGCAGAATAAGTGAATTAATATGTGAAAACCTTTGAGCCACTATCTAACATGTAGAAGGCACTATCCAAGAGTCTGATTCATTATTCCTGTTATTTTTATATTACTATTGCTTTCTTCCCAAAAGGCTTCAGATTTTCTCAATTCCTGACCCTGAGGTTGTTTTTCTGCTTTTAGCCCTACTTGTCCCTCGGACCTCAAACTTGTAGTATTCCTCTGGCTCTGAAGTTTGCCTTCTCAATCGCGTCTTGGTGTTAACTTGCCCCTCTGTCTCACTGTTTCTGGAGAAGCACCTTCCCCAGTCTAGCCCAGCCCAGCCCAGGCCCTGGTGCTGAACAGCTGTTCCCTCACCCTCAGAATCAGCACAATCTGTGGTCAGGTTGCTCTTAGGTGGACAGGGAATTTCTGGGCCCCAAAAGGGCTCTGTTTAGAATAATCACAAGAGTGATGATAACAAAAACAAAGCAAGCTCCATTTCTAAGGCCACTAGCAATCAGTCAACCAATCACAAAATGTTTGCCAAGAATTTTTACATTCTAGTTGTTGAGGGGATATGAAAGATAGAGGACAACCCTATACTTCTAAAGAAAAATTTTAAGGGGTAAAATTTCCGTAACGTAATATTGACCATTTTAATAGTGGTTAAGTACATTGACAATATTGTGCAAGCATCATTATTACTATCTAGTTCCAGAACTTTTACATGTTCCCAAATGGAAACTCCGTACCCATTGGTGATCACTTCTCATTCCCCCTCTTCCTAGCCCCTGTCATCACTAATCTGCTTCCTCTCTCCACAGAGTTTAAGGATATTCTAATCTACTTACTGAAACGAAGGGAAACAGTCACTAACAGAAATAAGCACCATGAACCAGATAATGCAGCAGCACTGTGGTTAGCTGTGTGGACCCTGGAGCCAAACTGCCAGCTCTGCTGTTATTTCTGTGCGACTTTTGACAGGTTAATCTACCTCTCTGGATCTCAGTCTATCTGTCTATGTAAAATATAAAAAGAGGGTTGGATAAGTCCCTCCTCCAAGGACAAATTGTGAGGACTAAGTGTGTCAGTGCAGGTAAGGATCTGAAAATATCAGACTGTGCTGTATAAAGGTTTGTCATGGTCATTAACATGGATGGCAAGTCCTGTGGCTTAACCATTTTGAAGGCAGAAACCTTTTCTATCTTGCTTACCTGGACTTCACAGTACCTAGTATGATGCGTGACATTTAGCAAGTGCCTGGTAACTATTTGCTGGGTGACTGGATAGGAATTTAGGAAAGAAGGGAGGCTACTGTGGAACTCATAGACTCTTTGGGAGTCCCATGCATACTGTCAAAACAGTCCCCAGCTTCTTGGAAAATTTTACTAAGAACCACCTTAGTGCTCGATATTGTGTGACCTGTTACAAGCAGAACAAAACACCAGGCCTATCCGCAAGATGAATATGGTAATAATGACTATGACTAAAATTAATCAAAATACCGGTTATTTGTCCAGCACTTAACATGTGCTTGGCACTGTGCTAAAAGTCTTACATGCATCAGTCTGTTTAATTTTATTATGACTCAACCTGTCAGGCAAAACTCACTAGCACAATATAATAATAGCAATGAAAAGCCTTTTTTTTTTTTTTTTTTTTTAGACAGAGCAAAATGTCAACATGTGCAAATGAATCTTGTGATAATTGAGTCTGTATAGAAGGTGGGGTTGGTGAAAAAAGTCAGGTGAGAACAACGTGGAATTTGGATGAAACATCTATATCTCTGATGCAGCCAGCCTGTTAATCATCTAGATATTTGCTGCCTGAGCTGTTAGTAGCCTTTGGTTTGCAGTTTTTCTTTTCTCATTCTTTAGAAATCATCTTTGACTCTTGTGTAGGACAGATCTCATTGCCTTGCTGCCTCTTCCAGGCATGAATGGCTAGATGGCAAAGAGAAAGCTTACAGATGCCTCAATAAGCCAGTTCCTGGAGAGGAGAGGAGGTGCTCATGTTTTGTCTCTGGGTCCAGGGCAGTGCTCAAAGTCAGCTAATTGGATCCAGGAAGGGGTTACAGAGGCAGGCATCAAGGAGCAATGGCCTGAATCAAACCCTAGATTAATTAAAAAGTGTCCAAGTGGATTGAATATTTCATGCCCTAAGGGCTGAAGTCAAGGTCTCTTTGGAACAGAAATCAGATGTGCCAGTGTGTGTGGTTGGAATGGCAGTGAATGGGAAAGAGAAGGACAGTGGGTGGGGGGTGAGGGAGGGAGGAACGGAATGAACATAAGAGTTAGCCAGAATTCAACCAACTTCCCACCTTCGTTACTGGATGACCTCCGAGGGTAATGTACTTTTTGGAGGGTGTTAATGGTGTTATTTGAGCTGATTCTGTAAGAATTCCATGAGGGTAGACAGAATGAGTTCCTGGTCACAGCTTACTACCTCGAGAAGCCTGGAGCCCAGAAGGGCCAGCCCCAACCCAGGCCCAGGCCTCCAGCACCACCTTAGAATTGGCAGCAAGCCTGGAGATGAAGGACATTTCTTACCTACCAAGTAATGGGTTTTCAGAATCTTCTTCTATCTCTCTATCAAGGAATTAGTTCAGTAAAAAGATAACCTGAGAGGAGTGCGGATTCCCTTGGGCAACCCAGAAAGTCTTTGGTCCTGCCCTGCCTCTCTGTCCCCCCTCCCGCTTTGGCTGTACTCTTTTCATCTCTCTGCTCTGCTCCTATCTGTGGCGTCTGAGCATCTCTGTGCCTAGCTTTCCTCCCATGTGTTTGTCCCACGTGTCCTTGTTTGCCTGTCTCACTGGCCCCACCTCCCTCTTCTCTCTGTCTGCTCAGCTCCCTGCTCCATCTGCTCACCTTGTTTTCCACTCACCTTAGCCTCCTCTGCCTTCTGCTCTGCTCTGTGTCTGTCTCCTCCTCTCTTTGTCTGCATCTCTCTGCTCATCTATTGCCTCAATCTGCTCAATTCACATTCCAGCATCTTCACCACTTTCTCTGCCCTTCTGCTTCATGTCTTCCTTCTCCCTTCCCCTCACTCCCCCTTCCTCCCCTCTTCACTCCTTCATCTCATTCCTATCTCACTAAGGATATTTTGTGGGTGGCTTTAGTCAATTCTAATCAATAAGCATCTCTAGACTCCCTACCATAGCCAGGCATTGAGCTGGAGGCCCCCTGGGGATCTGGACCCATCTGGTCCGTGTTTGCAAGTGGTTCTTAGTGGATAAGGTGTTAGGAACTTAATACAACTTTCATTTTGGACTTAGCCTCAACCAGGAGAAGTGGCTGGGATGACTGAGAGGGATGCAGGAAGTTGGGATCTCAGTGGACAGAGTGGGTAGGGAGCCTGGCACTGTCCTGAGCAAGGCTGTGCCACCAGTGGGGCAGTCCTGGCTTTTCCCCACCTGGGAAGGTGGCTCCTACCTGTCCAGTGTGGCAGGCCTGGTTCTGCTTTAACCCTCAGGGGACAGTACCATCCCCTCTCCATCATCTCGAGGCTTTTTTCAAGGACTGATATGTTACATAATTGGTTTGGTCTGGACCTCTGATTGTACATTTGGTGACTTCTGAAATAAACCACAAGACTCAGGGAGCCTCACAGCTCTAATTATTTTGCCAACTCCTGTTCTGCATATCAATTTCCCTCCCCGCACAATTCATATTCTATACATCTGTCTGGCAGGGAGGGTGCCTGGGGAAATGACATGGTTTTGCACACGACATTTGTTAGAAGCTGGAGGAGAGACTATCTTATTTCACTTGATAATCTCTTATTTATGGATTTGTTCTTTTCTTAATAGTAATGAGACTTACTATTTCCATCTTGTTGTGACAGCTTTATCAACACCTTTGTGGCTGCATTTGCTTCCAGGTAATAGAACTATGATCAAATTGAATTGGCATAAATAGCAGGAAAATTCACTGGTTGTGTATGTCAGCAAGCCCAAAGGGATGGGTCTCACAGAAGCTGCCTTCTCCGGTGGGCGGTATATTTGCTGGACTCTCTAAGAGTCGAAGCCCACTATGTCCAACACTGACACAGTAGGACTTTATAAAAGCCTTTACCCTCTGAACTCAGAGTCTCGCTGCAAAAAATCCTTCCTTTTGAGGCACTAGGTGCTGTGGGAAAGGCACAAATTTTGGAGTCAGACTTACTGTTTGTGTCTTGCCTCTGTGAATTATTACTATGAATTTCCTCTTCAGTAAAAGAATAAAAGTTTTAAAATAGCTATAGCACTTGCCAAGCACTTGTAAATGCTTTACCTGTAGCATTGCATTAATTCTCACAAACACTGTAACATAGATTTATTTTCTTGGTGAAGAAACTGAGTCATACATGTATCTCAGGGGTTGGTTGTATCTGGCTCTTTATAGAAAATTTTGCTGACTGCTCACCCAGATGACAGTTTGAACCCCCTTGAGTTGTTCAATATGGTAACCCTGGAGCCAGGATTGAACATGTGTCTTACTGAGTTCTGAATAACTAAGGTTTTCCTACAATATAGGATAACTAGGAAAACTCATGAGATAGGAATCCCTCTGTAAAAAAAAAAAATTATTACAAAGATTTAGGGACAAGGATGGTCAGTGCAGCACTGTTTTCTACCAGGAGGATTTGGAAATAATCTGAAAGCCCATATACAAGGGATATGGCCAAATAAAACAGGTACATACCTGCTTCTCAGCAGATTCTTCTCAGAGAAGAATGGCTTCTCAGGTAGCTCAGTGATAAAGAATCTGCGTGCCAATGCAGGAGGCATAAGAGATGTGCATGTGATCCCTAGGTTAGGAAGATCCTCTGGAGGAGGAAATGGCAACCCACTCCAGTACTCTTGCCTGGGAAATCCCATGGACAGAGGAGCCTGGTGGGCTGAGCATGCATACATGCACGCACATGCAGACAATGGTAGCTCACACAGACATTAAAACAAATGAGGCAGACTCATGTGTACTGAAAGCTGTCCATGGCAATTCACACAATCATACATCTGCTGCTGCTAAGTCGCTTCAGTCGTGTCCGACTCTGTGTGACCCCAGAGACGGCAGCCCACCAGGCTCCCCTGTCCCTGGGATTCTCCAGGCAAGAACACTGGAGTGGGTTGCCATTTCCTTCTCCAATGCATGAAAGTGAAAAGTGAAAGTGAAGTCGCTCAGTCATGTCCAGCTCTTTGCGACCCCATGGACTGGAGCCTACCAGGCTCCTCCATCCATGGGATTTTCTAGGCAAGAGTACTGGAGTGGGGTGCCATCACCTTCTCTGAATCATACATCTATTAAAATATAATTACATAAGCACTATATAGTATATATAGAAAAATATAGTAGGTATTATGTTACTCCCAAATGCCACTTATTTCAAGATGCACCTTTACTGTATGTGCCAGTAAGAAACAGAGAAATTGGCCACCGTACAATGCCTTTAACTGTAAGATGCATTCTTATCTCAGAGATTTTAAACTTGAAAAAAGGTGCATTCTAGAATACATGAAATATGGCTTGTTTATTTATTCATGTAAGAACATGTGCACTGCAAAGAGAATAAAATACCCAGGCATAAACTTATCAAAGGAGATAAATATGTCAGCAAATTTGGAAAATTCAGCAGTGGCCACAGCACTGGAAAAGGGCAGTTTTCATTCCAATCCCAAAGAAAGGCAATGCCAAAAAATGCTCTAACTACCGCACAATTGCACTTATCTCACACACTAGGAAAGTAATGCTCAAAATTCTCCAAGCCAGGCTTCAGCAATACATGAACCGTGAACTTCCTGATGTTCAAGCTGGTTTTAGAAAAGGCAGAGGAACCAGAGAACAAACTGCCAACATCCGCTGGATCATCGAAAAAGCAAGAGAGTTCCAGAAAAACATCTATTTCTGCTTTATTGACTATGCCAAAGCCTTTGTGTGGATCACAATCAACTGTGGAAAATTCTGAAAGAGATGGGAATACCAGACCACCTGACTGGCCTCTTGAGAAACCTATATGCGGGTCAGGAAGCAACAGTTAGAACTGGACATGGAACAACAGACTGGTTCCAAATAGGAAAAGGAGTACGTCAAGGCTGTATATTGTCAACCTACTTATTTAACTTATATGCAGAGTACATCATGAGAAACGCTGGGCAGGAGAAGCACAAGCTGGAATCAAGATTGCCGGGAGAAATATCAATAACCTCAGATATGCAGATGACACCACCCTTATGGCAGAAAGTGAAGAGGAACTCAAAAGCCTCTTGATGAAAGTGAAAGTGGAGAGTGAAAAAATTGGCTTAAAGCTCAACATTCAGAAAATGAAGATCATGGCATCTGGTCCCATCACTTCATGGGAAATAGGTGAGGAAACAGTGGAAACAGTGTCAGACTTTATTTTTGGGGGCTCCAAAATCACTGCAGATGGTGATTGCAGCCATGAAATTAAAAGATGCTTACTCCTTGGAAGGAAAGTTATGACCAACCTAGATAGCATATTAAAAAGCAGAGACATTACTTTGCCAAGAAAGGTCCGTCTAGTCAAGGCTATGGTTTTTCCTGTGGTCATGTATGGATGTGAGAGTTGAACTGTGAAGAAAGCTGAGCGCCGAAGTTGATGCTTTTGAACTGTGGTGTTGGAGAAGACTCTTGAGTCCCTTGGACTGCAAGGAGATCCAACCAGTCCATTCTGAAGGAGATCAGCCCTGGGATTTCTTTGGAAGGAATGATGCTAAAGCTGAAACTCCAGTACTTTGGCCACCTCATGTGAAGAGTTGACTCACTGGAAAAGACTCTGATTCTGGGAGGGATTGGGAGCAGAAGGAGAAGGAGACGACAGAGGATGAGATGGCTGGATGGCATCACCGACTTGATAGATGTGAGTCTGAGTGAACTCCGGGAGTTGGTGATGGACAGGGAGGCCTGGCATGCTGCAATTCACGGGATTGCAAAGAGTCGGATACGACTGAGTGACTAAACTGAACTGAACTGAAGGAGACAAAAGAGCTGTATGCAAAAAATTATGACACTGCTGAAAAAAAAATCAAAGACAACATAGACAGATGGAGAGATATTCCATGTTCCTGGGTTGGAAGAATCAATATTGTGAAAATGACTATACAACCAAATACATTCTATAGATTCAGTTTGAGCCCTATCAAATTACCAGTGGCATTTTTCACAGAACTAGAACAAGAAAAATCTCACAATTTGTGTGGAAACACAAAAGACATCAAATAGCCAAAGTCATCTTAAAGAAGAATGGAGCTGGTTCAGTCTATGCTAGAAAGCTACAATCATCAAGACAGTATGGTACTGGCACAAAATAGAAATATAGACCAATGAAACAAAATAGAAAGCCCAGAGATAAACCCATTCACCGATGGGCACCTTATCTTTGACAAAGAAGGCAAGAATATACAATGGGGCAAAGATAGTCTCCTCAGTAAGTGCTCTGGGAAAACTGGGACGCTGCATGTAAAAGAATGAAACTAGAACACTTCCTAACACCATGCTGCTGCTGCTGCTGCTGCTAAGTCGCTTCAGTCGTGTCCGACTCTGTGCGATCCCATCGACAGCAGCCCACCAGGCTCTCCTGTCCCTGGGATGCTCCAGGTAAGAGTACTGGAGTGGGTTGCCATTTCCTTCTCCAATGCATGAAAGTGAAAAGTGAAAGTGAAGTCACTCAGTCGTGTCTGACTCTTAGGGACCCCATGGACTACAGCCTACCAGGCTCTTCCGTCCATGGGATTTTCCAGGCAAGAGTACTGGAGTGTGTTGCCATTGCCTTCTCCATCCTAACACCATATACAAAAGATAAACTCAAAATGGAGTACAGATCTAAATGTAAGACTAGAAACTATAAAACTCTTAGAGGAAAACATAGGCAGAACATTCTATGACATAAATCACAGCAAGATCCTTTATGACCCACCTCCTAGATTAATTGGAAAATAAAAACAAAAACAAAAATAAACAAGTGGGACCTAATTAAACTTAAAAGCTTTTGCACAGCAAAGGAAACTATAAACAAAGTGAAAAGACAACCAACCCTCAGAATGGGAGAAAATAATAGCAAATGAAGCAACTGACAAAGGATTAATTTCCAAAATATACAAGCAGTTATACAACTTAATACCAGAAAAACAAAAAACACCATCAAAAAGTGGGCAAAATATCTAAACAGACATTTCTCTAAGAAGACATAAAGATGGGTAATAAACCATGAAAAGATGCTCAATATCACTCATTGTTAGAGAGATGCAAATCAAAACCACAATGAGATAGCATCTCATGCCAGTTAGAATGGTTATCATCAAAAAAATCTATAAACAACAAATACTGGAGAGGGTGTGGAGAAAAGGGAACCCTCTTGCACTTACAGTGGGAATGTAAATTGATACAGCCACTATGGAAGATAGTATGGAAGATTCCTTTAAAAACTAGGAATAAAACTACCATATGACCCAGCAATCCCACTACTGGCCATATACCCTGAGGAAATCATAATTGAAAAAGACACATGTACCCCAATGTTCAGGCTTCCCTGGTGGTTCAGACGGTAAAGCGTCTGCCCGCAATGCAGGAGACCCCGGTTCAATTCCTGGGTCTGGAAGATCCCCTGGAGAAGGAAATGGCAATCCACTCCAGCACTCTTGCCTGGAAAATCCCATGGATGGAGGAGCCTGAAGGCTACAGTCCATGGGGTCACAAAGAGTCGGACATGACTGAGCGACTTCACTTCACTTTTATCCCAATGTTCATTGCAGCACTATTTACAGTGGCTAGGACATGGAAACAACCTAGATATCTATCACTAGATGAATGGATAAAGAAGCTATGGTACATACACAAAATGGAATATTACTCAGCCATAAAAGGGATGCATTTGAGTCAGTGCTAATGAAATGGATGCACCTAGAGCCTCTTATACAGAATGAAGTAAGTCAGAAAGAGAACAACAAATATCATATATTAACATATAGTCTAAAAAGACTGTATTGATGAACCTATTTGCAGGGTAGCAATGGAGACATATGGACACAGAGAGTGGGTAGGAAGGAGAGGGTGGGATGAATGAAGAGAGTACCATGGACACATTTACACTAACATGTAAAATTGATAGCCAGTGGGAATTTACTGTATGGCTCAGGGAACTCAAACTGGGGTCCTGAGACAACCTAGAGGGGTGGGTTGGGGTAGGAGGTGGGAGGGAAGTCCAAGAGGGGATATATATATATATATATATATATATATATATATATATATAGGTGATCCATGTCAATATATGGCAGAAACCAATACAATATTGTAATTATCCTTCAATTAAATAATTTTTTAAAAGAATATGTGGATTTATGAAAACACACAGAAAAGTCTGGATGAATATGTACCAAAGTGTATGGTGATTATTTCCAGGAATGTTAAGGGAATTGAGGGGTAAAGGGAGTGAAGGGGAGCTTTTACTTTTTCATCTTTATGCCCCTGAATTGCTGAAAATATTTTACAACTGTGTATTACTTACGTAATTGTAAAAATCACGTTTTAAATGAAAAAAAGCACTTAATTAGATAATACCTATAAAGTGACTCATTGAATACCTGGCATAGAGTTGGAAGATAGTGTCATTCTCCACCAAGCTTTCTGGTCGACCACCAAGAAATCACTCAGTGAAGAGAGACAAAATATTGGAAACATTTTCTAAACATTTACAAATTTAAAATGTCCTTGTTCCTTATAAAATATTTCTGTTTGCAAGTAAATGTTTGGTCAGTTATTTAATCTTCAATTTTCTGTTCTTCCCTAAAGGCAATTCCTCTGTTAATCACAGACTATAATGAACTCTATAAATACTACACTATAGGAAGAGATTTGGGGTTCTAAGTTTCCCTGAAGAGCATATCAATACAGAAAAATTAGGAAACAAGTGACTTATTAGCCATAGCCACAGGAAATACTTTATTAATAACATTTCAAAAGAAAGAAGTGTTTACACACAGTTTTTCATATCCATTCTCCATACTGCTGAAGGAGAATGGGGACAGGCCTGCTCAGAATAACAAGTAATCCCCAAATCATCTGCAAAATGGAATTTAGTTTGATAGTTCTCCACATTGCAAACAGAATAAGAACATTTTTCCAAGTCATATTTTTGTGTTGCTTTCTCCCATTTTGAAATACAAACTGACAATTTGCCATAACATAAATCAAAGTAAAAAAGATTTTTATACCTGGAAAAGGGACATTTATATTAAAGGGATTGGGGTCATAGATTTCAAAGTTGTAAGAGACTATGGGGGCTACTTAGTCCAGCCCACTGACCTGTGTAGGAATCCTGTATTACACTGTCTGTGACTGGCTCCGCTTTTGCGTGCAAAATTTAAATAACTCATAGGAATCACTGTTTATCTGAACAATGAAAGTGCACAGCAGTAATAGCCTTGATAACAGTAATCTTGGCTATGAGGGGAAAGGGGTAGCTAATACATTCTATAGGGTCCAGGGAAACTTTCTAGAAATGTTGCCTGATTTATCAGTTAGAATGGCTTCTAGATGCATGTAACATACTACTTAATGTAATAATGGTTAAATAAGAAAGACAGTTATCTGATATAACTTAAAAAAATCCAGAGAAAAGCAATCCCAGAGCAGTTTTAGTTGCTCAGATCAGATCAGATCAGTCGTTCAGTGGTGTCCAACTCTTTGAGACCCCATGAATCGCAGCACGCCAGGCCTCCCTGTCCATCACCAACTCCCGGAGTTCACTGAGACTCACATCCATCGAGTTAGTGGCTCAAGGGTGTACTAAAGTTCTTTCCATCATTGTAGTCCATCTTTAGTTTCTTAGTCTTTCATGCTTAGGCTTATTGCCCCATGGTGGCAAGATGGCTTTCAGAGCTCTCGGAATCATATCTTCATATAGTCAAGTCTAAAGAAATGAATCAGAGAGGTGACCAAAGGGGGAGCAAGAGAGAAAGAGAAAGTTTTTTTTCGTCATTATACTTTTATCAAGGAGGACCTAGAAGAAATCCCCTATGAAACTTCTCTTCACATACAAATGTCTAAACATAAATAACGTGGCTCCCTGGCTTCAAAGGAAGCTGGAAAGTCAATATGCTGCTTGTTTAGCCTCTACAGTGGGAGGTGGGCAATGGTGAAGTAACATTGAAAATGGCCTCTGGGTCAGTTAATAAGTGTTTGACATGATTACCACTGTGCACACAGCAATTCATCTCTTCTTCATGGGAGCATGACCTAGGGGAGGATGGGTCCTCTTCAACTCCAAGGGATGAATCATGATTGAACTAAGAAATTCAGTTCCTCATGCCAGTTAGAATGGGAATGGGATGCAGTTCTGGCAATGAGATGTGAGATGATATCTCTCAGAAGTCTGGGGAGCTTCTGGGAGACTTAACTCCCACCCAGAAAGGAAAGGCTGTGCTCTCTTCTCCTCTTTCAGAATTTGTATATTTTTGTTTGAGGTTCTGGTACTTGGAGTAAGTTCTAGTACTCGGAGCTCTATTAAACCGTGAGAGGGTATATGTGAGGACAAAATCCAATGCACTGAAAAAGAGACTGGAGAGAGTAAAAGGGAACCCATCCTTCTGAACTCTGGAACTTCCTACTTCCATACTTTCTGTTATGGGTGATTGTTATCTTTGGTTTGCTCAAAAAAGCAGATCGTGGGACAAAGGGCTAATATGCACCTCATTAAATGGCACAAAATCAGGAAACTTGTGCAGAACAGAGAGAATGAAGCCAGGAAGGAGGAAGGGTCAATATGAGAACACATTATCAAGTTGGCTGCCATTGAACATGATGTTCCTCTAAGAAGCCATGTAAACTGCATCTCAGGACAGTGCATCAGAGAGGGAGGGTGGATAGTTTCTCCACCAACTCTCACCTCTTGTCAATCAAGGATTTTCCTGTGGTGTGTTAATTGCCCCAGACTTCTAAGTTTTGCATGCATGGGTACCAGCCAGGTTCTACAGTGCCCAGTAGCTTAGCATTAACATGGAAACCTTGGGAAGGAGATGAGAAATGTGTGGTGCAGTGCAGGGATGAGTTGAGATGTAGTCAGATTGCACCTAATTCTGATGGAGTCTCAGTGGTGGATATAAGGATTCAAGTAATATGGTGTCTAATATATTCTACAGCTTGCATCAATCGGATCTCCTCTTGACCTCCACTTTTGAAAACAAGATACTCTTACTTCTTCCCTGAGAGAAAAGATACGACTGATTAATCACAGAGTCCTTTTCAAGTTGGTAGCTGTAAAGACTCAAGGCAAGAGGGTTTTTGTAACTATGATCCTCGCTGCTGCAGCTGGTTGAGCTCTTGATTCATATCCATCATCTTCATCCTTGACTACCATGCTGGATTACTCTAAACCTTTGTTGCCTTGCCTTTGCTGGGACACGTTTCCTGAAACTGCCAATTCTCTATAATCTCAGGGCATGGAAACACCAAAAGAAGCTCCAGTGAATTCTCTCTACCCCAACTATGTAGTTGCGCCCCTAGTTCTTTATGTAATAATCAATTAACCCCACTGGCACTGGCGCTGGCACTCCTTTCTTTGTTTTCTGACCCGCAGGCATGAAGAACTCAAAGCACTGATAGCAACAGAATGATACGTAGGAGGTATCTAATGTAATTTAATAGTAAATATCCTGTTGTTTAAGTCATTTTGAGTTAAATTTTGTTTTTCTCCTGGCAGTCTAAAACATCCTCACTAATGTAACACAGGAAGTGACAGCTGAAGTTGAGATCCAAAAGAATAGCAGAAATTAAAAATAGGCAAAGATTACGGGCAAGCATGTTTCAAGAAGATGGACAAACATAAATATCTGTATAGGAATAAAAATGTAAAGTGTTTCTAGAGATTTAATTGGTTCAATATGGCTAGAATCAAGATTATTTTTTAAAGTTACTTGAAGTTTCGTATATAATGTTGGCAATTTACAAAGGAGAGTTTAGTGCCCTTGTGGAATCCAACCTGAAGAAGAACCTTGTGTCACAAAATAATAGCAGAAGTCGCCTTGTCTTTTGAGAATTAAATAACATTGGCTCATATTTCTAACTGCATCTCATGCTATTGGATTAGTTTTCCCCAAGATTTTCCTAAACTTTATGGCTTATGCTCCAATTTCCAGTGCTAATTTCTATTACAGTTAGGTGCATTTGTCTTTTGCTTTCTGTGGCCGTGCTCTTCTCTTCATCATCTCATAATCAACAAAACCCTTTCCCTCACCTCTGCAAAATGCCAATCAGCTATGGGAAAAGTCAAGTTTCAGTTAATACATTTTGGAGGGTGGGTGAGTGGGTGGAGAGAGGCAATAAAAGGGTTTCAATTATAGCACAATTGATGACTTAAGAGAACGTCCTTATTGTAAGACCCCTCTGCCAGACCTAGCAGAGTATGAGGGGAATTCTCATGGGCCAACATCATTCTTCAAGTTTGCTATCCTGCAGTCATAATATGGTCTTTCACCTCCAAGAATTTCCCCACTTCTTCACTATTCATTTTCCCCAGCAGTTTCCAAATGCCTCCCTCATTGTTATACAGAGATATTCAATTTAAACATCCTAATCCTTCTCTGATTAAGAGCCAAAGGACCATCTTTCCACAACCAAGATTGTTCATCAAGGTGGTTTTGTTAAACAAATGCATCCCTCTCCTTGAATCTCAGCTCTTAATCTGAGAACTGTGGAAAATTCTTCTGAGAACAGTGGAAAATTCCAGCAAACTGTGGAAAATTCTTCAAGAGATGGGAATACCAGACCACGTGACCTGCCTCCTGAGAAATCTGTATGCAGGTCAAGATGCAACAGTTACAAGCAGACATAGGAAAATGGATTGGTTCCACATTGGGAAAGGAGTACGTCAAGGCTGTATATTGTCACCCTGCTTATTTAACTTATATGCAGAGTGCATCATGTGAATTGCTGGGCTGGGAGCAATATCAATAACCTCAGATATGCAGATGACACCACCCATATGGCAGGAAACAAAGAAGAGTAAAGAGCCTCTTGATGAAAGTGAAAGAGGACAGTGAAAAGCTGGCTTAAAACTCAACATTCAGAAAACTAAGATCATGGCATCTGGTCCCATCACTTCATGGCAAATAGATGGGGAAACAATGGAAACACTGACAGACTTCATTTTCTTGGGCTCCAAAATCACTGCAGATGGTGACTGCAGCCATGAAATTAAAAGACGCTTGCTCCTTGGAAGAAAAGCTGTGACCAACCTAGACAGCATATTAAAAAGCAAAGATATTACTTTGCCAACAAAGGTCTGTCTAGTCAAAGCTATGGTTTTTCCAGTAGTCACGTGTGAATGTTGAACTATAAAGAAAGCTGAGCACCAAAGAATTGATGCTTTTGAACTGTGGTATTGGATGATACTCTTGAGAATCTCTTGGACTGCAAGGAGATCCAACCAGTGCATCCTGAAGGAAATCAGTCCCGAATATTCATTGGAAGGACTGATGCTGGAGCTGAAACTCCAATACTTTGGCCACCTCATATGAAGAACTGACTCATTTGAAAAGACCCAGATGCTGGAAAAGATTGAAGGCGGGAGGAGAAGGGGATGACAGAGGATGAGATGGTTGGATGGCCTCACCAACTCGATGGACATGAGTTTGAGCAAGCTCCAGGAGTTGGTGATGGACAGGGAAGCCTGGTGTGCTGCAGTCCATGGGGTTGCAAAGAGTCAGACATGACTGAGTGACTGAACTGAACTGAACTGAATCTGGTTCAGTTGAGAGTAGAGAACTGGTTTCTCTACACTTCATTTGAGGAAGAAGGAAAACCTGGGAGTGAGAAGGAGTTGATTGGGAGAAGTTTCTCTGAGGGGATACTAATCTTGAGCTGAGTCTTGAAGGCAAAGTTAGAGTCAATAGGGAAAGCGGTGCAGAGACAACATTCTCCTTGAGCAAAGACATTGAGGATGAGCATGGTGAACACCCATCCCCTGTTTTATGCCTCCTTCCCCTGCAGCATCTTTTAACCTTCAACAAACTATTTGAGCAAGTGAATAAAAGAGGGAACACCGTGGACCTGATCTGAAAGGCCAGCAGTCCAGAGGCCACTAGCCACTGTCTCTAATAAGAACACAGGGGAGAGTCCCTTCAAGCTGTGCATGTGCTCACTAGGGTCACATACAGTAAGAGGCATTGAACATTCCTTTTAAGTTTCAGACAGTTTCCCTATAATGTAGAGCTTAAGAGTATTGACCTTGGATCCAGGCTGCTCAGATTCAAATGTTGGCTCAACCACTTGGTATCCATGGGATCTTGGTTCGGCCACTGAACCTTTCTGGGTCTGGGTTTCCTTATCTGTAAAATATGGATAATGATAGCACAGGGTTTTCTGAAGATTAAATAAGTCATGTCTATGTCAACTACTTAGAACAGTGCCTGTCACAAACTAAGTCCTTATTAAATATTCAGTTCAGTTCAGTTCAGTCACTCAGTTGTGTCCGACTCTTTGCGACCCCATGAATCGCAGCACACCAGGCCTCCCTGTCCATCACCAACTCCCGGAGTTCATTGAAACTCATGTCCATCGAGTCAGTGATGCCATCCAGCCATCTCATCCTCTGTCGTCCCCTTCTCCTCCTGCCCCCAATCCCTCCCAGCATCAGAGTCTTTTCCAATGAGTCAACTCTTCGCATGAGGTGGCCAAAGTACTGGAGTTTCAGCTTTAGCATCAGTCCTTCCAAAGAAATCCCAGGGCTGATCTCCTTCAGAATGGACTGGTTGGATCTCCTTGCAGTCCAAGGGACTCTCAAGAGTCTTCTCCAACACCACAGTTCAAAAGCATCAGTTCTTCGGCGCTCAGCCTTCTTCACAGTCCAACTCTCACATCCACAGGAAAAACCATAGCCTTGACTAGACGAACCTTTGTTGGCAAAGTAATGTCTCTGCTTTTCAATATTCTATCCAGGTTGGTCATAACTTTCCTTCCAAGGAGTAAGCATCTTTTAATTTCATGGCTGCAGTCACCATCTGCAGTGATTTTGGAGCCCCCAAAAATAAAGTCTGACACTGTTTCCACTGTTTCCCCATCTATTTCCCATGAAGTGATGGGACCGGATGCCCTGATCTTCGTTTTCTGAATGTTGAGCTTTAAGCCAACTTTTTCACTCTCCACTTTCACTTTCATCAAGAGGATTTTGAGTTCCTCTTCATTTTCTGCAATAAGGGTGGTGTCATCTGCATATCTGAGGTTATTGATATTTCTCCTGGCAACCTTGACTCCAGCTTGTGCTTCTTCCAGTCCAGCGTTTCTCATGATGTACTCTGCATAAAAGTTAAATAAGCAGGGTGACAATATACAGCCTTGATGAACTCCTTTTCCTATTTGGAACCAGTCTGTTGTTCCATGTCCAGTTCTAACTGTTGCTTCCTGACCTGCATATAGATTTCTCTAGAGGCAGGTCAGGTGGTCTGATATTCCCATCTCTTTCAGAATTTTCCACAGTTGATTGTGATCCACACAGTCAAATGCTTTGGCATAGTCAATAAAGCAGAAATAGATGTTTTTCTGGAACTCTCTTGCTTTTTCCATGATCCAGAGGATGTTGGCAATTTGATCTCTGTTTCCTGTGCATTTTCTAAAACCAGCTTGAACATCAGGAAGTTCACGGTTCATGTGTTGCTGAAGCCTGGCTTGGAGAATTTTGAGCATTACTTTACTAGCATGTGAGATGAGTGCAATTGTGCAGTAGTTTGAGCATTCTTTGGCATTGTCTTTCTTTGGGATTGGAATTAAAACTGACCTTTTTCAGTCCTGTGGCCACTGCTGAGTTTTCCAAATGTGCTGGCATATTGAGTGCAGCACTTTCACAGCATCATCTTTCAGGATTTGACATAGCTCAACTGGAATTCCATCACCTCCACTAGCTTTGTTTGTAGTGGTGCTTTCTAAGGCCCACTTGACTTCACATTCCAGGATGTCTGGCTCTAGGTCAATGCAAATCATTGACTTGACTCATTAACAATGCTGGCTTGTGATACCTCATGTGTGAGCCATGAAAATTGTTGTGGTCCCAACTGCTTCTGCCACACAAATTTTTATAGTGGGAGATGGATCTGATGTCATCAATTAATTGGCACAACCTGTTTAACTTGGACCTCTAGAGCGTATGATGGGAACAAAATTTGGAACCAAAAATGGGGATATAAGAAGGAAAATCACCACATATGTTGCAAAGGAATGCCCAGCTGCATTATGGAGCTGTTATCTGCTTGCTGGGGACATGTTCTTTATGTTCCTTTTGTGTGCATGCTCAGTTACTAAGCTATGTCTGACTCTTTGTGACTCCATAGACTGCAGATCTCCAGGCTCCTGTGTCCATAGGATTTCCCAGGCAAGAATACTGCAGTAGGTTGCCATATCCTCCTCCAGGAGCTCTTGGTTGATACCAAAAATGATGCTCATGGAAGCTTCAGTGTATACTATCTGGGTCTTACCTTCATAAATTTTGATGTATCAATAATTGGTTTGGGTTTTAGCATGAACTTTGGGGTTTAAGGACTTCCCTGGTGGCTCAGATGGTAAAGAATCTGCCTGCAATACAGGAGACCTGGGTTTGATCCCTGGGTTGGGATTCCTGACCTGGGTCAGGAAGATCCTCTGGAGAAGGGAATGAAACCCACTCCAGTATTCTTGTCTGGAGAATTCCATGGACAAAAGAGCCTTGGGAGCTACAGTCCATGGGGTTGCAGAGAGTTGGACACAACTGGGGCTTAAAAAAAACTCTCCAGGTCTCACAATTGAGAACTACTGTTTTAAAAATACTCACCAACAAACCACACCCGAGACAAATTAAATCAGAATCATTGTGGGTAAGGCTTGGGCATCAGCATTTTAAAGGCTCTCCTAGTGATTTAATGTTCAGCCACCACTCCCGTGGTTCCAGAATGACCATTCTGGAAGCTCATTGATTTGGATCTGATCTTAAGTGCTGCCAAGGCTATACTCAATGTTGTCTCATCAGTTTTATGGCTTCCAATGACAAAATAACACACCTATCTTAAAAAAGACAACCTTGTTATTGAAATTTCTGCCAAAGCCCCCCTGAAATTTGGCCTTGCAGGTGAGATGTATTTATAATGTGATTTTTGAGAATGTGAGATTTCTTAAGATCACAAACCTCATGCTGATAATAGTGCACCGCTATGCTTTAAAAAAAAAAAATCTTTTTGGCCACCCCAAAAGCAGATTCTTAGTTCCCTGACCAGGGATTGAGGCCCTTGCAGTGGAAACGTGGACTCTTAACCACTGGACCACCAGGGAGGTCCCTGCTATGCTTTTGATTCCCAGAATGTACCATTTTCCTGGTAAAATTATCTCCAGGATTTTCTTTGTAAAGTCAGTTTTCTTTAACTCTTATCCTCTTTTGTTTCGTTGGTGGAGAAGAAGGAGGCCCCAGTTAGTATAAGCCAATTAGCGTATCCTAATTGGGATTGGAGCTGTTATCTGCTTGCTGGGGACATGTTCTTTATGTTCCTTTTGTGTGCATGCTCAGTTACTAAGTTATGTCTGACTCTTTGTGACTCCATAGACTGCAGCTCTCCAGGCTCTTGTGTCCATAGGATTTCCCAGGCAAGAATACTGCAGTAGGTTGCCATATCCTCACTTTCTGGCCAGTGAGAGTTGAACTCAGGTTCAGCTATGGAGAAAGAGAAGCTTCAACTTAGTGGGATGTGAAACTGAGGTATGAGGTCGGGAGCTGTTGAGAGGAGCCAGGCTGTCTGAGAATGAAGTCCCACACAGAGGAGAGCTGAGCAGAGTCATGGTGAAATTGTCTGCTTTCTTGATAAAGCCCCTGGCACCAGCAGAGCCAGATTACTCTCCAGCTTCCCTCTTGCCCATGTCAATGACTTCTCTTTCTGTGAAAGCCAGTTTTAACTGAGTTTTGACTTAATCGCCCTGAAGCATCTGACATAGCAGAACAGAGGTGAGAATTTACATAGCAAAGTAAGTTTAGCTCTTCCAAGTAATTTCTTGCCTGCTTCTTCATTTGGCCCTTGCCACAGTGCTGTAGAGTCAGTGTTGCCAAGTGCTAGACTGTCAGCTCTGTGTGTACAAGAAGCCAGGGTGCGTGTCTCCCTCTCCCCAGCACGGTGCCATACAGGAGGCAGGCACTCACTAAATAACTGTTGAGAGAAAGAGTGAATTCAGAGATTTAACAATGTGGTTTCAGCCTCACCCAGGACTCCCCTTTATCTAAAATGAGCACCCACCATTTCTTGAATGGATCTGCTATTTTTAGGCTTTTGGCCAAGTCATTCTTTCCACCTAGAATATGTTTTCTGTTTCCTCTGGGTTTCAGATCCTCATTTACCATTCACGGCCAGAACAAATGCATCTCTTCATGAGGTTTGCTTTGGTTTCCACCAGTTTGCAGTAATGATGTTCCTACTTTCTAAGATCCTGGGGGAAGAAGATGAAAATTCAGAAAAATCCAGATTGGAATCTCCATAGTGTCACTTCCTAGCTCTGTGACCTTGAGCAAGTCATTTAGCTGCTGTAAGCCTGTGTTTCCTTAGTACAAGTTTGAGATGAAAAGCCTGCTGATCTAATATGTCTGTTGTGGAAAGCAGATGAAACATACAGTGTATAAATTTTCTGTTGTGTTCTAGCACAGAGAAGACAGTGATTCTAAGAGACACTATTTTTCTCCCCATTTCACATTATTGAGTAACGCATGCAATTAAGTAACCCATGCCCAAGGTCAAATAACTATTCTTTCACTTATTTTTAAGTCGTTATTTATTGAGTCCCTACTGTGTGTTAAGCTCTGTGGGTTCTAAAGACATAGTACTAAACAATACAGATAAAAATCCCCACTCCCATATTCATAAGAGAAAGTAGATCTGATATAAATAGATAACCACATGCCTAACAAATGGCACAAAGGGGAAGTTTAGGGATATTATGGGGAGGGAATATCAAGATACTGGAACTTGAACGTAAGACTTCTCTGAGTTATGACAGTTAAATGGAAGTGGGAAGAACGTGCATGTCCTCTTCCCCTATTACATAAGAGGGATCAACCTCTTTTTGTTCCTACTGGTCCTGGGGGGCTCTGACTCGGGCAGCCGGGCACCCCTTCTCTGCAGATCCCTGCCTTGGCCAGACCCAGGGACATGTGGAGACCTTGGAGAAGGACTTCATGCCTCTGGCTTGTCTGTTTCTGACTGTTCTTATCAGTGCTGCCAGTTATTACATCCATCCCCTTCATGCGCCTCTCCGCTCTGACCAGGCTTCTGATATTTCATTGTTCTCTGAAATTACCTCCATAAGATTTTAAATAAAAGTGAGAAATGGCCTCCACGTTGGCTCAGTGCAGTTTTTCCCTCCCTTCTTTCATGCTACAATCAATCCAGTCCCTGCTCAAAGACTAGTCTTTCCCAGAAGCTCCTTATGGAAAATGCCCAGGACTGAGGGATTATAAATGGGCAGCACACAGACTGTGGACACGCACAGTTGTTTAAAAATTTAGGAATTTCACATGAAAATCCACATTTCTGGCTTCTCCTGAAAGGTCAGAATAATTGTCAGCACCATTCCCACATCTCCAAAGGCAATACTCAGCTGAAGCTGAGTGATGGCTGTCTCCTTTAGTGCAATCACGCTGCAGTTCATCACAGACCCCACTGCTCCCTGTTGCTCCCCAACCCAGCCTTCTGTAGTCATTTACTGTACTTTCCTGGTCTTTGAAAGCACAAAAGTTTGCATTGAATTTTAACTTGTATTTAAAGTGGTTCGGAAACATTGTAAACACTGAATTAAGAGTAGCTATTATTAATAGTAATTGTGGTAATAGTCAAAGAGTACAGCCCTAGGGCTGGCTTTTAAAAAGTATATATAGGGCCTTTCTCATAGCAATTGGGTAGGAATAATGATAGCTCAACAAATACTCAAAATGACACCATCCCTTCTTCCTAATCAGTATTCCTACCTTAGAAAATTTCTTAGTAAATTGCATAAAATCCTCACCCATAATAGAAGCAGAACATGTTGCAACTAAGTAATTATTATTTACTGTCATTACATAATTAGACATAATTTCAATAATTGCCTAAACAGACACTATATGAATAAATATTCCTTAGGAAAACACAAATTAATGAAAAGGGAATCCAAGCCGGTGATGACACCTGCAGGATCCCGAGGGCCCTTTCCCTTTTGGGGCAGGTGAGGATGCTATGCACAGAGGATAGTCATCAGCAATGTGGACCGGTCAGGCAATTGGGTCTTTTTGAGAATGGATTCAGACCAGTGAGTTTTCTTTGGCTCAGTCTCTAGCAAGATGGCTTTGTTCATCAGTGAGGGGAAATAACAATTTAACCGAACCGCAATCTGCTTGCTACTAAATGTGCAAGTGTCCTGCTGCAGCTGACCACTCTCCCTCCTTCCTTCCTTCCCTCCCTCTCTTTCTCATCCCTTTCCTCCTCCTCATCTTTCTTCTTTTTCTTCCTCTTTCTGTCCTTCTTCTCCTTCTCTTTTTTCTTCTTCCCCTTCTCTCTCTCCTTCCTCCCTCTCTCCTTTATTCAGTGGTCCTTGAGTAGCTGTCTTCTGCTATGGGCACTCTCCTAGGTGCTGGTGATACAGTGGGGCACCAGGCAGGAATGGAGAGTACCTTGTTGGAATTTGCTATGTAGCACCTCCTTCCCTTGGCTCCTGGGAAATGTGATGCAATCTGTCATTCCATACGTGCTTGTTGATCACCTACTATGTGCCAGTCAGAGAACTAGGTACTAATCTGCAGTAATCAAGCCAGTTATGGCCTTCTCTTGAAGTTCACATTCTAGAGAGGAGTAGACTGATAAAGCAAACAATCAAAGCAGGAAAATAGTAGGTACTGAAAATGCTATGCTAAAATTAAGATGGTGTTACAGGTGTCTGAGGGGACACATTTATCACAGAACCTGGCTTGTGGACACTTAAAAGTTCTGTTCCAGCTTTCTTCACTGTCCAGACAACCTGTATGATCTTGCTCTGCGCTTTTCTCTCATTTTTGTCTTGGAGTCTGGAGTCAGAGAAACTTGGGTTTGAATCCCAACTCTGACTCTGTGTCTCTGAGCAGTGCCTTTGCCATTCTAGAACCAAGTAATGTATTGTCAATTTATTTTACCTGCTAACTGTCTGTCTCACCAAACCTAAGCTCCTCAGTCTCCCTTGCAACCCTGACTCCAATGTACCTAACACCCTTCTAAGGCCTTGATAGGCAGATATATGTTTATTGATTGACAATATACACGTGAGTTAATTTTCTTTGTTCTGATGCCTAATCATTTAGAGTGGACCAGGTAAAAGGGAGACCTGTATGTCACAGTGTTAGCATCACATTTGGAACCCGCCCACCCCGCCTCCCCCCACTTCTTATAATGATACTGACACTTACATGCGTAAGGCTGTTACAACAGCTGTCCTCAGATTAACGAAAACTGAATGCAGTGAATAACTCCCACCTTTCTTGCATGAAGGAGAAATAAAGGATAGTCGTATGGCTTTCTTCATCTCCATCTGTGTGTGTGAGGAGCGTTACACTGGCAGTAATTACAGAAAGGAGAGGAAATGGAATAAGAAGCAAAGGAAGAATTAGTTGTACTCGACCTAATTAAAATCCTGTAGAAAGAATTCTTCTCCTATTTGCAAAGGTGATCTAGCTTGACCTTGAAGCCATTGTATTAACCACTGTACTTTTCATTTTAAGGGGAATAAATGACAGAAAAATCATTTGGGAAAGGCAACCCTTTACTTGCCTTTCAGAAATTAAATGACCTTGATTTCTGAACCACTTCCTCCCAATGAAATTAAATTGCATTGAACCCTGTCGGTTAACAAGGGAAAGCTAATCAAGCTGGAGGAGGGAGGAGCTCACCCAGCTGATACTCTGCCAAGAGGTGGGGACTTTGGGGAAGAGAAAAGTAGCAGCAAGGCGAGAGCCTGGGGCCTTTGATCAAAGTTGACGGAGCTTTTTCACTTTGTTTAAAAAACACACGCACATTGAAGATACAAAGTCTTCCTTCCTAGGTAGTATTTATGCTATTTTATATGTCTTAATGGTAGAGAGGTATTTTTCTACAATCTAGCATAGGTTAGAAAGTTTCCAGGCAGATTATCTGCCCAGAAGGAAGTTGCTTTAGTTAGAAAGTGACAACCACTAGCATGAGAGCTATCATGGATATATATTTTTTTTTATCATGTCAAGCTCTTTGTACACATTATCTTATTTAATTTTTGCAACTATTTATACTAGCTGCTATTATTTTCCCTGTTTTGCAGATAAGAAAACCAATGCTTGGAAATGTAATTTGCCCAAGGTCACAAATTCAGGCTTGTCAGATTCTGTGACCATAACAATCTTTTGTCCCAACTTGGCCATGCCACCTACAGGAGTGTTTTTTTCAGGCAGGATGTCAGAGACCCTTTACTCCCAAGTGGGAGGTATCTTGGGCCCAGATTGCTCTGGTTTGGTAATGGCAGTGTATTCTATAAGTGCGTGCTAAGTTACTTCAGTTCAGTTCAGTCGCTCAGTCGTGTCTGACTCTTTGCGACCCCTTGAACCGCAGCACGCCAGGCCTCCCTGTCCATCACCAACTCCTGGAATCCACCCAAACCCATGTGCATTGAGTCGGTGATGTTATCCAACCATCTCATCCTCTGTCATCCCCTTCTCCTGCCCTCAATCTTTCCCAGCATCAGGGTCTTTTCAAATGAGTCAGCTCTTCACATCAGATGGCCAAAGTATTGGAGTTTCAGCTTCAAAATCAGTCCTACCAATGAACACTCAGGACTGATCTCCTTGAGGATGGACTGGTTGGCTCTCCTTGCAGTCCAAGGGACCCTCAAAAGTCTTCTTCAACACCACAGTTTAAAAGCATCAATTCTTCGGCCCTCAGCTCTCTTTATAGTCCAACTCTCACATGCATACATTACCACTGGAAACACCATAGCCTTGACTAGATGGACCTTGGTTGACAAAGTAATATCTCTGCTTTTTAATATGCTGTCTAGGTTGGTCATAACTTTCCTTTCAAGGAGTAAGCATCTTTTAACTTCATGGCTGCAATCACCATCTGCACTGATTTTGGAGCCCAGAATAATAAAGTCAGCCACTGTTTCCACTGTTTCCCCATCTATTTGCCATCCGGATGCCATGATCTTCGTTTTCTGAATGTTGAGCTTTAAGCCAACTTTTTCACTCTCCACTTTCACCTTCATCAAGAGGCTGTTTAGTTCTTCTTCACTTTCTCCCATTAGGGTGGTGTCATCTGCATATCTGAGGTTATTGATATTTCTCCCAGCAATCTTGAATCCGGCTTGTGCTTCTTCCAGCCCAGCATTTCTCACGATGTACTCTGCATATAAGTTAAATAAACAGGGTGACAATATACAGCCTTGATGAACTCCTTTTCCTATTTGGAACCAGTCTGTTGTTCCATGTCCAGTTCTAACTGTTGCTCCCTGACCTGCATACAGGTTTCTCAAGAGGCAGGTCAGGTGGTCTGGTATTCCCATCTCTTTCAGAATTTTTCACAGTTTATTGTAATCCACACAGTCAAAGGCTTTGGCATAGTCAATAAAGCAGAAATAGATGTTTTTCTGGAACTCTCTTGCTTTTTCCATGATCCAGTGGATGTTGGCAATTTGATCTCTGGTTCCTCTGCCTTTTCTAAAACCAGCTTGAACATCAGGAAGTTCACGGTTCACATATTGCTGAAGCCTGGCTTGGAGAATTTTGAGCATTATTTTACTAGTGTGTGAGATGGGGGCAATTGTGCAGTAGTTTGAGCATTCTTTGGCATTGCCTTTCTTTGGGATTGGAATGAAAACGGACCTTTTCCAGTCCTGTGGCCACTGCTGAGTTTTCCAAATGTGCTGGCATATTGAGTGCAGCACTTTCACAGCATCATCTTTCAGGATTTGAAATAGCTCAACTGGAATTCTGTCACCAGCAATAGCTTTGTTCATAGTGATGCTTTCTAAGGTCCACTTGACTTCACATTCCAGGATGTTTGGCTCCAGGTGAGTGATCACACCATCATGATTATCTGGTTCATGAAGAGTTCTTCTGTGTATTCTTGCCACCTCTTCTTAATATCTTCTGCTTCTGTTAGGTCCCTACCATTTCTGTCATTTATTGAGACCATCTTTGCACGAAATGTTACCTTGGTATCTCTAATTTTCTTGAAGAAATCTCTAGTCTTTTCCATTCTATTGTTTTCCTCTATTTCTTTGCATTGATCACCGAGGAAGACTTTCTTATCTCTCCTTGCTATTCTTTGGAACTCTGCATTCGGGCGCGCCAAAGCGCAGGCAGCTGTGACAGGCACGCCAAGCGTGGCCAAGAGGAGCCACCCAACGTCTGAGGTCAGGGGCAGTGGCCGAGAGTACCAGACTGCGACGGCGCAGGAACGGCCGAGACGAGCTACCCCGCGTCCGAGATCGGGGCGGCGACTGGGAGGACATACCCCACGCCCCAAGCCAGAGGCCAGGGGTGACGGGTGGGAGGAGCTACCCCACACCTCGATGCCCAAGGCCAGGGGCCGCGGCTGGGAGGAGCAACCCCACGTCCAAGGAGCCCTGGCTGCGTGGGCGCAGGAGGGCCTAGAGGAGCTATCCCACGTTGAAGGTCAGGAAGGGCGGCAGTGAGGAGATACCCCTCGTCCAAGGTAAGGAGCAATGGCTGCGCTTTGCTGGAGCAGCCGTGAAGAGACACCCCACACCCAAGGTAAGAGAAACCCAAGTAAGATGGTAGGTGTTGTAAGAGGGCATCAGAGGGCAAACACACTGAAACCATACTCACAGAAAACTAGTCAATCTAATCACACTAGGACCACAGCCTTGTCTAACTCAATGAAACTAAGCCATGCCCGTGGGGCAACCCAAGACGGGCGGGTCATGGTGGAGAGATTTGACAGAATGTGGTCCACTGGAGAAGGGAATGGCAAACCACTTCAGTATTCTTGCCTTGAGAAGCCCATGAACAGTATGAAAAGGCAAAATGATAGGATACTGAAAGAGAAACTCCCCAGGACAGTAGGTGCCCAATATGCTACTGGAGATCAGTGGAGAAATAACTCCAGAAAGAATGAAGGAATGGAGCCAAAGCAAAAACAATACCCAGCTGTGGATGTGACTGGTGATAGAAGCAAGGTCCGATGCTGTAAAGAGCAATATTGCATAGGAACCTGGAATGTCAGGTCCATGAATCAAGGCAAATTGGAAGTGGACAAACAGGAGATGGCAAGAGTGAATGTCGACATTCTAGGAATCAGCGAACTGAAATGGACTGGAATGGGTGAATTTAACTCAGATGACCATTATATCTACTACTGCAGGCAGGAATCCCTTAGAAGAAATGGAGTGGCCATCATGGTCAACAAAAGAGTATGAAATGCAGTACTTGGATGCAATCTCAAAAATGACAGAATGATCTTTGTTCATTTCCAAGGCAAACCATTCAATATCACAGTAATCCAAGTCTATGCCCCAACCAGTAACACTGAAGAAGCTGAAGTTGAACAGTTCTATGAAGACCTACAAGACCTTTTAGAACTAACACCCAAAAAAGATGTCCTTTTCATTATAGGGGGCTGGAATGCAAAAGTAGGAGGTCAAGAAACACCTGGAGTAACAGGCAAATTTGGCCTTGGAATACGGAATGAAGCAGGGCAAAGACTGATAGAGTTTTGCTAAGAAAATGCACTGATCATAACAAACACCCTCTTCCAACAACACAAGAGAAGACTCTATACATGGACATCACCAGATGGTCAACACCGAAATCAGATTGATTATGCTCTTTGCAGCCAAAGATGGAGAAGCTCTATACAGTCAGCAAAAACAAGACCAGGAGCTGACTGTGGCTCAGATCATGAACTTTTTATTGCCAAATTCAGACTTAAATTGAAGAAAGTAGGGAAAACCACTAGACCATTCAGGTATGACCTAAATCAAATCCCTTATGATTATACAGTGGAAGTTAGAAATAGATTTAAGGGCCTAGATCTGATAGATAGAGTGCCTGATGAACTATGGAATGAGGTTCATGACATTATACAGGAGACAGGGATAAAGACCATTCCCATAGATAAGAAATGCACAAAAGCAAAATGGCTGTCTGGGGAGGCCTTACAAATAGCTGTGAAAAGAAGAGAAGCGAAAAGCAAAGGAGAAAAGGAAAGATATAAACATCTGAATGCAGAGTTCCAAAGAATAGCAAGAAGAGATAAGAAAGCCTTCTTCAGTGATCAATGCAAAGAAATAGAGGAAAACAACAGAATGGGAAAGACTAGGGTCTCTTCAAGAAAATCAGAGATACCAAAGGAACATTTCATGCAAAGATGAGCTCGATAAAGGACAGAAATGGTATGGACCTAACAGAAGCAGAAGATATTAAGAAGAGATGGCAAGAATACACAGAAGAACTGTACAAAAAAGATCTTCACGACCCAGATAATCATCATGGTGTGATCACTGACCTAGAGCCAGACATCCTGGAATGTGAAGTCAAGTGGGCCTTAGAAAGCATCACACGAACAAAGCTAGTGGAGGTGATGGAATTCCAGTTGAGCTCTTTCAAATCCTGAAAGACGATGCTGTGAAAGTGCTGCACTCAATATGGCAGCACATTTGGAAAACTCAGCAGTGGCCACAGGACTGGAAAAGGTCAGTTTTCATTCCAATCCCAAAGAAAGGCAATGCCAAAGAATGCTCAAACTACTGCACAATTGCACTTATCTCACACACTAGTAAAGCAATGCTCAAAATTCTCCAAGCCAGGCTTCAGCAATATGTGAACCGTGAACTTCCTGATGTTCAAGCTGGTTTTAGAAAAGGCAGAGGAACCAGAGATCAAATT
Source organism: Bos taurus (assembly GCF_002263795.3). NCBI lineage: Eukaryota > Metazoa > Chordata > Mammalia > Artiodactyla > Bovidae > Bos > Bos taurus. The sequence continues at coordinate 17,901,202 of NC_037352.1, forward strand.
GCCAACATCCACTGGATCATGGGAAAAGCAAGGGAGTTCTAGAAAAACATCAATTTCTGCTTTATTGACTATGCCAAAGCCTTTGACTGTGTGGATCACAATCAACTGTGGAAAATTCTGAAAGAGATGGGAATACCAGACCACCTGATCTGCCTCTTGAGAAATTTGTATGCAGGTCAGGGAGCAACAGTTAGAACTGGACATGGAACAACAGACTGGTTCCAAATAGGAAAAGGAGTTCATCAAGGCTGTATATTGTCACCCTGTTTATTTAACTTATATGCAGAGTACATCATGAGAAATGCTGGGCTGGAAGAAACACAAGCTGGAATCAAGATTGCCAGGAGAAATCTCAATAACCTCAGATATGCAGATGACACCACCCTTATGGCAGAAAGTGAAGAGGAACTCAAAAGCCTATTGATGAAGGTGAAAGTGGAGAGTGAAAAAGTTGGCTTAAAGCTCAACATTCAGAAAACGAAGATCATGGCATCCGGTCCCATCACTCCATGGGAAATAGATGGGGAGACAGTGGAAACAGTGTCAGACTTTATTTTTCTGGGCTCCAAAATCACTGCAGATGGTGGTGACTGCAGCCATGAAATTAAAAGACGCTTACTCCTTGGAAGGAAAGTTATGACCAACCTAGATAGCATATTGAAAAGCATAGACATTACTTTGCCAACAAAGGTTCATCTAGTTAAGGCTATGGTTTTTCCTGTGGTCATGTATGGATGTGAGTGTTGGACTGTGAAGAAGGCTGAGCGCCGAAGAACTGATGCTTTTGAACTGTGGTGTTGGAGAAGACTCTTGAGAGTCCCTTGGACTGCAAGGAGATGCAACCAATCCATTCTGAAGGCACTCAGCCCTGGGATTTCTTTAGAAGGAATGATGCTAAAGCTGAAACTCCAGTACTTTGGCCACCTCATGCAAAGAGTTGACTCATTGGAAAAGACTCTGATGCTAGGAGAGATTGAGGGCAGGAGGAGAAGGGGACGATGGAGGATGTGATGGCTGGATGGCATCACTGACTCGATGGACGTGAATCTGAGTGAACTCCGGGAGTTGGTGATGGATAGGGAGGCCTGGCGTGCTGCAATTCATGGGGTCGCAAAGAGTCGGACACGACTGAGCAACTGATCTGATCTTCCTTTTCTCCTTTGCTTTTCACTTCCCTTCTTTTCACAGCTATTTGTAAGGCCTCTTCAGACAGCCATTTTGCTTTTTTGCATTTCTTTTTCTTGGGGATCATCTTGATTCCTCTCTCCTGTACAATGTCATGAACCTCCGTCCATAGTTCATCAGGCACTCTGTCTGTCAGATCTAGTCCCTTAATCTATATTTCACTTCCACTGTATAATCATAAGGGATTTGATTTATGCCATACCTGAATGATCTAGTGGTTTTTCCACTTTCTTCAATTTCAGTCTGAATTTGGCAATAAGGAGTTCATGATCTGAGCCACAGTCAGCTCCTGGTCTTATTTTTGCTGACTGTATAGAGCTGCAAAGAATATAATCAATCTGATTTCGGTGTTGGCCCTCTGGTGATGTCCATGTATAGAGTCTTCTCTTGTGTTGTTGGAAGAGGGTGTTTGCTATGACTTCAGTCACGTCATGTTACTTCAGTCACGTCCAACTTTTTGCAACCCTATATAGCCCTCAGGCTCCTGTGTCCGTGGGTTTCTCCAAGCAAGAATACTGGGAGTGAGTTGCCATGCCCTCCTTCAGGTGATCATCCTGACCCAGAAGTAGAATCCGAATTTCTTATGTCTCCTGCATTGGCTGGCAGGTTCTTTATTATAAGTGCCACCTGGGAAGCCCTGCACTCAATAGATGTTTATGACTGTATAAATTGGCAGGTGTCTGAGAGATACCCTAGGTAAGGTCAGAAGAGACAATGTGAATCTCACTCTCATGGGCTGATAAGAGCTTGTCTATCCAAACATGAAGAATGGCGCTAACAGCTGATGTAGCTAAGGAGACATAGCAGCATAGTACAGTCATCAAGAGTATGGGCCCTGGGGTCTAACTGTCTGAGTTTAATCTTGGATCCAATACTTTGCAGTTGTGCAACTTTAGGCAAATTATTTAAGGTCTCTGTGATTCTGTTTCTTAATCTTCATAAATGGAGAAAATAATACCTACCTTGTAAGGGTGTCATGAAAATTAAATGAGATAGTTATATATCTAGCATACATTAAGTATCTAGTATATTAACTATTAAGATAAATTTGGTCCTTGGTCATAGGAAAGCCTGGGCTTCTGGAAGAAGGCAGAAGTGATCAGTTCACTGGAAGGTGATCACCAAGGGAGACTTGTTTAGGGCCAAAGTGAGCTGGCAGGAGGCAAAGGGAACTAGGAGCTAAGAAATGGAAGAGTTCACAGGACTTGCTACTTTCCTGGTAGATGTCCCAGGCCAAAAGGAAGGGGAGAAAGCAACTTAGGAGAATCCCTACATGTATACATTCTTCAGTCCATTCATCCTTCTATCTTTATCCTGCCATTCTCTACCCCTCCTTCCATCCTTTCATTCCAGAATCTGCCAACCTGTCTAGATTTCCATCCAACCCTCAATGTTTCTCTCTTTTTGTTACTCCATATGTTCATCCTTTCATTCCTCCTCACCACCTATCCTTTCATCCTCAGGATAGCATAGTGGTTAAGAAGGCCAAATGTGGAGATTCAGAGCCTGGATTCCAGACCTATGTTATTCATGGCTTATATGACCTTGAAAAAATTTCTTAACTTCTCCAGGCTCCAAGTTTCCCACCTGTTAATTGGGGCTGTCTCCTGAAGGCAAAGGAAAGTGACGGGAAGATTTTGAGCATATTTATGTTTTTGCAAATTTGCTCTGTCTGCTTTGGAGAGTTGGAGTGAAAGAGGGCAAGATCAACAAGTGAGAAGTCAGTTGGAAGGCATTGCAAATAATCACGGCAAAAGATGGTGTGAACATGAACCAAGCAGTGATAACTGTCATTTCTTCTGTGTTTGTTGTTTTTCAGTCACTAAGTTGTATCCGACTCTTCACGACCCCATGAACTGCAGCACAGTTCTTCTCCTGCAGCACAGGACAGGTTTCCCTGTCCTTCACCCTCTCCCAGAGTTTGCTCAAACTCATGTCCATTGAGTCAGTAACGACATCTAACCACCTCATCTTCTGTCAACCCCCTTCTCCTCTTGCTCTCAATCTTTCCCAGCATCACTTTTTCAGTGAGTCAGCTCTCACATCAGGTGGCCAAAGTATTGGAGCTTCAGCTTCAGTATGAATCCTTCCAATGAATGTTCAGGGTTGATTTCCTTTAGGATTGACTGATTTGATCTCCTTGATGTCCAAGGGACTCTCAAGAGTCTTCACCAGCAGCACAATTTTAAAGCATCTGTTCTTCAGCTCTCAGCCTTCTTTACGGTTATTATGTGTTTAGGAGGTGTCAGATGCGTTGCTGCCTGCTTTGTCTGGATTATCTCTTTGACCCTTTCTAATAACCCTAATAGTTAAATGCTGTTTGATTATTTCCATTTTACACATGTGGAGAAGGAAGATTAGAATATTTTAATAACTAACTAGGATCACACAACTGGTAAGTAGCCAGGATTTGAACACTGATCATTTGACTCTGACATTTGATCTGCAGCTCCAGGCAGCCCCCTGAGCAAGGACAGTGGAATCAAGAATGAGGAGGAAAAGACTACTTCCAAGAGACCCTGATGCTGCCAAAGCAGCAAGATGACTTGATTGACAGATTGCTGGAGGCATGAGTATTCTAAACTCGCTCTCTGGGGGGGAAAACCCTGGTTTTGTAGCTTTCATCAATTTGTATAGTATAAATAATCCCATCATTACTAATGTGATGTTACTGAACTTGGAATTGAGAAAAGACTGGAAATTAAAGAGAAGAAGAGTCAAGAAAGCCTTGGGAGTTTTCAGCTTGTGGTTGAGTACAGAGAAATGTGGTTAATTGTTTCAAGGGGGTTCTATTTTCCCTTGAGTCAGACACAGTTATCAGAATCCCCTGAAATCTTGGAAATTGTTTCCCAGAAAATTGCTTGTTGTCACGCAATTCTCAAAGCATTTCAAGGTTTTCACTGTTGTACTGATGCCCTTATACTCCATTAAAAAAAAGAAACACACACACAAAATCCTAGTGACACTTAATATATAAATCAGTAAATATTTATTTAAATTTCAAATTTGAGACTTGGCTGGGGTCTGGCTGGGCTTGTCTCAATGCCTCTGCTCCATGTGTCCCTCCTTCTCCATCTGGGACCAGCAGATTCATCCAAGCATGGTCACATGGCAATGGCAGAAACACAAGATGGCAAATAGAAATGTTCAAGGTCTCTTTAGTCCTAGGCTTATAGCTGGCAGCCTGTCACTTACACATCATTCTGTTATCCAAAGCAAGTCACATGTTCGAATTCAAAGTGAAGGGGTGGGGAAATATGTTTCATCCTTTTAATGGAAAGCAGTGAAAGTCACATGTCAAAGACCTGGATACAGGAAATGTTGAGGCATTGGGACTGATGATTCATCTACCACTGGGGCATCTCTCCAGGTGAGCAGAACAGACTCAATGCCGGAGGGCTGTATACCTCCCTAGAGTATGCATCTAGCCTCTGTTTTTCCTTTACCTTCATGAAGAGAAGATGGGGCCCTAGAGTCCCCTAGAAGATAGAGGCCTCCTTGGTTTCCTCCTCTGCTGCTGGAAAAGCTGGTTTTGTCCCATAGTTTAGAGACTTGAGCATTACATCATCCCTCCTTTGCTACTTTGACAAACCAAGTGACTTTCTCCCCACTCAGGGTTTCCAGTGAGCCCTTCAGAAAAAGGTGCTGCAGATGCAACTTTTCCTATTGCATCTTAAAATTAGTGCCTTTTCTTTTTTTAACAAATAGCCCTTATTTATACCATGCATACACAACAAAAAAAGGAAGATAATTAGGCATACACACTGCAATCAAGCTTATTGGATTCGTTGGAATCATTAAACTTAATTACTTTCACTTGTTATTCCTGGGGGCTATAATATCAGTATTAAATGCCAATGGAATCTTGCAGTATGTTTGATTTAGCTGAAACAAGGATTCAGTAATTTACTGCCTCTCTGAGAAATTTTTACCAAAGCAAGGAACGTGCTACATGCCTCCTCTTGTTTTTCATGGGGTCTGCTGGAAAACACCTTTGCTGAAAGTCTGAGAGGTTATCTTTCAACCTTTCTCAATGCCCTGAGAGATTCTCTTTGAAATTCCTGTCCATCTCTACAAGGAATTAACCATGAGTAATAACCAATGGGCACATCTTATTTAATCCTCATAATTTCCCCCATTTTGCAGAATAGGAAACTGAGGTTCCAAAAGATAAAGTAATTTGCCTAAACTCACACAGCTTTTTTTTTTTTTTAACTTTACAAATTGTGTTAGTTTTGCCAAATATCAAAATGCATCCGCCAGAGGTATACATGTGTTCCCCATCCTGAACCCTCCTCCCTCCTCCCTCCCATACCATCCCTCTGGGTCGTCCTAGTGCACTAGCCCCAAGCATCCAGTAACGTACATCGAACCTGGACTGGCAACTCGTTTCATACATGATATTATACATGTTTCAATGCCTTTCTCCCAAATCTTCCCACCCTCTCCCTCTGCAACAGAGTCCATAAGACTGTTCTATACATCAGTGTCTCTTTTGCTGTCTCGTACACAGGGTTATTGTTAGCATCTTTCTAAATTCCATATATATGCATTAGTATACTGTATTGGTGTTTTTCTTTCTGGCTTACTTCACTCTGTATAATAGGTTCCAGTTTCATCCACCTCATTAGAACTGATTCAAATGTATTCTTTTTAATAGCTGAGTAATACTCCATTGTGTATATGTACCATAGCTTTCTTATCCATTCATCTGCTGATGGACATCTAGGTTGCTTCCATGTCCTGGCTATTGTAAACAGTGCTGCAATGAACATTGGAGTACACGTGTCTCTTTCCCTTCTGGTTTCCTCAGTGTGTATGCCCAGCAGTGGGATTGCTGGATCATAAGACAGTTCTATTTCCATTTTTTAAAGGAATCTTCACACTGTTCTCCATAGTGGCTGTACTAGTTTGCATTCCCACCAACAGTGTAAGAGGGTTCCCTTTTCTCCACACCCTCTCCAGCATTTATTGCTTATAGACTTTTGGATCACAGCTATTCTGACTGGTGTGAAATGGTACCTCATAGCTCACACAGCTTATAAGAGGCAGATCCAGGACACTGCCTAATGGGGAAAGAGCCTGAGCCTGAAATCAGTGTAATCACTTCTGTGGTTCCCACATCTTGGTTATTGGTTAGTTTTCCAACTTCTTGATAAGTCTTATTAAAGACTTCTTGATAAGTCTTATAAACCCTCTCAACTTTAAGATCTAATAAAAACCAAGGTATGTGAATATTTGCCATGTTCCTGTCATTGTACTAAGAGTTCTAACTACTTTAACTCATGCAATCTTCCTGACAATGTTGTCTATAGCATATGCACATTGTATTTTGTTATTATTGCTACTATTACTACTATACATTGATTCATCTATGTGTTAGGCTAATGTCAACATCTGTATCAGTCAGGAGTTTTTTTCAAATGCAGGTAATAGCTGCCCACAACAGATTACCAAAAAGGGCTTTATTTTTTCACACAGCAACAAATCCTGAGAGGCAGTCCCGGCTGCTATGGCTGTTCACAGTGCCATTAGAAACCCAGACTCCTTCCATTTTTCATCTCAGTCATCCTTAGAGGTTGGCATTTTTCTTCATGGTTGCAAAATCATCGCTCCACCTTCAGGCATTGCATCTGTCATCAAGTGACCAAAAAGGAGGTGAAGGGCTGGAGGCAAAATCTCCCTCCTCTATGCCCTCCCTTTACTATTGGTGCAGGGTCACCCTCTCTGAGATCTACTCCCAATATCTCACTGTCCTGGGGCACTCCTCACTCAAGAAAGCCTGGGAAAGACACTTTATTTTTATTGCACATGTGGATGCCATAAGCAAAAGCAGGGTTCCTATGTAAAGAGAAGAACAGATATGGGCAGAAGAGGAAGAACCAGGTGTGTCTGGCACAACAATCTCTGAGGACTAGGTCAACAGGCTTTGCTTATTGAAGCAGGTTGAGGTATTTCCCCTTGAAAAGCTCCTTTTCACTCTGCTATTTCCTATGATCCTCACACAACGTTTTGAGGAAGTTGGTCCGCTTTCATTCCTGGGTGCTCTAAAAGACATTTTCCTAGTCCGTTTTTTCAGCCTCAGAAATGAGGGGCAGGAGGAGGGGAAGGGGCCGCCTCTGCCATGGACAAATCTGAGCAGGGCTCACATCTCCCCAGCAACAAACAGGGATGGCAGGCCGGGACAGCCTTTTGAATTGGGAACTGGGATGGAGGATGCGTGGAGAATTAATTATGCAATTAGCTAGGCTTGGAGTCAAACCTCTCACCACGCTCCTAATTAATTGATCAGATGCACCACCTGCTGACCTTCTCCCCTCTGAAGGCTCCCAGAATGCACTGTGGGTGCGGGAGGGAGTAGAGTCTGCTCACACTTTGGGGGACTGGGGAGTTCCGCATGAGGTTTGTGTGCGGTCAATTAACATAAGAGCCCAGGGACCCCCTGAGCATGCCTTATAATGATCAATTAGGGTGAGTAAGCCAGGGATACTAGGAAGAGGAAGCTTGATTCATTGGTTACATGTGTAGGGGAGAGGGATATGGTATACAGCAGTAATCTCCAACAACCATTTTCAGCACAGATAAATTCTATATTCCAAGGAGGAAGAAGGCAGGAGAATAGGAGTACCAACAGAGTTCAATGATTACTGACATATGACATGAGGGTTTTTGCTTTGGTTAACAGTTTGTAATTATAAAAATCATATGTGCTAACAATAATGGACATGCTGCTGCTGCTGCTAAGTTGCTTCAGTCGTGTACGACTCTGTGCAACCCCATAGACGGCAGCCCACCAGGCCCCACTGTCCCTGGGATTCTCCAGGCAAGAACACTGGAGTGGGTTGCCATTTCCTTCTCCAATGCATGAAAGTGAAAAGTGAAAGTGAAGTTGCTCAGTCGTGTCTGACTCTTAGCGACCCCATGGACTGCAGCCTACCAGGCTCCTCCGTCCATGGGATTTTCCAGGCAAGAGTACTGGAGTGGGGTGCCATTGCCTTCTCCCATAATGGACATGAGTTTAAGTAAACTCCTGGAGTTGGAGATGGACAGGGAGGCCTGGTGTGCTGCAGTCCATGGGGTCACAAAGAGTCGGACACGACTGAACAACTGAACTGACTAAACAATAATGTAGAATAATATTTCTGAGTGATTATTATTAATGAGACACTGTGCTCAATGCTTTAGCTTTGCTGTCTCATTTAATGCTTACAAGAGCTTATGAGAAGGTTACCACTCCACCTACATTCCAGAGGAAGAAAGAAGGGCTCAGAGAAGGAAGTGAAGGAAGTTGCTTATGTCACATGGCTAGGAGGTGGAAACACAAGAATTTGAACCCAATTTTGTCTAACTTCAGAGCTTGTCCCTTTAAACACTAGTCATTCTATCTAACGCATGTATTTTAGGAAAACTGGATCCTGCTAACAATTATAAAGAAAGTAATCACCCATAATCTCAGCACTGAGGGACAGTCTGCACAAGTTATACGAATGGTTTCCTCCCACTGTCTTAGCCTCCAGGCCCGTTTTCATTTCCCTTCCATCCTCCCCACTCCTCTTCACTATCATCAGCACCATTCAGACCAGGGGTAAATAGCTGACTCAAGCTGGGCCAGTCACATCTGCCCATCGTGATTTAGAATAGAGCCACAGAGACCATTAGCTGGGGAAAGTGAGAGTTGCTGAACTGCAGAGACATGTGGGCTGCTGAGGCCTCCATGATAGGTCCTGTGGGGGGCTGATGAATGAACAAAGAGCTGGTCTGCAGGGAGTGAAGCAGGAGGATAGGCTAAGAGGCAGATTTGAGGGAGCATGTGGCTCTGATAAAGAGCTAGGTGAAAGAATAGCCAAGATTACAGCTCTTTGAGACCAGCCTCAATTGTCAACAGGTGTGTCCATAAGACCAGTCTCCTTTTAATTTAGCTTCCTTTTGTGAGTTTCTCTTCCTGATGGCCAAATTCTCCCTGACTATACAACAACTGCTAATATTTCGGAGTGTTTCCTCCTAGTTTCCTCCCTCCCTTTTGTTCCTGTCTATAATCTCAGATGCAAAGAGCTGAGATATTCCTACTTCCAGAATCATCATTGCAATACTCCTCTCATTTTACTTATTGCCCTGCCCTGCTTATTCCCATTCTCTATTCCCCTTCTTCTCCCTCACAAGCACTTGCTCTAATGTTTTTTGATATGTCTATAATGCATGTAATTTTAATATATTTAAATGGTGGCCTGTGATAAATCTCCATCAGTTTCTTTTCTTTTTTTGTAGTTAGCAGTATGTTTTAAACCCATTTCCCCATGTCCACCCCATGCATCTGCTCATGGTTTAATCATCCTTCACATTTAATTTCATATCCACTTTTATTTATTTAGTGCTATAATGGGAGGACATTTAATTTATTATGAGGTCAGCTGTCCACCATCCACCTTTCTTCTAAAAACTCATATAGGAGAATAAATTTTAAAATGCCCAATTTAGTTATTTCCTCAAGCCATACAAGGAAACAGCTCTCAATTTTTTTCTTCCAGGTTCACAGAGGACAGTGGAGGAGTGAATTGACAGAAAATTCTGGGTATGAAACCAACTGAATTCTTTACTCTGCTGCTTGGATGGAGAGCTGGAGAGCTGGGGGTAGAGGGGAGACTTACCAGAGTCTCAGCTCCAGCCTCTAGGAGTTCAGAGATAAGACACGTGGGATGTACTAATTAGGACTCTTTAGACTGAAATAACAGAAATCTAATTCAAGTTAGCCTAAGCTAAAAAGAGCATTTACTGCCTCATGAACCTGGAGAATCTGTAGTAGTGCAGGTTTGGGGCATGGCTATAACCAGTACTGAAAATGAACTGAAAAAGGGAATCAAGACCAGGCTCTTTCCATTTCTTGGCTCGGTTTTCTCTTTATTGACTTAATTCTACAGCAAGTTCTCCCCTCAGAGAGACAGAAATGCCCAACGACAGCTTGAGGCTTACACTCCATCTCCTTGCCAACCCGAGTCAACAGAACCTCTTTCCTAGCAATTCCAGGAATAGCCCCCAAATTCATTCCATTTGGGCTGGGCTGGATTGCATACTCACCCCTGAATCAGTCACCATGGCTGTGCCTGCCTGGGGCTGGGTCATGTGAGTGGGATCAGCTCCATCTGAGCCCAGGGATAAAGAGAGGGGAAGGGAACTAAGGTTACACTAAAAGAAGAAAAGGGAATGGATGGTGGGCACGTGATAACCAATAGATTTTCATCAGCATGGACCAAGGGCAGTGCCAACAGTTCTTTAAGTGTGATCTAGGGAAGGGGAGGAATAGGAACAAGGAGTTGAAGCAGGTAATTGGGGCACCTTGAAGTACATCAGCTGTTACCTGGTGCTGACCCCGCATGGAAAGTCCTCACTCATCTTGAGGGCTACAGTAAAAAGGAACCAGAGAATAAAGCACAGCGTTTAGATTTAGACAGACCTGGATTCAAATATCTCATTGTTTGATGGCCAGTAGGCAAGTGAAGCAGAGAAGGCAGTGGCACCCCACTCCAGTACTCTTGCCTGGAAAATCCCATGGATGGAGGAGCCTGGTGGGCTGCAGTCCATGGCGTCACTAGGAGTCAGACACGACTGAGTGACTTCACTTTCACGTTTCACTTTCATGCATTGGAGAAGGAAATGGCAACCCACTCCAGTGTTCTTGCCTGGAGAATCCCAGGGATGGGGTAGCCTGGTGGGCTGCTGTCTATGTGGTCACACAGAGTCGGACACGACTGAAGCAACTTAGCAGCAGCAGCAGGCATATGAAGATTAATGCAAATCAAAACTACAATGAGGTTATCACCTCACACCAGTCAGAATGGTCATCATTTAAAAGTCTACAAAGAGCAAAGAAGGAGAAAGAAGGAGTAGAGAAAAGGGAACCCTCCTCAACTGTTGTTGGAAGGGTAAGTTGGTACAGCCACTATGGAAAACAGTACGGAGATTCCTCAAAAAAACTAAAAATAGAATTACCGTTGTTGTTGTTATATCCAGACAAAACTATAATTCAAAATGAAGCATGCACTCTTTTGTTCATAGTAGCACTATTTATAATACCCAAGGCATAGAAATTGGAGAAGTCAATGGCACCCCACTCCAGTACTCTTGCCTGGAAAGTCCCGTGGACCAAGGAGCCTGGTGGGCTGCAGTCCATGGGGTCACTAAGAGTCGGACACAACTGAGTGACTTCACTTTCACTTTTCACTTTCATTCATTGGAGAAGGAAATGGCAACCCACTCTAGTGTTCTTGCCTGGAGAATCCCAGGGACGGGGGAGCCTGGTGGGCTGCCGTCTCTGGGGTCGCACAGAGTCGGACACGACTGAATCGACTTAGCAGCAGCAGTAGCAGCAGCAAGGCATAGAAATAATCTAAATGTCCATCGACAGATGAATGGATAAGGAAGACATGGTACATGAGTACAATGGGACACTATTCAGCCATTAAAAAAGAATAAAATAATGCCATTTGTAGCAACATGGATAGAACTAGAGATTATCATGCTAAATGAAATGTCAGAAAAAGAAAAATATCATATGGTATCACTTATATGTGGAATCTAAAGTATGACACAATTAAAACTCTCAGTGAAGCAGAAACAAGCTCACAGACATAGAGGAGACTTGTGGTTGTTAAGGGGGAAGGTGTTAGGGGAAGGAAGGATTGGGAGTTTGGGATTGCTGCTGCTGCTAAATCGCTTCAGTCGTGTCTGACTCTGTGCAACCCCATAGATGGCAGCCCACCAGGCTCCTCTGTCCCTGGGATTCTCCAGGCAAGAACACTGAAGTGGGTTGCCATTTCCTTCTCCAACGCATGAAAGTGAAAAGTGAAAGTGAAGTCACTCAGTCGTGTCCGACTCTTAGCGACCCCATGGACTGCAGCCTACCAGGCTCCTCCATCCATGGGATTTTCCAGGCAAGAGTACTGGAGTGGGGTTGCCATTGCCTTCTCCAGTTTGGGGTAAGCAGATGGGAATGACATATGGAATGAATAAACATCAAGGTTCCACTGTACAGCACAGGAAACTAGATTCAATACCCTGTGATAAACCATTATGGAAAAGAATATGAAAAAGAATACACATATATATATGTTTATATGTGTATATGTATATAAACTCTCACATTAGTGCAGCAGAAATTAACACATTGTAAATCAACTTTATTCGAATTAAAAAAAAAAAATTCTCTCACTCTTTGACTCAGGCAAGTCCCTTCCATCTGTGAGCTTCGTTTTCTGTAATCCTAAAGTGAAGATTGTTATGTAAATACAGGACTGTGGCATACAAACAGCACAGTGCCTGGCCCACCACAGACTCAACTGTTACGGTTATTTGCCTTTTCAATCACTTACACCACTTATCAAAATATGTTAAAACTATGCATTTGTATATTTAGTTCCTTCATACTAGTCTGAGTACTTACAAGGCAAGGGCTGTGGCCTATTCATTCTGTACTGGCATACTCAGGACAGAGCATATGTTTATTAAATATTAATTAGATGAGTAAACTTTGTTGATTTGGGGTCTGGCTCAAGACTGATTAGACGAGTGGCTAGTGGTGGGAATTACTCAGAGACCACGATTCTTGCAGTTAGAATTTAACTCTGATTCTAACCTTGACCAGAGTTTCATTTCTTCACTTTAATCCAAATCCAAAGCCTACCCTGAACACACATAAATACCAAGTCCCTGGTGAACTCTAGCTAGGCCTTGAGGTTTACATAGAAAAAGGTCAGCTAATAGTGAAATCGAGGAGGGTTTGAACATGAGCAATAGCAACAAGCAGTATTTTATAGGAACCCATATAGACATGAGTACTCTTTGTAAATTTAGCATGGCAAGATTTTAATAAATGAGGCCACTGGGATGTGTGGGGCTTTATATATCATGCCCCATATTTATATTCCTGTCAACTTTCCTTGCTTAAGCAATGTATTTATTATAGTCCATCTCACCATTTCTCATATGATAGTCACTGTATCATGTCAGACAGAAAAAAGTGAGTTGGGCATGGGACTGAAATAATGAAAAGTCCAGAAGCAAAATTTGGAGCAGAGGGCCTAGGAGTAGTTTGTGTTTTGTAAAAACATTCTTTTTCCTTTTTTGCTCACACAAGTGGCAAATGGTGAGCCTTTTTGTGTGGTTCTCTCACCTCCGTCTCCTAGTTTGAGCCTCAGTAATTGAGAGGTTGGTGGAATCCTCTGATAGCCTAAGAAAAGTCAAAGACTGTTTGGTCTCCCTAAAATGCATACAACATTTTACACCCAACTTTAGAATGTTCCTGAAGCCTGATTCGTCCAGCTTGAATCAGGTAATCTTCCTCCAAACCAATCAATGGTGAGATCAAGTTGTAACCAGTGTCCAGGACTATGGCATGTCAAGATGGCGGGTACAGGACAGAGGATTGATAGGGCTCTGTAGTGAGAAGAAGGGACTTTTCTAGGAGGATAATGCTCCAGGCATCATACCTAAAGTGTTTTTGATCATAATTCTCCTCTGTCTCTCAATTTCCCTCTTAGCCTTTGAAAACACTGCCTTACTATGGTTTCCAAGATGTGTAGTGGTTTGACCCTCACCCACCAATACAGACATGTCTATCTCCACTTCTTGTTTTGCTATAATTACCAGAATTGCTGAACTGCCTGGCTGTGGGTCCCTGGTCCTGACATTGTCCTTCACGTCTCTGGGCCTTTGTATATGCTAGTCCCCAACCAGAAATACCTTTCTTCCTACTTTCACATAATAAGCCTAGTTCAGAAAGCTTTCTCTGACTCTTATTTCCCAACTCAATTTCCTCCATCAAACTGAGAACTGTTAGATTTTTCCAACACAGCTTTTTCATTTTTTCCCTCTCTTTCCCTCCCTCCTCTCTACCCGCAGCCCCTTACATACACACACATATATCTTTGGAATTCCAATCATCTGTCTACTTCTCTGCCCCGTCTATTAGACTGTGAGCTTCCTGAGGTCAGGGACTATCTCTTATCTCTGTTATGTTCAACACCTAAATTACTAAATATGTAGGAGCTCAGTAAATGTTGATTAAATGAAAGAAATCCCTCTAGAACTGAGCCATTCACAGATCACAGGGGAAGGTTTGCAATTAGAATTCAGAGCTAGACACCTAATGATGCAGGAATTATGGCCCTGTAATATTTAGTGGAAAATTTTCAACAAGAGCTTCTTTGATTCCTAATTAGGGGAATTATGTTAATAAGCCATCTTGCAAAATCCATGATAATCATGTTCCAAACTTACCCCACTGGGTCTCATTTAGATGTAAAGGATAACAGAAACACTCTGGTAATGAACATGATTTCTGGCCTCAATTAGCACGTGCTGTCCTTATTGTACCCTGAAGACCTCCCATCAGCTGGACACAAAGCACAAACTCAGCAGCCACAGCCTTGGGGCTTTTCCAAGTGCACCATTAGCTTTTCCATTGCACAGTTGCTAAGTTTTCCCACTCTTGTGCCTCACTATGTATTTAGTCCACTGATCATTTTTATGGTACTGCCTGACATTAATGTCAAGTATTGATCCTTTGACTCTGTTTCAACAAGTGTTCACTGAATGATCTCAGCATCTGGGGAAATAGGAATGGGATCACCTGGAGGCTTTAGCCTTCAAGGTATTGACATATGAATATTAGCCAGAAATACCAGATGACAGGTAAGGATGTGCAAATTCACTTACTCGTTCACTTTATTTGTCTTTATGTCCTGTTAAGGCATCTGTGTTTACCCACTTAGTTTTAGGACAATGTTCTTGCAGCACCCAATCTCTTTGACCACAATTGCTTAGTTCAAAGTGGGTATTGGACTTTCCCAGGAGCCATTATAGAGTTCCAGTCTCTTTCTGACTGTGAACATTGTAAGATGTATAATTCAGGAACTGTCACATTAAGAAAGAAGTGATAGGCAAAGAGAGCTGAATTGAAGAGAGAAGGAGAATCTGTTCTAGTTCTCCTTGTTCTGAGGCCCAGAGTGTCCCCATCCTTCATGAGGTTTGGTTATTAACCAAGTTTTAGGGACTATGTGAGGCAATAAATTGCCCACCCTTGCTCGAGGTAGTGATAATCTTCTGCTAATATCCATTCTGCCCTTCCTCTTTATGACCTCTGATTTTGGGTTGTCCATGTGGCTGCCCAAATTAAAGACCATATTTCTGCCCAAGTGATGACATGACCACACTCTGGTCAATGGATGTAAGCAGAAAGCTTGTAACTTCTGGGTGCTCTCCCTGAAAAAAAGGGATAAATCTCCCCCTGCCCTTTTACTTTTCTGTCTTCTTGCTTACAGGAATATTGATGAGGCCATAAGCTCCCTCGCATCAGAAAGATAGGGGCAGCATTCAAGGGGATGGTAGAGCAAAGACCTAAAGAGCCTGGGTATGTAACATCATGGAGCTGCCACGTCAGCCCATGGATGTTTATACCAAGACATGTGAGAGAAAGAAGTTTTTGTTTTATTGAGACTCTGGTATTCCAGTTCTCTAGTATAACAGCTGAGGTTATAATCTAAATAATGCAGTGAGTTTCTATTGCTTGCCACCTGAAGAGTCCTAAATAATTCCATTATTTATTGAGCATCTTCTGCATGCCAGATTCTGGAGGATAGAGCTAAGAAGGAAATAAACCTGTCCCTGCCTTCATAATGGTTACAATGGGTTTCCCTAGTGACTCAGATGGTAAAAAATCCACCTGCAAGTTTGACCCCTGTGTCTGAAAGATCCCCTGGAGAAGGGAATGGCAACCCACTCCAGTATTCTTGCCTAGAGAATCCCATGGACAGAGGAGTCTGGCGGGCTACAGTCCATGGGATCACAAAGAGTTGGACACAACTGAACACCTGACATTTTCATTTTCTAAAGTCAATCAATAATTGCACAAAAAGCTTTGTAATGACAGTTGTGATTAATGTGATAAAGAAACAAATATTCCAAGAACAAATACCAGAAGAAACTGACTCTGGACATAAAGCATTACATTCAGTGAGAGTTTGTAAAGCAAAGATAGCAGACTTGGAGGAAAAACAGCTTATAAAAGGGCTCAAGAAGGAAAGGAGTTCCTTCAAGGTTCAAGGTAGTTGAGAGAACAGATTTCAAGGCATAAAGATACAGCAAGTGAGGGAGAGAAGAAAGTGACTGAAGCTGATGTTGGCAGTGGGCAGAAGCCAGATCCTTTAGGTCCATTTAAGTCAGTATAGATTTGGGTTTTATCTTAAGAGCAATGGGAAACCATGCAGGGCTTTTGGGCAAGATTAAATGTGCATTTTTAAAATGTTCCTTGATGTCAGTGAAGAATGGATTGGGTTGGGGGGGCCATAAAGACAGAATGTGGGGGAAACAGAGGAGCTATTGCAATGTCTATGTCAAGAGATGATGGTGCCTTAGACTAGCATAGATGTGGCTGAGATGGGGCATCTTCTCAAAGATGTAAAAAAAGGTTCTGCCTTTAATTCTTCTGTAATGAGTGCCATTAATTGCTCACATCCATTGAGTCATAGAAAAAGCAAGAGTTTCAGAAAAACATCTATTTCTGCTTTATTGACCATGCCAAAGCCTTTTACTGTGTGGATCACAATAAACTGGAAAATTCTGCTAGAGATGGGAATACCAGACCACCTGACCTGCCTCCTGAGAAATCTGTATTCAGGTCAAGAAGCAACAGTTAGAACCAGACATGGAACAACAAACTGGTTCCAAATTGGAAAGGAGTACATCAAAGCTGTTTATTGTCACCCTGCTTATTTAACTGATATGCAGAGTACATCATGTGAAATGCCCAGCTGGATGAAGCACAAGCTGGAATCAAGATTTCCAGGAGAAATATCAATAACTTTAGATATGCAGATGACATTACCCTTATGGCAGAAAGCAAAGAAGAACTGAAGAACCTCTTAATGAAAGTGAAAGAGGAGAGTGAAAAAGCTGGCTTCAAACTCAACATTCAGAAAACTAAAATCATGGCATCTGGTCCCATCACTTCATGGCAAATAGATGGGGAAACAATGGAAACAGTGACAGATTTTATTTTCTTGGGCTCCAAAATCACTGCAGATGGTGACTGCTGCCATGAAATTAAAAGACACTTGCTCCATGGAAGAAAAGCTATGACCAACCTAGATAGCATATTAAAAAGCAGACATTACTTTGCTGACAAATGTCCGTCCAGTCAAAGCTATGGCTTTTCCAGTAATCATGTATGGATGTCAGAGCTGGACCATAAAGAAAGCTAAGCACCGAAGAATTGATGCTTTTGAACTGTGGTGTTGGAGAAGACTCTTGAGAGTCTCTTGGACTGCAAGAAAATCACACCAGTCCACCCTAAAGGAAATCAGTCCTGAATATTCATTGGAAGAACTGATGCTGAAACTGCAGCTCCAAAACTTTGGCCACCTGATGGGAAGAACTGACTGATTGGAAAAGACCCTGATGCTGGGAAAGATTGAAAGCAGGAAGAGAAGGGGACAGCAGAGGATGAGATGGTTGGAAGGCTCACTGACTCAATGGACATGAGTTCTAGCAAGCTCCAGGAGTTGGTGATGGACAGGGAAGCTTAGCGTGGTGCAGTCTGTGGGGTCACAAAGAGTCGGACATGACTGAGCGACTGAACTGAACTGAATGAGTACCACTGGCTGCCGCCTACCCTGAACTCCCACCTCAACCTTCACCAGCATTCATGTGCACCTTCCTAACAGACCTTTGCTTTTGATTACCTTCCCCTCCCCAACCCAGGCATCAACCTGAGGGGAAGCTGAACACAGCCTCACCATAAGGAGTGAATCTGATTGGTCCGGGGGTAATCCCACTCCCAGATCAGAGAATGGTTTGACATGAGCTTGTGACACCAAAGTAGCCAAGAGGAGGTGAAAGAAAATTTGCTATGGACATCGGGTTAAAGCTTACAGCTCCTAAATTAGAGTAATGAGAAGAAATGACCTCTCTTCTTGTTCTGGAAGTTTGTCATCTGAAAATAAAGTAACACAAATCTGGGGACACCAGCCCTGACAGTGACTGAAAGGAGAATTGAAAAGAACCTGGGTCCTTGGTAACATTTCTGAGTGGTTGAATCAAGCACTCCTGAAGTCCACTTTCTTTAGACAGTCTGCATGGGAGATGGTACATTTCTCAGTCTTGGAAGCCAGTTGGAGTCCCGAATTCTCTCTCTCAGCTGACATCTTCATAGTTGGTATTTTCCTAAACACACACCAGGAAAAACTATACTGGGCATCTTGGGGTCATTCCTTGCCAAAGACCTGGCTTCTTTCACCCAAGTCATTCATCTTGTCAGCTCAGCTTGTCTGAAGTAGAGGTGAACTAGGATAAAGGGAGAATGAAAGTACTTAATAACAAGTGGAAAGGTTTAGATTTTGTACTGAAGGCGCTGAGTAGGCTGTGAAGAGTTTGCGAGCAGAGTAACAGCAGGGTGGTGGTATTTCACACGAGCAGCAGCAGCCTTGTGTGGGAGAAGCTGAAGGGGAAGAAGGGGAAATCCTGGGGGGAGGAGGCCTGGCTGGGCTGATACCATGGTGAGGGTACAGATGATGAGGATGGGCTGAGATGATGACTGTAGAGACAGTGAGGAAAGGAAGGAATCGATCTGAGAAATGCACTGGTCTCTTCCTCCTCCCCCGCCCCCACCAGAAACCATGGGGCAGGAAGAGACCTGAGCTTCTAGTCTCTGGTGGCTCTTCCCAGGGTCACTGCAAGACTAGAGATGAGCCTCTGGCAAGCTCAATACTCTATCTCAGGAGGACTCTCTTTGCAGAAGTCTAGTTTGTTTTTTAATTTAATAGCTTTTTATTGTGCATCCTTATAGAAAATATAAATGCATAGTATTCATGTTAACAGCCCTTATTTTGTTACCTATGGCAGCCCTTATTTCCTTTTCAGTTCAGTCACTAAGTCGTGTCCGACTCCTTGTGACCCCAAGGACTGCAGCACTCCAGGCTTCCCTGTCCATTACCAACTCCTGGAGCTTACTCAAACTCATGTCCATTGAGTCAGTGATGCCATCCAACCATCTCATCCTCTGTCGTCCCCTTCTCCTCCCGCCTCCAATCTTTCCAAGCATCAGGGTCTTTTCACTGAGTCAGTTCTTTGCATCAGGTGGCCAAAGTATTGGAGTTCCAGCTTCAGCATCAGTCTTGCCAATGAATATTCAGGACTGATTTCCTTTAGAATTGACTGGTTGGATTGCCTTGCAGTCCAAGGGACTCTCAAGAGTCTTCTCCAACACCACAGTTCAAAAGCATCAATTTTTTTGGCACTCAGCTTTCTTTATAGTCCAATTCTCAAATCCATACATGAGTACTGGAAAAACCACAGCTTTGACTAAACTGACCTTTGTCGACAAAGTAATGTCTCTGCTTTTTAATATGCTGTCTAGGTTGGTCATAGCTTTTCTTCCATGGAGCAAGTGTCTTTTAATTTCATGGCTGCAGTCACCATCTGCAGTGATTTTGGAGCCCAAAAAAGTAAAGTCTGTCACTGTTTCCATTGCTTCCCCATCTATTTGCCATGAAGTGATGGGACCAGATGCCATGATTTTAGTTCTCTGAATGTTGAGTTTTAAGCCAACTTTTGCACTCTCCTCTTTCACTTTGATCACTTATTTCCTTACCTATGACACAATCAGCTGTGCTCTTCTTTCCCAAGGAGTCCAGACTCAGTACTTCCAGGTGTTAGCAATTGATCTGAATTGGTCTGGGGTGGTGAGATTTAATGGCCTTCCCTACTACATGCCAGGTCATGTGTGAAGCCATTGTGGTAGTTTCATGTGGCTGCTATAACAAATTGCAAGGTTGGGTGACTTATAACAATGGAAAGGTATTCTCTCGCAGTGCTGGATCTTCTACCTTCTGTGCCTCAGCATCCTCATTTGTAAAGTGGAGATTATAGTCCTTCCTCACAGGGTTATTATGGTATTAAATGGTAAGTACTCAATAAATCTATGCTATTACTATTTGGTGGTACTGCCCTCCTGGAGGTGCCCCTGGGAAGTTGTTCAGGGCAGTCAGTCTTTAATAGCATGTCTGATTTTCTCTCCCCTTGACAGTTCCAGAGAGGGGTGGGAGATGGACACTGCAGGTGGATTAGAGTCTTTTTCTCATGTGCAGAACTTCCATTATTAAAACACTCTGTGGAAGCAATTTGCTCTGGGAGCCTAAGAACTCTGTCTCCAGGTTCTAAAAGGATCTTTGTTGAACTTGGAGGTGGGGCCACTCAGACACTGAGGAAGCCAGGGGGGTGATTGTTGTTCATTCACAAAGTTGCATCCAGCTCTGCAACCCCAGGGACTGCAGTGCACCAGGCTTCCCTGTCCTTCACTATCTCCCAGAGTCTGCTCAGATTCATGTCCATTGACTCAGTGATGCTATCCAGCCATCTCATCCTCTGTCGTCCCCTTCTCCTTTTGTCTTCAATCTTCATCAGAATCAGGGTCTTTTCCAGTGTGTCAGCTCTTCACGTCAGGTGGCCAAAGAATTGGAGCTTCAGGTTTCAGTAACAGTCTTTCCAATGAAAATTCAGGATTGATTTCCTTTAGGGTTGACTAATTTGATCTCCTTGTGTCCAAGGGACTCTCAAGAGTCTTTTCCAGCACCACAATTCAAAATCATTAATTCTTCAACCTTCCTTATGGTCCAATTCTCATATCCATACATGACTCCTGGAAAAGCTGTGACTTTGACTATATGGACCTTTGTTGGAAAATGATGACTCTGCTTTTTAATATACTGTCTAGGTTTGTCAGGGCTTCCCCAGTGGCTCAGCATTAAAGAATCTACCTGCAGTGTAAGAGACCTGAATTTGATTCCTGGATGGAGAAGATCCCCTGGAAGAGAATGTGGCAACCCACTCCTGTATTCTTGCCTGGAGAATCTCATGGACAGAGGAGCCTGGTAGGCTGTAGTCCATAGAGTCTCAAAGAGTCAGATACAACTGAAGCAACTGCACACACCCACTAGGTCTTTCATGGGCCTCCCTAGTGGCTCAGATGGTAAAGAAGCTGCCTGCAATGCAGGAGACCTGAGTTTGATCCCTGGGTTGATAAGATCCCCTGGAGAAGAGAATGGCTACCCATTCCAGCATTCTTGCCTGCAGAATTCCATGGACAGAAGATCCTGGAGGGCTACAGTCCATGGGGTTGCAAAGACTTCCAAGGAGCAAGTGTCTTTTAATTTCATGGATGCAGTCCCTGTCCACAATGATTTTGGACCCCCCCCCAAATAAATTCTGTCACTACTTTGACTTTTTCCCCTTCTATTTGCCATAAAGTGATGGGACTGGATGCCATGATCTCAATTTTTTTACTGTTGAGTTTTAAGCCAGCTTTTTAATTTTCCTCTTTCACCCTCATCAAGAGGCTCTTTAGTTCCTCTTAGTTTTCTGCCATTGGAGTGGTATCACTGCATATGAGGTTGTTGATATTTCCCCCTTCAATTGTGATTCTAGCTTGTGATTCATCCAGCCTGGCATTTCCCATGATGTACTCTGCATGTAATAAGCAGGGTGACAATATGCAGCCTTATCATACTCCTTTTCCAGTTTGGAACCAGTTCATTGTTCCATGTCCGGTTCTAACTGTTGCTTTTTGAACTGCATACAGATTTCTCAGGAGACAGGTAAGGTGGTCTGGTACTCTCATCTCTTTAAGAATTTTCCACAGTTTGTTGTGATACACACAGTCAATGGCTTTAGCATAGTCAATGAAGCAGATATAGATGCTTTCTTGGAATTTCCTTGCTTTTTCCATGATCCAATGAATGTTGGCAGTTTGATCTGTGATTCTTCTGCCTTTTTCAACCCAACTTGTACGTCTGCAAGTTCTCAGTTCATGTCTTGATGAAGTCTAGCTTGAAGGATTTTGAGCATAAACTTACTAGCATATGAAATGAGCGCAATTGTGTGGTAATTTAAACATTCTTTGGTATTGCCTTCTTTGAGATTGGAGTGAAAACTGACATTTTCCAATCCTGCGGCCATTCTGAGTTTTCCAAATTTTCTGGCATATTGAGTTCAGCACTTTAGGATTTGAATGGTATCATCTTTTAGGACTTGAAATAGCTCAGCTGGAATTCCATCACTTCCACTAGCTTTGTTCAAAGTAATGCTTCCTAAGACCCCCTTGACTTCACACTTAAGGATGTCTGGCTCTAGGTGAGTGATCACACCATCAAGGTTATCTGGGTCATTAAGATCTTTTTTGTATAGTTCTGTATATTCTTGCCACCTCTTCTTAATTTCTTCTGCTTCTGTTAGGTCCTTACTGTTTCTGTCTTTTATCATGCCCATCCTTGAGTGAAATGTTTTCTTGTTATCTCCAATTTTCTTGAAGACATCTCTAGTCTTTCCCATTCTATTGTTTTCCTCCATTTGTTTGCATTGTTCACTAAGAATGTCTTCTTGTCTCTTCTTGTTATTCTCTGGAACTCTGCATTTCAGTTGGGTATATCTTTCCCTTTCTCCCTTACCTTTTGCTTCTCTTCTTTCCTTAGCTATTTGTAAAGCCTCCTTAGACAACCATTTTGTCTTCTTACATTTCTTTTTCTTTGAGATGTTTTTGGTCACTGCCTCCTGTACAATGTTATGAATTTCTATCTATATTTCTTCAGGCACTCTGTCAACCAGATCTAATCCCTTGAATCTATTTGTCACTTCCAATGTATAATAATAAGGGATTTGATAGTGATAGAGGCCTCCTCTTTGGAAGGAAAGCTATGACAAACCTAGACAGCATTTTAAAAAGCAAAGACATGACTTTGCCAACAAAGGTCCATATAGTAAAACTATGGTTTTTCCAGTAGTTATGTACTGAATGTGAGCAGTTGACCATAAAAAAGTGTGAAGAATTTATTTTGAATTGTGGTGCTAGAGAAGACTCTTGAGAGTCCCTTGGACTGAAAAGAGATCAAACCAGTCAATCCTAAAGGAAATAAACCCCTGAATATTCATTAGAAGGACTGACGCTGAAGCTGAAGCTCCAATACTTTGGCCATGTGATGTGAAGAGTTGACTCATTCAAAAAACCCTGATGCTGGGAATGGTTGAAAGCAAAAGAAGAAGGGGGCAGCAGAGGATGAGATGGTTGGATGGCATAATCAACTCAGTGGGTTTGATTTTGAACAAACTCTGGGAGATAGCGAAGGACAGGGAAGCCTCAAACACTGTAGTCTATGGAGTCGCAGAGTCGGACATAACTTTGTGACTGAAAGACAACACAGAGGCCCCCAGCTTTCAGAAGAGGGATTGAGTCTTAGCTCCATTTCATTCCCTCACTCTTCCTCCTCCTCCTCCCCCTCTTCCCTCACCTTGTCCCCTACTCTCTTTCCCTCCTCAGTCTTCTTTCCCCCCCTCCTCCTTGCCCACCAGGGAGGTGGCTGGCTATGCTGGAGATCCAAGCATTCTCTCTGTATTTATGATCACCTGCAAATGTGAAATAGATGGGAAATGTTTTGTACTTCAGTGGCATAACAGGTGTTATTTCTCCATGGATGATGGAGGATGGAGCTGACACTTCTTTGAGGATGAAGGAGAGATGATGGAGTCTCCCACTTCACCTGAGACAGAGATGAGTTCTGAGCATTTGTTGTATACTCCTGTTCTGTGGTATTTCATATAATGGCCTTCATACACAGAAACCCCCACCTCTACCCCGGGAAATAAATAGTCATCCTTAAATTTATAAATCAACTCAAGGTGCTGTGAGACAATATATCAGCTAGGGGATTTCAGCACAGATATAATTGATGCTGAGGCCTGAGGGTTTGCCTCCAACCACCTGGGTTTTGGAAAAACATGCTTATGGAGATGGCATTCGGCTTTCTTAGAGAATGCCACAAGCCTCCTTTTCCAGTGTTAGACCAGGGGTCAGCAAGCTTTCTGTAAAGGGGCAGATGGTAAGTACTTAGGTTTTGCAGGCCAATAATCTCTGCTTCAACTACTCAGCTCTGCTGTTATAACAGAAAAGTAGCCATAGACAGTAAGAAAACAAATGGGCGTGGCTGTGTTCCAGTCAACTTTATTTACACAAACAGGCAATCAGCCAGTGTGCAATGATTAGTCAATCCCAGATGTCAATCACCTGAGTATGACTCATTCCTTTTCCAGTTATCAGCTGTATGACCTTATTTAACCCGCCTGGGCCTCGGTTTCCTCATCAGTAATTTGGGACTAGCAATACCTCATAGTAATCATCATAATTGTAATATCCAGTGAGGTAGTTGTGAGGATTAAATGAGTTCAAGTAGGAAGAACTTTTACAACAGTGTCTGCTGTAGAGTCAGAAGTCAGTGTCAAGTGGCTTTGTTATTAGCATCATCATCCTCATCTTCAGGATCGTTGAAAGGACTTGGAGCTAGAAAACAGAGATAATACTTCCTTCACAGGTTTGCTATGAGGATGAAGTGAGACAATGTGTGCAAAATGCCATAAGCTGCTCAGTGACCCCGCAGGTGAATCCGCAAACTCTCATCAGCTCTTCTCCAGCTAGTCCTATAAGCCTCTTCTGGTATTAAAAAAAAAAAGTGAAAAACCCAGCCATACACTCTTAAGCTGCTCTAGTCTTAGCTGGGAAAGACAAGTGTGAGAAAGATTAAAAGAAGCTTCAGTCACTAGGTAGAAATACTTCAGGGCTGCAGAAAAGAGAAACCTCAAGGCTCAAGTCCAGGGTGGGGGTCTCCCACTGGGCTGGGGGCTCCCCACCGGAGTTGGGCTTATGAGGATTGGGAAAGGAGTGCAATGAGTGACCTTCTTCTATGAAGACAACCACCACAAACTGCCTCTTTGATGAAGCACAGAGAAAGCCTTCCCAGCCCCATGAAGACCCATCATTGCTGGTTCCTGCAAAGCATTTCGTGGTTCTGCAAATTTCAAGGACTAAGTGTCAACATAAGTTAGAAATACTATGTGCACACCCAGCCTTATGACTTCCCATTTAGCTGGCCTACACTCATCTTGAGGGAAGAAGGCTGATTTGAGAATGGATTTAGTGTTCCTCTGCAATTCTGAGCTGCTGGTTGTTTGTACAGGAGCCGGTGCTATAATGGAGGAGGAAGGAGCCTGCCAGAGGTTGAGCTGGGGCTCTAGAGTCAAGAGTTTGGAGTTTCCTGGGTAACCTTGGGCAGCTTGTGTTGATAGCATATCAGTGTCCTCATCTGTGAAACAAGGATCCTAAGAGGACTCAGAAAGTATAAGTGGAGACCCTGGCAAGGTGCCTGCCATATTCTAAGGTGTTCTCATGATGAGGAAGATTGCTGTACTGAAAGACAGGTGGAGGGATGAACCTGGATTTGAATTCCATTCAGTCTTGGGCATGCCATTTAACTCATCAGAACCTCAAGTTCCTTATCTGTAAAATGGGTACAGCGATTAAGGATTAGGTGTATTAAAAGGTCTAAAGTACTTAGTTCAAAGTCTGGCACACTTTAAGTAAAAATAAAAGTTTTTATCATTGTAATGGGCCTGGCTGCTATTATTGTTATTATGACTGCAGTTATTATTGTTATGGGCCTGGCTAGGACAGGCCTCAGACATGACTAGAGCAGATGGTAGGATGTGGTTGAGCTCAGAGGAAGGAAAGTTCCCTGCTCTTGACCCGGCTCCCATGGAAGGAACAGTGATACAGGAGTAGGAGGTCGGAGTTGTGCTAGATGCCTGACCCCGGGCCTGGTTTTAAGTATGACTGTGTAATTTTATTCTGACCTTTGGCTCTTGGAACCTCCTCAAGCTCCTGCTGGAGTTTAGGGTTCTGAGACTTGAACTCAATCAAGAGCACTCAGACTTTAGTATTGCACGGGCCTCCCTGAGACTTGGTTTCTTCCCCATTTAAAAATAATAGTGTTGATACTTACCTGGTAAAGGTTGTTATAGCACTTTAACGTGTCAGGTACTGTTACAAATTCTGTAGACATATTGAATCATGTAATTCTTACAATAGCCCTTAGGGGTAGCAAATATAATCCCCATATATTAGTTTCCTGAGGCTGCTTTAACAAATCACCCATGCTTGGTGGCTTAAAACAACAGAAATTTATTCTCTTGTAGTTCTGGAAGCCAGAGTCTGAAATCAAGGTTTTGGAGGGCTGTGTTCCTGCTAAGACTCTGGATGAGGATATTTTCCTTTTCTGTTCCAGCCTTGGAGGCTTCCAGCTGTCAGCATCCCTTAGCTTATAGCCACACATTCTAGCCTCTGCTTCTGTGGTCACATCACCTTCTCCTCTTGTTTGTGTCTGAGTCAAATAAGAGCTCCCTTATGAGTACACTTATGATGGCCCTTAGAGTCCACCAGGACAATACAAGGTAAGCTCCTCATCTCAAGGTCCTTAATTTAATCACATCTACGAAAGCTTCACCAAATGAGGCAATGGTCAGAGGTTCTAGGGATGAGGACTTGACATTGTTGGGAGGTACTATTCAACTCACTGCACCCCACTTTACTGGAGAAGGCAATGGCAACCCACTCCAGTACTCTTGCTTGGAAAATCCCATGGATGGAGGAGCCTGGTAGGCTGCAGTCCATGGGGTCGCTAAGAGTCGGACACAACTGAGTGACTTCGCTTTCACCTTTCACTTTCATGCATTGGAGAAGGAAATGGCAACCTACTCCAGTGTTCTTGCCTGGAGAATCCCAGGGATGGCGGAGCCTGGCGGGCTGCTCTCTATGGGGTCTCACAGAGTCAGACATGACTGAAGCAACTTAGCAGCAGCAGCACGAAAGCTTCGCCAAATGAGGCAACAGTCAGAGGTTCTAGGGATGAGGAATTGACATTGTTGGGAGGTACTATTCAACTCACTGCACCCCACTTTACTGGAGAAGGCAATGGCAACCCACTCCAGTACTCTTGCCTGGGAAATCCCATGGATGGAGGAGCCTGATAGGCTGCAGTCCACAGGGTCGCTGAGAGTCAGACAGGACTGAGCAGCTTCACTTTCACTTTTCACTTTCATGCATTGGAGAAGGAAATGGCAACCCACTCCAGTGTTCTTGCCTGGAGAATCCCAGGGATGGGGGAGCCTGGTGGCTGCCATCTATGGGGTTGCACAGAGTCGGACAAGACTGAAGCGACTTAGCAGCAGCAGCAGCAGCAACCCTACTTTACAGATGGGATGGGAAGTAGGTGGCAGAGTAACCTGGCTCAGTCTGTACCCTTAACCCCTGTGCTGTGTTACTTCAACCAGGCTATGCACCACATGATAGCTTCCCTGTTGCTGAGCCCTGCAGACATCCCCAAACATCCCTTTCTTTGGGGCACTGTCAGAACACATGGATTTTTGCTCATCAGCAGGCAACCAGAGAAAGTCACGAGATGTAATTTGCCTCTTCTCCCTATGTCTTGCCCTGATCCCGGCTCTGGTCTTCAAGTTCCTCAGCCAAAACAGAGGAAATGACTTCAGTCATGGGTACTAATCCATGTAAAATGAGGCCAATGTCTTGGCACAGGAAATTTTTCTTCCCCTCTTAATCTGTTTTACCATATGCTCTGCAGGCTCCATGACCTGGTGTTCTTAGAAGAGAACAGTGTCCTTTTGGATGTGATTTCGGTGACAATGTCGATGATGAGTAAGCCTCACCCAGCCCAGGCAGCCCTGGGTTCCTGAGGTCACACACCAATCAAAGGCTTTGAGTCCCTGGCTTCCGGGCTAGATGTTGCTCTCATCAATGCATAACATTTCAGAAGAGAGATTTTTTTGTTCCTGCTCACTCTCAAGTACCACTTCTGCTGACTCCCACGGAGGACCATGTACTGTAGACGTGTAGAGGCAGCCAATTCAGGCCTGCGAAGTGACACTCTGTGGGGCTGGCATTTGGAAATATATGGACTCTGACAGCTCTTCTGACCTCAGCACCTCCCACCAACAGTGGTTATGAGTGGTAGCACTGAGCTGGCTGGTGAGAGTTGCTCCTCTAGTGAAAGGCCCCAGGAGAATACCAGTGAGCTCCCTAAATACTGAAGAGGAACACTCAGTTTTAGATTGTTTGCCAACATGTTTCTGCACAATTATGTCTTTCCCTTGTTGGCCAATATCAAATGTGCATCCTCTCTCATCCTATGTTATAGGAGTTGTACGGGTGTGAGATTATTTCATCTACAGAACCCATTGGACTTTATTAGATATCTCCTTAAAGCAACGTCAGCTCTTATGTATTGCGGTGGCATTGCTCTGAGGTCAAGACATGGTTTACATACCCAGGGCCTCATGGAACATGCCATGAGACCTCAGCAGCCGTGCTGACAAGCAGGAGAGCAACTGACAATAACAGTTAAAATATAAAACACGTTGCAACATAAAGTCTAAAACTACTGACCATACCACCTACACTGTTATTAATGTTCACTAGTGACTCATTATTGGATCAATAAGATCAACAAATAGCCAATTAGAACATATTAATGCCAGAATGCGAATGGGCACAGAGAACATCAGAAGAAAGACAGTAGAGCAAAGTACTTTAAAAGCCAGGCAAGCTTAGATTCAAATCCTGTCTCTGCCACTTCTGAGACATATGACCTGAGTTAGACTCGATTCTTTAAATCCCAGCTTCCTAGTGTGTAACATGGAGATGATGACTGTTTCTTTCTCACAGGACTGCTGTGGGGTTTATGTGAATTTGTGATTATGAATTCTTTACCATAGTCTCAAGGGAAAGTATGCTCTAAAGCCAGTAGTAAATGCAGTAAAGAAAGCTCTAAAGCCAGTAGTAAATGCATGTAAAGAAGCAGAACCTTTAGTGTACATTTCACAAGAGCTGAAGTGAGGCTGTGAGTCCTTGGAGTGGCTCCTTTATCAGAGGGCCATTTTAATCCAAGCTACCTCTCCTACTGTTGCCTTCCTGCTTATTCAAGTTGCTGCTGGTGTGTCTCATGATTCATTGGGCATATACAGCATGTCTTGACCTCAGAGTAGCTCCATTCAATCAACAAAACTCCAGAATGCTCTATTAATGAAAATGGTAGGCTTTAGTTAGTAGAAAGAAGCCTCTGTCTTTTCTCCTTTTCTTCTGTATCTTAGACTCTAGTCTTAGACTTGGATGATGGTGTCAAGGACTCAGAATTGTGGCTGGACCCTGAAAGACCCTTACACAACACAGCAAGAAGGAATACAATGCAATTAAGTGGCAGGAGTGTGGGTCTGCATTCCAATTCATATGGGTTTGAATCCCAGTTCAGCCACCAACTGCCTGGGTGAACTTCAGTGAATCATTCCATTTCCAAATGACTTCTTATGAAGAGAATTTGAGTACTGGAGGAGTGAGTTATTTGTCTAAGGTCACCCTGCTAGCAAGCCAGGGAGTTTATTTCAGCCCTAGGACTGTGTGACTCTAAAATCTAGCATTTTGCTCTGGTATCATACTTCCTGATATTTTATTGTTTTAAAATGTATTTTTTTCCTTATTATTCAAGTCTGATGATGCCAATAGATCAGGAGACTGAAACATGTTGAACAGACCGAAAAGATAGTTCATTACTTACAGTTCCCAAGAGCAAGGGGTCTGCCACTCCATGCAGGTCCACCCCTGGGGAAGAACTATGGTTGGTCAAGAGGCAGAGGAACAGGAGGAATTCATGACCTGACTTGTCTAGTACCTGGCTGTAGGGTGATTAGAACAGGAGAATATGGGCAAGAGTATAAGAGCTCAGTAAAGGAGGTGCATGGAGGGTGGGTTGTTTGCATATGAGAAGCATGCTTGTAAGAGAGTAGTTTGCTGTCTCTAGGAATTAACTAGCTCTGAGAGGCACAGTCTTTTCCATGTCAACAAGTCCTCAAAATATCAAAGCATAATAATAATACAGAAAATGAAAAAAATGTGATTAATACATCTATTTTTGGTGGACTTTCTAAGCCAGGCAACTGTTATTCTATCAGTGGGATTTCCAGATGAGTTTGCATGATTTATGTCCGTTTGTTATATAATTGCAATTATGAAGTACCATGAGATGGCTTTTGTTGTTGTTCAGTCACTCAGTCATGTCCGACTTTTTGCAATCCCATGGACTGCAGCACGCCAGGCCTTGCTGTCTTTCATCATTTCTCAGAGCTTGCTCAAACTCATGTCCATTTGGTTGGTGATGCCATCCAACCATCTCGCCCTCTGTTGTCCCCTTTTCCTCCTGCCTTCAATCTTTCCCAGCACTAGGGTCTTTTCTAATGAGTTGGCTGTTCACATCAGGTGGCCAAAGTATTGGAGTTTCAGCTTCAGCATCAGTCCTTTCAATGAATATTCAGGGTTGATTTCCTTTAGGATTGATTGGTTTGATCTCCTTACAGTTCAAGGGACTCTCAAGAGTCTTCTCTAACAATACAGTTCAAAAGCATCAATTCTTCAGTGCTCAGCCTTCTTTATGAAATGGCTTTAACCACCAAATAATTACTTTCATAAACAATTATATATATAAAATATACACAAAAATTCCCAGTAGCTTTCTTATAGATCATAAAAATTAATAATAAAATAAAATCATAATAAAATTCTGAGCACAAATGCAGGGTATCTAGATAAAACTTTAGTAAGAAACATATGCTGTATTGTAACAGTATATTAAGCATATATATGGAATTTAGAAAGATGGTAGCAATGACCCTATATGTGAGACAGCAAAAGAGACACAGATGTAAAGAATAGACTTTTGGACTCTGTGGGAGAAGGCAAGGGTGGGATGATTTGAGAGAATAGCATTGAAACATGTATATTATCATATGTGAAACAGATCGCCAGTCCAGGTTCATTGCATGAGACAGGGAGCTCAGGGCTGATGCACTGGGATGACCCAGAGGGATGGGATGGGGAGGGAGGTGGGATGGGGTTCAGGATGGGGAACACATGTACACCCATGGTGGATTCATGTGAATGTATGGCAAAAACCACCACAATATTGTAAAGTAATTAGCCTCCAATTAAAATGAAAAAAAAAAAGAAACATATGCTGTATTGTATGAAATTGAAAATCTTTATTGAAGGGTATAAGAGATAAACAAATGTGATCTTATGTTTTCAGTATCAAATACTTGCCAGTTTATCCAAAATGATATAAATATTATGTGATATTAATTGAATATTAACAGAATTTTTATCACTTGACAAAATAATAAACTCATCTGGAACAATAAATGGCTGAAAAATATTCAAGGATTTTCTGAAAAAAGAAGAGCAATGAATGGATTTCTTCTAAGAAAATGTCTATATATCATAAAAGTATTTCAGAACAGAGGGAAGGTTTAATTGTAAAATGAATTAACTTTATTGGAAAGAATAAAGTTAGATCCCCTACCTCATACTTTATATCAAAATAAACTTCACATTGTTCAAATATTTATTTAAAAATAAGCAAATAAACACAAAATTCTTATGGAAAAATATAGGTGGAAGTTCTATTCTCTTGAGAGAGAGGAAAGCCTTTTGAAATCAAAGTCAGAAAACTTCAAGAAAAAACATTGATATATCTATCAACAGATGAATGGATAAAGAAGATGTGGTGCTTGTATACAATGGAATACTACTCAGCCATAGAAAAGAATGAAACAGCGCCATTTGCAGCCATGTGGATGGGCCTGGAGATTATTATACTAAATGGAGTAAGTCAGAAAGAGAAAGATAAATGCCGTATGATATCGCTTATATATGGAGTCTAAAATATGAGACACTTATCTACAAAACAGACTCACAGACACAGAGAACAGGCTGTGGTTGCCAAGTGAGGACGGGAGGGCGAGGGATAGATGGGCAGTTTAGGATTAGCAGATGCGAAGTATTATGTACAGGAAGGATAAACAACGGGATCCTGCTGTATAGCACAGGGAACTATACTCTGTATCCTGTCATAAACCATAATGGAAAAGAATATGTAAAAGGATGTGTATATATGTGTAGCTGAATCACTCTGCTATACAGCAAAAATTAGCACATTTACAGCTGTTTAGAGGTTAATCGACTATGTATGACCCGAATAAATTTTCAAAAGGAAAAAACATCAATGCCTTTATTATACACAATTGAAAATCTGCACAGCAAAGAGAACAAAGTTAAAGGACAAAAGGCACATTAAGAAGAGTATTTACAGCATATCGATCTTTAACATTTAAAATGGCAGTGTACCAAGTTACTCCAATGGGAAAAAATGAACAAGATGCCTAATATACACATTCACAAAAATGTGTTTAATAAACTTAATATTAATGAAATGTATTAATGTATTAAAAAGGAAACAGTAATGGTCACGATTTTTTTCTGCCATCAGATTGTCAAAAAATAAAGATGGCTCATACACAGAGCTGATGTGACGTTTGCTAGGAAATAGCAGGGTCATGCACTGTTTGTGAAAGCAAACTGAACATTTATTTTCTGTTTTTTTTCTTTTTGTAATGGGAGTCAAAGTCTTTAAGAGACCCATATCCTCTGAAAACACAGGTTCACATCAAGAAATTTATATGAAAGAAATAGTAAGAGAAAGGCACTCATCTGTCTGTAGATACTCACTACATCTTTAAGTTATTTTTTACATAATAATGAACAGTTGGGAACAATCTAAGTGTCCAGTGACAGGGGATTGATTAGTTATCTCTTGTACTGTTATACAGTGGAATAACATACAGCTATTAAAAGTTATGTGCATTAGAATGGAGAAATAGACATAGAGAATAGACATATGGACATGGGGAGAGGGGAGGAGAGGATGAGATGTATGGAAAGAGTAACATGGAAACTTACATTACCATATGTAAAATAGATAGCCAACGGGAATTTGCTGTACGTCTCAGGAAACTCAAACAGGGGCTCTGTATCAACCTAGAGGGGTAAGATGGGGAGGAAGATGGGAGGGAGGTTCAAAAGGGAGGGGATATATATATACCTATGGCTGATTCCATGTTGAGGTTTGACAGAAAACAACAAAATTCTGTAAAGCAATTATCCTTCAATTAAAAAAACTTTTTTTTTAAGTTATGTGCATTAGAAAAACACACTTCCATGCAAAAAAGATCTCCATACTGTAACTATAATTAGGAAAAAGACATTTGCAAAATAGTTTGCATAATACAATCCTATTTTAGTAACAAATAATATAATCCTTTTCTGGAAGAAGATCTAAAAGATTAGGCATCAAATTGTTAATAATCATTATTTCTGTGTGCTGGATTAAAGGCAGCCTTTATTTTCTTCTATATAATATTATCTATGCATGTGTGCATGCTAAGTCACTTTAGTGGTGTCTGACTCTTTGCGACTCTATGCACTGTAGCCCTCCAGGCTCCTCTGTCCATGGGATTCTCCAGGCAAGAATACTGAACTGGGCAGCTATGCCCTCCTCCATGGGATCTTCCCAACCCGGGGATTGAAACCGAGTCTCTTCTGGGTCCTGCATTGGCAGGCAGGTTCATTACAACTAGCACCCCCTGGGAAGCCCTCAATTTTATCTATATCCTGAAATTATTGAAAGGGGTATACATTTTTACAATCCAAAAAATACTAGAAGTCTATGAAACGGTGATTTCTCAGCTGTTTTCCCCTTAATAGGAGACTTCAGATCTTTGGTAGTGAAGAGAATGGAGAATGAATCTAGGTAAAAGAATGCGCAGCTTCCTGCTCTCCATTCTACTTGCCACAGATTGACAATCAAGAGAGAAATTCCTTTGCAGAGCATTCATTGCTCTGACATTCACTGTTAAATGAAATTAGAAGGCCTGTTCAAAAGAGAATGTTTTCTCTCCAAGTTTTCTATAAATATTTAAAACGGAAACTATGGATTATGTCATGTGTGGTTGAGGAAACTAATACAGAAAGCCCAGGCTCTGTGTTGACACAAGCATGAGGAGAGGGTAACTGTAGGGTGAGGGCGTGGCTGTCTGAAGGCTCAGCTGACTCAGGGTTGCTTCCACAGATCAATAGTGCTGATGTTCTTGCAGAAATGACAGGCCTTGCTGCACAGCCTGAGTCTCGTTATACACTACCACTGGGATCCAAGCTTGGACTCGGGAGGGTGGTTCGTGACTTGTTATGTTTGAAATATAAGCAGAGAAGGAGAACATCCCCACTGGCATAATTATTTTCCAGGGCCTCTGAGAGAGTGATTCCTGCTCATTAAGTGGCATTTGCTCCCCTAAGCAAGCCAATCTCAAAGTGCCTTCTATCAAGGAGATGTATTAGCTCATCATTGGAGTCTCTCTCTGCAGCTTCTTGTCCAGACAGGTGCAAAGTTATTAAATAGCTCCTCATCCTCACTTACCTGGTATGTTTATAAATCAGACACACCCAGATTTCCAGCTCAACCATATTTCTGGGACTCTGGGTGCCATTTTACGCCTTGGAGAGCTAAGATGCTGCTGGGATGTTGAAAGCGGAAACAGAATATTGACACTGTCCATCCCTCCATCCATTAGTATTTATTGAGCATAGACTGTGAGTCAGGTATTAGAGCTCAGGATGACTCCAGCATGATCCCTACCTTCAAAGAGTTCACAGTCTAGTGAAAGAGACAAATATATGAAACAGTATTTGTAGTACCATAAGCACAATAGGTAAAAGAAAAACCTACAAAATGTTATCAACACCCAGAAGAAAGAAGAGGCTAAATGTGCTTTGGGAAAAAGTGGTGTTAGACAAGCCTTCTTAATGGAAAGGATTTTGATCTGAACTTTGAAACATGAATAAAGAAATATAGGCAACAGTTTGATACACAGAAGCCACAGCATGTTTTGAACATACCAGAAACCCAGTAGGCATTTTTTGAATGAATGACTGTGCAAACAAAGAATTAATAAATTTGTGCAGGGAAAGAGGTTAATGACATGGAAGGAGTATCTCACCAGGGGTAGGGGAGTGGTGGAGAGTTGAGATTGGAAAGGAAGCTTAGGGTCAAGTTGGGAAGGGATCTGAATATTTTCCTAGTGAACTGGACCTTTCGTTTGCTTGATGAGCTTGAGCTCATTCAGAGATGCAGGTAGATGGAGACACTACCATCTTGACACTCTGGATGGCTTCCACCTGAAGCGACACAGCTCACTTCCACTCACATTATATTGGCCCCTGCAAATCTCACGGCCTTGGTCGGGTCAAAGAAAGGGAACCCTATTTTGTGCTCAGAAAGAGCAAAATATTGGTGAAGACCACCAATGATGGCCCCAGAAGCAGAAGAATGTTTCTCACTTATTATTCACTACTAATAGGGGTTCTTTTAGGTAAATCACTAAACTTTACTGAGCTGCTTTTTTTTTTTTTCCAGTAAAAAGAATATAGAGTTCTATTCTTCTAGAATTCTATTCTATTCTAGAATTCTAATCTATTCCTCTTTCTTCTCTCCCTCCCTGTCTGATGATAAGAATGGCCTGGAACAAAACTGGGTACCAAAGGGGTCAGTTTCTTTCATAGAGCACAAGCAGACATGCCGATGAGCCTGAGAGCAAAGGACAAAACTTAACCTCAGAGTCCATAAAAAATTTACAGAATTGCAAAGCGCCAAGCAAAAATATAAAAGAGTTCTCTGCACTCCGGGAAATTATTGAAGCCATAAAGATTCCTGCTCTTGCAGATGAGGCAGTTGGTGCATGGAGCAGAGCAAATCAATAATGTCATACTTCTTGCCTGGATCAAAATACTAAGGAAATAACTGCAAAGTAAGTGGAGGACAAAGTCTGTCTCAGTCAATCACTGCGTTGAGTAATGCCGTAGCAGAACACAGCCTAATAGTCTGGCCTGGCATCTTAAAAGCCAGGAAAACGCTTAATCAAAATTTGGAGCCATTGTAACTCCTAAAAGATAATTACTCAGCACTTTGGCAGGACAATCTTGAAGAAAGAATATGATGGGGGCTGTGCATATTTAAATGAATGTTAGTTTCGAAACTATAAAGAATTCTCAGGTAAGACAGGGGCAAGAATAGTTCCCTTTTGGAGGACAGAGAAACTAGACATCACAAGGTGATGACTACAACAAATTATGTGTGTCCTGTTCATGGATGTGTCCTCTGCCTTAGTAAAGGGCCAGGCCCATCCTTTCATTCTTTCCTCTGACCTGATTCATTAAACATCCATTATATTACAGGTACAGTTTTAAGAGCTAGAGTACAACAATGAACTAGACAAAGTAGGTGTCTGCTCTCCTGGAGCTTACATTATATTGAGGAAGACAGATAATAAACAAGAAAATAAATTTGATCTTAAGATCGTAGTAATGTTATGAAGACACCAGAGTTGAGTTGTGAGCAGGGGTCTAGGATGCCCTAGGATGCTGAGGACTTTTCTGAGAGGAGATATTCAAACTGAGACTGGGAGAATAGAAAGTGCCAGTTATGACATACAGAAGGAAGAGGAAACACCAGGTCTTGAAATGGGAACAAACTTACTGTGTTTGAGAAACTTCGAGAAGGCCGGAGTTGGGAAGCTGGTGGTAGAAGAACAGAACAGAGTAACGGTAGGGCCTAAAGGGTATAGAAACTTTGAGGCTATGGAAGGAGACATCGTAGATGCTCAGTAAGTGTTTGTTGAATGACTAACCAACCAACTGATTGAAGTGACTGAATGTAGTGATTTATCCTAGTCGACATAGGTTGAGTGACTACACCTTCACTTTTTCTTTCTTTCATATGAGGTATTTGATAGTTTTGTTGAGACTAAAACTTGAGACGCAGCCTCAGGGTTTTTACATAAGATCACAATAAGTTTTTAAGTGTTAATTGCTCAGTTGTGTTGACTCTTGGACTGCAGCCCTCCAGGCTTCTCTGTCCTTGGAATTCTCCAGGCAAGAATACTAAACTGGATTGCCATTTCCTTCTCCAAGGGATCTTCCCAACTCAAGGATTGAACCCCAATCTCCTGCATTGCTAGGCAGATTCTTCACTGTCTGAGCCACCAAGGAAGCCCCAAGATCACAATAATCCCTGGTAAATGGGAGTAGTAGATTTTGGTGTGATAAATACACTCTCTTACATTTATTGAACCCTTGTTTTCATTCATGTTTAACCTCCTCACATCTCTGTAGATAACTCTTATTATTCTTTCTTGATAGATGAGAAAATGGAGGCTCAGAGTTTGACCTCAGTGGTCACCAGCAGAGACTGGTCAATAGATTGGTGATTTCCTGATGGACAATCTTAATTTTGTTCACTGCTATATCCCCAACTCTTATAGCATCTGATAAAGAGCAACCACTCAATACATTTTATTGAATCAACAAATGAACCTGATTGTAATGAAATCATATTATACAATTTGCTTCTGAACCTACTTTTTCTCATTGTGAATATTTTTCAACATCAGCAAAAGTCTGTATATGTCATTCTAATGACATATATGCACATTTTAATGTATATCATTGTATAGATGTCTCTCCATTTATTTTACTGATCCCCTATTATTGGATATTTGGTTGTTTCCATATTTTTACTGTTGCAAATATTTCTGCCAGTAAAAAATCCCTGATCTGACATCTTTACACATCTGTCTGATTAAGTTCTTGAGATAAACCCCCTGAAGCAGAAATGCTTGATGGAACAGATGCAGATTTCAGAAGCTTTGCAAAACTGTACTTTGGAAAGACCAGGTCTACTTAGGCATCTGTTCGGGTTGCTAGCCTTAAAGCAGCATAGATGTGTTCACAGGACCCCAAAGCATGAAAGAAAAAAGAGAAATCCAGCTAGGCTGGGAGAAAGGTAGTTTCACAGGGGAGTGACAGTAGCAGCCTTCAAAGATATGGAAACCTGAGAGTCTGCTGGCAGAAGCCAAAGGGCATAACTGGAACCAAATGTCACGAAAAGTAGTAAGTGTCAAGCTTAAGTAGCAGAGGTCTGGGAGTAGGCTAGGGGTATTCAACCGCAGAAACATTCATGCAGAAGGAAAGGCCTCCTGGACCAGCCATGAGCTGCAAACAGTTGACACTTGAGTTGTTTCAGTGAGTTGACTTTGTAGTTTTTTCCCATTTCCTTTTGTTTCTCTGGGGAACAAACCGGATGGGTAGCATGAGGGTGATCTTTGGAGATGACAGGAGTCTGAACCCAGACTTCATTTACCGACTGTATGTCATTGAGTGGTTTTCAAACATTTCTGAATCTCAGTTTTCACATCTATTAATTGGAGATAAAAACACCTGTCCCACAGGATGCTTAGAGAATTAGATGAGATCATTTCCATGTGTAGAATCTAGATGATGAGGACATAAGAGCCTTCCAGGTTAGGCCCCTTATGCCCCAGTGTGTCTCCTGAAGTATTTCTGAGAAGCTCTTAGGGGACCTTCTGAATTGCCAGTGTTTCTGTCCCTGTCTTCCCTTCATGCCACTGTGGCAAAGTCCCTTGAGGGCCAATACTCTGGTCCTCAAGACTGCTCTGCTGATGTGCTCTGCTGATGAGCCCAAGTACTCTGGCCTCTGTGATGGGACACCATTCTCAGCATTCATTCCACACATTTCTATTGAGTACCTACTACGTGCCAGGAACTGTCTTAGATGCTGGAAATTGAAGAGTGAGAAAAATTGAATATGTTTCCTCTCCTTGTACTTACAGTCTAGTAGGAGAGAGAGAGGGCTTCCATGGTGGCTCAGATGGTAAAGTATCTGCCTATAATGTGGGATCCCTGGGTTGGAAAGATTCCTTGGAGGAGGGCACGGCAACCCTCTTCAGCAAATCCCCATGGACAGAGAAGCCTGGCAGGCTGCAGTCCATGGGGTTGTAAAGAGCACAGCAACTAAGCAACTAAGCACAGCACAGCACAGGAGAGAAAGATACTGATCAAACAATCCCATGAATAAGTATGTAACTGCAAATCATGAATATGATAATTAGGGGATTATGAGAGACCATAGGAAGCATCTACCTGGTCTGAGGGCGACAATTAGGAGGGTTTTCTTGAAGAAGTGACATTTTCAGTGATAGGTCAGAGTCAGTAGGAATGTACAGACAAAGTGGGTGGAGGCCAGCCTTCCAGGCAGAGAGATGTGCAAAGGCCCTGAGGCAGTTCAGTCATGTCCGACTCTTTGCGACACCATGTTCAGTCATGTCCGACTCTTTGCGACACCATGGACAGTAGCCTACCAGGCTTCTCCATCCATGGGATTCTCCAGGCAAGAATACTGGAGTGGGTTACCATTTCCTTCTCCAGGGGATCTTCCCAATCCAGGGATCGAACCTGGGTCTCCTGCATTGGAGGCAGACGCTTTAACCTCTGAGCCACCAGGGAAGGCAGGAAGGGATGTGGCATATTTGAAGGTCTGAAGGAAGGCTAGAGTTACACGCCTACTTCCCCCTAAGTGTGGTGTAGGCACTTTGCCTTCATTCCCCCATTACAGCAGAGATCAATATTAGCTAATAACAAGCATTTATTGGCAACCTGGGGCTAGTTGAGAAGGAAATAATATAGAGAATAATTTTGACTGAACAGGGGCTTCCCAGGTGGTACAGTGGTAGAGAATCTACCTGCCAATGCAGGAGATGCAAGAGATGCAGTTTCGACCCCTGGGTCGGGAAGATGCCCTAGAGCAGAAAATGGCAACCCACTCCAGTATTCTTGCCTGGAACATTCCATGGACAGAGGAACCTAGAGGTCTAGTCCATGGGGTCACAAAGAGTTGGACACGACTGAGCAACTGAACACACACTCACACACATGCACACACACACATGACTGAACTGGTCCAGATGTGTCCTCAGCTTTTCTTGAATGCCTGGCTCTCTATGTCTCTCAGCCTGCTTCACCATGCTGGGCTAGAGTCCCCCCCTTCCCTCACCAGAAATACTCCAGGCATCTCTGCACTGAGTCCAGGCCCAGCTGACCCCCAGTTCACAGAGGAGACCACTTTCCATCCTTCTCATTTAAGATCTGTTTTCAGAATTCTTATTTCCTGCTCCAGGACTGACCACCCTCCAGGAGGTCTAACTGCAGGAACCTCTCTTTTCAGGGAAAACCCCAGCCCCACCCACAGGGCTGTAACCTGTCCCTGCTCACAGACAGAACAATCCCACATCCCATCTTTGAGGTTATTTTATATTAAGTAAAGCTGGAAATGAGGCATGGAGATTCCAGTCCAGGTAAAGCTGTACTTCTCTCAGAGA
Organism: Bos taurus; assembly: GCF_002263795.3. Taxonomy (NCBI): domain Eukaryota; kingdom Metazoa; phylum Chordata; class Mammalia; order Artiodactyla; family Bovidae; genus Bos; species Bos taurus. The sequence goes on from NC_037352.1 coordinate 17,941,432, forward strand.
ATTTTCTTTTCAGCCTTTTCTTATCATAGGTTCAAAAATCTTGTGGCCTGATCTCCTTTAGAAACATCTGATATAGTATGTGTTAACATATCATTATCTTTGTGTATGGAATTGGGCTTCCCTGGTGGCTCAGATGGTAAAGAATATGCCTGCAGTGCAAGAGACCTATATCGATGGAATTAGAACCTCTGATTTCTCCTTGGGTCTGTGCCACCCAAGGAGATTAAAGATTACAATTTTCAGCCACCCTTGCAGCTGGCTAATGGGAAATGTACAACTATGCTATTCATAAGTTCACATCCTTAAAGGAAAGGGGCATTCTTTTTCCCCATCTCTCTTCCCAGCTGGCTGGAATGTAGCAATGCACCATCATGGACAAGGTTAATGAGGGCAATATGTAAAGATGGCAGAGCAACAAGATTAAAGGAACCTGGGATTTCTGGTATCCTGTAGACCTCATACCAACCCTGGGCAGCTTACTCCTTGACTATTAAATGAGAGAGAAATAAAATTTAATATCATTTAACCATTGCAATTTGGGGAATTTCAGTTTCAGTAACCAAAATTATAATTTAAATTATATAATCTATCATTGTGTAAGAGGCATGGCACACAGTAGGTGCTCACGAGATTGTAGCTATCATTTATCTTTAGAATTCTCCAGCTGACATGGGGGTGAAATTGCAGCCACTTAAGGAGCATTCTTATGGGGCTAGCCTTTAAAGGAGATGCCTTAATGGAAATGGAGCAATATTGGATTAAGATAGATCTTTATGAAAAAAAAAAATAAATGCAAAAGACATTTGGTAAATCTATGGAAATGCACAAGACATTTTATGTGGTAATGGGGATTTAAATATTAATTTCAGTTAAAGTAAGGTGAAAACATTGATTCTCTTGAAGAGGATTAGGGCTAGGAGGGAGAAACTTGTGGAGTCTCTGGAGGCTGTTTAATTTGAAGGTGATCCACATCCTTCGTGCTGTATATAATACCATCACTCAGAGCATTCCCTGCTCTCTCCCATCAGTTGCAAATTATGAAGCTACATTTCTACTTGACCTCTGTTTTCAGTCGGGGAAATCGGCATGGTGAGAGTGAAGACTTTTCTTCAGGCTCAGTGCCCCTCAGGGAAGGAGAAAGGGAGAGAATTAGGGAGGGATTGAGATTTTAACTGGTTTACCGAAATAGCCAAGAACACCAAGAGGGCATTGAACCTCCTGAATAGCTGAGCCATCACCTCATACTATACCCTTCTATCCTAAAGGCCTTTCTTAGTGGGGCAGGCAGAACCCCAGACTTCTAGTAGAACCCTTGAACCCAGGCAAAGTTCCTTAACTATATCTGGAATTTGCTCTCAGTAGGTAAGTGCATGGGCTTTGGCTTCAGAGAGATCTGAGTTGAATGTGCACTCTGCAACTTCCGTACCAGGTGTGAGAACCTAGACAAGTAAGTTCAGCTTTCTTGAGGCTAACTGTCCTCATTTGTAACATAGGATTCATACCATTTCTTCATACCACTGGTTTAACTGTGTATTATTAATCCCTAACTTTGTTTGAAAGAATAGTTTCAGGGTGAATTGATCAGCTCACTGAAAATAAATACACAAGCTTGATAGAGGCTATGAAGTTCAACTACACAGCAAAATCTGCCATTGATCTGCCCTGCGAGCAATCAAGTGGGGAATGGACACTGGACTTAGCAGAGCGAGTGGCTTCCAGGCCCGACTCTATTGCTATCTCAGAGTCTACATTAACTGTGTTCCTTCTGTCCTCTAGGCCTTCATTTCCTCATCTCTAAAATCCCTTCCAGGAGCAAAGAGGAGCCTCACCGAACTTCCTGGGAGTTCACACTTAATGCTTTGTGCTCGTGCTGTGTGCTCAGTCATGTCGGACTCCTTTGTAACCCCATGAACTGTAGCCCACCAGGCTCCTCTGTCCTTGGGATTTCCCAGGCAAGAATACTGGAATGGGTTGCTATGTCCTACTCCAGGGGATCTTCCTGACTCCAGGACCACACCTGAGTCTCTTGCATCTCCTGCACTGGCGGGTGGGTTCTTTACCACTGTGCCCCCTGGGGAAGCATCTTTTATTTGGCAGTAAGTGTTGATAAAATGAATAACAGTTAGTTTTTGGATGATAAAAAAAATATAGAAAATAAAATCCTTTCCATGATCTCTGTTGGTCCAGCCAAACCTGGACTTCAATGGTATGACTTGGCCATAGGCCCAAAGAAAATCAGCAAAGGCCAAGGTGGACCAGAATCCTGGTCTGGAGCTTTTTCCAGTGCTTTTTACATCTTGAAAATGCCAACTTAGCACTTCCTGCCTGCCGGGTGTAGTGGTAGATGGTCTGGGAACAAAGAAGAGAAAACAAGATTCCTGCTGTCAAAGGCTTACAGTTCAGATGGTCACACACACACACACACAAACAGGATCATTGACTGACCCCCAGGAATTCCTGTCTTGCTCGTCATGACTTTACTTGTGACGAGAAGTCTTGTGAGCCTAGAGCAGTCTCAGACCCTGCCTCCTGCGCCTCTGGGCCTTTGCACATGGGAATTTCGTCCTTCTAATCTGCTAGCTTGACTCACTAATGTTTACTGGGCACTATATCATGTCAAGTGTTTTATTTTAATGATTGCTTTAAAGCCTAACAAATAACTTATGAAATATGGACTATTAGTTTTATTCCCACTTTGCAGTTGAGGAAACTGAGGCACAAAGAAATTTAACTTGCTCAGAACACATAGATAGGAAGTGACAGATCTGGAATTTGAGCCCAGGGAGTGTGGATGGCTATGCTCTCAGTTGTTAACTATTCAGCAGTTATTTCCTCTATGTCTCTACCAGTTTCTTTTGGGGATAACCTGGATAGCCCCATGACCCTGAAGCTGAGAGTTTAATAGGTCATTACTGACAGTGGGTCACCATTATTTCACTGTTTGACACCCCATCTGTGTAGGCCTTTGGGTTCTCCCCTTCCAGGTGAGGTCTCACCCAGATTTTGCTGCGAGTCTCAAAGGGGTTTCACACTAGCTCTACAATAATTTGTTCAAGCTGTGTTTGCCCCAGGCCCCTCTCCAGTGGCTACCACTCACCAGCTCCTGCTGGAACCACCTTGACAGCATTGATGTATACATTAGGGAGCTGTCGCCCAGTGCTTCTCAAAGCTGGAATTCCTTAACAACAGCAACATCAAAAAACTATCCAGCACTTAGCAAACACTCTCTGTACATCCAGATAAGCACTCTCCATGTGGGAACTTACACATTCCTCACATCAGACTTAGGAGGCTGTCATTAGTAATTAATATACCCATTTTACAGATGAGAAAAACAAGACTCAACCAGGAGAAGCAACTTGCCCAAAGTTAGTTAGAAAGAAGCAGAGCCAGAGTTTGAACCCAAGTGGTCAGTCCAGAGCCTGAAGTCTGCCCCACTGGGGAAGACCAAATGTCCAGTCTTTCCTGAGCGGAAGCCATGATGTATTGACGTGAGTCGAATGCCACCCTGCCACTGCACCTGCCCCCACCTGGTCCCCTGGTCTCCAAAGCTGTCTGAGCTTGAGGCTCAAAGGTACTCCCTCAGCAGCTCTCTCCTCGGGGCTTGTACACCATCCTTGCAGGCAGTGAGAACCCCACATTTTTATTCCTCATCAATCAACACGTGCACATGGATTATCTTGGGGATGCTGACCTCCCAATTTGTCTGACCTGCAAAATAGCTTGTATCCCCATTTTCTCAGGCAGAACCCCTGTTACATCAAGCAACAAAAATTCATGTGAAATCTGCTTCCTTGACTCATCATTTTGTCAGTGTCTTCTCTTCAGGGAGACTGAAACACATCAGAAAGGATATTTATTTACCCAAGGCTCTGAGAACTTCTGCTTTTAGTCTGCTATTTTCTTCTTCTTTTGAAATCTTCTTGTTCAATCATGAACATCAGAAGTTGACTTAGAAGCTAAAATTCTATCCTAGGACCAACTCTGATTTTATGCTACAAAAGATCACTAACGAGAGGTGAGTGAGCTTTCCATTTTTCTCAAGGTTCGTTTTTCTCAACGGGACAAGAAGCCCCTGAGGTTTCTACCTGGAGGTCAACTCCCTCCCTGGGTAAAGTCTTTGAAACTGAAGTACAGCAGAGCAAAGTGCAGGATCAGTGGTAAGGCAGGAGATGAGAGCCTCAAAGCTCTGTGTAAAGGCTACCTGCAGCCTCATTATCATAGTAGATATAGTTTAAAACCCAAAGCAAGGATCTGGCGTGATGCATCTGGCAGGACTTGAGATCTCGGTGCTGGGGACATCTACAGTTGGAAATGGTGACACTTGGAAGGGGCCAAAATCTAATAGGGGCCAGAGAAGCTTCCGTATGGTTGTGATCACCTGTGTTCACTTCACCTCTTATTTGTGCCTTTCAGTGATAAAAAATGTGTGACTTCTTCCCACATCATTGTGCCACAATCAATTTCATCAACTGTTTCTCTCGAACCTCTGCCAAGAAGACACTTCTTTAGAATCACTGAGTGAAAAATAAGGCTCAGTTGTTAGTCTCGAGGCTGGCAAATTTCACCACCTCCCAACAGACAATACATCAAATGCAGCTACAAATGGGCCTCAAACACAGGCGTAATGAATTGGCCATGCACTTAGAGCAGCAATTGAGGGCTTGGAGCTGAGCTGGCAGCTCAAACTGAGTTTGACTGGCATTTTTCTCTACCATGTTTGGGTCATTTTCTTACAAGCCTAGGTGGAGACTCCAAAAGTAAGCCATGTTTTAGGGCATCAAAATCTTCTGGACTCAAAAGCACAAAATGCTTTCTGTGTGGCTCAGCAATTTTACTCCTAGATGTCATTCGTCTCAGACATTTGGAAATATCTATCCATTCCAAAACCTGTTCATGAAAATCACGACCACATTCTTCATAACAGCCTAAAAATGGGAACCCTACAAACATCCATCAACTGGCGTGTGTGTGCGTGCGTGTGCTCAGTCACATCTGACTCTCTGCAGCACCATGGACTGTAGCCCACCAGGCTCCTCTCTTCATGGAATTTTCTAATCAAGAACACTGGAGGCGTTTGCTGTTTCCTACTCCAGGGGATCTTCCCGACCCAGGGGTTGAACCCACGTCTCTTGCTTGGCAGGTGGGTTCTTTACCACTAGTGCCACCATAAAATGTGGCACATCCATGGGCTAGAATGCTACTCCAGCATTAAAAGGAACAAACTACCGATGCATGCCTGACATGGCTGAACCTAAAAATAGTTATGGAACTTTGTGGGGAAAGCCAGACAGAAAAGACTACATAATGTATGATTCCATTTATATGAAATTTCTAGAAAAGGAAAAATTAGAGCGCGAGGAAGCTGATCAGTGGTCGCTTGGGACTGGAGTTCTGAGTAGGGACTGGCAGCAAATGAGCAAGGAGAGTGATAAAAGAACTCTAAAACAGGATTGTGGGGATGGTTTCCTAACTGTGGAAATTTACTAAGACTTACTGAACTGTACACTTGCAATGGATAATTTTTATGGTATGCAAATTATACCTCACTAAAGAGACAGGGCAAATAAAAAGAATCCTCTGGACTTCTTTCTCTCCTTCCTTTATTCCTTGCTTTCTTCTCTCTCTCTCTCTCTGTTCCTCTCTAAACATTTGCTCACAAAGTATGCCTGGCCCAGTACTAGGTACTGAAGTCATTCATTCATCCACTCATTCTGCAGATATTTATTGAGTGTCTATTATGTGCCAGGCACTGGTGTGGGGGAGTGGGGGGACAGCAATGAATAAAGTCAATCCCCTGGCCTTGCAGAACATGCATTCAGTGGGACAGACTGACAAATTTAAAAGTCATATTAGGAAGCTGTGATGCTTTGAACAGAGGACTGGAGAGGGGTGGTGATGGTCCTTTTGGGTAGGGTCTGAGAAGATCTGGAAACAGCAACTGCTCAGCAACCTGAATGAAATGACAGATCCAGCTGTGCAGTGCAGTTTCCCGTGGAGAGAGCAGACCATAGGACCGACCAGCAGTGCAAAGCTCTTGCTACATGAGACAGAGGAACAAGGAGGCCGGTGTGGCTGGAGAAGGGGGTGCAAGGGAGGAGAAGGCAGGGCCAGGATTTTACATTAGTAATGATAGGAAACCACTAGAGGGTTCAGAGCAGGATAAGGCCCAATCTGACTTCTACGTTGAAGGGTCCCTCTGGCTGCTGTAAAGCACAGTCTGAGGGAGTGGGCACAGTACACAGTCTGGTAGGAGGCTAATATCTAGGTGGGAGAGGATGGTGGTTTGGCAGGTGTTGTGGATGAGCTACAGTGTGCTGAGAAATGAGATCTGTTTTGAAGATAAACCTGACAGATTTGCAAATAAGAAGTTCAGAAGCTCAAAAGAGCTAGTAAAGTAGTAGGGGAAACAGCTGTAAAGGCAATAGCTATGTATAGGGAACACCATATCTGCTAAACACATCTTTTAATCCCCACTGTAACAAGGAGGTAGATGTTATGATTATCACCATCTTACATATGGGAGAACTGAGGCCTCCCATTCCCTGGTGCGGCTTCCCAGGTGGCCCTAGTGGTAAAGAACCTGCCTGCCGATGCAGGTGGACATGACAGACGCTGCTTTGACCCCTGGGTTGGGAAGATCCCCTGGAGGAGGGCATGGCAACCCACTCCAATATTCTTGCCTGGAGAATTCTATGGACAGAGGAGCCTGGTGGGCTACAGTCCACAGGGTTGCAAAGAGTGGGACACAACTGAAGCGACTTAGCACGCATGCACACACATTCCTTGGTGGCTCAGATGGTAAAGAGTTTGTCTTCAATGCAGGAGACCTGGCTTTGTTCCCTGAGTCAGGAGGATCCCCTGGAGAAGGGAATGGCTACCCACTCCAGTATTCTTGCCTGGGGAATTCCATGGACAAAGGAGCCTGGTGGGCTATAGTTCATGGGGTAGAGTAGGATATGACTGAGTGACTAACCCTTTCACACTTTTTCACTTTCATTTCACAACAGATAATAAGTGGTAGATCTGGGATTTGAACCTAGAGCTACCCAGTTCAGTCCCTACTTTTCTTAATCACTTAGTTATTATAGTTCTGCACACTGAGTGCTAGTGGAAGCATGTCCAAATGTGTGGATGCAGGTTTGGGATGAAGAAGCCATCCTGGAGTGGGAGGACTTGGACTGACATGAATGAGGAATGGGAGTTCTCCAGGAAACAGGGTACAGTTGCTCTTCTTGGCTGGGGCAACATGTGCAGTCACTGGACATGATCAAGCTAGGCACAAGCCTAAAAGAACACATGAGTCCAGAAGGCTGGAGCATAGCATATCTGAGAAATGAGCTTGGAGGAGGCAAAGATTGGATCATGGCCAAGAAATTTGTAATGTCTGGGGGATCAGTGTTTCCCTAAATAGTGAATGCACAGTACAAGCAAATTATATGTAACACATAGGCAAGCACTTTCATTTAAATGATTATGGACTTCTTATCTATTTATATTAATGTGAATTTGAAAAATATGTTTGGCCCATCACCTGCCTTCTGAGAAACCTATACGTAGGTCAAGAAGCAACAGTTAGAACCGGACATGGAACAATGGACTGGTTCAAAATTGGGGAAGGAGTACGTCAAGGCTGTATATTGTCACCCTGCTTAGTTAACTTATATGCAGGGTACATTATGTGAAATGCCGGGCTGCAGGAAGCTCAAGCTGGAGTCAGGATTGTTGGGAGAAATATCAATAACATCAGACAGGCAGATGACACCACCCTTATGGCAGAAAGTAAAGAGGAACTAAAGAGCCTCTTGATGAAGGTGAAGGAGGAGAGTAAAAAAGCTGGCTTAAAATTCAACATTCAAAAAACTAAGATCATGGCATCTGGTCCCATCACTTCATGGCAAATAGATGGGGAAACAATGGAAACAGTGACAGACTTTATTTTCTTGGACTCCAAAATTACTGCAGATGGTGACTGCAGTCACGAAAATAAAAGGCTCTTGCTCCTTGGAAGAAAAGCTAAGACAAACCTAGACAGCATATAAAAAGTAGAGACATTACTTTGCCAACAAAAGTGCATATAGTCAAAGCTATGGTTTTTCCAATTGTCGTGTATGGATGTAAGAGTTGGACCATAAAGAAGACTGAGCACCAAAGAATTGATGCATTCGAACTGTGATGTTGGAGAAGTCTCTTGAGAGTCCCTTGGACTGCAAGGTCAAACCGGTCAATCATAAAGGAAATCAGTCCTGAATATTCTTTGGAAAGACTGATACTGAAGCTGAAGTTCCAGTATTTTGGCCACCTGATGTGAAGAACTGACTAGAAAAGAACCAAATGCTGGGAAAGATTGAAGGCAGGAGGAGAAGGGGATGACAGAGGACAAGACGGTTGGATGGCATCTGACAAACATGAGTTTGAGCAAGCTCTGGGAGATGGTGAAAGATAGGGAAGCCTGGCATGCTGCAATCCATGGGGTTGCAAAGAGTCGGACATGACTGAGTGACTGAACAACAACAAGCCCATCAAACCTATGATTTCATAGATATTGCTTAGTATGGGAGCAAAGTTTTAAAAAATAGTTCATTGAGAAAGATGTTATATCACTAACAATATAATTGGAGGATTATTCATGTTGCATTGTTTGCAATATGAAAATATTAGGAACCACCTAAATGTTCATCAGTTGGTCGAAGAATGGGGCAAGTGAATACAAAGTAGCCTTTAAAAATGAAAATTTTTGTATTCTGATCTAGAACAAGCTCTAAGGTGTATTGTTAAGTCATAAAAGCAATTGGCAGAACATTATGTCTGATATGATTTTGTGTGTTAAAAGGGGTATGTGTGTGTGTATTTATTTGCTTATGTATTAGTGGATTTTCACCCGAATGGCACAAGCTACTAATAACACTTGTCTCAGTCTGCTCAGGTTGCTATAACACAATACCATACTCTGGGTGGCTTAAGGGTTTCCCTGGTAGCTCAGCTGGTAAAGAATCTGCCTGCAACGCAGGAAACCCCACTTTGACTCCTGGGTTGGGAAGATCTGCTGGAGAAGGGATAGGCTACCCACTCCAGTGTTCTTGGGCTTCCCTGTTGGCTCAGCTGATAAGGAATCTATTTACAATGCGGGAGACCTGGATTCAATCCCTGGGTAGAAGGGAACAGCTTAAAAACAACAGAAATTTATTTCTCACAGTTCTGGAGACTGAGAAGTCTTGAGAATTCAAGTTCAGTAATTTCAGGCAAAGTAGGAAATGTTAATAGTTCTGGTTAATTGATTTGATTGGTTTATCAGTCTTTATTTTTCCTATGAGTTATTTTCTGAAAAATGGAACTTGAAGCAAACGCTTAAATTCCATGCTCTCTCCCCTTTGCAAACATTGGCATATCATTGAGTACAAAATGGATTGCATATCAAACAATCTGGGGAATATTTCTTGTAGAGGATTAGATAGGGTGGTGGAACTGGTGTGGAGATGAAGCTTTGAGAGTCTTTTTCTCTCTAGTTTAGGTGTTGATTCCTCATGTGGGTTATGCTGGCCAATGTTAGTACCTCAGTTCAGTCTGCTCCAGATAGGTTACCACAGGTAACTGTGTGAAATCTGGTATGTTTCTTTCTTGGAGGAGTGGGGGATACTAAGAAAGGGGAAAGGATCTACATGATGCCAAACAGCAAGATGTTTTAAAATATTATTTAAATGTGATTAGTACCAACCTAGATATCATATTGAAAAGCAGAGACATTACTTTGCCAACAAAGGTCCGTCTAGTCAAGGCTATGGTTTTTCCTGTGGATGTGAGAGTTGAACTGTGAAGAAAGCTGAGCACTGAAGAATTGATGCTTTTGAACTGTGGTGTTGGAGAAGACTCTTGAGAGTCCCTTGGACTGCAAGGAGATCCAACCAGTCCATTCTGAAGGCGCTCAGCCCTGGGATTTCTTTGGAAGGAATGATGCTAAAGCTGAAACTCCAGTACTTTGACCACCTCATGCGAAGAGTTGATTCACTGGAAAAGACTCTGATACTGGGGTCGGGGGAGGGGGATTGGGGGAAGGAAGGGAAGGGGACGACAGAGGATGAGATGGCTGGATGGCATCACTGACTTGATGGATGTGAGTCTGAGTGAACCCCGGGAGTTGGTGATGGACAGGGAGGCCTGGCATGCTGTGATTCATGGGGTCGCAAAGAGTTGGATATGACTGAGCGACTGAACTGAACTGAGTACCAATAAAGTTCTATGATTCCAGTACCATAATTTTTGAAATGCATGGGAATTTTGAATATGGAAAAAATATGACTTCAATACCAATTAAGTTTTTTGAAAGGCAACTTTGGCTAAATCCAAACCACATCAAAACACCTACATGGAAAAATGAAAAGTTCCTTCCATTATCTAGTTATTTCATTCAAAATATCAGACATTTAGGGATTTCAGCACACACAAGACGTATAGCTGGTTAATAAAAATTTAAACTTAAATATTAAATGTTTTGGTAACCTGTGGAAAGTTAAAAATTTTAGGACTGAAGATCCAGTAAGTGTTATTTACTTCCAATAAAGTATTTGTTCACTAACCCAAGATATTCTTGGGTCCATTTAAAATGACTTTCACATTTGACTCCAAACAAATGTAAATAAAAGTTACAGTGAGATTCATTTCCTCACATTATGTTGGTTAAGTTTTTAAAAATATTTTTAGTTTGTCGAGAATTATGCACACTGATTTGTTTCTGATGCATGTTAGCCTTTCTGCAGGGCAATTTGACTTTGATGGCAAAAGAATTGACATAGATCATTTGACTAGGAAATTTTACAGAAATTCATCCTAAGAAAATAATCATGGATATGAATAAAGTTTTTGGTGCCAGCCTGTTTGTGGTCATGCTAAAAATTCAAAAAAATGGGCAGAACCTAGAAATCTGTGAAAAGGGCAGGAAGCATTAATAAGAATATCTAGATATCTACTCAATGCCATGGAAAGATGTCATGACAAATTATGCAATAGTCTATAATAGTTTATTCTGTTTGGTTTCATTACAAAATATGTGGACAGTTATAGGAAAACATGTCTGATAAATGTCTAATCCTCCAAGTTGTTAAAATTAGTTATATCTGCCTGTATTACGTTTTGGTTTTTCCACAGTGAATGCATATTGATTTGTAATTTTAAAAATTATTTTACATTAAATGTGTGTAAAAAGTTAAAAAATAAAAAAACAAATTTATTTTTCACAGTTCTGGAGATTGAGAAGTCCAAGGTCACAGTACCAGCATGGCCACTTTCTGGAGGATACCTCCTTCATGGTTCATAGCTGAAGTCTTTTCCGTGTGTCCTCACACAAGGGAAGGGGGATGAGAACTCTCTGGGGTCTGTTTCATAAGGGCACTAATCCATTCACGGGGCCTCCAACCTCATGACCTAATCCCCTTCTGAAGGCCACACCTTCTAATACCATGACACGGGGGTTGGGATTCCAACATACAAATTTTGGGAAGATGCACATTCAGACCATAGCAATGGTGGCTGTCTTTGGGAAAGGAACCTAACTGACAGGGTGGGTAGAATTTTTGCTGTGTACCCTTTGATAATTTCTGCATTTTGAATCACATAAATGCATTCTAAGCTCAATTACTTAATATTAAGGAGTGCAAGTCATCTCTTTGGTAAAGATCATCATGGCAGTACAAGAAAGGCATGTGTCTGAGATCCATGTGTAGGCAGAGAAGAGCAGGGCGGCTGAGGAGAGTTAGCCAGTTGTCTGTAGTACTTGGCATCATGTCTTTCCTTTCACCCTCTTACACGTCTGTGTTCTCATTGTATTTTCATAACGATCTGAGGGGAAGGGGCCCTTCCCCCAGAGTGAGACTGCTCATCAGGACATATGCCTGTGAGTCAGGCTTGAATGACCCTGTTGTGTCCACATGTTCTAGCTGACTGCCATGGCCAGGAGCACTTCAGGCCTGGTTCCAGACTGAGCTCTGACTCTTCCTAGATGAACACAATTAAGTTATTTCCTTCTGTCTCTTGAACCTCAGTTTCTTTTTCTCTAAAACTGAGGAGACTGCGTGACCTCTGTCCCAGGGTTATTGTGAGAATAGAATGAGGCAATAGACGTAAAGCATTGCATACAGTTCATGGAAGACATCAAGGACACAACAAATCTCAGCTCTTCTGGGTCATGGCAAGTCAAAAATATTTCCTCTGAATTCAGAAACATTTGAAAACTAACTGCAGGTGCTATGGAGAGCCCTTATCCTTGAAGATTTCAATTTTGTTAGAGATCCCTAACATCCTCCTAAAAACAAAACACGAAACAACAAACTAACAAAAAATGCAACGCTTCTATCATTAGTGAGACAGGAAGTTATCTAGGGAGCTATGTGGACAACCAGTGAATCACAGAGTGACCGTATTTCCCTTTGTGTATCTTCATTGGTCTTTCTGACCTGAGGAAGATGTCTCAGTGCCAGTATGTCTTTAACATCCTTCTAAAATTGGCCAGTTTCCCTTCATCACAAAGGAAGTGGCATACCAGTTACTTTTATTTACCTTTTATTGAAGACAAAATGGATTGATATTACTTGGGTTTAGAGAATATCATACGGAGAAGGCAATGGCACCCCACTCCAGTACTCTTGCCTGGAAAATCCCATGGACGGAGAAGCCTGGTAGGCTGCAGTCCATGGGGTCGCTAAGAGTCGGACATGACTGAGCAACTTCACTTTCACTTTTCACTTTCATGCATTGGAGAAGAAAATGGCAACCCACTCCAGTGTTCTTGCCTGGAGAATCCCAGGGATGGGGGAGCCTGGTGGGCTGCCATTTATGGGGTCACACAGAGTCGGACACGACTGAAGTGACTTAGCAGTAGCAGCAGCAGAGAATATCATGAAGGTGGGATCTGAATGACGAAAAAAATGAGAGTAGGTGCTGGGAAAATGGGGCATAGAGATTCAGAGCATGGCCAAAATGGTCAGAGTTGGTCCAGGTCAGGCCATGTTTCCTGGAGGAGGCTGGGCTTGATTTAGGGGTTAAACTGATGCAGGAGAAAGACATTTTCAGGTGGGGAAACCAAAGATTTGGCATGCTATTTCTAAACCTGGAACAGGCTTCCCACTCTTGACTCTAGGGCTGGGGTCCAGTGTTACTTTCTGAGAGAAGTCTTTCTCAACCTCCCTGTCACTTTGCTCTCTTATCACATGCTCCCTTTCCTTTTTTCTCCCCTTTTCCCCCTCAAAACATTTAACACAGATTGTAATTATCTATTTGTGTGATAATTGGATTAATGTTGGTGTTTGTCCACCTTACACATAAGCTTTTGCAAGACAGAAACTCTGCCTATTTTTGCTCCTGGTAATTCTCTAGTGTCTAGCAGAGAGCTTGGGACAAGGTAGGGGCTCAGTCATTTGTCTAATCAGTCAGTCCATTAATTCATTCATTAATGGTTGTCTTTTACTGCAGTTGTCCAAAGGGCAAGGAAAATAGAACTGACCTCCTGGGGCCTGAGACTGGGGTCTGAAGCTCCTGAACATAAGCGCAACGTGTTTTGGGGGCATTTCTTTTATCTTAGAAGTGTATTCTGTGCCACAATATATCTGTTTGCTTTAATCTAATAGTCTTGTTTTCAGTTACTCATTGATGAAATAATTTAACTTTTTCCCCCCCTAAAACATCTTCTGGAAAATTGACTTTCCAGGAGAAAGATGGTTATCTTCCTTCTGTGGCTTCCACCACCCACACTGCACATGCTGTTTTCAGAAGCATGTCCTAGGAGGCTTTTAAATGTTTTAGCAGATTCCATAGCCGTGATGCCACATACCCAGGGACAAGGCTGAGGTCACCTCTTGATTCTCTGGGTCTCTTCTCCCATCTCTCTTTGTTTTCCTGATCTCACCCATGCTTTCTCCTACTACTCTTACCCTTCATTTTACTCCTCTGATGCACACAACCTGAAAAGTGGAGGATCTTAGGGCTGGATCCTGTAGCCCAGAGACCCTCAGACTTGGTTTTATAAAAACAGATTGCTGGGCTCCACCTCCGAAGTTTCTGACGCAATGGGTCCCTGTAGGGCTAAGATTTTGCATTTCAAGCAAGTTCCCCAGTGATGTTGCTGGTTCAGGACTACATTTGAGAAGCACCGTTGTCATCTCAATGCTGGTTATATAGCCACAGCACTGGGTGTGTTGGCATCCAGACCAACTGAATCAGAATCTCTAGTGAAGTGAAGTGAAGTCACTCAGTCGTGTCTGACTCTTTGCAACCCCGTGGATTGTAGCCCACCTGACTCCTCTGTCCATGGGATTCTCCAGGCAAGAATTCTGGAGTGGGTTGCCTTTTCCTTCTCCAGGGGATCTTCCCAACCCAGGGATCGAACCCGGGTCTCCCGCATTGCAGGCAGACGCTTTACCCTCTGAGCCACCAGGGAAGCTAAATTGCTTGTGTGTTTAAAGTTTCCCTGGTAATCCTAATGGCCAGAGAGAGTGGGATTTGCCCAAGGTCACACAGCAAGAGGCAGAGGCAAGACTAGAACCCAGGACTCCTGGTTCTCAGAACAGTCTTCCCAATGCATCTTCATTCACCTGAAATTGCTGGGCTCTTTTAATACATTATCAGAGATAACCCTCACTTTACAGATGAGGAAACACACTCAGTGAGACGAAGGCCTCTGCCTACAGTGGCAGAGGTGAAGCTGGCACCCAGGGCTGCCTGCCTCCAATGCTGCCCTCTCTGGGGAAAGTATGAGAAAGGCTTGGGCTTGCCTTCTGTTTCTACCACTTGGTGGAACTTGGTGACCAGGTAAACTTTCTCAGCCCCATATCTGTAAAATGGGGTTGATGGTGTCCCACCCAGTGAAAATGTAACCTTCTGCTCCTGCGGGACCCCACATCAGTCAGCCCTGTGACCCATACTTACTTCCTCATACCATCAGCGATGTGCCCTCTTCAGGACTTCAGAGTCCATTCCAGCCCTTGCCTTGAACCCTGAATTCCTAGAAGAAATCTCACTTAGCCCCTTTGCACATCTGAGGTTGGAAGACAGGGGCCCTTTAAGCTCATTCACACATCATCTCATTTAATCCCTACAGCCACCCTCCAGGCTATACATCACCAAAGACGCTGGTCCTTGGAGGTTGCACAGTTCATCACAGGCTGGACATGAGCAGAACCCAGGATGCCTAACGGCAGAGACCATGTTGTTAAGAAGCAAATTGACTACTGTGTGCAGAACAATCTGCTCACTTTCCAAGTTAGAGCAAAACTTACTCCTTAAAAAAAAGAAAAAAAAAAAAAGCCAGTATCCAAACCAAAATAGATAGCAGAAGGCTGGCATCTGTATGCAGCTGCTAGTTAGCAGAGCTCACTGCCCTCTTCTCAGCTGCTGCTTCCACCTAAGCCCCCCACCCCATCCCTCCCTGCAGGCCTGGCTCTCACCCACAGCTTCCGAGCCTCTGGCTCTGGTCTGATTGCTGGAGAGCCAGACAGGCATTTGCTGGCAGGGGATTTCTTGAAATCTCCTGATTGTGCAGGGCACCTGTGGTCATGCCATCCTCTCCGGGAAAGCCATGCTCTCGGTGTCAACTGCTTACTTTGCTATAAAATGCTCCCCTTCTCTTTGCTGTTGTTCAGTCACTCAGTCCTGTCCAGCTCTTTGTGACCATATGGGCTGCAGCGCACCAGGCTTCCCTGTCCTTCACCATCTCCCAGAGTGTGCTCAAACTCATGTCCTGGGAGGCACAGTTTGCTGAAATAAGTCTTTTTGGAGGAGGTCACCATTACCACCATTACCTCTACCATAGTTTGGCCTCAGGACAAACTATAAGGAGGCAACATCCATCAGCAGAAAATTGGATTAAAGATTTACTAAGCATGATAGTAGCCTGTGAGATGAGTGCAATTGTGCGGTAGTTTGAGCTTTCTTTGGCATTGCCTTTCTTTGGGATTGGAATTAAAACTGACCTTTGCCAGTCCTGTGGCCACTGCTGAGTTTTCCAAATTTGCTGGCATATTGAGTGCAGCACTTTCACAGCATCATCTTTCAAGATTTGACATAGCTCAACTGGAATTCCATCACCTCCACTAGCTTTGTTCGTAGCGATGCTTTCTAAGGCCCACTTGACTTCATATTCCAGGATGTCTGGCTCCAGGTGAGTGATCACACCATCGTGATTATCTTGGTCATGAAGATCTTTTTGTACAGTTCTTCTGTGTATTCTTGCCATCTCTTCTTAATATCTTCTGCTTCTGTTAGGTCCATACCATTTCTGTCCTTTATCAAGCCCATCTTTGCATGAAATGTAACCTTGGTATCTCTAATTTTCTTGAAGAGATCTTTAGTCTTTCCCATTCTGTTGTTTTCCTCTATTTCTTTGCATTGATCGCTGAGGAAGGCTTTCTTATCTCTCCTTGCTATTCTTTGGAACTCTGCATTCAGATGCTTTATCTTTCCTTTTCTTCTTTGCTTTTTGCTTCTCTTCTTTTTTTTTTAAATTTTTTTTTTAATTTTGTTTTATTTTTAAACTTTACAAATTGTATTAGTTTTGCCAAATATCAAAATGAATCCGCCACAGGTATACATGTGTTCCCCATCCTGAACCCTCCTCCCTCCTCCCTCCCCATACCATCCCTCTGGGTCGTCCTAGTGCACTAGCCCCAAGCACCCAGTATCGTGCATCGAACCTGGACTGGCAACTCGTTTCATACATGATATTATACATGTTTCAATGCCTTTCTCCCAAATCTTCCCACCCTCTCCCTCTGCAACAGAGTCCATAAGACTGTTCTATACATCAGTGTCTCTTTTGCTGTCTCGTACACAGGGTTATTGTTAGCATCTTTCTAAATTCCATATATATGCGTTAGTATACTGCATTGGTGTTTTTCTTTCTGGCTTACTTCACTCTGTATAATAGGCTCCAGTTTCATCCACCTCATTAGAACTGATTCAAATGTATTCTTTTTAATGGCTGAGTAATACTCCTTTGTGTATATGTACCACAGCTTGCTTATCCATTCATCTGCTGATGGACATCTAGGTTGCTTCCATGTCCTGGCTATTATAAACAGTGCTGCGATGAACATTGGGGTACACGTGTCTCTTTCCCTTCTGGTTTCCTCAGTGTGTATGCCCAGCAGTGGGATTGCTGGGTCATAAGGCAGTTCTATTTCCAGTTTTTTAAGGAATCTCCACACTGTTCTCCATAGTGGTTGTACTAGTTTGCATTCCCACCAACAGTGTAAGAGGGTTCCCTTTTCTCCACACCCTCTCCAGCATTTATTGCTTGTAGACTTTTGGATCGCAGCCATTCTGACTGCTGTGAAATGGTACTTCGTAGTGGTTTTGATTTGCATTTCTCTGATAATGAGTGATGTTTCACAGCTATTTGTAAGGCCTCCCCAGACAGCCATTTTGCTTTCTTGCATTTCTTTTCCATGGGGATGGTCTTGATCCCTGTCTCCTGTACAATGTCAGGAACCTCCGTCCATAGTTCTTCAGGGACTCTATCAGACCTAGGCCCTTAAATCTATTTCTCATTTCCACTGTATAATCATAAGGGATTTGATTTAGGTCATACCTGAATGGTCTAGTGGTTTTTACCTACTTTCTTCAATTTAAGTCTGAATTTGGCAATAAGGAGTTCATGGTCTGAGCCACAGTCAGCTCCCGGTCTTGTTTTTGCTGACTGTATAAAGCTTATTCATCTTTGGCTGCAAAGAATATAATCAATCTGATTTCAGTGTTGACCATCTGGTGATGTCCATGTGTAGAGTCTTCTCTTGTGTTGCTGGAAGAGGGTGTTTGCTACGACCAGTGCATTTTCTTGGAAAAACTCTATTAGCCTTTGCCCTGCTTCATTCCGTATTCCAAGGCCAATTTTGCCTGTTACTCCAGGTGTTTCTTGACTTCGTACTTTTGCATTCCAGTCCCCTATAATGAAAAGGACATATTTTGGGGGTGTTAGTTCTAAAGGTCTTGTAGGTCTTCATAGAACCATTCAACTTCAGCTTCTTCAGCGTTACTGGTTGGAGCATAGGCTTGGATTACCGAGATATTGAATAGTTTGCCTTGGAAACAAACAGAGATCATTCTGTCATTTTTGAGATTGCATCCAAGGACTGCATTTCGGACTCTTTTGTTGACCATGATGGCTACTCCATTTCTTCTAAGGGATTCCTGCCCACAGTAGTAGATATAATGGTCATCTGAGTTAAATTCACCCATTCCAGTCCATTTTAGTTCTCTGATTCCTAGAATGTCGACATTCACTCTTGCCATCTCCTGTTTGTCCACTTCCAATTTGCCTTGATTCATGGACCTCACATTCCAGGTTCCTATGCAATATTGCTCTTTACAGCATCAGACCTTGCTTCTATCACCAGTCACATCCACAACTGGGTATTGTTTTTGCTTTGGCTCCATCCCTTCATTCTTTCTGGAGTTATTTCTCCACTGATCTCCAGTATCATATTATATTGGGCACTTACTGACCTGGGGAGTTCCTCTTTCAGTATCCTATCATTTTGCCTTTTCATACTGTTCATGGGGTTCTCAGAGGCAAGAATACTGAAGTGGTTTGCCATTCCCTTCTCCAGGCTTCAGCAATATGTGAACCATGAACTTTCAGATGTTCAAGCTGGTTTTAGAAAAGGCAGAGGAACCAGAGATCAAATTGCCAACATCTGCTGGATCATCAAAAAAGCAAGAGAGTTCCAGAAAAACATCTATTTCTGCTTTATTGACTATGCCAAAGCCTTTGACTGTGTGGATCATAATCAACTGTGGAAAATTCTGAAAGAGATGGGAATACCAGACCACCTGACCTGCCTCTTGAGAAACCTATATGCAGGTCAGGAAGCAACAGTCAGAACTGGACATGGAACAACAGACTGGTTCCAAATAGGAAAAGGAGTATATCAAGGCTCTATATTGTCACCCTGCTTATTTAACTTCTATGCAGAGTACATCATGAGAAACGCTGGGCTGGAA
This sequence comes from Bos taurus, assembly GCF_002263795.3. NCBI lineage: Eukaryota > Metazoa > Chordata > Mammalia > Artiodactyla > Bovidae > Bos > Bos taurus. The sequence continues at coordinate 17,960,416 of NC_037352.1, forward strand.
GAAGCACAAGCTGGAATCAAGATTGCCAGGAGAAATATCAATAACCTCAGATATGCAGATGACACCACCCTTATGGCAGAAAGTGAAGAGGAACTAAAAAGCCTCTTAATGAAAGTGAAAGAGGAGATTGAAAAAGTTGGCTTAAAGCTCAACATTCAGAAAACTAAGATCATGGCATCCGGTCCCAACACTTCATGGGAAATAGATGGGGAAACAGTGGAAACAGTGTCAGACTTTATTTTTGGGGGCTCCAAAATCACTGCAGATGGTGATTGTACTCATGAAATTAAAAGATGCTTACTCCTTGGAAGGAAAGTTATGACCAACCTACATAGCATATTGAAAAGCAGAGACATTACTTTGCCAACAAAGGTCCGTCTAGTCAAGGCTATGGTTTTTCCAGTGGTCATGTATGGATGTGAGAGTTGGACTGTGAAGAAAGCTGAGCACCGAAGAATTGATGCTTTTGAACTGTGGTGTTGGAGAAGACTCTTGAGAGTCCCTTGGACTGCAAGGAGATCCAACCAGTCCATTCTAAAGGAGATCAGTCCTGGGTATTCATTGGAAGGACTGATGCTAAAGCTGAAACTCCAATACTGTGTCTACCTCATGTGAAGAGTTGACTCATTGGAAAAGACTCTGATGCTGGGAGGGATTGGGGGCAGGAGGAGAAGGGGATGACAGAGGATGAGATGTCTGGATAGCATCACCAGCTTGATGGACATGATTTTGAGTGAACTCCAGGAGTTGGTGATGGACAGGCAGGCCTGGCGTGCTGCAGTTGCTCATGACTGAGGAACTGAGCTGAGCTGAACTGAAGCATGATACTGCTCACTAGGGCAAGACCCAGTTTTCCCCAAGCCAGCTCCTCCCATTAGGAAAATGAAAGTGAAAATGAAGTTGCTCAGTCGTGTCCGACTCTTTGCAACCCCCTGGACTGTAGCCCACCAGGCTCCTCCATCCATGGGATTCTGCAGGCAAGAATACTGCAGTGGGTTGCCATTTCAACTTGCAGAAATCTCTTATCCTCATCCACCAGAGGGCAGACAGAATGAAACCCACAATCACAGAAAACTAACCAAAATGATCACATGGACCACAGTTTTATGTAACTTAATAAAACTATGCCATGTAGGGCCACACAAGGCAGACAGATCATGGTGGAGAGTTCTGACAAAACATGATCCAGTGAAGAAGGGGATGGCAAACCGCTTCAGCATTCTTGCCTTGAGAACCCCACAAACAGTATGAAAAAGGAAAAAGATATGACACTGACAGATGAAACCCCCAAGTTGGTTCTGTTCAGTTCAGTTCATTTCAGTCACTCAGTCGTATCCGACTCTTTGCAGCCCCATGGACCGCAGCATACCAGGCCTCCCTGTCTATCACCAACTCCTGGAGTTTACCCAAACTCATGTCCATTGAGTCGGTGATGCCATCCAACCATCTCATCCTCTGTCATCCCCTTCTCCTCCTGCCTTTGATCCTTCCCAGCATTAGGGTCTTAGATGTCCAATATACTACTGGAGAAGAGTGGAGAAATAGATCCAGAAGGAATGAAGAGGTTGAGCTAAAGCAGAAATGACACCCAGTTGTAGAGGTGTGTGGTGGTGAAAATAAAGTCCAATGATGTAAAGAACAATATTGCATAGGAACCTTGAATGTTGTTAGGTCTGTGAATCAAGGCAAATTGGGAGTGGTTAAACAGGAGATGGCAAGAGTGAACATCGACATTTTAGGAATCAGTGAACTAAAATGGCCTGGAATGAGTGAATTTAATTCAGATGACCATTATATCTACTACTGTGAGCAAGATTCCCTTAGAAGAAATGGAATAGCCCCTATAGTCAATGAAAGAGTTCGAAACGCAGTACTTAGTACTTGGGTGCAATCTCAAAAATGACAGAATGATCTTGGTTTGTTTCCAAGGCAAACCTACATCACAGTAATCCAAGTCTATGCCCCCACCATTAAAGCTAAAGAAGTTGAAGTTGAAGAGTTCTATGAAGACCTACAAGACCTTTTGGAACTAACATCAAAAAAAGATGTCCTTTATCATCAGAGGGGACTGGAATGCAAAAGTAGGAATTCAAGAGATAGCTAGAGTAACAGGTAAGTTTGGCCTTGGAGTACAAAATGAAGCAGGGCAAGAGCTAACAGAGTCAAGAGAATATGCTGATCATAGTAAACACCCTTTTCATTGAAATCAACGACAAACTGCTCTTTGTTGATTATATTCTTTGCAGCTGAAGATGGAAAAGTTCTATACAGTCAGCATAATCCAGACCTGGAGCTGACTGTGGCTCAGATCATGAACTCCTTATAGCAAAATTCAGACTTCAGTTGAAGAAAGTAGGGAAAACCATTAGGCAATTCAGGATGACCTAAATCAAACCCCTTATAATTATACAGTGGAAGTGACAAATAGATTTAAGGGGTTAGATCTGATAGAGTGCCTGAAGAACTAGGGATGGAGGTTTGTGACATTGTACAGGAGACAGTGATCCAAATCATCTCCAAGAAAAAGAAATGCAAAAAGGCAAAATAGTTGTCTGAGGAGGCCTTAGAAATAGCTGAGAAAGGAAGAGAGGCAAAAAAGCAAAGGAGAAAAGGAAAGATACACTCATCTGAATGCAGAGTCCCAAAGCAAGGAGAGAGAAGACCTTCTTAAGTGAACGATGCAAAGAAATAGAGGAAAACAATAGAATGGGAAAGACTAGAGATCTCCAAGAAAATTAGAGATACCAAGGGAAGATTTCGTGCAAAGATGGGCACAATAAAGGACAGAAATGGTATGGACCTAACAGAAGCAGAAGATATAAAGAAGAGGTGGCAGGAATACACAGAAGAACTGTATAGAAAACGTCTTAATGATCCAGGCGACCCCGATGGCGTGATCACTCATCTAGAACCAGACATCCTGGAATGGGAAGTCAAATGGGCCTTAGGGAGCATTAATACAAACCAAGGTAGTGGAGGTGATGAAATTCCAGGTGAGCTATTTCAAATCCTAAAAGATGGTGCTGTGAAAGTGCTGCACTCAGTATGCCAGCAAATTTGGAAAACTCAGCAATGGCCACAGGGCTGGAAAAGATCTGTTTTCACTCCAATTCCAAAGAAGGGCAATGCCAAAGAATGTTCAAACTGCTGCAGAGTTGCACTCCCCTTCCTTGCTCCCCACAAACCCAGGGGGTCAGACTTTGGCAAAGTTGGAAGTGCCTGGGAGGGGCTTGTCTGGACTGTCTAGGTGGGACCTTGATGAAATCCTGTCACCCTTGGCCTAGAGAAAGGAGAACTGCATTACTTTGGAGTCAGGATTTCTTGCTCTCCATTCCTTCCTTCCCTCCTTTCTTCCTTCTCTTCTCTTCCCCCTCCTTCCCTCCTTGGTTTCTATCTTCATTCCTGAACTGATATCAATGACAAACTGCTCACCCCTGAGGCATCCTCTGAACTTGAACTCATTCAGAAATTCTCCTTCTGGGACCCCACAGAGGGGGTGGGTAGAATCAATCTTCAGTCCCTCACCAACTTCGTTACCTTTCTTGCCAAAACCTCTTATGTCTTTACAAGATAGCTCCTAAGCCTGGCCCTTCTTGGACAAGAGACTCAGCTCAACAACTATCCTTCCTGAGGATAGCTGAGTAACTTTGGAATCAGAGAGTCCTGAGATCAAATCTGAGAATGGTCTCTGGCCTTTAATATGACCTTGGTGATATACTTAACCTTTCTGAGACTCAGTTTCTTCAACCGAAAAATGGGAATAACAGGCCCACCAGTGTTGTTGAGATCAAATGGCATAGCATAGTACCTGGCACTGCACAAGGCTTGTTCCCAGGTCTCCATTAAAGCCTCTTTCTATCAGGCTGATTCACTCAGGTGTGACTGATGATAATTTAAAATAGTTACATAATGATTTCTACTTTTAAATATATTTTAATTTCTATCATCTCACTTATACCCATGCTCACCATACCCCCTTGTATTATTATTTCCACAAACAGTACTTTTTGGAGGAGGAACTGCTTTCAGAAAAGTTGTGATGTTTGCCAGGATCAAAGAGCCAGTGAATGGAGGGCTCAGCATTTTACAGAAAGGTCTGGGAGCTCCAGGCCTGAGCCTGGTGAGAAGCTAACACATGACCCTGCTGTGGAGAACTCGCATTTTTATAGCAGTTCAAAGAAGTAGACCTTCTAATGGCCTTTCAGACCTTCTTGACTGACCAGTGGAAAAGCCTGTATTGAGGCGGGAGAGGATTCCACGGGGTTCTGCAGTCACACCGGGTGACCCCACCTCAGAAAGCTAACAAGAAAAAAAGTCATGGCTTTAGGATGGAAAGGAGTCTCAGAGAAAATCTATTGCCGTTTTCCACATTTCGAACAGGAAGGCTAGAAAGGAATTTGAACCCATGCTTTGTGATACCCTCTGCAGGTCTTTCTGCAAGATGGAGGGGAGGAGCTGTCACTTGGCCTCTGTACCCCTGAGCCTTAGTGACAGCAGCCAGGAGGCTCCCCCAGCTCTCAGGGAACCCCATGGTCCCTCCTCACCCCATCATCAAAAGAGGTGGGAGGGAAGAAGAAACACCCCTTTTATCGCCCACTTGGCCCATTCTCTGGGACAGGATGTATAGTACTCCGGTCAAGGGGCTCTGGGGACCCCAGTCATCACTCTGGAAGGCTCTGAGGAGTGAGAAATGATCCCCCACTCCCTGCCACACTCCCCACTTCAGGGGCGAGAGAGACGGAGGGAGCTGGCAGTGACTGAGAGCTCCATCCAGTGCCAAGCATCGATCTGGCTCTCAGCGTTGTCATGGCAACGGCTCTTCTACTTGGAAGAGATCAGCTCACCACCACAGCAGAGAGCTTCTTCAGTCTCCTCTCCTCCTCTTCCCAGGCCACCTCTCCCTCTTCTCAGCCCCCGTACCACCTCGACCCCACCACACGGTTGTCCTAGTCGCCTTTCCATCTGCTTCTGACAGTCGTCCTGCGCCGCCACCATCCCCCTCCCTCCATCATGCTCTCCCATCCTGCCACCTCCTCTCGTCCGGGCCTCTCCATCCATCCTCTCCCTACACTTGGCCCCTCCTCATTGGCCTCCCCCTGCTCTCTGCCCACCGGCAATCACCCCCTCAGGCCTTGGGGCTGCCTCTCTCCTGGGCGCACACTGAAGTGCGGAACAGGAGGAATCTCTGAGCTGTGATGCTTCAGACAGCCTCTTCCCCCATCTGCTCCCCACCTACAACCTCCCCAGAGGGCAGAGCTCAAGGCCACTAGATCATTTTGTCTGCCTGAGTGAGCCTAGAAAGCAGCTCAGACTTACTCTCAGGCCAAACTGTGTTCTAGTCCCTTCTCTGGCCCCTAAAGTAGGAGTGACTTCTGGCAGTGGCAACTTCTCTGAGACTCAGCTTCCTCCACTAAAACAAAGAAAATAAAAACATGGTAACACCATCCATCTAAACCAGTTATTATGAGGATAAAAGGGGATGCCAATAGCTGCTCACACTAATGAGCCCTGGCTGAGTACCAGGCTCCAGGCTAGGAACCTCACGTGGGTAACTCAATCCCATGAAGAGGCCACATTTGCTGTCCCCACTTACAGACAAGGAGCTAGTTCTGTAAGAGATGACGTGACTTACCAAGGTCACCATCACAGCAGAGTCCTGTAGGCAGCCAGTCTTTGAGCCCAGTGAGACCACCACTACATTTCTTACTTTCAAACTCTGTACTTTTTGTCCCCAGTATTGAGAAAGCAGCAAGCCGACTGTCTGGCTCACAGTAGGTGGCAGATATATATCACATCCTACCTTGACAGTTAATTAATTAAATCATTTATTATGTGCCCAACATATCTCAGGTGTTAGAAATACAATGATAAATTTCACACAATCCTTGTCCTTGAAAAGTTTAAGAAGTTGTAGCAGGAGACAGACATGTAGATACAGGCAGTGTGGTGCCAGGGTTTGAGCCCAGGCCCTGGAGCCGCTAAGCCTGAGTGCAAATACGACCTGTCAAAGGTATCAGCAGGCACTCCAAGCTTGTGACTACACCTTTCTGGATCCTTATCTCCTGACTCATACGATGGGGCTTTCGATGGAACCTTCCTAGATTTATGAGACACGAAAGAGAAGGTACACTTGACCCAGCACAACACTTAGGATAAATTCAAACCCATAAAAGGGTTAAGTCAGTATGTCTATTATCAACTCAGTTACACCAGATCCTGGAGGAGGAGGTGGTCCATACTCTGGAGGAATCAGGAAAGTCTTCCTGAAGGTGGTGAGATTTGCAGAATCTTGGAGGAACAGCTGTGTGCCAGGTAGTCCTGGAGGGGCAGGTCATTTGAGGCAAAGGATTAAGCCTTGGGCTGATGACAGTCTAGGGGTGTGTGAGGAAAGGTGAACGGTGAGAGTAACAACAGCAGCATTTATGGAGTATCTACTGTGTGCCTGCTGCTGCTTTACCCGTCAGTGATTCTTTCTCCTGGCTGCACATTAGAAAGACCTATGGAAGCTTGTGCTTGATCTATTTTAATATGAACGCTGGGCCGTTTTTTCTGAAGACTTTTATTTAAATAGTCTCGGGTGCCCAGCTATCAGCACGCTTTAAAAGCTCCTCAGGTGATCTAGGATTGTGAAGCTCTGGTCTAGGTGTTTTAGAAATTTAATCTCCATGACAGCTCCATTAAGTTGGTACCAAGACTCAGAGATATGAAACAGCTCAAAGTTGTAAAGTTAAGTCAAGGCAGATCTGACTCTAGGACTCTCATAAACATTAGGCTGAGGATGGAGAGGAAGTATTAGGGGGATGTTAGGGGGAAGTGGAGACAGCAGAATTGGAGGGGCTGGTGGGTGGATGGGTGGGTAATAGTGCTGTGTGGCAGCTATGCTAATTGTCAGCTTTGTGTCCCCATCTCCTTTGGCATCAGGTGGGGTACCATCTTCCCACAAACATCTGCATGTATTTCTAGGGATCAAGGCCTGGGCCACCTCATTCCACCTAGCCCTCTCTGCGTGAGTTGGGCACTCAAATTTTAACCTCTGTACATACCACCATGGGGGAATATTATTAAAGTGTGCGTTTTCATTCACTAGGTCTGGTGAAGCCTGAGATTCTACAGTTCCAACAAAGTCCCTGGTAAAGCAAGTGCTGCTGATCTGCAGACCACACTCTGCATAACAAGTGGATAAAAAAGCAAGTATAACTGCCTGTTCTGTCTGTGAGAGTCCATGTACCCCTGAACTTGGAGAGAGCTCTCTCCTTTCTGTGCTAGGAGTGACTTCTGCACCACCCCCCTGCCCCAATCCCACAGAATCCTCCCCAGACTGAGATATTATTTGCTTTACTTGTACTTCCCATAAGTAATACACATTATTACCCTGCTGCTGCTGCTGCTGCTGCTAAGTCACTTCAGTCATGTCGGATGCTGTGCGACCCCAGAGATGGCAGCCCACCAGGCTTCCCCATCCCTGGGATTCTCCAGGCAAGAACACTGGAGTGGATTGCCATTTCCTTCTGCAATGAATGAAAGTGAAAAGTGAAAGTGAAGTCACTCAGTCATGTCCGACTCTTAGCGACCCCATGGACTGCAGCCCACCAGGCTCCTCCGTCCATGGGATTTTCCAGGCAAAAGTACTGGAGTGGGGTGCCATTGCCTTCTCCATTACCCTGGTAGTGGTTCCCAATCTTTAGAATTTTATAGACTCATTTGGAAGACCTGTGAAAATACAGCTCAATGGGCCTCATCCCAGAGTTTCTGATTCAGTAGATCTGGGGTGGGGTCTGAGAAGTTGCAGTTTCAAGTTCCCAGGTGATGTTGATACTGCTTGTCTAGGGGCCAGTTGAGAATGGCTATAGTAATATCTCTAGGATGGCATTTGCTTATTATGTGCATGTGGTTAGATGCACTGAACTATCCCTATATATGTGGCATCTAGTATGGAGTTAGGATCCCTGGCTTCAAATCCTGGCTGTGCCACTAGCTCTGTCAGTGACCATATCCCGTATCCATTATGGATTAAGTTAGCTCTGTATAATGGAAAATCCAAATAACAATGGCTTGTACAAAATGGGGGTCTATTTTTGCCTCAAGTGACATAAAATGCAAAGTGATCCAGGGCTAGGTTCTAGATGTCATCAATATTCCAGACCCCTAACTTTCTGCTCTACTCTTACTTTTGGCTTCAGTCACTAAGATTGCCTCTTGGACACAAAATAGTCCTCTCCACTCTGGCCTTCATCCTTGTGTTACAGAAGAAGAAAGGGGAAAAGACAAAGGGGATATCTGTTGTCAGACCCTTTTTTAAGAAGATGTTCTAGAAGCCATATCAACAATGTCCACTTACATTGCATTGGTCAGAACCATTACATGACCATCTCTCCCTGAAAATGAGGCTGATAAATATAGTATTAATTTGCTTATTTATTCATTTCTGGGCTTATCACCATTGCCACCAGAATCTGGGTTCTGCTTATAAGGACAAAGAAGCAATACCTGATATTGCTCAGGTAACTAGCAATTCCAACTACAGTAACCCCTGGCAAGTGACTTTCACTTTTGGGCTCCATCTCTGTAAATTTAAAATGAGATTGCTATTTCATTTATCATCTTAATGATTCAAAATGATCAAAGAAATTCATTTCAACTCCAAGGTTATTGAATTTCATGATTCTGAACCACCTAAACTTATTAATACTTATCAGTGATGTTCAGGGGAAAGGAAAGAGGCCCAGATATTACCCTGATGAAGTCCTCCAAGTGTCCTCAGTCTGATGAAATGTCAGAACATATCCTGTGCCTGTCCATCCATTCACCTACAATACCTATTAAAAGTATTTTCAGGTACCTACCATTTGCTTAGTACTAAGGGTACAGCAGTGAATAAGACAGGTGGTCCCTGCCCTCCTTATCCTCTTAGAGTGTACAGCTTGGCTAAGAAGATGTCTATGAAAGTGTTAGTCACTCAGTCATGTCCAACTCTTTGCAAACCCATGGACTGTAGCCTGCCAGGCTGCTCTGTCCATAGAATTCTTCAAGCAAGAATACTAGAGTGGGTTGCCATTTCCTTCTCCAGGGGATCTTCCTGACACAGTGTTCAAATCCAGGTCTCCTGTGTTGCAGGCAGATTCTTTATCATCTGAGCCACCAGGGAAGCCCCCAGCTAAGAAGATGCTGCTAAGTCACTTCAGTCGTGTTCGACTCTGTGCGACCCCATAGTCCACCAGGCTCCCCTGTCCCTGGGATTCTCCAGGCAAGAACACTGGAGTGGGTTGCCATTTCCTTCTCCAATGCAGGAAAGTGAAAAGTAAAAGTGAAGTCGCTCAGTCGTGTCCAACTCTTAGCGACCCCATGGACTGCAGCCTACCAGGCTCTTCCGTCCATGGGATTTTCCAGGCAAGAGTACTGGAGTGGGGTGCCATTGCCTTCTCCGAGCTAAGAAGATAGATATTAACAAATAACGCTGAAAATGTTCAGCAGAGTACTATAAAGAAAGTGGGCGTAACACACGAGTGCCTTAAAGAAGATGCAGGCGGTGCGACTTCAATGGGGGAGGCAAAGAAAATTTCCCCAAGAGTTTATTTTGAAAGTGAAACCTTAAAGAAAAGGAGCCAGCAATGCAAAAAGTCAGAGGAAGGGCATCCCAGACACAGAGAACAGCAAGTTCAGACACAACCCCTGAGGCAGGAAAGAGCTGGGCTCATTCTAGGAAATGAAATATGGTCAGGGTGTCCAAACGTCATCCGTGAGGAGGAGGCTGACACAGAATGAAGATGGAGTGGTCAGCAGAACCACAGCTTATAGGTCCACATAGGCCCTGGGAAGGAATTTGGATTTTATTCTAAGGGCAATGGGAAGTCATTAGCATATTTTAGATAGAGGTTGAGTCAAGGCTGATCAGATATGCATCTTTACAGCATTCCTTTGGCTGTTGTATGAATAACGGATTGAGGGGGGTGCAAAGTGGAAGTGAAGAGACTTCTAGAAAGCTACTATATCTATCTGAATAGGAATTGATGGAGGTAGTGATGAAAAGTGGTCTCACTGAGAGTTATCTGGTATATTCATCCATCATCCATCCTTCCATCCATCCATCCTTCCATCCATCCCTCCACCGACCCATCCACCCACCTATGTATTCAGCCAATATTTATAAAGTTTCTTTAAGTGTCAGGTTCTACACTAAGGGAGTGGAAGATGGTTCTTGGGTGGATAAGATGGTTCATTCTCTGTAGGAGTTCACAAGTTAGAGGAGTAGAGACAGACACATAAACAAACCATCACAGTTTGGAACAGGCCATAACAACAGTGAGCTCCAAGAAGTGTAGGAAGAAACTCTTATCAGTGGTGATCTGTTTCCTGCTGCCGATAGAAGGTGAAAAGCCATGGTATGATTCACCCCTCTGGCTGCTGAGAGCGAAGACTTTTCTAGGCCAGAGTAAAATAAACATATATGGGGGCAACAGCAAGACAAGGGGAAGTTTAGGGGATAGATAAAAACCCCAGAGGCTACTTGGAAGTGTACCCACCCAGGAAGTATGGCACCATCCCAAGAATCTATCCTATGGGGTCTTTCTGCACGCGTTTGAAGCCTCCTTGTTGACAACCCATTGGTAATTTATTGGCTGGACTCCAGCAGCTGTCAGTGAGAGCAGGACTGGCTGTCTCTGCTCCAGGCACAAAACAAATCCTTCACACCAGGATGCCAAGGCTCTGGGAGCAGAGAAGCCTTGGGGCTGAAAACATATGGGTTCAGACAGGCACAATGGTTGAATGACGCAGGCTTTACCACCCAACTGCCTGGATTCAAATCTTACCACTGCAGTCTGCTGGCTGTGTGACTTGGCAGTTGTTTAATGTCTGTGACTTAGTTTCCCATCTCACAGGAGAATACAATTGTACTTTGCTTGCTAGGATTAAAGGACTTAATATTGCGATGATGCTAGGGGCAGTGCCTGCAACACGATAAACACTGCATGTTTGTTGTTAAGGAGACTGTCCCTGTCTTTTTCAGTTTAGGGTTAGACTATGGGGCTGAGACCTGGGAACTGCATACCAGGAGGTAACCATAGAATGTGCTGATTACCAAGTGTTGTATTGTGTCTGGGGGAAAATATACATCCTTCGAAATGGTTGTCCCAATGACATTATTTCTCGTTTCTAATAGCTTGTCACTCATGCCCATGACTGTCCATCTGCCTGAACCATGCTTCAGTGGGCAGAAAATATACTGTAGTGGAACAAACTTGGGTTTGGGAGTCAGACTTGTTTCAAACTGCTCAGCTCTGTGCAAGTAATTTAACCTCTTGGAGCTTCAGTTGGTTTAACTTCAAAATGGTCAAGAGTGCTGAGCTTGAGAGATCCTGGAATAAGGTAGTTGAAGTTTAATGACTGGCCTGTAGTTAGTGGGCTTCCCTGGTGGCTCAGAGGTTAAAGTGTCTGCCTCCAATATGGGAGACCCGGGTTCGATCCCTGGGTCGGGAGGATCCCCCGGAGAAGGAAATGGTAACCCACTCCAGTATTCTTGCCTGGAGAATCCCATGGATGGAGAAGCCTGGTAAGCTACAGTCCATGGGGTTGCAGAGTTGGACACGACTGAGCGACTTCACTTCACTTCATAGTTAGTGGAGCAGAGAACCTGAGAGGACGGAGCAGTGAGGATCAGAAAGGCAAATAACATAACGACTGATGGGGTGGACCCTGGAATATTACCTCCTTGGGTTCAAATCTTCTAATTTTCTTTTCTGTTTCATTTGGGTCTGGAAATCCCTGTGCCCAAAGTTTTGGCTCCCCAGCTGGGTCAACGCTGACACTTTCTCCTTTGATCATTGCTCCTGAACCTTCAGAGCATCTTTTTAGGCTCTTGTCCCACAACAAAGGAAGGGTTAGCACCCTCTCTTAGATGTGGTTACTGAGGCCTAAAAGAGTAACATGGAACTTGGGCCAACCCGGTGCATTCTGCTACAAAGTCCACCCAAAAAAGAGACCCAGTCTTGAAAGAGTGAGAAGTAGATGAATGCTTATATATGGGGGTTTTCATCCCTTTGTCTAATTTTTCTTGAATACAGGGTACATGTTGCAAAGGTAACACAGTCAGAATTTGGGGATCCCTGTGATCCAAGAAACAGGATGTGTTGGACCATTCAAGATTTATAACTAGCGATTTCAACCAATTTCCTTGCTGTTCTGTGCCCAAGTAACCCTGGACTCCAGTCCGTGCTCTGCCACTTTCTAGTTGCATGATCGTTGACAAGTCTCTTAACCCTAAATGTAAATGATCTTAATTCATAACACCTACCTCGCAGGGTTGTGGTGAGGAGCTGATTTGTTTGCCTTTGTCGAAATGCAAAGCCCAATGCCTTGAACTCAGTAGAAACTCAATAAATGTCATGTCCTTTCAAGCAACCACAGGTACAATCTCCAGACTTATCTATTGACAATACCAAAGGATGGACATCTTTGTTTAATTCAGCCCCAGATTCTCCTTGCCCCAGACACATAAGCATAGCATTTTAATATGACCTTTAACAGTTTTAAGTTTTTGTTTGGCTTGACTGCAGATAGGGCTGGGGTTGCAGAGGAGCCAGTGGTTATGAGAGTCTTATTCAGACAGATCTACAGGGTAAAATATTTCCAAATTCAAATACCAGCTGAGCAGTGGGGGCATTCTGGACAGCTGGGCTCAGATAAACCTTAGTTGGAACACACTTCTACTGTCTGTTTTCTTCTCAACTCTGTCCTCCATCACCTGCCTCTTCTCCCCAGAAACAAACCTTGGGAGTCAGGCAAACCTGAATTTTAATATTGTCTCTGGGACCTACTATCAGATATCAATGAATCTAAGATTACTTTGATTATAAAAGACACCACTATTGTATATATCACCAAGAATGAAAGAATAGTACCTAGAAACTATGTCATGCCATCAATTATAGAAACTTCAGATATCATAAGATGTGCTTTTTAGAGTCATTTCCCCCTGTCTAAGTAACAAGGTGAGGAAACTAACATTTAGTAAGCCCCTGCCGGATGCCATCCCCTTATACACAATACGCAGTCTCACTGCCTCCTCATAGCAACTCTGGGAAATGGCTATTATTATCAGCATCTCCACTTTACAGAATAAGAAATTGAGGCTCAGAAAAGTTTTCTGGCTTTTCCAAAGTTACATAGCTATGAATGACCTTGGGATGCCAAAATATGTTGTCTTATTTGGGCTGCCTTTTAGTGTGTTCTCCATCACCAAAGGCAATCAAATATAGGGTGCGTGCTGCACACTCAGTCACTCAGTCATGTCTGACTCTTTGCAACCCCATAGACTGTAGCCCACCAGGCTCCTCTTTCCATGGAATTTTCCAGGCAGGAAAACGAGTGGGTTGCCATTTCCTACTCCAGGGGATCTTCTGGATCCAGGGATTGAACCCATGTCTCCTGCGTCTCCTTTATTGGCAGGCAGATTCTTTACTACTGAGCCACCTGGGAAGCCCCCCAAATACAGGGTGGATGACCACAATATCAATATTGGAGAGGAGATCTAATCAACAAATGACTGGCACAGCCACCCATATATTTGTACAATACAAACATGAATTCCTATTTTACAAAAGGAAATAAGGGCCTCAGTTTAAATGACTAATGCAAGGTTGTCATAATGCTTGTAAATTAATGAGTTGAAACTTGAATTCAGGCCAGTCTAGCTCCAGATTTCTTCTTTCACTAAATTCAGAGTCTACTGGGAGGAGGAGAGGAGTTGATACAGACAATAAATAAGTAGATAAGCAAATAACCAGAATTGTTATAAACCTAATTGTTACAACTGTAAAGGAATAAACCAGGCGCTGCGATGGGGAGGAAATGGGTGTGGGAAGAGATCTCTTTCAGTCGGGTGATGATCAGGAAAGGACTCCCAGAAGAGACGGAAAAATTGAACCTGCAAAGCATTCCTGGATTGAGGGTTAAATCTGAAATGCATAGTATTTGGCACCCAGGAAGTTCCCAGTAATTGGTAGCTATTATTAAGAAAAGTAGAATACTTCCACAGAGATCATTGTGGAATCAAAAGGGCGTTGTGTGCTTTGTCCTGCTTCCAAAATCTAGATCCTTTTTCTGATGCAACAGGGGCGAGGAAGGGGAAAGCGGAAGCAAGGAAGGGGCTGGGAGGGGCTTGGCAAAAGGGGCCTCGGCGGCTGAAGGCTGCAGCGCCCACCGGTGGCCGGCTGATTCGGTGCTGGCAGCTCCAGAGCAGAGCGGAGAACGCCAACTGGTGGAGTCACCTCTGCTCGCCGAGCAGAAGCAGGGTGACCTTGGGTCAGTCACGTCTCCTATCTAGGCATCTGTTTGCTCAGCTGTAAAATGATGGTTTGGGTCTGCAGAATGAAGATCCCTTCCGGCTCTAATTCTGACCGCCTCCCTCCTTCTTTGGACATGTTCCCACAGTGCCCTCTACTGGCCGTTCTGTAGAGAACAGGCACTGCGCAGCCCCCGGAAGATAGGAGCTACCCCTGGGCCTGTGGAGATCTCCCCGTGCTAAATGCCCACCCCTCAACCCCCCCGGAGGATTTAGAATCCTTAGCGGGTACATATGGATTGGCACATCGGAATAAGAGTCAGGAAATCTGACTTCCTGGAATCAGAATTTCAGAGAAAGAAATGTGGTCGTTTTTTTCTTTTTGCAAGGAGACTGTTGCAACAACAGCATTATTAACTAATATTTGCTTACTGCTGGCTATTTACCAGGCCAGGCTGGTTGCAGTGCATGAAGTGGTGAGCGTGACAGTCACAGGCTTGAAAGGGGGCTCATCAGTAATGAGACCTACAGGGTGAGCACTTGTCCGTCCTTCACCTGGAAAGATTATGACAGGCCAAGAGGATACATGTGCAAAAGCCCTGAGGGAGGCAAGGGCCTTGCTGTGCTCAAGGAATGAAAGAAAATAGAGTCAATAGTCACTAGATACTAGAGGATAAAGAATCTTGGGATGTTTAAAAAAATTAAAAAGAAGCATGTAAGATATAAGTACAGTCACCTTGAAAAATGGCCCTAGTTGTTAATACTGTAGTTGAATATACACACTTCATCAAAAATGGGTACCTGTGTTCACCAAAAGCCATGAACAAGAAGCAGCACACTTCACGACAGCTGAAAACCGGAAACAACTGACAAGCTTGTCAATAGTAGAAGTGATGAATAATTTAGGTTGCATTCTTTCAATAGAATAACGTCAGTCAAACTATAACTAAACACAACCACATGGATCAAGTTCACGAAGATAACACCAACTATAAGAAGCCAGGCTCAAAAGAGTCATTGTAGGACTCCTCTTAGATAAAGTTAAAAATCAGACAGAGCTACTCTGTGGTGCTGGAAGCTGGGACAGGTGCTGCATTTGGGAGATGCAATAACCAGAGGGGCAGGAAGGGGGCTTCTAATTTTGAACTGGGTAGTGCTTACATTGGAGTGCTCATTTTGTTAAAATTCATCAAGCCATATGCATGAGATATGCACACGATATGGGTATTGTTCAGTCGCTCAGTCATGTCCAACTCTTTGGGACCCTGTGGACTCCAGCATGCCAGACCTCCCTATCCTTCACCATCTCCTGGAGATTGCTCAAACTCATGGCCATTGAGTCGGTGATGCCATCCAACCATCTCGTCCTCTGTCATCCCCTTCTCCTTCTGCCTTCAGCCTTTCCCAGCATCGGGGTCTTTTCTAATGGGTCATATCTTCGCATCAGGTGGCCAAAGTATTGGAGATTCAGCTTCAGCATCAGTCCTCCCAATGAATATTCAGGATTGATTTCCTTTAGGATTGACTGGTTTGATCTCCTTGCAGTCCAAGGGACTCTCAAGAATCTTCTCCAACACCACAGTTCAAAAGCATCAGTTCTTTGGCACTCAGCCTTCTTTATGGTCCAACTCTCACATCCATACATGACCACTGGAAAAACCATAGCTTTGACTATATGGACCTTTGTTGGCAAAGTGATGTCTCTGCTTTTTAATATACTGTCTAGGTTTGTCATAACTTTTCTTCCAAGGTAAGTGTTAGTT
This sequence comes from Bos taurus, assembly GCF_002263795.3. Lineage (NCBI taxonomy): Eukaryota > Metazoa > Chordata > Mammalia > Artiodactyla > Bovidae > Bos > Bos taurus. The sequence goes on from NC_037352.1 coordinate 17,976,457, forward strand.
GCTCAGTCGTGTCTGACTCTATGCAACCCCAAGGACTGTAGCCCACCAGGCTCCCCCGTCCATGGAATTCTCCAGGCAAGAATACTGGAGTGGGTTGCCTTTCCCTTCTTCATTTATTCCAAGGAGCAAGAGCCTTTTAATTTCATGACTGCAGTCACCATCTGCAGTGATTTTGGAGCCCAAGAAAATAAAGTCTGTCACTGTTTCCATTGTTTCCCCATCTATTTGCCATGAAGTGATCGGACCGGATGCCATGATCTTAGTTATGTGTATTATACACCAGTAAAAGCATTCTGTGGCTACAAAGTGACATTACCTATTCAATCACAGTTGCATTACTGTCGTTCACAATGCAACACAGCCACAACTATTTTGAGGACAAAAAAAGGCTTTATGTGCCATTTTTCCACCTGTGAAGTTTCAGCTGGAAGGGACACTTGGCAAAGTAAACCAGTTCCAGTGAGTCTCCTAAGAGCAAAGAAAGACTAACGCAAGACCTGGCCTACTGGACTCTTCAGAAAGAGCTCGAAGGAGTCAAGGCAGGGAACAATCTCTGAGTTCTGAACCGCCCTCCCCCTAGCATTTCAGGACCAGAGAAGTCTTCTCCCAGGTTCTGAGGCAAATAGAGACCAAGGACAAGTTTACCACTGAGAATGAGTCTTGAGTCAGCCCCAGGCTGGACAGAGACTACTGTGCTGGGACCAGAATGTGTGACAGCCACGGCCTGTCGATGGCAGAGTCAAAGATCATTAAGTGCAGCAAAGGAGATATCATTATTTTCACTTACTGATGGCCTGAGGGAAGTTACGTGGCATTCTTGAACTCACATCAGCAGATATCAGTCTAAAATCTGAATTTCTTGATTCTTGCCCCAATGCATTTTGGGTGTCAACGTTCATTGTGGACACAAGAAGGGGTAGGATTAGATTGTCTGTAAATCTCCTCAGGTCTCCCAGGTCCAAAGAGCCTTCTGAATTCCTACTGAGTGGGAAAGGATTTCAAGGATGTCTCAGGAAAAGTGGTTTTTATATCATTCAGCTTACAGTTAGCTATCTAGTGGCTGCCAAAATGCACATGCCCACACACATGCGTGCATACACATACAAATACACGAGAAAGCCTGTGCATGTGTGTGTCTGTGCTAGTCGCTTCAGTCATGTCTGACTCTTAGCAACCCTCTGGACTGTAACCCGCCAGGCTCCTCTGTCTTTGTGATTCTCCAGTGGGTTGCCATGCCCTTTGCCAATGGATCTTCCCGACCCAGGGATCGAACTCACGTCCCTTGTGTCTCCTGCATTGCAGGCAGATTATTTACCCACTGAGCCACCTGGGAAGCCCGCGTACTTGCATACACATATACACATATGCATGTGCACGTTTTGCCATAGTTCTGAGGTAGGTTTTTAACTGTCATTGCAGAGCATCAAGGTTCATGTGGGGAGGCCAGTGTGGCATGGAAGCGAGAGCTCATATTTTAAATTTCAGCAACCCTGAGTTCCAGCCTTGGAGTCTGTCATTTCCTCACTGTGCAACCTTGAACAAGTTACCAGTGTTTCAGAACCTCAGCTTCCTCCTCTGTAATAGGTAAAATTTGAACTGCTGACCCATCGAGCACACACACAAAAATGACGGGTGTCTGCCATCCATGTGATGATGAGTCCCTTAAATCTCCCGATACCTCCATTTCTTCCTCTGTCAAGTGGGCATAACAGCACATATCGCAAAGGATTACTGTGAGGATTAAGTTAGGTACTAAGTGTAAAATGTGCAGCACACTGGTGTGTGTGGAGTCCTGCCCTGAGGCCACAGAAGCAGAGCCCAGAATCAAGGTCACTTTTGAAGCTGACTGAACCCCACTGTAACCATTGTCAAAAGCCCCCTCGATCATCACCAGCAAGCTTCCTGACCCCAAATTAGGCAAAAATGCCCACCCTGGTACTCTCTGTAGTGCTCTAACCATTCACCTAATACCAGCCTGCCAGCAGGAGTGTTCTTTGTCTTGAGGCTATAACAATTAGCTACTAACCCTTGAAAAGCATCCGCTCTCCCCGGTCTGTCAGGAGGCTGGCCCACTGCGTTTGCAGTGACTTCATTATGTCTGCTCCTGCCCTTAATAAACTCACTCCCTTCTGAAATTCTCTGTGTCAGGAAATTCTTTTTCCACCTGTGCTCAGACTGCTTCAACAGTTTGTACATATTCAGTTCAGTTCAGTCACTCAGTCGTGTCCAATGCTTTGTGACCCCATGGACTATAGCACACCAGGCTTCTCTGCCCATCAGCAAATCCCGGAGTCTACTCAAACTCATGTCTATCCCATCAGTGATGCCATCCAATCATCTCATCTTCTGTCATACCCTTCTCATCCAACTTTCAATCTTTCCCAGCGTCAGGGTCTTTTCCAATGAGTCAGTTTTTCGCATAGATGGCCGAAGTATTGGAGGTTCAGCTTCAGCATCAGTCTTTCCAATGAATATTCAGGACTGATTTCCTGAAGGATTGACTGATTGGATCTCCTTGCAGTCCAAGGGACTCTCAAGAGTCTTCTCCAATACCATAGTTCAAATGCATCAATTCTCCGGTGCTCAGCTTTCTTTATAGTCAAACTCTCACATCCATACATGACTACTGGAAAAACCATAGCTTTGACTAGATGGATCTTTGTTGGTAAAATAATGTCTCTGCTTTTTAATATGCTGTCTAGTTTGGTCATAACTTTTCTTTCAAGAAACAAGCACTTTATAATTTCATGGCTGCAATCACCATCTGCAGTGATTTTGGAGACCAAGAAAATAAAATCTGTCACTGTTTTCATTGTTTCCCCATCCATTTGCCATGATCCAGAGGCCATGATCTTAGTGTTCTGAATGTTGAGTTTTAAGCCAACTTTTTCACTCTCCTCTTTCACTTTCATCAAGAGGCTCTTTAGTTCTTTACTTTCTGCCATAAGGGTGGTGTCATCTGCATATCTGAGGTTATTGATATTTCTCCCGGCAATCTTGATTACAGCTTGTGCTTCACCCAACCCGGCATTTCACACAATGCACTCTGCATAGAAGTTAAATAAGCAGGGTGACAGTATACAGCCTTGACGTACTCCTTTCCCAATTTGGAACCAGTCTGTTGTTCCATGTATGGTTCTAACAGTTGCTTCTTAACCTGCATACAGATTTCTCAGTAGGCAGGTTAGGTGGTCTGGTATTCCCATCTCTTGAAGAATTTTCCAGTTTGTGGTGACCCACACAGTCAAAGGCTTTGGCATAGTCAATAAAGCAAAAGTAGGTGTTTTTCTGGAACTCTCTTGCTTTTTCCATGATCCAGCAGATGTTGGCAATTTGATCTCTGGTTCCTCTGCCTTTTCTAAATCCAGCTTGAACATCTGGAAGTTGAAGCCTGGCTTAGAGAATTTTAAGCATTATTTAGTTAGCATGAGGGCAATTGTGCAGTAGTTTGAACATTTTTTGCCATTGCCTTTCTTTGGGATTGGAATGAAAACTGACCTTTTCCTGTACTGTTTCCAGGTCACTGCTGAGTTTTCCAGATTTGTTAGCATATTGAATGCAGCACTTTCACAGCATCATCTCCTAGGATTTGAAATAGCTCAACTGGAGTTCCATTACCTCCACTCACTTTGTTTGTAATGATGCTTCCTAACTGCTTTATTGACTATGCCAAAGGCTTTGACTGTGTGGATCACAATAAACTGTGGAAAATTCAGAAAGAGATGGGAATACCAGACCACCTGACCTGCCTCTTGAGAAACCTATATGCAGGTCAGGAAGCAACAGTCAGAACTGGACATGGAACAACAGACTGGTTCCAAATAGGAAAAGGAGTACATCAAGGCTCTATATTGTCACCCGCTTATTTAACTTCTATGCAGAGTACATCATGAGAAATGCTGGGCTGGAAGAAGCACAAGCTGGAATCAAGATTGCCGGGAGAAATATCAATAACCTCAGATATGCAGATGACACCACCCTTATGGCAGAAAGTGAAGAGGAACTCAAAAGCCTCTTGATGAAAGTGAAAGTGGAGAGTGAAAAAGTTGGCTTAAAGCTCAACATTCAGAAAACTAAGATCATGGCATCCAGTCCCATCACTTCATGGGAAATAGATGGGGAAACAGTGGAAACAGTGTCAGACTTTATTTTTGGGGGCTCCAAAATCACTGCAGATGGTGACTGCAGTCATGAAATTAAAAGATGCTTACTCCTTGGAAGGAAAGTTATGACCAACCTAGATAGCATATTAAAAAGCAGAGACATTACTTTGCCAACAAAGGTCTGTCTAGTCAAGGCTATGGTTTTTCCAGTGGTCATGTATGGATGTGAGAGTTGGACTGTGAAGAAGGCTGAGTGCTGAAGAATTGATGCTTTTGAACTGTGGTTTTGGAGAAGACTCTTGAGAGTCCCTTGGACTTCAAGGAGATCCAACCAGTCCATTTAAAGGAGATCAGCCCTGGGTGTTCTTTGGAAGGAATGATGCTAAAGCTGAAATACCAGTACTTTGGCCACCTCATGTAAAGAGTTGACACATTGGAAAAGACTCTGATGCTGGGAGGGATTGGGGGCAGGAGGAAAAGGGGACGACAGAGGATGAGATGGCTGGATGGCATCACCAACTTGATGGACGTGAGTTTGAGTGAACTCCGGGAGTTGGTGATGGACAGGGAGGCCTGGCGTGCTGCGATTAACGGGGTCGCAAAGAGTCGGACACGACTGAGTGACTGAACTGAACTGAACTGAAAGCCCACTTGACTTCACATTCCAGGATGTCTGGCTCTAGGTGAGTGATCACACCATCATGGTTATCTGGGTCATAATGATCTTTTTTGTATAATTCTTCTGTGTATTCTTGCCACCTCTTCTTAATATCTTCTGCTTCTATTCGGTCCATACCATTTCTGCCCTTTATTGTGCTCATCTTTGCATGAAGTGTTCCCTTGGTATCTCTAATTTTCTTGAAGCGATCTTGTACGTATTAAGTTCTCATAAAGTATTACCCCATGTCTGAGGGAGGGGCTACTCCCTTCCACATGCTCCCAAGAGTCCTATTTCTGGCAAGCACAAAGATTATGAAAAACAATCTCTTTTGGTCCCATCTAGAAGCTAGGAGTACAAACAGAGACATGAGATTCAGCTTATTATAACAATGGGGAAATAGCCATGGTGAGGATAATCAGTCGTGTTGGTAGTGCTGCAGCCATCATCTGCATGGTTGCACAGTGACTTCATGGCTTGTATCTTTGCTTCTCTGGCAACCTTGCAAATCCCATTTTTACATTTAAGGAGTGGGAGCACTTGCATGGGTTGTTTGGGACCCAGAGTCTGAGTGTGCTGCCCTTTATTTATTTATTTATTTATTTTGTGCTGCCCTTTAAAATCGTAGCTCTTCTCAGTGAGCTTGGAGCCAGGTTTAGGCACTGAAATAAAGTATGTACAAACCAGGCCCCTCTGCCTCCTTGCCAACTCAATTCACACACAAAGTATTGTATGAAACAAGGCTAATTTTTCTTGAAGACAAGGGCTCCCAGAATCTGGCATTGTGGCTGGAGCGCACAATGGACTCTTTCTCTAACACTTGTCTGTTTGAAACTCCCTGTCTGTGATTTTCTAAGATTTGTTTGCTGATTGGCTGCTAAGGTGGACAGAATTCACCACTCCAAAATATGATTCTTGGACATAAGGATCATTTTGAGCTGTTATTTTTAAGAAATGGCAGACACAGGAGACACTCTGAAACCTGAGTAGAAGTTATCTTTAGAAGTTACCAAATAACTTCTAATAAGATGTTAGAAGTTATCTAACGTCTTACAAGAGACATTCACATCTATGAGGGAAAATTCCATCTGTAACGGTGTCTCCTCTGTACCAGGAAGAGAAAGATGACTCTAAACCTCTAGAAACCTCTAACAAAGGAGAGGCAAAGACTTAAATCTGTCTGTACTTTGCAAAACAACTTGACCCTTATTTACCTGCTGACTGCCCGTAACTGGCCTCCTCCCCACTCAGCTCCCCCAAATTGTCTTTCACCTTTAGCTGGAGATGGTATTTGAGGTGATGGCTTGGACCATTTCAGAGAGTTACACACTTTTCCTGGGCATCTCTCATGTATATAGGAGATAGACACGTTATTACGTTTCTGTTTTCTCTTCTCCTTTTATTACAGTGTGTGTGTATGTGTGTGTGTGTGTGTGTGTGTGTGCATGGAGGATGTGTCTCGACCTCCACCTGTAGGGGTAGAGGTGGTGGTTTAGTCACTAAGTCATGCCTGACTCTTGCAACCCGATGGACTGTAGCCTGCCAGGGTCCTCTGTCCATGGGATTCTCCAGGCCAGAATACTGGAGTGGGTTACCATTTCCTTCTCCAGGGGATCTTCCTGATCCAGGAATAGAACCCAGGTCTCCTAAATTGCAGGCAGATTCTTTACCGACTGAGCTACAAAGGAAGCCCTATAAGGGTAGAGGGAATGCTATTTTTCTACCCAACTGCTGTGTGCATTCAGTTCTGGGCTTAGTCTCCCTAGCATTTATGGGCTTGGTTTTTGTGGGGTTTTGTGTGTATTTACCCCGCTGCTGCTAATTAGTAATCACTCTTCAGCCCTCTCAATTTGCTCTCCACCAATAACCACTTTATCAGTTTCATTATAACCCCTCTCAATCAGAAAAAGAGGAAGAAAATACTCAGATTTCCAATCAACCTCCCTTGAAGCCAGAGAAGATGGGAACTAAAGGGAGAGAAAATGGATCTTCAGTGAAACTGGCTGACCCTGGGATGGGAGTGCATGTTTGGAGTTGAACCCAGAATTCCTATTCACATTCTGAGTTGGTTCTTTCATCATAATTATCCAAGTGAGAAGTTCTTCTTTATTTTTGATATAAGCTATTTCTTCCCCTCCTGGAAGATGACAGCATGATGCAGCCTGTGTCTTCATTTATCCAGCCAGTAATGTACGGATATGGCAAAGCCTCTGCCTTCAAAAAACCAGCAGTCCAGGGTGGGGGATGTGGGTGATAAATGTAAATAGATCACTTTAGAGGCAGATAACGCACATGAGCAGGAGGTTCTGTAGAGAAGGGCTCGCAGAGTGGAGTGTGATCAGATCTAGACTGGGAAGCAGGGTCAGGAAGGCTTCTCAGAAGAAATGACCCTAAAGCTGATTAGGATCACAGGATCACATTCCCACAATGGGAGGGGTCTTCCAGGCAGTGAGACCAGCACATGCGAAGGCAGCACAGGTGAAGTGAAATAGGTCAGAGAACTGGGAAATTCAGAGCAGGCAGAACAAGGGTAAAAACCAGATGCATGTAAGATCTAAGGCTGAAGAGACACGCAGGGTTCAGACTGTGGAGGACTTTTCCAGCTAGGAGGCCGATCCCATCCCATAGAAGGTAAAGAGCTGGTGAAGGGATTTCAAGAGAGAAGTAAAGTTGCTTTAAATGCTGGCTCACTGCAGAGTAGAGAGTGGATGGGGAGGGGTGAGACTGGAGACAGACCACTTGAGGAACTGTTAATAAAGGTGAAAGAGGACGTAACTTAGAGAAGATCTGTGTCAAAGGAGCTGAAGAAAAGTGACTGAATGTAATAGTGTTTTAGAAGGGAGAATCTACCATGATGAGGAAGGAAAAGAAAAGGCTGGTTTCCAGTCCATTGTAAGAGAAAGAGGTGGAAGTAGAAGGAGAGGGTGAGAAGAGATTATGAAATGACTTAGGTTGGGTGGAATTTATCCTTTAGGGTCTTCATTCCAATTTCCTTCAGGTGACCCATTTTCAGAGGACCACTTTCTCCCTGCCGCCTCACACCCAGCTGGTTACAATGTATCTTCTAGGATCCCTTATAGGATTAAGAATGGATGTGCTCCTTCCTCTTTTGGGGACCTCAGTTTCCACCCAGAAAATAAAGGAACTACAAATCTTCTGAGATGGACTCCTTCCCTCTTCTCCCAGGGTGAGTCGAGTTTTCCTTTCTCTCGATGCTGCAGCAGTGTCTGTGTCAGTCTCACACTGCTTGGCTTTAGCCTGTAGTTTGCATGCCCGGCTTCCTCAAGTTGACTCCAAGGTCCTAGAGGGCAGGGCTGCCCTGTTCTCTGCATCCTCAATCGCTGCTATGAGGAGATGCTCCCACCCTCAAGGATGGAGACACTGGTGTTCCTGATACAGGTCAAGTTCCTTCTCACTGTCTGTCATCCTTCTACTCCAGAACTTCCAGATGCTGAGTCTAGAGTCTATTTTCACTGTGTCTTGGGATAGACTTTTTATCTCAGTGTCCACTTGGGCAGGACTGGGGATGGAGGAGAGGAAAACGAATGAGAGAGGAGACGTGGTTGGAATCCTGGCTGCGGGGGAGCTGGATTCAGGTCCTGCGTGCTGTAGGTATGCATGCATATGCTTATGTATCTGTAAGTGTTTGTATGGGCATGTATATAGCATAAGATCTGTTTCTGGTTTTATTTATTTTTCTGTACTAAGGTGTATGTGTCTGCATCTACATGGCCACACGTAAGTCAGTGTGCACCTTAGCATCTGTGTGTCCATTAATATTCATGCCTGTGTATGTGTGAGTGTTTCTGTGTAAGCAAATGTATGTGTCTGTCCACATGTGAGTGTCGCTGTGTATGTATGTGTTCCCATGTGTCTGTATGTGAGTGCATATATATATATGGTGATACACATGTAGGTATATGAGTATGTCTGTGTATGCATGTGTGTGTGTGTGCGTGTGTGTGTGCTCTGTGTATAGTGTCAGCATAGAGTGTCTAGTTAAAAGCAAATGCTCCAAATTCAGGCTACATGGGTTCAAGCCCTGAATACAGCATTTAACAGCTATAAGCTCTTGAGTGAGTAATTCCTTATTCCTTGGTTTACTCATCTCTAAAATAGTGGTAATAAAAGTATGTATCTTCAGTATCTAATGTGAGAGTGGGATAATACAGTGTCCACAGTGCACCCAGAATGATGCACAGGATACGGAAAAATGTTAGCTGTTACTACGTTATTCATGGCAATAAATATGTAAGTGATTGAGCTTGAGGGCCCAGGTCAGGATCTCTGTGTATGAGATGCATCTTTGAGCACAAAAAGTTGACATGTGTATCAATTTCAAGTGCACGTTGGCATGGGTGTGAGGACTAGGCCTGAGGGTCAGTGGTAAGTGTGTGTGAGTGTGATACGCATGCATGTGCCTCCGTGAATGTTTGCATTCCACCAGCTTTTGAATGTTGTACAGGCAGGGACTGTGTTTCTTCATTATTTTACCCAGGCCCTTAGACTTGGAACATAGCAATTGCTCAGCAGACTAGTGTTGATTGAATGAATGACATAGACTTAATATTCAGCGGCTATTACTTGTTCAGCATGCCCATTCATAGAAAATGAAAGGTTGTAAGTACATCAGTGATTGGTAGACAGACGGAGAGGGAAAGAAAGAATAGGATCTAGATGGATAGATAGATAGATTGATAGATAGATAGATAGACAGGAGACAGACAGATAGAATTGAGTCTAGTTAAGTAGAATCCCATGTAATTTATATTGGAAGAGATATTAGAGGTTGTATGTTCCAGGGAATTCCAAAATTTTGCCCCTGGTAACCCTGTGGGTTATCATGGAGTTTCTTTGAGGGGTTGAGGAGGCAAGCACAGAACGGAAGAGGTAAACCCTGGCATCAGTCTATCAACTTCTCTATATTGGATGCTCAGGCAGACTTGTATTTAAAAAAAATGGCTCCCCTATAAATGTTGTGAATCTTGTTATAGCCAAGCCCCCTTTCCCTACAGAAGGGAGAAGATGAGCCTCAGAGAGGGGAAAAATTAGGACCTCTGACCTCCTTTGAGGTCCATTGCTAGCATGCCACCTTCCTTGGAATGTGGTAGTTGTAAATCCTCCAACTTACTGGGAAAAAGAAAGCAATTTCTCCCAAGAATCCCCCTTTCAAAAAAGCCACAATCACAGTGGTCTTTTGGTATATCTGTCCAAGCAACACCCCCATTTATCTGAGACTTGCCCCCTCAGGTCAGCCCTAGTGGCTCTGTGCTAGATGAGCCCACTCACATGACCTCAACAATTGGACCAGGAGAAGCACTTAGACCTACGCAGGGAACTCATACTCCCTAGGTACAATTTGGATGTGGGATACCAAAATGCCAGTTGGTCTCTGTCGTCCCTGAAGTGATGTGAAGCTGCAGTGTCCATATTCAGTCAACGATGATGAATGGATGGGCAAAGTTAATTTCACAGAGAGGGGAAAATGAAGGGGACGCACAAAAATAAGCAGATGTAAAGGCTGTGTGCTTTCGGGAAGACTGACAGGTGAAAGAGACAAGCCTGTTTCTCGCGGTTCTCCTTGTGGTCAGGCTGTATCTTTTGCCCTTGGTCTTTGTGCTCCTATATTCTTACAATTAATTCCCCTTTGGTCTGAGGCCATTGGAGTGGGGTTTTGTTTCTTGCAAGCACACCATATCTGACCAATGTGGCACTTTGCAAAGTCTCCTCCTGGCAGATGAATAGGCTCTGCCCCTAGTCACTTACAGGCTTCCCAGGTGGTAAAGAATCCACCTGCCAATGCAGGAGATGCAAGAGATGCAGGTTTGGTCCTCGGTTGGGAAGATCCTCTGGACTGCTGCTGCTGCTGCTAAGTCGCTTCAGTCATGTTCGACTCTGTGTGACCCCATAGAAGAATGGCAACTCACTCCAGTGTTCTTGCCTGGAAAATTCTGAGACAGTCATTTCCTAGGCAGGTTGATAAGGAGTCTAGGGGTCCCCAAGGAGTCTAGGGGTCCCCAAGGAGAGAGGGGTCTGGAATTCTCAAGGAGGAAGAAAGGACAAACTTTTTTTCCTTCTCTACATTCCTTAGGATTATATAACAATAATGTATCCTGCCTGAGGACAGTCTCTGGATTAAACCTTCTGGCTAATTCTGTTATCTTAAAATGTAAATTATGGAAGTAGACCTGGTCTTTACAAAGATGTATCCTGCCTGAGGACAGTCTCTGGATTAAACCTTCTGGCTAATTCTGTTATCTTAAAATGTATGTTATGGGAGTAGGTCTGGTGAGGTCTTTACAACCTCCATACGTTCTTTGGATTCATTGGAGAGTATATAACTTCATTGCTAACACTAGCAAGTGGGTACTCTTTCTTCCCCCTTCTGATGCCTATGTCAGAAGCTTTCCCTATCTCCTTTATACTTTAATAAAACTTTATTACACAAAAGCTCTGAGCGATCAAGCCTCGTCTCTGGCCCCGGATTGAATTCTTCTCCTCCGGGGGCCAAGAATCCCGGGGTCTTCGCGTGATTCAACAACAACCTTTCAATTCCATGGACAGAGAAACATGGCAGCTACAATCATGGGGTCTCAAAGAGTCGGACATGACTGTGCACACACTCCTGCTGATCTCCTAGCCTTGATCCTGTCAGTTTCCCTGAAGCCAGCTTGGAGGGGCCTCATGCATAGCATTCTCTATCTGAGGCATCTTTGTGCAGTCTTCGTGAAGATTCATTCAAGGTTTCCAGAAAGGGATTTTACTCACCCTCCAGGCTCTGCTGCTACATCCTCAGGGCAGAATTGATGCATTATTTTATACTGGGACTCCCTGCTGAGCCCTTCAGAGCAAGGGCATCACTATTTACCACTAGAGGTGTGCTCTTGGGAGACAACATCTCTGCGCCCAAACTGAGCAGTTCTTCTAGCATCCAGGCCCCAGGGTAGGAGTTTGTATATTGCTAGGTATGTAAAGCAGGTCTGCAGTGTGGCGGGGCCAGGGGAGCAATGAGGACTAGTCTTCTCTGGTGTAAGGTCTCCAAAACTGGCCACATTACAATATGTTTCATGGAAACTGTTGAAACCATGATGGAAATACACCAGAGGAAGTAGGCTGAAAGCAAACATCAGTCTGTTCAATTTATTGGCAGTCAGAATGGAGGTACTTTGGAAGATCGTGGAGGGTACCTCTTTTACAAGCTCTGCCCCTGCTCCTTCCCCTCACTGACATAGCCCCTCTTCCCTGAAGCTATGAACATGTGAGATACTTGTAGACACGCAAGCACCTGGCAAGTTTGCTTTCAAGAGCCTGCTAATGAATGAGGAAAGTCAGTCCAGGCCAGGTGTCAGAGCCCCCACCATGAGAAAAAGAGGAATACAAAGGACTGAGAGTATTAAACAAGGCAAAGCTCTTCTTTTTCTCCAAAACTAGTCAGGCCTGGAGACTACGTGATTTGTTTGAAGACAGAACCAGCAGAGCTGCAGGGTGACTGGAAGCCATCGCCAGAGGGAAGAACACAAGCTTCAAGGCCAGATGCCCAGCTGAGCTCTCAGAACAGCCCAGCCAGGAGGACAGGCAGGAGAACCAGGGGCCAGGCCACCAGGAACCCTGAAACACAAGAGAGGACTGTCGGGTGCTGGGCTCTGGAACTCAGCAGCCAACGTGAAGTGGCATCCCTATCTTCTGCTGGACAAGGATGACAAACACAGAGTATCCTTAATATCTATTTTAGATTTCTGCCCCTCGGAGGTGGCAAAGGGCCATGTCATAGAGGCAAAGCTGACTCACCACCACCAAACACTTCAGTTCCCTGTGGGCACACAGGAAGTTACTTTTTCCCACATGCATTGCAGTAGGTAGGACCATATGAGTGGATCTGACCAGTAGAATGTGGGTAGAAGTCACATGTGCCACTTTTAGGCTTGGTTCTTAAAGCCTCCTATATAATTTTCCATGCTCCCTCATCCAGCATCTAGGGACCAGATGCAGAGGCTCCAAGAGAGGACTTTCAGGGGACAGCAGAGTTGCCAGAATTTACCAGAAGGTAAGAGCCCCAGTTCCTAATGACTGTAAAGGGCACTGAGCTGCATCTTCCAGTGATTTTATGGGAAATAAACTGTTGCATAAAAGCACAGAAAGTTGTGGATCGCTTGTCACAGTAGCTAGTATTACTCACTCTGATAGTGAAGAGGCAGAAAGACACTGAAGGCAGAAATAGAGGTTAAAAAAGCATTACCTCTGAAACCTGACTGCGTAGTTTAGAATTCTAACTCTGCAACTAGCTATGCAGGCCGAGGCGAGTTATTGAATCTCTCTGTGCCTGCATGTCCCTGTGTGCAAAATAGGATCATTACTAACAGCTATTACTGCATGAGATTTTTGTAAGGCGAGTGAGTGAACTCATAGCAAGCATTTAGAGCAGTGCCTGACACATGGTAAACACCATGTAAGTATTGGTTTTGAAAATCGGACTCTAAGATCTGGGACGTTGGGATCATATCTCTTCTGAACGTTACTGTATACTCAGGGTTAAAGAAAGGCTTGTCTCCTGGATCATAGCTATCATATTAGAGGATATCTCTAATTGGGTGCAAGCCCCTTATTAGAGGATATCTCTATTGGGTGCAAGCCCCTTCCACCGAATACCAGATTACAGTGGCTCTCCAAGCCTTAAATTTCAAAATAACTTGCTGATGTCCTTAGGAGGGAGAGGGAGACGAATATCACAATTTTCAGAAACATATCATTATATGACAATGAAATGTAGGTTGATGTTCAATTAATTTTAAAAACGTCATAAATGGCTGTGGGAGAGAGCAAACTGTGAAACCCATAGGTGCACTCTTGCGGTAGTCTGCCACCGCATCATGTTGGAGTGATTCCTCTGTTTTCAAAAGTCTCCAGAAACCAGTACCCACCAAGAAATTAGTCAATTTAGCAAAGTCCATTGCGAAGCCAGGCTGTTCCAGGCACTATGCTAACCCGAAGGACTGGAAGAAATGAATGAGACTGAGGTCCCTGCTCTCAAGCTGTTTGCAGTCTGAGCTCTAACCACCCTCTCTGATGAGTACTACTTTTCTGAGCATTGTCTGAATGTTAGCACTGAAGTTATTTGGAAACATTTGGACTGTTATCTAGTTGGAGAGTTGAGGATGGGTAGAATTTTTTAATGTCTGGGTTGATGAGTATAGGCCATTTTGGGGGATAGTGAAATCTTAATAGCATTGCTCTGCCTTTGGATCAAAATATATTTCTTAGATTTGTCTCCCTACTGGACTCCAATTCATTCATCAAAACCACATTCAGATGTTAACCTCAGCTGAAATTCTCTCTGATCTTATCCAATACAATTAATTACTCTTCTGCACTATCTACTTGCTTGTGATTTATTTGCTTATATGAGTATTTAATTTTGCAACTGTTGTTCATTTTTCCTATAGGGCTTGTTCTGCTAATATGTGCATACCTGGCTCCTTTTTCTCATTTAGTTCAAACATTACCTCCTTCAAACATTTTTCTGACTATTTATCCATTCTGATATTCATTCTTCCTTCCTATCTTGTTTAACAGATCCATCAAACATTGGTTGGGTGTGTGACCATCCAGGATAAAGACTGTGTTTCCCAATTTCCTTTGCAGCCAGATGTGGCCATGGGACTCAGCACTGATCAATGAGATGTAAGTGAAGATATAAGGTGTCAGCTTCCAGGATTGTTCCTTAAAAGTCATTGACTTCTTCCAAGTTCCCTCCATCCTGGCCTAGATATAAAGATTGGTGTTCTGTCTGCCATCTTGGCCCATGAGTATGATGGCAACATCCTAAACATGGTAGAGGGGTGAGATGGAAGGAGCCTGGATTCTTTTTTTTTTTTTAGAATGCAATCCCAACTAATATGTGTGGCATGAGTAGTTCCCATCATAAGGTAGCCAAATAATTGCTAAAAAATTTCATCAGTTAGTGACCCAAGAGAAAGTTCCTATTGAGGAGGGGAATTTTCTGTCAAGTGCAATGATTCAGGCCTTTAAGTACAGGGGAAATGGACTTGGTTAACTATTACTGCTTTATAGTAATGCCCTATTGCAGAAAGATGAGAAATGGACGGGTTTTAATAGTTAGGGCCAAGTGAAAGAGCCGGAGTGTCTCTTTGGTAGGTAACTTGTAAGAGGCCCTTATCTCCAGCATTAGGAGAGTGGATACCCCTGAGGAGCAAATTTGGACTCATTGTAGTTGCCAGGTTTAAAAGGTGGTTGAATGCTCTGTCTGGGCAGCTTTGCAACAATGTCAGAGCCCTGGTTGGAAAAACCTGGGAACTGAGGAACATGGGATGGGATCATCTGGATAGAGGCTCCTAAGGATTGTGATTCTTCTGATAGCCTTGAACCAATGCCTTCAGAGCCTCGCTGTCTTTATTAGGAGCTAGCCTTCCCCTACCCAAGAAGAGAGTCTGGATTCTTGATGACCTCATGATGCTGGCCCGTTAGTCCTGGATTGCTTGCCTTATTGACTTCATTTATGTGTGAGAGAAATAAACTTCTGTGTTATTAAAGGCAGTATTACCCATGCTGGTAACTTTCTATCACATCATTCTCTTCTATTTCTAAATTGCCTTGTTAGCTTTTTTACTGTCTATTTTGAAACTGGAACACAATCTCCATTAGGGCAGGCACCTGACCTGTACCATTCACCATTATAACTTTAGTGCCAGTAACAATGCCTAACACACAGTTGGTGCTCAATAAACATTTTTTGTCTAATGATGGCTCTCCTGCTGCACTATGAGCATCTTTAGAGCCAGTCTGGGGTTTGATTCATTTCAGGGTTCACAGCTCTTGGCACAGTTCTTGGGGCCTCTCACATAGAAGAGACTAAATAAATATGCACTGAATTAAAACAAAGAAGAGTTGGGAGGGCTGTGGGAAAGGCAAAAGAAAATAATGTACCTGCAGTGTTGGGTGTTCCACTCATGACACCAAGAGACTGGGCACCTGGAGACAAGATCAGAAGGTGAGGATTTCCACAGTCATGCTCCACTGGCTGTGGCACTGTAGCCATAGCTGCTCCAAGACCTCCCGGATCTGGTCATCACAGTCACTGGCAATCCACATTGTGGAAACATCTACTATTTAGCAAGTACCTTTCTAAACACATTTCATGCATTAGAAAGTTAATCCTCCTGAGAGATTTGTGAAGAGTGTTCTCATCCCCATTTGACAGATGAGAAGACTGAGGCTCAGCAATGTCTGCCAATAAGTGGAAGAGTTTGGATTCAAACCCCAGTCTACCTGATTGCAAAGTAGAAGTTCTCAATCCCTTCTCCCTCCTCCCCAGTCTACCCTGTGACAACACATGAACTTCTAGACGAAGATTCAATAGAAGAACAAGATAACTAGAGGCAGAGTCTTCTTCATGAGACAGCCTCAGTTTACTTATCTGGAGAATGGCAGTGGTAATGGTGCTTATGTCTCTAGACTGTTGTGAACATTTCATGTGATAATGCATATAAATATGCTGCCAGGCAGGAGGTATTATTATTAATGTTACTGTTATTAATATTATTAATGTTGCATGCATGCTAAGTCGCTTCAGTCATGTCTGACTTTTTATGACCCTATGGACTGTAGCCCACCAAGCTCCTCTGTCCATGGGATTCTCCAGGCAAGAATACTGGAGTGGGTTGCCGTGCCCTCCTCCAGGGGATTTTCCTGTTATAGGAATGGAACCAGAGTCTTTTATGTCTCCTGTATTGGCAGGTGGGTTCTTTCCCACTAGGGCCACCTGGGAACCCCATTATTAATGTTACTGCACCTTAATTTCTCTAGGACAGAAAAAATGCTTTCAGTTTTTTGGATTTCTTGATTCTGTCAATTCAGTGCAAGTAAAAGCCATGAGAGTACTGTTAACCTGCGGGATAGACAGATGAAAATTTAAGGAGCATTTGGAAAGCTTCTCCTATGTCATGCCCCAGAACACCATAACTGGATTTTGAGAAATATGGTCATTCTCCAGAAACCTACGTTGGTTTAGTACTTAGACCTCATCTCAAAGAGATCGAGTTATGGGCACCTGGCAGGAGGGAAAAGACAAAAGACACATGCTTGGGAATCAGCCTGAGCTGGGTTCAATGCTAACTCCAGCTGCTCATGAGTGGGTGATCTTGGGTGAGTCACTTAATCTCTCTGAGCTTCAGTTTCTCATCTGTGAAATGGATGCAGTTGGAGAGGATTGAGTCAGTGAATTCTGAGAGCTCAGCCTGATCTCTAGCACACAGGAAGCCCAGCACAAGTGGCAAATGCTATTATCATTACCCAAAACATCTCCTGGAAAGATGCATTTACCACTGGGTTTCCTGAGGAAGCAGAAAAGGACCTGGGCTGTTAAGTTGGTGACCTCAGGCATCTGAGGTTAACTGTCAGCACTTGGCCAGCTGGAGCTATCACCAGGACTTGGCTACTTCTTACCTTTGCGAGTGATGGGTCCCAGATCTAGAACTCGGGCTGGATCAATAGCCACCCCTTCACTGCGGAGTTGACTTCTTGAGCAAGACTGTGGGGATGGAGAAATCTCATTATATCAAAATGGAAAGGCATGTTCCTATCCAAATTGCTCCTTCCATGAGCAGCTCTGGCCCAGGAATGGGCTCCCACCCACGATATGATCCTGACTCTGACGCTGTGGTTTTCTCAATCTAGAGAATTCTCACTGTCATGTCAAATGAACCTGGGTTTGAATCTCCTCTCTTTTCTTTCAGTTGTCTAACTTGGAATAAATGACTACACCTGTCTACTATTATTAAATCATATCTTCTCAGCTGTGAAGGTTAAAAGGAAATATGTGTGCAATATGCAGGCACACAGCAAGCACTCAAGAAATGCCAACTCTTAGTAGGCAGTGTTGAATCTGGGTTAAGAGCATGGGCATGTAAGTCACACCTCAGCCAGGGCATAGTCAGCCCTGGTACTTTCTAGCTCTGAGGCCCTTAGGCAAGTAACCTCTCTGAGCTCAGTTTCTTCATCTGTAAGATGCAGTTGATAAAAGAATCTACTTAAAAGTGTGCTGTGAGAATTAAATTGGATAAGGCATATAAAAGTTTTAGAATGGTGCTTGACACAGGCTTAAAACTCAACATTCAAAAAACCAAGATCATGGCATCTGGTCCCATCACTTCATGGCAAATAGATGGGGAAACAATGGAAAGAGTGACAGACTTTATTTTTTTGGCCTCCAAAATCACTGCAGATGGTGACTGCAGCCATGAAATTAAAAGGCATTTGTTCCTTAGAATAAAAGTTATGACAAACCTAGATTATTTTACCAATAAAGGTCCATCTAGTCAAAGCTATGGTTTTTCCAGTAGTCATGTATGGATGTGAGAGTTGGACTATAATGAAAGCTGAGCACAGAAGAACTGATGCTTTTGAACTGTGGTGTTGGAGAAGACTCTTGAGAGTCCCTTGGACTACAAGGAGTTCCAACCAGTCCATCCTAAAGGAAATCAGTCCTGAATATTCATTGGAAGGACTGATGCTGAAGCTGAAACCCCAATACTTTGGCCACCTGATGCGAAAAACTGACTCATTGGAAAAGACCCCGATGCTGGGAAAGATTGAAGGTGGGAGGAGAAGGGGATCACAGAGGATGAGATGGTTGTATGGCATCACCAACTCGATGAACATGAGTTTGAGCAAGCTCTGGGTGTAGGTGATGGACAGGGAAGCCTGGTGTGCTGCAGTCCATGGAGTCGCAAAGAGTCAGACACGACTGAGCAACTGAACTGAACTGAACTGACACAGAGTAAGCACTCAAAGAAGTCAACTACTATTAAAATAATTTAAAATGTTCTGTACCAAGGAAACATAGTAGACAGGCTCTTTCATCTAATATGCTTCCTGGGGATACTATAATTGCTTACGCATGGGCTTTTGGAGACTTAAGTTACATCGATCCATCCTTTCTTCCCTCTCTTTCTCTGTTTCTCCTTCCCTCCCTTCCATTAATTCATCCATCCATCCATCTTTCCATCTCATCATCTATCTGATTTTCTTTCTCTCCCTTTCTCCCTTCTTCTCTCCTTCCCACCCTCCCTTCTTTCAGTCCATACATAATTCCAATAAACATGAATGGAGGCACCAGGCCCCGTGTCAGGCACTGAATAGTTCAGTCCAAAGAGATACTCACCGGTTGGCACTCTTCTTTAATGAAATCACAGAGAGAAACCTCACAATGCAGGAAAACTAGGTCATAATTTCCAGCAAACTTGAACATCTGAACTGAGAACCGGCTTTCTGCTGACACCCCATTCTCTTCCACGGAGATGGTGGAATCACGTTGATTTGGGCAGCTGGAGGGTGACAGGGACAAGGATCTAGCTTCTAGAAAAACTCAGGGGGTCTGAGGCTCTTTCTGCATTTCTAATCTGCATCCAGCGTAAAAACAGCACTGGAGAGAATTAAAGAGCCTCCTCACCCCCCACCAAGGTTTATTCCAACCTATAGCATAGATTTTTATTCCTCCAGGTTTTCTCCACAATGTGACCAATAAACACATATGGCTTAAATTTGGGGGCCTATAGTCCCCAGAATGAGACAGACTGATTTCAAATTCCAACCCAACCCACTTCCTAACTAAATGATTGTGAGCTGATTACTTAACTTTACTGAACCTCAGTTTTATTATCTGTAAAGTAGGGACAGGAATATGTACTTCCTAGGGTTGATGTGAGCATTTAATGAGATAATCCTTGTATTCTGCTTAGCACAGTGCTTGGTACACACCTAAACTCTATGCTAAATATTAACTAGTATTTTCACTACTGTGTGAATCGTGATCTATAGATATGCATTTTCCTTTGTTTTTGCCAGTTAACAATATTCAATAATATTTTGTCCCATAACACACTGTTTCCATGTTGTTTAGTCAGTGTTAACATCAGTATAAAGTCCCCTTTGAACCTACTGCCAAAATGATAAAAGATACTGAAATGAAAAATAACTGGCATTTCTTTACCTTGCCCATCTGTTTTGCATTAATCTTTTAAGGCCACAATTTCAGGAGTGATATTTCTGAGTCAAAGGGTATGGTCATGTCATACCAAATTGTTTTCCAAAAGAGGCAAGCCAATCGACACAACTGCCAGGCAGGGATGAGCTGATCATTGTTCTCTACCCCAAACCTCATTTAGGCCGAAAGATAACCCCAGATTGTCCAGCACCTGTTCCTGATGATGAAGTACTTCACAGGGTCAGTCTTGTCTTCAGTGGGCGTGGCGTAGCAGTTCTTCAACACCAGGTTAAATCGGGACGTGTCCCCTCTCTCCAAGATGGTGCCCACATAGAGCATGGATTCAACAGACAGCATGACTGCAGTCCCTTCATAAGGAGACGTGTAGTCCTGGTCTTGAAAGAGGGCCATCCTGACAGTGAACTCTCCCTCCCCATCCACAGTGATGTTCAGGGAACTGAGAACACAAAGTCCACAAGAGTGAGGTTTTGAACAGTGAGAACAAAATCAAGTCCCACACCTGTGTAAGATTATGAAGCCAGAGGCACATCTTTGATTCCTAAATGAACTAGTCATTTACTTATATCAAGTATCTACCATCTTCTAGGCACTAAACTCAACAAACAGATGTCTGACTTCAGGTTTCCTACCAGTCCTCCCTGCATCAGAGAGCACGTATACCTCCTTCACTCAAAGAGCACCTCTGGCTTCTCACCTGCAGAACTGGGCTTGGAACCCGTTCTGTGGGCTCACAATTTTTAGCAGCACATCTCTTCCCTCTATCCCATAATTTTCAGTGAAACATCAATTTTAACAAGATAAATAAAATAGCTTTAATATTTATTTTTTTATGAACCTTGGGCCCCAACACATTATAGACTGAAAACTAGAAATGGAACTATAAAATTTCTAACCCTGATTCTGCCATTCTGAGAGACCAGGAAGCAAAAAGGTAATGGGGACAGGTACTCTGGATTTCGAATACCCCAGAAAGTCTCCTAAGCACATCTAGGAATGCCGAGGAATTCCTTCGGCAGGGACCATTCCAGGCACAGTTAGATAGCAGTGAACAAATGACAAGACCCCCTGCCCAAATTGAATTCTACCCAAGTTGCTATTTGGTTCTACATCTGATGAGTTTATCCAATCAAAGCTAGTCTGGCTTAAATCCCACATGTGCAAGGAAGCTTTCCTGCCCCCAGCTTTCCTCCCCAACCAAGATTAGGCCAGGGACCCTTGTTCCTGCTCCCACAGCACCCTGTGCCTCCCCTATGTTGCCTGCATCACACTTGTAAATAATTTTTGATATAATGAGTTGTTTAATGCCTTTCTACCTCAAGATAAATGAAATTGTCATGCTCTTCTGTTCCTCAGCTTATTTAATTAACACTGTTTCATGTCGTTGCATTGCTCCATAGTAATAATCTTCAATATCCACAAAATATTCTATGCCTGCTTTGTTCATGCTGAACATCCTAATATATAATCAACAAATATTTTTGGAATGAATGAAAGTTCCTGAGGGAGGCGGGTAGCATCCTGTGGACATGATAAAATGTGCTTGAAGTCAGTCAGGGTTAGAGGTCAAAGAGTAAAGATCATGCCATACCTTACGATGGGCTGCAGGGCCATTTGAAGGCTCACTTTCATGTCCAGTGGGTAGGCACACTGGAAGTTGATGCTGAGGATGGTGTCTCTGATGATGAAATCGTTGACTAAGGAGAGCGTGTTTATGTAGATGGCATGGGTCTGGTTTCTCTTTGGCATAAAAACAAGACCACATATATGTCGACATGGATGCAGGTACAAATGTATCTGGGATTCAGGTCTGTGTGACTCCAGAGTTGATGCTGTCAGTCAAGCGGACAACCCTGTCCTCTGATCTCACGGAGGCAATGGGCCTCCTCCCCCAGTGGCACTGGCTCTTTATTGGAAGGGGAATGAAGATCCCAGATCGAAAACTAGAACAATAAACTGTTGACTCTCGGGAACAGTCAGGAACTGCCACATTTGCTCCTTTGCGAACCCCTCCCACATTATCCCTAAGTGAAAGAATCATAATCATAGCTTTCATTTACTGAGCTTAAGCATCATGCCTATTCTAAGCTGCCTCCTGGACCAACACATGTAATCTCACATGCCTTTAGAGGTCCATGGAGGCTAAGTTACTTGTCCAAGGACTCACAGTTACTGACATAGACCTTGCCTGCCCAGCTCCTGCACTCTTGCAGCAGGGGTATAAACATCTCTCACCTCCAGAATGTTTCCGCAGGCACCAGCCTGGGTGGGATTGGTCACAGATATCCAGTTCTCCTCTTCACTCTGCCTGAGGCTGCTGCAGTTCCAGTTCCCGTCCCGCAGGTAGGCATGGACCTCATCTCCGAAACCCAGACTTCCCAGCAGACACTTGTCCAGTGACACTTTGATCTCTGTGTCCCCACAGTCCAGCTGAGGCTGCAAACTGTGCACATCTGGAAAGTCGAGAGGAAGGCAGGTGGGATGGGTAGGGGTCTGGAAGGAGTGGGCAGAGCTCACATACTGTGCCCTTTGGCAAACCACCTTGCCTACTAGGAGGCTGGGGAGGCTAGAGGGGCCCAAGGCCCACGTGGGATTTACACTCAGGTTGTGATAGGTGAGGCTGGCCAAGATGCCCCAGTCCAAGATTTCCAAGCATGCTGTGTGCAGGCTTGGCGAAGGCTCTCATGTCTGGTCTCTCCTGGGACCCAGAGCAGATCATCCCCAAATATGCCAAATGGTGTATTGATTATTTTGAATTAAAATTACTTCAGTTGCAGCTAATGCAAGAGTCATGCTCTGACACACCTCTGTTTCCCTGAAAACAGGAAATGATTCTCCCATGTGAAAGGTGCTCTCCCTGCATGTGGAGTAGAAGGACACGCTTGCCACCACAGATAGGGACCTCAAGCTCCCTCTTGTCCCTCAATATTGAACACTCTCTCCTCCACTGGGGTGAGGAGTACACACAGAGGAAAGCAGGCTTGTGCCCAAAGCAAGAATCAAAGGCTCTCGTTAGAGTCTAGGAGGGAAGGAGATCTTCTCGCTGGAAAGCTCCTCCAACTCCCATCCAGGGCTTAGGGCTCATCTGTAGCCATGTGCCTGTGCTTGCTTACCTGCTGGGATGATAAGAACATCACCTTCAGAGCCTGCCCATTTGGACTGTTCTTATTGAATTCTCATCAAAGCCCTGCTTGGTGGGTTTTAAAAATCATTATTATTATCTCAACCGCATTTTACAGATGAGAATGTTAAGGTTCAGAGAGGGTAAGCAGCTGGCCCCAGGTCCCAGACCCCACCCGACAAATCCAAGACTGACGCAGGAGTCTGCCCCTGTTCCTCACGTGGAGACCATGCTGATACCTGAACACAGCTTCCAACACCGGCAGAGTCCTCATCCTCGGTATCTTGGTCCCTCATGAGTCAAGCCCACCCATTCCCAAGGCCACCGTCCAGTGGCTGACCTGGAAATGTGTCCGACCCCTGGCCCCATCCTTGCAAGCTCTCTGGCTTGGCACTTCTCATCCGCTGACCTTGGTTCCATCGCCACTGACTGTGGTCCACACATAGTCCTGACCCTCTGGAGCTCCCTCCCTCCTGCCCTGCCCACTGGGTCAGCACAGTCCCAGTGCTCACCGGAGACGTTGAGGTCCTGTCTGCAGAAGCAGCCCCAGGTGCCACTGACGAGGCGACACTCCTCCTCGGGGCGGCAGGTCCTGTCACACTTGTCCTCCGCGGTGGCAGGGTCTGGGGTGAGGCGTGGAGGAAGAGGATCAGGGTGCACAGCAGGGGGGACTTGAGGCCACCAAGGCCAACCTTGTCATTCTACAGAAGATTTGCCATGTTTGACAAGGGTTGTGCCATATTTGGTGGAAGTGTCAAGCCTCGAACTTGAATTTCCCAACTCCTGATCCGGTGCGGTGAGAACCCTGGGGCTGCCATCTTGGTGCTTTTACTACAGGGCAGATGCTATTTCCAGAACTTTCCATGCCTTAACTCTTTCAGTTCACATGTAGACCTCGTGGGGGTGGGGGTGGCATTTGGATCCTGGAGCTGGGATGCTAGGTTCAAATTGGCTCTGCTACATTCCAACTCTGTGATGTTGGGAGAATGGCTTAACCTGTCTGTGCCCACTGCAGGCACTGAACCAAGGCTGTTCTGTTCAGTCTCCTCCTGCACCCACTCTACTGCCCCTGGGTTGCCCTGCCCCACTCACCTGTGCAGTATCTCAGACTACATTGAGGGGTGCCCTCCAACCGGTACACGTAGTATGGGCCCGGGCAGGCTTTCACCAGCACCTCTGTCTTCCAGAGGCAGCAGTTGCCACTCCAGTGGGCACAGGCAGTGCGGTTGACGATGCCCTCCCCAAGGCCAGGATGGGTGCCATTCAGCCACAGGGGTGCAGACGTCTGGCATCGGAACGTGGGGACACAGTCCTCTGGCATCCTCACTCCTCCGTCCCCCACAAATCGGTACCAGCCGTGTTTGTCACTGTCACAGCCTTGGATGTCTTCTGTATTCTCTGTGCTTCGAAAGGGTTCATTCAGGAGGGTGTAATTCTGGCAGGGGTCAAAACAGAGCTGGGCCTCTGGGGTGCCAGGGGCTCCGCAATCCAAGTCCTTTTCATAGGAACCAGTGTTGGTGGAGTTTCTGTAACCTGGAGAATAATGGGTTTATGGAGCAGACCCTGGGGCCTACAGGGTTTTCGTGCCCTACACACTCTGTTTTGGGAATGCTAGGGAACCCAGTGAGGGCAAGAGGCACACAATCGGTTAGTTGCACATCAGCCTTCATCACCTTGGGGTCAGAATAATAATGAGGGCTTTGTGTGGTATATTGTAGGCATTAAGAACATCAGAGTCCCCACACTCTCTGCGTAGCCCCAGAGGGTGTCATTCATACTGAGCCTGAGTGGTGATGCGGGCTCTGGAGTTGTTGCAGGGCTCCCCTGAGCCACCGCACACTGTGGTTCTGCCTGCCAGTATTTGTTTTTCTCATTGTAAATGTAGGATAGGCTCATGGGAGAAAACTCAAAGGTTATTAAAGTGAATAAAGTACAAATGACACCTGTCATAGCGCGTTCCATTCCCAGACGTAACCATAAATTTGTCGTACAGTTTTCAGACCCTTCCTGTGCATCTGTTTAAAATAGTTTTTTTTTTTTTTTAATAAAAATGGGTTTAATGCTGTACAGCTTTCTTTCCACTTGCATTTATTATTTAGTATATCATAGAGATTTTTCCTTTATCAGTAGATGACGATTTCTGAGCCTCAGCACTACTGATATTTGGGCTGGATAATTATATGGGGGGACGGGCTCTGTCCTGTGCACTGTAGGATGCTTAGCAGCTTCCTTGAGTTTTCTTACTAAATGCCAAGAGTACTCCTCCCTGAAGTTTTTTCCAGACACTGCCAATTGCCCCCTGAAAAGCAAAATCACTCCCCCCACATTGGGAACCACTGAGTCTAATAGGGCCATTTCCTATTGCTGGTCTCATGGTTTTTAACAGATTCAAGGACTGTGATGTGTGAAGATATGGAGAAGTAAATCAGGGGTGGGGTGGAGGGTAGAGGAAGTCACAGGCCAGACAGTCTGGGTTTAAATCCAGCTCTGCACCTGCTGACTGGCTGACCTTGGCAGATGGTTTAATTCCCCTGAGACTCTTCTGCAAAATACCACGTGTAAGCTAATACAAATATCATCCATTCCTGTACTTCAGGTCACGGTTGCCACACAGGTGTCCATCTGTCCTTGCATTTATCTCATGTGTTTTTCTCTTTATTTATACACTTAAATTTTGTACATTTATTGTATTTAAGTTTATCTCAAAAAAAAAAAAAAACAACAACAACTGAAAGCAATATTGAACTCAGACTAATCATTTGCATGCTGAAATATTTACAGATAAAGTGCACGGATGCCTGTAGTTTACTCTTTAAATTTTTTAAAAACCTTTTATTTTGTATTTTATTTTGTGTGGAGTGATTAACAAGGTCATTATATATTTCATATGTTTCTTTCAGTGATTCTCTTTATAGATTCATTTCATCCTAAGGAATAGTATCTGTGATACCATAGGTATGATATATTAGTTACATGGTTTAATACCCGTGAAGAAAAGTACATATAACATAGCTACCAAAAATTCTCTCTCTCTTTTTTTATTTTGGCTGTTCCCTGAAGCATGTGGGATCTTAGTTTCCCAACCAAGGAGTGAACTCTTGCCCCTGCAGTTAAGAGTTTGCCATGCAACCTCATTTCGGGATATGCATGCCCCATTTGGGAGAATAAACCTTTAAAGGACTGTTAGAAGGTTAAATGAGGTACTAGGTGCAAAATGGCATGCACAGCACCTGGAGCCTAGTAGTTCAAGCTAGTTCTCTCCCCTAGTTCTGACATGCTGAATAGTACAAATTCCCCAATGATGAATTAAGTATATTCTACCAAGATCACATTCGTTTCTTTTCTTTTGATGTATTAAACTATTTAATGGGTGATCGTGTGCCCAGCACTGATGCACTGATTACTGGGGCTCAGTCCATCCCCACAAAGCAGGATCACATTAGAGAAACTTTTTAGGAAAGAGATTTTCAAGCCTTGCTTTTGTACATGCTTATTTTAAGGAAAGGAGTCACTGCACTTATTATTCTTGGACTGGTTATTGCACACACTATTTTGCCAAGGCAGGCCATGAGCTAAGTGCCTCCAGCCCCCTCCACAGGGATGTAGGCAGAAATTTTCCCTTGTGCAAAGCCTGAGAATCCTTCCTACAAGCATCTAAGATGCCCAATCCATGGATCTTTGGAAGGACCACAGAGAGATCACTAAGCCTGGTCTCTTCATTTTACAGATGAGCAAACTGATCTGGAGGAAAGAGGATGCTTGCCAAAACAAGGCACAGAGCGACTGGGAGCTTCATGTCCTCATGAATCCCCAGCCCTCTGCTTGCCACCATATCCAGGCATAGGAGGTTTTAACTGGCTCCCACTGCCCTTGAGGGGGAATTTCTGATTTGGCTCTTTGACAGATTGTGACTAGATTCCGGTTTCTCGCATCTTGTTTCCCTCGAGTTTTTATCATGCCCCTGTCTCCTCGCTGACCCTGAACCAATTTTCTGTTCTCCCCTGCTGCCTCTCCAGGTATCACAGGTCATCTGAGATGCCAGGCGAGCAGAGTACTCACCTTGCTGTTCTGTAGATGACAGGGTCAGAATGTAGGAGGCCAGGGCCAGCCACAGGACAGAAGTCATCCTTTCCAGGAGCTGAGACATGTGGGTCACTCAGCAACCTGCAGACTCTCCATGCAGTGGTCGTGGGGAGACCCAGATACGATTGGGGAGACAGAGATTGCTCCCCTGACTGCAGGGGTAAGAAGAGAACTAGGGAACTCACATCAGTTAGCACATGCCTTGTACCAAGCACTTTGCATACCTTAGCTCATTTAAGACACCAAACCACCCTCCAGGGAAGGTATATTTATCGTTCCCATTTTATAGATGAAATAGCTGAGACTCAGAGTACATTAATCCCAGAAATATTTATTGAATCCCTTCTATGTGCAAGTACTATGCTGGAAGTGAAATAGCTTGCTTAGGCCCATTTTCTCAGAAATGTTCTGATGGTTTCTTTCATGAAGGCTGTATTGCTTTGAAGTCCTATCTGTGACTTACAGAAAAGAGATGTTATAACAGGAGCAGATTTGTTAAGTGGGTGAGGTTGACAGCAAGAGAACCAAAGGCAAGCAAGACTACTGAATGTCCTCAAAGGTCTCAGGGCAGGTCCTACTCCGGTCAAGGTAGAGGCTCTCGGAGAATGGATGGAAGGGAGGGTGACAGAGCTATGAATGTCTACAGACAAAAGTAGCAGCTTTCCCTTTCTCGGTTCTGTGCATCGCGTACTGTGCCGAGAGAGCCCGAAGTGTCCTCTGTGTATGCAGATATCTGTGAGAGTTAGACCATGTCAGACTGAGGCCATCACGGGCTCCTCACACAGTGCCCAGAGCACAAGAGGTGCTTAGGAGACATTTGGGGGATCTGTGAATAACGAGCAAGGAGGGAGTGGATAGGAATAAGGAACTGTGAAGAGCCTGCCAACATTCAAATAAATAACACCTCCTCTTCTGGGAAACTCTTTTCTCAAAAGGAAAAATCTTTGGATAATATTCTACAGCCTCTGAAAGACTTCAGTTGAAGACAGAAGTTTGTTTCCGGAAGAGATATCGTGGCTATGTTTTGAGAGAGTGCCCAGGACTGGTAATTCTTAGAAGTGAAATCCTAAGTAGACGCCTGTCTTCCTGGGGGGGTGGCGGGGGGACAGTGTCCAGAGACAAGGGAAGGGGGCACTTTTTGCCCTGGAGTAGCTGGAGTCACGGTTGAACTGGAAATACAGTGATATATGGAGTCTTCAATAAAGGTCAGGGTCTAAACTCCTTGTTGGGTTCTGAAAGGGCCAAGTATCAGAGGAGGCCCCCAGGCTCAGGAGAAAGCCTTCTGGGGCTTGAAGTAGGACTTACCTGGTGGCGAGAACACGGAATGTTCTTCCTTCTCTGGCTGTGGAAATGCACGTCTGCTGTGGACCGTCCTTTTATTGCCGTTTCCCACCAATGTGGCTCTCTGGGATTGGTGCAGAGATGAGACTGAAGTTAGCCTCCCAGGCATACACTGGGTTGGTTGGGTGCAGGTAAGATAAACAATTTACCAGAAATGGTGGTGAAGGGAAGGCCCCTTTGTTCCCACACCACCTGCCCACCACGCCCTTGCATGTAACCCTTCCAGCAGTCTCTCCTTCGCGCAAATGCTTCTCTACAAACAAGAGCAGCATGTACTGAATTCTGAACATAACTGGGCACTGCTTTGCACCCATTATTTCTCACTTTTAATCCTCACAATGAACGCATGAAGTAGCACCATATTTATTACTGGAAACCAAATACTAATCAAACGGAAGCTTAATATCCAAAGGGAAGTGGAGAGAAATCAAACAGACACTTGTTTGCACAATAGATTTCCAATTGTTTCTTGCGTTCCTGGCTAATTACCTTAGAACACTTCTGCTTCTGTCTGGAAGCCAGTCAACTTGGAGTCAGTTAGGACAAGGGACTAAATAAGGAAGGGCAGATGGATATTTCTCATTTTGGGCCCATAGAATCTACCCAACTTCAGATGCTCCATGTTGAGCAGTCTGGGAAAGGCCAATCTGGGGACATGTGAATCACAGACCAGCAAAGGATAGCCTAGACCTTTGGACAAAATAAGCACCTGAAGAGCCTGTCGATATGTGGGCTACCCCAGAGACTGTAAGGTAGAGAACTGAGAGGACCTTGAAGATCTTGGACTTTTAAATTTCAGGCTTGAACCTGGCTTTGTGGCAAAGTGGATATTACAGAATTAACAAAAGAGTCAAAGCTTCAGCAGAATAAATGGCCATTGCCTTTCTGTGTTACACTGGGACTCTTCAAGGAGCCAAGGCTACAGGGTCAGGGAGCCTGGAGGTCCTGCCTTGATAACACCTTCCAGCAAAAACTCAACATGGACAAAGAAGAGGTGGTACAAGCCACCTTCTTAACCATACTGCATTTGGAGAAGAATCCCCTAAATGTGGAATTTATAGCAACTACAAATGTTGGATTCAGAAATCCATCTGAGCCCACAAAACAGCCCATGTGTCCGTTCCTACCCACCCTAGTCTCCCCAGTGGCCACTCTCAACCTTTTCCTTTCAAGTCTCTGCAGCCATTACTACTCACTTCTCTCTCCCGCTGCCTCCTTTCTCAGCAGGCGTCTTACATTCCACCTCAAGAAAGTTTAGGCCATCACACTTGACCTCGCTCAACTTTGTGTCCCCTTCCTCTAGAAACATAAACATCTACCTCCACTTTCCACTTCCTCCCTAGCTTCTGATAAGGTGATCTTTCCTTTTTTCAAAGTCAGTTCCACCACCTGTCTCTGACTTCTCCATTCCAATCTGAGGCATATGGCTAAGACTGCCTTGCAAACGTCCCCTCTTATGCAAGTCCACTGGGCATTTTTTCTGGCTTCTTGTCAATGGATTTTTTTGCTGCTTCCTTTAGGCACTCTGCATTTCCTTGACTCCCCTGCACCAATTACTTTCTTTATTCTCCTCTATCTGGATACTTGTGCTCTAAAATTATCATGATCATTGTCATGATAATTACCTTCTTCCTCCAGTTGTCCTTGAGAGGGCTGCTAGGTCTTATCTTTCTTTGTTACACCATGGACTCTCCCTAGGAGGTGTCAAATTATCTCATGGTTTCAAGTACCATCCACAGGCTGATGAGTTCCAAATCTGTACCTCCATACCCAACTACTTCCTTAATTTCAGATCCACCTTCCCAGGTGCCTGCTGGACTTTACTTGGACTGAGATGCTCAAGGCACCTTGAACCTTCAGTTCAGTTCAGTTCAGTCACTCAGTTGTGTCCGACTCTTTGCGACCCCATGAATTGCTGCACACCAGGCCTCCCTGTCCATCACCAACTCTTGGAGTTTACTCAAACTCATGTCCATCGAGTCAGTGATGCCATCCAGCCATCTCATCCTCTGTCGTCCCCTTCTCCTCCTGCCCCCAATCCCTCCCAGCATCAGAGTTTTTTCCAATGAGTCAACTCTTCGCATGAGATGACCAAAGTACTGGAGTTTCAGCTTTAGCATCAGTCCTTCCAAAGAACACCCAGGACAGATCTCCTTTAGAATGGACTGGTTGGATCTCCTTGCAGTCCAGAGGACTCTCAAGAGTCTTCTCCAACACCATAGTTCAAAAGCATCAATTCTTTGGCGCTCAGCTTTCTTCACAGTCCAACTCTCACATCCATACATGACCACTGGAAAAACCATAGCCTTGACTAGACAGACCTTTGTTGGCAAAGTAATGTCTCTGCTTTTGAGCAGGTCCAAATCCTAATTCATGATTTCCCCTATATCCCTCCCTCCTCATTGCATCCCTGGTTGGGGATCCCTCACTGGGCTTCCCTGGTGGCTAAGATGGTAAAGTGTTTGCCTGCAATGCGGAGACCCAGGTTCGATCCCTGGATTGGGAAGATCCCCGGGAGAAGGAAATGGCAACCCACTCCAGTATTCTTGCCTGGAAAATTCCATGGAGAGAGGAGCCTGGTGGGCTACACAGTTCATGGGGTCGCAAAGAGTAGGACACGACTGAGCAACTTCACTTTTACTTTCCTCATTGAATCATCTATCTTAATCATTGGCACCACTGTTCACCTGGTCACCTGAGCTGGAAAACTGTTTCCTTCCTTTACCCCTCAGTCTAACATTTCCAGTAATCACTAATATCTCAAATATTCGTGAACCTGTCTTTCCTTCTCATGCCCATTTCATCAACCTTAAGTCAGGCCACCACCATCTCTTAGAAGAGTGATTTTAACAGCTACCTAGTGGATCTCTTTTGTTCTTGTCTCCTTTGATTCTGTTATCTCCCTGCAGCCAGATGTCACAGCATCACCTCTCTGCATTATTCCCCACCACTTACATGCAAAGTATCCTGGGTCTGACCCCTGTTCACAGCTCCCACCTCATCTACAGCTTCTCCCGACATACAATATGCTTGCTTGGATCACTCTGTGCCCAGACTCTTCCTACTGTTTACCATTCAGGCTTGCCTCTTCCAGGAAGTCTTTCCTAAATTCCACAGGCTTGCTGGTGCTGCTCTTCTGTGCTCCTTCACCTCCCAGGGCTGATTGCAGTCGCACTCAATTACCCGCTAGCATATCTGTCTCCCTCTGAAGGTTGTAAGATCTTTGCAGACATCAATCTTATCTTTGCAGTTCTAATGAGCACCTAGTAAGTACTAGTTGAGTTAACAAATGGACAAAAATGACAGTATGTATGCTTAAGACCCTTTCCTGTGAGTGATGCCTCAAACTTTAGGTGTCCAAGTCTTAGTGAAAGTTGGGTAGAAAGACACAAGGCCTCAAGGCATTTGCACTTGCTGGCCCACCACCAGTAGTCTTCCTCAGATAGTCATTTTCTTTTCTCAGTTTCTACATCTCAGTGAGACCTTTCCCCAGTCATCCTAGGTAAACTAACACCTTCATTGCCTTGTTACTGCTGTTTCCCCCTGCCCCCTTGTCAGTTGCTTCAGTGATGTCTGACTCTTTATGATCCTATGGACTGTGGCCCACCAGGCTCCTCTGCCCACGGGGATTCTCCAAGCAAGAATACTAGAGTGGGTTGCCATACCCTCCTCCAGAGGACCTTCCCGACCCAGGGATCCAACCCACTTCTCTTTATGTCTCCTGCACTGGCACGCAGGTTGTTTACCACTAGCGCCACCTGGAAAGCCCCAGGTGGCTTATCACATAGCTATTGTTTAAACGTATCCCCCCTTTAAACATAAGGTCCTTATCAGCAAGGGCTCTGTTCTGATCACTGGCAATTTCCCTGCTGCCTATAAAAGTTTCAAGTCTTGAATTTATGCTCAAAATATTTGTTGAATATTGAGTTGAGCAACTATCTGATAGCAAACAAAAGTAAAATGTAAAGGGAAGGGGGAAAAAAGGAACAGAGGAATAAAGGGATAAATTCTGATATATTTTTTTTTCCTCCTGGCCTTTGACCCTTGTTTTAATTTTTTTATGTTCTCTTGTACCTGAGTCAAAGTATAGATTGTGCACACATCTAGCTGGCCCATCTGACCATGGACGTCTCCCATAGCTCTGACACAAAGGCAGCAGGCATGGGGATTCAGTGCAGGTCTGTGTGTGATAAGAGGTTCCTTAACTCGAGATATGCTGACCTCACAGCCCGCTGTTTGCTGTTACACACGTGTGGTTTTCCCTGGGATCAGAGATTCTAAAAATGGGTCAGGGCCTTGGTCTCTTCTGAAAGCCACAGCTGGGGTCCAGGGAAGCAGCTGGCATCGAGGTGGACATTTCTCATGAGCATCAACTGCCTTTGGTCCGCTTGTCAAAGAAGTTCAGAGCCCCTTGAGACATCTGGGTCTCCTGGGTGGTCTCCAGCTGTGCCTCCAAGGAACCTCCTAGAGGTCTCCCTTGCAAAACATCCTCTCTCAATGGAGTTAATGGTCTGCTTTCTGTTTCTGCTGCCAAGTCCTTGTAAACAGGTCTGCATCTCCTGCATTGGGCAGGGAGAGAAGTACAAAGGATGGCGGGACATGCCATCTAAGTCCCTTATATAAGGATTGTGACGCTCCAGAGCCTGGGGCTGTGTCTATCCTATTCAGGACTATCTTTTCCCAGCACCTAGCATTGTGCCTGGCACGTACTGGGTGCTCAAATAGATGTTTCTGGAAAGCTGAACGAACCCTGTGAGGGTATCATAATTATCCCCATATGATAGAAGCAGCAGTCCTGTTATACCCTCCATTTCTGCAATGCTTGACAGACTTATAATTACTTGTCTTTTCCCCTTCCAGACCTTAAGCTCTGGGAAGGCAGAGGTTGTTTACTGATGTATCCCCAGCACATTGCCTGAATCATAGTAGGTTACCAGCAAATATTTCTTGACTGACTGAAAGGATAGATGGATGGATAAAGTTCAGAGACAGTGTGCATTTTATTTAAGCTCATAAAACCAGAGTTGAACCCAGTCTGTGACCAGACCGTGAAGTCCATTAGGGCAGGAATAGAGTCTGCTTTTTCTCACAGTCAGATCCTTAGCACCACAGACAGTGCCTACACGGAGCAGGTGCTCAATAAATACTTATTGAATGAATGAATGACTCATAGACTGAGCTTTTTTTAATTATTATTTTGCAATACCCTTTAAGGAGATAGGGGCCTCATGAACAGACATATCACAAGACCCATTTTGAGAGAAAGCAGCATTTAAAGACACAGGCTATTTTTTGGTAACAAGGATTAAAGGGGAGAAAAATAGGAGCAGAGTGACTGAAGTGTGGGCTCCTTTCTCTATGGGTGGAGTGCTAGCCTGCATGGCCTCGCCAGTCAGTAGAAAGTGAGTTTGGTAGCCACAGAGTACAGGATTTCCGGCCACGGATCACGGAGACATCAGGGTCAAAGTGGCCGACAGAAGCAGAGGCAGCCAGACCTGCAGAAGCCCTGAAAAGAAAGAGATTACAGGGTTGCTGCTAGCACTGATGTGCACATTTTATGGCAAAACTAACATAAAATGCCTCCTCTAAATTGACCAATTAGGAAAGAACATGTTATCTGACTGGATCAGTTAGAAAAAGGAAATTTTTTCTTTACCTGCCCTGAAAACCAGTTAGAAAAAGGTGCCCTCCCAGATGGGCCAATCTGAAAAAGGCAGCCTTTCTGCAGGCACTAGCTGATAGCCACTCAAAAGGGTACTCCTGTGAAGTGACCAACCTACTCAACCTCGGTGACCTTGAGGGATAGTCACAAAGGGCAAGCCTCTTGGGGGCACCTTGCCTCTCCAGGACTGAGCTCACTGATACTGGAATGAACTAGCTTATGTCAAACACTAGGTTGGTGTAACAACCCACTCAGATCTAGGTGCCAAGAGCCAAGCAGAGCAACAATTACACAGATTCACTTTTTAATCCAGATTTTCAGACAATTTAGCAGCCATAAAAGTCAAGGGCCATTAAAATGCTGCCGGTCTCTGGTCTTTGTGGTCAGAGGAGCAGAAAAGCAGAAAACAGAGTTTTTTGTTTGTCTGCCATGTTCATCCTGGCTCCAAACATCCTGACAAAGGTGTTAGAGATACATCTTGAAGCTTCAGGAAATGCTCAAGGTGCAGATCACAACGCAGTGTGCGTGTCCACTGCTTACAGGTGTGTGACAAGCATGCATATGTCGGCATATGCAGATCCACACACAAGCAGCTGCAGCTGTAATGACGTTTTGTGTGTGAGTATGAATATGTGCATGTGACCTCGTGGGTGTGTGTGAAAAAGTCTAGGTGATGTTCGCTCTTGTGCACCTTGTGTGTGCCCGCTCTTGTGTGTGCCTGCGTCTATGTGCACTGTCGTGGGACAGCACAGGTATGTGCGTGCATGTGCAGCCCCAGGTCCAGCACTTTCCACACACGCAGTCACCTCTTCAGAGCTCAGGCCAAGCAGACCAGGCACTCCAGCACGCCCTAGGCCAACAGATAAAAGCCCCAGATGAAGGTTTTGGTCAAGTCCCTGTGCAAAGAGGATCTGAACTTACCCAAGCTACTGGGAGCAGCCCTTGACATTGCAGCCTGGCCCCCTGTGGGAGGAAACAGAAGGATCAGTGCACGGGAAGCCTGGAAGAAGCCCCTTCCATCTGCTCTTCCTTGCAGCCAGAGTGTGGTCTTTAAAAAACCCCAATCTGGTCATCTCACTCCCCTGCTTTGGATCCCTCGGGGGCTGCTGTCTACTTTCAAGAGAAAGGGCCCAAAACCTTAGCAAGAACTACATGTTATTTATATTTCAATTAGAAGAAGGAGAAAGGGAAGGGGAAGGAGAAGAAGAAAAAAGAGAAGTACTATCATTGGAAGGACTGATGTTGAAGCTGAAACTCCAATACTTTGGCCACCTGATGTGAAGAGCTGACTCATCTTAAAAGATACTGATGCTGGGAAAGATTGAGGGCAGGAGAAGGGGATGACAGAGGATGAGATGGTTGGATGGCATCACCGACTCAATGGACATGAGTTTGGGTAAACTCCGGGAATTGGTGATGGACAGGGAGGCCTGGCGTGCTGCGGTTCATGGGGTTGCAAAGAGTCAGACACGACTGAGCAACTGAACTGAACTGATAAGGCCTCACGTGGTCTGGTCCCGCACCTCCATCAGCTCACCCACACCAACCTCCCCTCCTCCTTTCAGCCTGCCTGGCCAGTTCCTCTAGCACCCTGGGTTCCCTCCCGCACAGGCCTTTTGCTCATTCTCTACTCTCTCCTTGGGATTCCTCCCTCTTTTCCATTTCTCCTGACCCCAGTTACTTAATCCTTTCTCAGTTTCCAAACCTCACTTCCTTTCTTCCCTAATCCTCTAGACTAGGTCTGCTTCCCCTGTGGCAAGAGCTCAGAGTTCCTGATCCATGTTCATGCCTGCACTTATCACAACTCCAGAGACACATGATTATTTAAATGATGTCTCCTCTACCAGTCCATAAGTGGCACACGAGCCAGGCTTGTACCCATTGCTGCTCATCCTGAACCCCCAGCCACTAACACAAGGCCTGCCACAAGGCAGGCATGAGAAGACAGCCGTGCAATGAATGAGAACCTGCAGGAGGAAGGCAGCTTATAGTCTACCTCGTCTCACAGGATTTACTTGCTCCAGCTCTTCGGACCCCAGGAAGATCCCAAGTGCCAGGTTCTCTCACCTCACCTCATCTCCAGAGAACATTTCTCACCAAGAACATGGAGAGGGGAGTGGCCTTCTTACCCTTCCGTGTGATGGGACCCAAGTTCAGGACACGGGTTTGGTCTATGATGCTCCCACTGCGGAATCTGGTCTCAGGGCAGGTCTGCAGGGAGAGGGTGACAAAGAAACCTTTCCACAAGAGAGACTGAATGAGGCCCTGCCATGGGGAGCTGGGTGCACCCTTCATAAGAGCAACCTCTTGCCTCAGGCTGGAACTTGAGGATGGTAGAGGCAGGGGTTGTTAGGAGATCTGTATACATGCGTTCATGTCCCAGCTCTGCCGTTTGTTAGGTGTATGATCTTAGGCAAGTCACTTACATTTTCTAAGCCTCTCTCCCCATATGGAAAAAGGGGCTAATAAAATACCTCCCTTATAGAGTTGCTGTGAAGTATCAAAAAGTTAACACGTGCAAATTGCACACAGTGCTTAAAAATGTCAGTTTCTGCTATTAGAACACAAGCTTGCAGATAAATGAGAGGTTCACCAGCCTACTGCAGTGCCCTGATCTCACCCAGCTTCTGCACAGCCTAGTCTCCTGTCTGGCCATGGCAGCCTCGTCTTGTAGCTCTGACTAGCCCCGTACTAAAATGGAAATATGGCAGAGATGTTTTGTTTTCTTTTCACCTTGTGGCCAAGTGTCTTGGGTTACGGGAGTTGGGTGTGAGGGTGTGGCAAGCAGACTGACTCACAGGTCTGCACTTTTCATTCACGGTGTCACAGAGATACACTTCACAATGCAGGTACACCAGGTCGTAGTTTCCAGCAAAACGGAACATCTGGACAGAAAACCGGCCCTGAGGGGACTCCCCATTCTCCTCCACTTGGATGGTTGAGTCCGCAGCACGTGGACATCTGGGAAGGGGACATCACATAACATGGTTGGTTATGCAAACACTCTGGGGCCAGACTTCCTGGGTTCAGATCTCACTCTATCACTTATTAGCTGTGTGACTATGGGCAATTTACTCAATCTCTCTGAGCCCGTTGCCCTACCTATGTGCCAGGAATAATAATTTTAGCTTACATCGTAAGACAGTTGCGATAATTAAATGAGTTAAAATTACAAAGTAAACAGTATATGGCGTACAATGGGTGCTACATGTATGTGACTCTAAAATACAAATGTAATCAGTTCAGAGCTTAAGGACAGTTACTTAAGGATAGTAAGTAAGCACTTAAGTAAGTGTATCCTTAAGTAAGCACTTTTTGATTTCTCAGGAAATGGCATTCAGGAGTTATTGCTGCTGCTGCTGCTGCTAAGTCGCTTCAGTCGTATCCGACTCTGTGCGATCCCATAGACAGCAGCCCACCAGGCTCCGCCAACCCTGGGATTCTCCCGGAAAGAGTACTGGAGTGGGTTGCCATTTCCTTCTCCAAGGCATGGAAGTGAAACGTGAAAGTGAAGTCGCTCAGTCGTGTCCGACTCTTAGCGACCCCATGGACCGAAACCTGCCAGGCTCCTCTGTCCGTGGGATTTTCCAGGCAGGAGTCATTACCTACCATTTATTGGCTATCTACTAGTGCCTGGTGTTAATTCTAACATTGGAAACCTCTGAGCACTGAAGGCTGCTGGCCAAGTTGGGGTGTGTATGTGTGCTCATCAGCACACATTATTACCCAGCGCACCCAAACACGCAGAAACTCAAAACTGCACATCCAGAGACTCACGTGAGTGCTGGGCTGGATCAGGGTACACAGGCACTCTGAGCAGGCAAATTGGGCACCCCGTCTGCTTTTTGACACTATCCGCTCAAAATGGACTTAGAAAAGGGGCTGAAGGCTGACTGCATTGGAGGACCGAGAAAGAAACTTCTCGGAATGATGTTCATTTTGTTCTGTGTCCCCCACAATTCAAATCTGACTCTACTTGACAAAAGAAAAGCCCTGTGGTTAAGGAGACCCACCTTACAAAAAGCAGAGTAAGAGGCAGCCAGCACTGCCCTTGGCAGCCCCAGGCAGTCAACCCAAGTAAGGCGCCCACGTGTCTCCCCCAGCGCCTAAGCACCTCCTCAACTCATCTCCTCCTTACACCCCTGTGATATTCTGAACAACTCACAGACTGGCAGTCCTCAGCCCAGCTCCCACTCATGCCATGGCAGAAACACAGGCCACAGCCAGCATTTCTTCATGCTTCGTTTTCAAGACTTTTTAAGCTTTTCACAATATACCTGCTCTACCTTTATACTCAGATAAATATATATATATATGTATACACACACACACAAGCTTAAAAATCCCTGCACAGTAGATTTTCTTCATGCCTGTTTCACATATGAGAACATGAATATCCAGACAGATGAGCTGAACTAAGAACTGTTTGCTGTTTCTTGAACTAAGAAACAGCAAACTAAGAACTAAGAACTGTTTGCTGTTTCTTGAACTAAGAAACAGCAAACCCATGCTATGAGCCCAAGTCTCCATGATGTCCCAGTCAAGGTCATGTCAATATTTTTCAAATTTCAGTTCTTTTTTGCCTAATACAGAAACCACCTCCCTGAATGTTTTCCTGTTTGCCAACACCTGTACTATTATTTTACATTATTTTATTATTATTATTATTACTATTTTTCTTTAAATCTACAAATGTTTTTTTTAAAAAAGATCATGACCACAAATAGCATACCAAGGGCTTCCCAGGTGGCAAAATAAAGAATCTCCACCTGCCAATACAGGAGATGCAAGAGATGAGGGTTCCATCCTGAGGTCAGGGAGATCCCCTGGAGTAGGAAATGGCAACCCACTTCAGTACTCTTGCCTGCAGACTTACATGGACAGAGGAACCTGGCAGGCTACAGTCTGTGGGGTCACAAAGAATTGAACGACTGAGAACATAGCACATTGCTTGCCATATATAAAACACGACCATACAAACACAGTCAGACACTACTGTTGCATTTTACTTCAACACTGTTGATTGTAAAAGACCCCCAAAAGACTTCTGCTCTCCTTTCTTTTTGTTGTAAAGGGAGATTAGCAAATAACGGAAGTGTGAACACCAGATGAGCACCCAATTGACGTGACCAGGCAGATTTTAAGAGAAGTGAGACAGAAATAGGTCAGGGTCTCCTGGGAGCACTTTCTCTGACTGCACTATTAAGACAGCAACTCCCCTCCCTTTTTCCTGCTTCATTTTTTTCTCTATAGCACCGTCATCATTCACATGCCATGGATGGCACTTTCGTTTAATTGTTGATCTCCCCACTTAGAATATCAGCGATAAGGGTGCAGACTTTTGTCTCTTCTATTCACTGTTATCCACATAGCCTGGCACACAATAAGCTTCCAAAAATATCTGTTCAATTTATGAATGAAAATGTGAACCACTTTCTCACAGTGTGGTTCATGTTTCTCTAATGTGTTTGAGTTAAAAGCGGTCCATCTGTGTCCTCCCTGTTTCCACTGACCCTTTTCTAACCATGCCTCTGCTGTATTCCTCCCAGCCAAGTGCCAGCCTGCTCCTGTCCAGGGCCTGCCTTTCCATCACGTTCCTCATCCTTTTCTGAATCCTAGACCCCCTCTGCCATCTGGTGAAGCCTATGCACTCCTCGTCAAAAGTAATGCTTTAAATGCATACACTAAATTACATAAGATAATAAAAAAAATTAAATATAATTCTTAAAATATTAAACTTAATACATCATGTATTTACATATCTGGATATAACTATATATTTACAAGTACAAGTATTTGGTATATATCAAATAATGAGATCTAGTTGAAATTCTAATACTACAATATAGTAAAATCAGTAAAAATACTGACTTGTTTAAATGTCTTCAAATGTCCTGCTAATACTTCTCTGGTTTGTTGCCTATATCATAATGAATGACAGTGCTAAATTTCAGCTAGAGGTGAATGAATGTGAAGATGTACTTTGTACCCATCCAAGTCTAAAGTCCCTCCCCAGCCCCAAATTCCATCCAACAGGCCTTACCTGTCCTGGATGATGAAGTATTTCAAGGGGTCTGTGGCATTGCTGCTGGGTGTGGCATAGCAGTTGGTCATGAGCAGTACAAACCGGGACAAGTCACCCCCATCCAGCATGGTGCCGACGTAGAGAAACGCTTCTGTGGACAGGGTCACAGAGGAGCCTTGGTAGGGCTGTGTGTAGGCAGGGCTCTGGAAGAGTGCCATTCGCACGGTGAATGTGCCGGTCCCGCCCATGCTGATGTTGAGGGCACTGCAGGGGGAGAGAGGCTGGTGAGACAACCAGAACCAAGAACAGCAACAGATAGGTCACTCTTTCTGATCTGCATTCCTGGGCCATCCCTGGCAGTTATTTGGAATTTTATCCAGCAACAGGACTGGAATCCACCAACCACTGCTCTGCAAAATACAATAATCACACACAGGTCACTTAGGGATCTTGTTGAAGTGCAAATTCTGGATCTGTAGCTTTGGGATAGGGCTAAAGGTTCTGCATTTCTAATAAGCTCCCAGGTGACGCTGCTGCTTCTGCTCCAGAGATCATATTTTTCTGTAACACGTCTACCCCTTCACATGGTGGCCCTTGCATTTAAGTGTGGCAAAAACATTCTCAAGGGAATCATCTAGATTCCTTTTTTGATCTTAATATAGAACAGTTTTAAAAGATGGGCTATGAGTCCTACAGGCCTTAGTCAGAGTTCTGGTTCCACCTACAGCAGAAGATTAGGATTTTTAAAATGCATTATTTTAAATCACATTAAAAACAGCCACACTGATGGCAACTCCATGGGGATTATCCTACAAAGGACACTGAAAGACTGATGCCCCAGGAAAGGGGTACATGAGAAATAGTAATGCGGAAGTCCATTTTAGAGGTGAGTACTGGGTTATTTGTTTGGACTTGGTATTCAACTGGGATGAGATTTCTAGCTTAAGCCAGAGAGAGATCTGCATACAGCTGTTTTGTTCCCTGGAACCTAGCAGGTCTGGGGCATGGCCACATTGCTCCAGAGCACTTCTTGGCCAGGTGATGTTCCACACAGAGGCAGACAAGGAGCAACTGGCTTCCTTCAAGTCAGCCAAGCACCTTCATCAGTGGCAGGTGCCCTTCCCAAGTCTGGTTGATCCAGAAAACATGTGACCATGGACAAGCTTCAAAAAAAAGGTCATGGTAGAGTGGAGGCTCTATGCCGGATGGCCTGGGTTTGAATCCCAGTTCTGTAACTTACTGTCCTCTACCACTTTGGACAAATTACCAAATTTTCTTTGAACTTCAATTTCAATAATAATAATATTTAAACCTTCTAGGCCATGCTAAGATTTCAGTGAGGTGTTTCGTCTAGAGCACTTAGCACAATGCCTGACATATGGTCAGCTCTTGCTAAACACTTGTTATTATCACAACTATTATTTTTTTCCAAGTATCTGCATCATTGGCTTGTGATTCATCCTATTCAGAAATGTTCAAGTTTATTTAGCAACAGGATCCTTTTATTTTCTAAGTAATAAAATTGATAAAGAAGATGTGGTACATATACATGATGGGATACTACTCAGCTATAAAAAAGGATGAAATAATGCCATTTGCAGCAACATGGAAGAAACTAGAGATTATCATACTAAGTAAAGTCAGAAAGAGAAAGATAAATATCATATGATATCACTTACATGTAGAATCTAAAATATGGCACAACCGAAGCAATCTATGAAATAGAAATAGACTCACAGATTTATAGAACAGATCTGTGGCTGTCAGGGGAAGTGGGGCTGGTGTAGGGGGTTGGGATTAGCAGATTTAAGCTATTATACACAGAACGGATAAACAGCAAGGTCCTACTGTATAGCACTAGAACCTAGAATCAATAACCTATGACAAACCATAATGGAAAAGAATATTAAAAAAGAATGCATAGACATTAACACAACATTGTATATCAACTATACTTCAATTGAAAAAATAAAATTTAAAAAGTTCTCTGGTTCACATCCCCAAATCACCTCCTTAAAGACCTTCACACTCCAAGAAGCATAATTTGTAAACCCCTCTTTATTCAAATTTCTCCTATTTACAGAGAAAGAAACTGAGATCCAAATATGGGGTACAATTTGCCCAGTCCCATAGCAGGTCTGAACTGAGACTCCAACCTTCTTTCTTTTGGGCCAACCACTCTACCCCTCAGATAAACCAGGGACCCTAATATGGGTTTCACCACTGCAGAGCACTTTTGTGCTTCTAAGAAAGACAGTACTTTACTGCTAAATCCATTTAACATATGAGAAGACTGACGCCTAGAATAGGGTTATCAATTTCCCAAAGCCATTTGTGAGATAGAGCCAGGATTTGAAAGTGGGCTCCAGATTTCCTAGCTGGGTTCCTTATGGACTCTTTTTGGAGTCCAACACTGCCTCCCAGCTGACCGCCTCCAATCAACTCCTTATTGGTGGCAGCTGACAGAGAAGCTGAGGTCCTGGCGGCCAAGGGTTTGTGGGGTGGAGTTGGCCAGGGACACTGGGGACCCTCTCTGGCCGCACCTGACCATTGGCTGCAGGGAGGTCTTCAGGCTGACTTTCATGTCCAGGGGATAGGAGCACGCAAAGTTGATTCTGATGTTGAGGTCACGGATGATGATCTCATCTGCCAGGTAGAGAGTGTTGCTGTATGTGGCGTGGGTCTCATTCCTCTGTATTGGGGTAGGAAGGTGGGGGGAGGAAGGGCGGAAAAGGAATAGAATCTGAGTAGGATTCAAAACCAAAGGCATTGAAACTGCTGAAACTGCCCTCCCAGTTTCCATTAGCATGAGTCATGAGCTAGGCACCCCCCTCCCAAGCTGAATGTCCCTACTGCATCTTTGCACGGATCCTTCAATGACCCTGACAGGCAGGATGACCACCTCCTTAATATAGATGGAAGTTCATGGGAACTGGGTAACTTATCCATGGTACAGGGGGTCTAAGAAGCCTGGACTCTTCCCATCACCTCATGCCTCCTCTCGTGCATGCCAAAAGACTAAAAATCACATACTGAGTCATCATTAATGGCAGATTGTCAAAAAGTCATATTTGGCAAGTGACAATTATTTCCTTGTTTCTTATGTCTTTTTTTTTTTCTCTATGTGGGGGATGAGGGAGATGCGAGGAAGCAGAACCCACTCACACAAATGTTTACCTCTGGGTCCCTTTGGAGGAGGCTTCTGTAGCTGAGGCCCTGGCTCTCTGAACACTCAAAGTGCAGACTCTGCCTCCCAGGAACCATCAGAGACAAACAGATCTGCTTCTGAACTCAGTGCTGATACCTACTGGCTTAGAATAGTCATTGCTCTGTTGGGGTACTACCTTTCCCATCTGTCAAATGGGGAACTATCACTATGGATTGTCCTCTTCATTTGAAACTGACATTTATCGAGCACTTACTTTGTGCCAGTCACTTGTACTAACCACTTTGCACACAGTAACTCCTTTAACTCTCCTAACCCTATGAAGTCAGTAGGTGCCCAATATGCTACTGGAGATCAGTGGAGAAATAACTCCAGAAAGAATGAAGGGATGGAGCCAAAGCAAAAAGAATACCCAGCTGTGGATGTGACTGGTGATAGAAGCAAGGTCTGATGCTATAAAGAGCAATACTGCATAGCAGCCTGGAATGTCAGGTCCATGAATCAAGGCAAATTGGAAGTGGTCATACAAGAGATGGCAAGAGTGAATGTTGACATTCGAGGAATCAGCAAACTGAAATGGACTGGAATGGGTGAATTTAACTCAGATGACCATTATATCTACTACTGCAGACAGGAATCCCTCAGAAGAAATGCAGTAGCCATCATGGTCAACAAAAGAGTCAGAAATGCAGTACTTGGATGCAATCTCAAAAACAACAGAATGATCTCTGTTTGTTTCCAAGGCAAACCATTCAATATCACAGTAATCCAAGTCTATGCCCCAATGAGTAATGCTGAAAAAGCTGAAGTTCAACGGTTCTATGAAGACCTACAAGATCTTTTAGAACTAACACCCAAAACAGATGTCCTTTTCATTATAGGGGACTGGAAAGCAAAAGTAGGAAGTCAAGAAACACCTGGAGTAACAGGCAAATTTGGCCTTGGAATATGGAATGAAGCAGGGCAAAGACTAATAGGGTTTTGCAAAGAAAATGCACTGGTCATAACAAACACCCTCTTCCAACAACACAAGAGAAGACTCTACACATGGACATCACCAGATGGTCAACACCGAAATCAGATTGATTATATTCTTTGCAGCCAAAGATGGAGAAGCTCTATACA
This sequence comes from Bos taurus, assembly GCF_002263795.3. Classification (NCBI taxonomy): domain Eukaryota; kingdom Metazoa; phylum Chordata; class Mammalia; order Artiodactyla; family Bovidae; genus Bos; species Bos taurus. Next base: position 18,020,757 of record NC_037352.1, read on the forward strand.
GTCAGTAAAAACAAGACCAGGAGCTGACTGTGGCTCAGACCATGAACTCCTTATTGCAAAATTCAGACTTAAATTGAAGAAAGTAGGGAAAACCACTAGACCATTCAGGTACGACCTAAATCAAATCCCTTATGATTATACAGTGGAAGTGAGAAATAGATTTAAGGGCCTAGATCTGATAGATAGAGTGCCTGATGAACTATGGAATGAGGTTCATGACATTGTACAGGAGACAGGGATCAAGACCATCCCCATGGAAAAGAAATGCAAAAAAGCAAAATGGCTGTCTGCGGAGGCCTTACAAATAGCTGTGAAAAGAAGAGAAGCGAAAAGCAAAGGAGAAAAGGTAAGATATAAGCATCTGAATGCAGAGTTCCAAAGAATAGCAAGAAGAGATAAGAAAGCCTTCTTCAGCGATCAATGCAAAGAAATAGAGGAAAACAACAGAATGGGAAAGACTAGAGATTTCTTCAAGAAAATCAGAGATACCAAAGAAACATTTCATGCAAAGATGGGCTCGATAAAGGACAGAAATGGTATGGACCTAACAGAAGCAGAAGATATTAAGAAGAGATGGCAAGAATACACAGAAGAACTGTACAAAAAAGATCTTCACGACCCAGATAATCATGATGGTGTGATCACTGACCTAGAGCCAGGCATCCTGGAATGTGAAGTCAAGTGGGCCTTAGAAAGCATCACTATGAACAAAGCTGGTGGAGGTGATGGAATTCCAGTTGAGCTATTCCAAATCCTGAAAGATGATGCTGCACTCAACAGGCCAGCAAATTTGGAAAACTCATCAGTGGTCACAGGACTGGAAAATGTCAGTTTTCATTCCAATCCCAAAGAAAGACAATGCCAAAGAATGCTCAAACTACCGCACAATTGCATTCATCTCACACGCTACTAAAGTAATGCTCAAAATTCTCCAAGCCAGGCTTCAGCAACATGTGAACCATGAACTTCCTGACGTTCAAGCTGGTTTTAGAAAAGGCAGAGGAACCAGAGATTAAATTGCCAACATACGCTGGATCATGGAAAAAGCAAGAGAGTTCCAGAAAAACATCGATTTTTGCTTTATTGACTATGCCAAAGCCTTTGACTGTGTGGATCACAATAAACTGTGGAAAATTCTGAAAGAGATGGGAATACCAGACCACCTGATCTGCCTCTTGAGAAATTTGTATGCAGGTCAGGAAGCAACAGTTAGAACTGGACATGGAACAACAGACTGGTTCCAAATAGGAAAAGGAGTACATCAAGGCTGTATATTGTCACCCTGATTATTTAACTTATATGCAGAGTACATCATGAGAAATGCTGGACTGGAAGAAACACAAGCTGGAATCAAGATTGCTGGGAGAAATATCAATAACCTCAGATATACAGATGACACCACCCTTATGGCAGAAAGTGAAGAGGAACTCAAAAGCTTCTTGATGAAAGTGAAAGTGGAGAGTGAAAAAGTTGGCTTAAAGCTCAACATTCAGAAAACAAAGATTATGGCATCTGGTCCCATCACTTCATGGGAAATAGATGGGGAAACAGTGGAAACAGTGTCAGACTTTATTTTTCTGGGCTCCAAAATCACTACAGATGGTGACTGCAGCCATGAAATTAAAAGACGCTTACTCCTTGGAAGGAAAGTTATGACCAACCTAGATAACATATTCAAAAGCAGAGACATTACTTTGCCAACAAAGGTCTGTCTAGTCAAGGCTATGGTTTTTCCTGTGGTCATGTATGGATGTGAGAGTTGGACTGTGAAGAAAGCTGAGCGCTGAAGAATTGATGCTTTTGAACTGTGGTGTTAGAGAAGACTCTTGAGAGTCCCTTGGACTGCAAGGAGATCCAACCAGTCCATTCTGAAGGAGATAAGCCCTGGGATTTCTTTGGAGGGAATGATGCTAAAGCTGAAACTCCAGTACTTTGGCCACCTGATGTGAAGAGTTGACTCATTGGAAAAGACTCTGATGCTGGGAGGGATTGGGGGCAAGAGGAGAAGGAGACAACAGAGGATAAGATGGCTGGATGGCATCACTGACTCGATTGACGTGAGTCTCAGTGAACTCCAGGAGTTGGTGATGGACAGGGAGGCCTGGCATGCTGCAATTCATGGGGTCGCAAAGAGTCAGACACGACTGAGCGACTGATCTGATCTGATCTGATCTGAACCCTATGAAGGAGTTACTATTACTCCATTTTCAGTGGAGGAAGCTGAGCCACATCCAGGTTAAATAACTCACCCAATTCACACAACTAGTAAGTGGTGGGGCTGTGCTCCTACCCTGTCCCATACCGGCCAGAACGTACCGTCATCACTGTCCCACAGGGGCCATCCCTGGCTGGGGTCACCACAGACATCCAGTCCCGGTCGCCCCTCTCAGTGAAGCCTGAGCACTGGCTGTCATGCAGGTACATGAAGACCTTCTCAAAGCCCAGACTCTTCAGCTGGCACTTGCTCAGGGACAACTTAATGTCATCAACCCCACATTCCAGCCTGCGCTCCAGGAGGGAGAGATCTGAAATGGTCAGGGAAGGCAGGATTGGAGGCCTGTGACCACAGTTCAAGGTTTAGCACATCCCCAGGGCCCAGGTCCAGCTAGCTGGGTTGGCCACCAGCCAACCAGCTGGGAGTACTCAGAGTCATGCTGTGGTCTCCCCTCTCAGGGAGGTGGAGACATGAGACTGGGTTCCAAGTATCACTGGATGGATCCACATGACTAACCACCAGCCCATGTCACCCTAAGCCTAGGCTGTACGCAAAGAAAAGTAACACATTTGGGTCATTCGCTGCTCTCTCTGTGTGCTCAGACATGTCCAACTCTTTGCAACTCTATGGACAGACTGTAGCCTGCCAGACTCCACAGCCCCAGCACTAAATATCATTGAATCCTAATAAAACAAAACAAATAGCAAGCAAACAAAGCTAATAAGTTAATGGTAATTTCTTTCCATCCTTTCTGTATCAAGGGGACAATCCTCAAGATTTGCTAATGTTTTTATTATTAACACCATACACTTGCCAATTTTCCTTGAAACCACAGAGAACAGACCTCTGGTTAAGTATTTGCAGCATATAAAGAGATCCAGTTAGATTTTTTTAATTAAAGTATTACATAGCTGATGAAATTTAACAACTTTCTTTCATTGTATTCATTATTACTGCTACTGCCCACAGATAAGACGCATTAGTGAACTTCAACGGCCCAAGTTTACTTAAAAGAAGGTTGTGACTAAAACCAAGACTGGAATTTGGGAAACACTAGCCAAGGCAACCCACTCCAGTACTCTTGCCTGGAAAATCCCATGGGCAGAGGAGCCTGGTAGGCTGCTGTCTATGGAGTCCCTAAGAGACAGACACGACTGAGTGACTTCACTTTCACTTTTCACTTCATGCATTGGAGAAGGAAATGGCAACCCACTCCAGTGTTCTTGCCTGGAGAATCCCAGGGACGGGGGAGCCTGGTGGGCTGCCATCTATAGGGTCACACAGAGTCGGACACGACTGAAGCGACTTAGCAGCAGCAGCAGCCTGCTTCAGTCATTATGTATACAGGGAAACAGGTTTAGAGATGGCCAGGGCCCTGCTCAGGGTCCTCAGCCGGTCAGTGGAGGGCCCAGTCCAAGAAACCACAGACTGCTGGCCAGGCCTGTGTTCTTGTACTGTGGGAATACAGCTCAGGTTAGCCTTTGGCCAATAGGTGGCAACCTCCTGCTTATCCATCAGGATTTTGGGGGCCTCCGAAAGAAGCCTGGGAGTGGGGTTGTTCCTCAAACTCTGGGAGCTTATGGGTCAACTAAAGGGAGACTCCAGGAATCCAGAGGGCTTCTGGCTGATTTTAATAGGTATTACTGGACTGACTTTCCACTCCGATTGGATAATATGCACACCCTGGGTCATCCCCACAGGCCCCCAATTCACACACAGGAATATGTCCCTCCCCAGGTCCCTGGCATTTCTGAGTACCACCCCACCTCCCCATCGGCCTCACCGGTGACGTTGAAGTCCTGTTTGCACTGGCAGTGCCATTCACCATTATCCGATTTGCAGTCCTCATCCACACGGCACTCCTCACACGTCCCCTCCACAGAGCTGGGGTCTGCAGGGTCACAGATACAGTCAACAAGGATGAGTTCCAGTCTCTCGGGGCGCCCACAGGGCCCAGGGGGGGTTGCTGGGAGACACCCGCTCACCTGTGCAGTAAGCCAGATGGCACTCAGGGGGCGCCGTCAGGTTGTACACGTAGTAGCCCCCGGCACAGGCCTTCACTTGGATGGGCGCGTCCCACAGGCAGCAGTCACCGCTCCAGTGTGCACAGGCCACGCGGTTCACGATGCCCTCGTCGCTCGATGGATGCGTGCCGTTGAGCCACATAGGCGCGGCCGTGTTGCAGTGCAGGACGGGCACGCAGGTCTCGGGCAGGCGCACGCCGGCCTGGCCCACGAAGCGGTACCAGCCGCCCAGACTGACATCACAGATGTAGCCGGAGCCGTACTCTGTGCTGCGCCAGTATTCGTCCAGGATGCGGTGCACCTGGCACGGGTCCACGCACACGAGCGCGTCGCCCTCCCGCACGCAGTCTAGCCCAGGCCCACAGGAGCCCGGGGAACACTCACAGTGCCTTCCGTCTCCCAGGTAGCCCGCAGGACACACGCACGAGTAGTTGCCCTCGCCATTGATGCAAGTGGCCAGGGCGTGGCAGCGGCTGAGCCCTGGCTCTGCACACTCGTCCACATCCTCGCAGCCGAGCTCCGAGCTCAGGAGAAAACCTTCAGGGCAGACGCACGTGTAAGAGCCCAGCGTATTCACGCAGCTCTTGGTGGCGGAGCAGTTGTGCGCCCCCAGAACGGCGCATTCGTCCAGATCCACACACTCGAGGCCGTCGCCAGTGAAGCCCTCCTGGCAGGCGCAGGTCGTGGCAGCCCCGTCCACCGTACAAGTGGCATTGCTGTGACATTCAGAGCAGCTTTCTGCAGGCAGAAAAGCCCAGATTCAGAGTAGGGGCCACTAGGCCACTGTTCACCAAGAGACTCTTTCCATGGTCCTTAGGGTTCTTTAAGACATAGCAGACTCCCTTTGAAAGAAACAAATAAACCTCCCCCGATGTCTAAACACCCACCTGCATTCTTGTGTTAAGCACTGCATTCAAGCTGTGTCATCTTTTCAAACATCCACCTTTCCACCACCAGAGGAATAATGCAGGTAATAATACTTGACACTTCGGTAAGGATTTGGGGAACCCTGTCACCCCTTCCCCAACTTGATATATTCTATGCCTTTTGCTCAGATCTCCTTCCCTGCCTCCCCTCTCTACCTAGCAGTGGCACTGACATTCTGTGTGTTCCTCTACGACAATAACAACAGTAAAGATGGTGAGCTCTCATGTATTAAGTGCTTAGGATATGCCAGGCACTGGGATAGGCATTTTCTATCCATTAGCTAATAGAATCCTCTCCAGTGGCCCTGGGCAATTACTTTTGTATTTAGCCATATTTTAAAGGTGAGGAAACTTGAGATTCAGAGGGTTTAAGCTACTTGCTTCATTGGTAAGCAGCAGAGCCAGGACACAAATGGAGGTTGCAGGACCGCAGTGTGTGTGCTCCACAATGACACAATGGTATTTACTCTGCTCCAGAGAACTCCAGTTGGGGGTTGTGGAGAGGTGTCTCTTCTCCAACAAAAAGCTAACAGCAATGTGCAACCCAATGGAAGGGTCACTTATGTGTGAAAGGGGATGTCTTTGGGTCCCACCCAGGTATGTTCACATCTCTTGTGTGGTTGAATATGTTCTTGACCTTCCAGTAAAGTGCCGGGGGCGGGGGGGCGGGCTTAGTGATGTTCTAAACTTTTGTCTCTCAATATGTGATCCAAGGATCACACCATCAGCATCATCTGGGAGCTCATTAGAATGCAGAGTCTCAGGCCCCACCCCAGGCCTACTGAATCAGAATCTACATTTTAGTAAAATTCCTGGGTGAGTCCTATGTACCTTAAAGTATAAGAAATGAATTTAGAATAAAGACTATGCAAATCCCAAGCATAAAAGGAGAGGGACTGAGACCTCTTCTGCTAACGGGGCACTGCTCTCTACACACACAGCACTTACTTGCTAATGAGGTGTCAGTTGCTGCAGGTATGATGACCCAAGAGGTCACCACCGCTGCCATCCACATGAAGTTCGGAGAGAAAAGACACTTCATCCTTTCTGCTCCTCACAGCTTCTTCTGGTCTGGGAAGACTTTCCCAAAGGCAAGGAAAGGCTGGCCTCTTGAGATTTCCTTCTGTCCCTGATCCCTGAAGTCCTGTGAACAGAGTCAGATGAGATAAATACATGATGGAACTCCCTTCCCCACAGTTGGGAAAAGTGCTTTGGTTGTGCTCTGTGCAAGTCCAGGAGATGCCATTTATGTGAACCACAAAAAGTGTGTAGTGCTGTGGTCCTTGCTTTGGTAGAGCTTTCCCCTCTGTGGCCTTACTCTTAATTCCCACCACATCCCAGTCTCAGTTCCCCAAGTCTCAGTGCATTTGAAAGAGCTGAGTCTCTCATCTGGAGCAGGAACCTGCAAGACGTGGGGGTTGGGTGTTCTGCACTCACCATTTTATTGGAGGCACCCTCATGATTCCCTCATGGAAAACTCTAAACTTTCCTAGATGCATTTACTCATTCAACAGAAATTTATTGAGTAGCCAAACAGGAAGCTAAGCACCAAATGACAGACAAGGTCCCTGACTTCATGCAATTCACATATTGTAAAGAAGTGGCTTGAGATAAGCAGTTTGAGAAGTGATTAATCTTCATAATGTATTTTAATGTTTCCAGAGTGCTCAGATATTATTTCACTCACCTGGTAAAATAATCTACTAATACCCCAGTTTTTATAGCAGCATAAGGTAGCATGGCAGTTAAAGGTATAGGACCTGGAGGCTGCAACAAGGATTTGAACCTCTATTTTACCAATCACTATGATTGGTAAACTCACATGTGACACTGGGCAAGGTATTTCAATTCACTGAGACTCAGTTTCCTCATCTATGAAATAGAGATTATTGCTTGCACAAACTGAGTGGCTATAATGCATCAGGCTCAGTGTGAAGTCTCCTTTTAGTAAAGAACCTGCTTCATAGGAAAGTGTTTTACAAACCTTAGTGACCATGATCTGCTATAAGGAAAATATTTTATGCCATGACCCAGTACAGTTGCTAATACACACACACACACACACATGTACACATGAAATAAATGTTTTATAAAACAATTCTTACCATTACTACGTGCATTCCTTGCTGATATATCCTATTGTATCTAATTAAGAGAAAATTCTGAATGTAACCCACAGATGATTCCATAATCCACTAATGGGCTGAGAACTATAGTTTGGCTAATATCAGACTGCATATTACCATCCCGGTATTAACAAAAATGATATGTGCAAAGCAGGTTCAGAGCAGATGCTCTTGTTCACTGCTCTCTCCATCCCCATGCCTAGTATATAATAGGAACTTCACTAATATGGATTGAACAAATGGAAAAATTGTAGTCATTGTTGTTAGGGAAGCGCAAGATTAAAGAGAGGGGAGTTGATTTATCAAAGCCCTTAAAGTCAATAGTCAGCAGAGTAATGACTTATCCTAGCTTTGATTCAAGTGTCCAATCTCTTCATTTCCAGACCCCCATCCCTCAAACAGAATGGGAGTCAGCAAAGACTAGATGGGAGAAGTGGCTAGGAGAAGTGAGAGCTGCAGATAGCCTTACCTGAAACCAGAAAGGTAGAATTAATCCTTTTACAAGTAGGTGACTATCATATCTATATATATACATCTGTCCCCCACTGGCAGTCTTTCCTCCAATGATCCTCTGGTTCTGTTTCTTAATTATTTTAATGGGGGTGGAATATTTTTCCCTTTTGACACAGTGTTTTCCTTTTCTAGGCTGTGAGGTGGTTGTTGTTCTTTTCCCTAATAGGTAGAGACCCCAAATGATTGACACTGGGGGTCACAGTTGTGCCCAGAGTTACAAGGGCTCTGTTTTATATCTTTTGGCAACGAGAGGTTCTTTAGTTAGAAATTAACTGGGTAAAAAATTCCAAGTGCCTGGGCTTTTCTTGGTCATTGAAAAGCACAAAGTGGAGCCAAGCAGAGGCCAGAATCTGAAGCCAGGCTGCTCCAGGAGAAAAGGGGTGCTCACTGTCCCCACTGGGATGTATACTTGTGGCCACTCAGTTCCAAAGCAAGTTCCATCCTCATGGGTTCAACCAGCTTCCCTGGGGTCCCGATGTGAGCAGGAAAGGAGCTGAGAATGCCTGAAGGTCAGAGACAGAAGGCAATTCAGACATCATTGGACCAGATGCTCTGTGAATCAAGAAATTTGAATTCCCATGAAGGAAGGTCCTTGAGAAGTAGATAATTTTGTAAATGAACAGACTGACTTTGGAGTCAGTCTATCTGAATCCTGGTCAGCGTTTTTTGTGTGCCAGTGGGCTTATTTCTTTCCTTCCAGAGGTAATTTTCATCATCTATAAAACGAGAATACCCGTGTCCTAGAATTGTTATGGCCATTAAAGAAGATGATGCAAGTTAAGGCATATAGCAATGGTACCAACTGTGGAAGTCACTGCCGATGCTGCTTTGGTGATGTGCAATCATGGGGTAGAGAATGACAGGGCTTGGTTCAGCCTTAGGTCTCCTGACCTAATTCCACATTAATGGCAATGCCATATTGAGAAAAATCAGGTACGTGTGAACTCAGGCTGAGCAGGAAGTATGACAGTGATCCACAGCATTGCCTCTTTGAGGGCTTTCTCCTTCTGTCTGGCCTAGTGGTCGGGTGACTATCAGCAGAGGCTCACTCACCTCCTCAGGGGAATTTCATAGGAAAAGAGGTAGCACAGTTTTCAGCGATATTTCTTCCCAAACAGCACCCCAGAGAGATCTATAACAATTAGTTTACAATCCCAGCACAGTACTCAGCCACCCTGGGCATTAACTTTCATCTTTGTGGAAAAGTGAGAAATATCTCATCGTTATTTCCTTTTGCAGTTCTTTAATGAAAAAGGAAGTTATCTTTTCATTTGCTTACTATTTATTCTTTTCTGAACTGTTTGTATCCTTTGCCCATTTCCTCCCCACCCCCCGTAAGAATGTTTTTTTCCCTTTCTTTGCTATAACTTCAGAAGAAAATAAAAGTTCTTAATATTTTTTTTCTCAATCCTAGGTGGTGAGTGTCATTTCTGGTTGGTGACATGCTGCTGCTGCTGCTGCTAAGTCGCTTCAGTTGTGTCCGACTCTGTGCAACCCCAGAGACGGCAACCCACCAGGCTCCCCCGTCCCTGGGTTGCCATTTCCTTCTGAGGCTCTGTCAAAACCTAAGTCTGGGTGTCTTTAAAGGATTAAAGATGGAGCTCCAGGTAGCTCCTGAAGTTGTCTGGGCAGAGATCTTGGGTAGGAAAATAGGGAGTTTGGGCTGAGACTATTCTTAAGTCTAATAACCAACCACATTATTCAAGTTTTTGTGTTTGATGCTTTTACATCTTGAAACTTTGGTGATTCTGGAGGGACTGCCCCACTGAGGGTGAACTATGCCTTGGAGATAGGTAGCATTGGAGATACACCTTGCTATCTCTAAGAATATCATATTCCTGAGAGCATGCCTTTCACATGCAAAACAGCCAGTCTAGAGCCCATCACCCAAGCTCTCCTCTGTCAGGCTCACACTCAGGACCAGGTACCAGATAACTAGGGACAATTTCCAAGTCCCAGAGCCTACTGACATTATTCCAACTAGCCAATCCTAAACCTGCTTACCTTGCCTCTTCTGTCCCTTCCTGTGGGAACCACAATAAAGCCTACATTTTCAGGTTATAGTCAGATTTCTCCCTTGCTTCCTCTGCCTTCCGACCAACCCTAGCACTTTCCTGTATGCCACCCTCATGGCATGATATATTCCCTCCTCTTAGGATCTGAGAGTATAATAAACTATCTTTTGATGACAGTTATCTCCTGTTCTGTTGCCTTTGTCAGACTTGAATTATAATAAAATCTGTATTTTAGAACAGTAATTACCACCTTCATTCAACACAGCTAGATCATCTTGTGGTATATTTCTCTAATTGGCTATTTTTCCACTCTTTGTTCTTCGCACCCTTCCCTGCCCCCACCAGCCCCACACACTTAATGACGACATGGCAACTTCATTGGAGTCATTAAGCCATGCCTCCCACATCTTCTCCATCTACCTGCCTCTGGACTCATCTTCCACATCCCATCCTTTCATTGAGACAGTATCCTTCTGTAAAAGGTTTTTCTCTCCCTGTATGCTCTAATGACCCCCCAACAGAGAGTCATCACCTGCCCCACCTACCCATACTGTATTCACCAATATGAGCCCCCACTTCCTAAGGCCCCAGTTGCATCTGGGGGACAGGCAAGTAGCACACCCATTTTCTGGCTCATGGCCAGTAAGGAGCTCTGTTCCATGTGATTTAGTTCCACGTGATTTCCTAGAAGCCCCCGGGGACCCCTCCTTCAACTGGCAGCCACATGGCTTTGAAGCAGGTGAGCTTGGAATCGTGTCTTGAATACTAACACCTGCTCCTGCCAGGGCAACTGGTTCCGGTGAGTTCCAGGGCCGCAGGCTGTTCCCTGCTTAGTCTGGATGTGGACAGGCCCGGGTTTGGGAAAGGAGAGACTGGGGCACAGGCTATTGAGACCTGATTAAGTACAATCAGCCTTTGCGTTACATAATAGGAAGGCTGTGGAGAGGCCCAGGTGGTTTGTGTAGACCTTAGTTTCTAAAATAGTATGCCCTCCTTTTACTGAGAAGGTCTATTATACCCGAATTAAGTGAATGTCACAAACCAGCAGCATAAATATGCTGCTGCTGCTGCTGCTAAGTCACTTCAGTCGTGTCTGACTGTTCGACCCCATAGACGGCAGCCCACCAGGCTCCCCGGTCCCTGGGACTCTCCAGGCAAGAACACTGGAGTGGGTTGCCATTTCCTTCTCCGTGTGAATGTTACCTTACATGGCAAAAGGGACTTTGTGGGTATAATTAAGATCAGCGTCTTGAGATGAGGTTATCTGGGCAGGCCCAGTGCAATTACAGTGGTGCTTATGAGAGAGATGCAGGAAGAATTAGAGTCAGAGGAAGCAGGACAAGTGAGGATGGAAACAAATGGTCAGAGTTCTTTGAAGAGGAAACCATGAATGGCAGGTAGCCACTAGAAACTAGAAAAACAGGGTAGTACCGTGAGCTCTCATGAAACGGCTTTTAAAAAGATCACTTTAACAGCTTTAGGGAATACGGATTGTGTGCATGTATGTGTTGGGGGCTTGGAGGTACAGAGCCGCAGTAGAGGGACCAATTAGAAGACTTCTGTGGCTGAGACTGGTGGTTGGAGATGGGGAATAGTGGATGGAGTCACATGGAAGGAAGTAGGAGGAGTCATGTATTTTGGTGGAGTTACTTTTATGGTAATAAAAGGAAAGAAGGGACTTGAGCGTTAGCCTAGCATATGGTTGCTTACGAGAATGGGTCATTTTGAGTGAAAGACTAGGGAGAGATTTTGGGTCAAATCTCTTTCTTACCGTGCTAAAATGAAGCAAAAAAAAAGATCAGTCCACCTCTTTGAAAGCGTCAGCCACCCTCTCTGGGGATCCCAGTGTGGTAGTGGTGATGGTGATGTGTGCACCACCTGTGGAGTGAGATTGCCCAGAATCATATTTCAAGGGCTTTCTAGCCTTGTGATCCTGCCTGGTTGCTCAACCTCTCTTTGCCTCAGTTTCCTCATCTGTAAAATGGGGATGATGAAACCTAGCTCTCAGTGAGGCTGTGAGAACTAGGCGAATGCCCAGTATGTTGTAAACACTCATTAAATGTTACTATTATGGCTTCCCTTGCAGCCCTATCTGAATTCGAGGCCAAAGAGCTCTTCTAAAGCAACACCAGCAGAAAAAAGGTAATGAGTAACACGGGGCCAAAGACATTCAGGGGCTTTTATTATCCAGCCTCCACCCACCTACCACAATTATATGGAATTTTATTTGGAGTGGATAAACTCAGAAAATGATGCCAGGATCTGGAAAATGGGCACCCTCTCTTCCTGGCTTTGGAGAGCCTTACAGTTCTTCCTTCATTCTTGGTTTCTCTGCCTGTGTTGGAGGTTCCTTTGGCTCAGCTACCTTCTCCTCCTCAGCCTTTTCTTTCTGCTCAGTTGGCCCTTCGAGCTTGGTCACATTCTCCAGCTCAGGCAAATTCTGTTCTGGTAGCTCTTTCTTCATAAAATGTTCCTCCTTTTCCTCCGCTAATACCTTCTTTTCTGTCTCTTCACTTTGCTCAACAGAGAGTAGCTATTTAAGAAAAGAAGAGAGGGAGGGAGAAAGGGTTGGAGGAGGAAAAATAAATAGAGGCAAGAATTATGCAGTAATTGCCATTGTATTGCCAAGCAGCCTTTCACTGCTCTAAGCTCAGAGGTGCTGCTGCCCCAGGCCTGGCTGCTGAGATTCGTTCCAGGACATGTGCTAGGACTACTAAAGACCTGGTATTATTAATAATACTTTCTTTGCAAGCTGAGAAGATGTTAGCTGAGAGCTGTGGAGCAGTCACTGCCCCTCCGTGGGGAAGTGCCTGCTTGGGAATGAAGCAAACAGAGGAAAACAGAGATGGGGAGACAGAAAATGACTCTGAGCTTCAGAATCCACCCACCTTTGATGTTCTCCTGGTTATAGGGGATAAATTCCCATTGCTGCTTAAGCCAAACAGTGCTATAGTTTCTGACATTTGCAACTGAAAGGGTCCTAACTAATACAGATGACCCCTTTCAGCTTACTGAGGCATGGACAGAATTAGGAGGGAATGGAAATTGTAGAACAATGCCAGGGCACAGGAGCCAATCAGGACATGTGGTTAAGCACTCAAGAATAGTGGACCTAGGGAAGCAGCCTAGGAGCTGTGTGAGACGTTGTCCTTTTTTTTTTTTTAATATAAATTTATTAATTTTATGTGTTTCTCAACTCTGCCTTTCTAATAGCATGTGTCCTTGAAATAAAGTCATCCAACCTGGATCCCTCCTCCATTCTCTCCCACAAGATTATAGAAGTCTTGGCACCCTCTTTCCTAATCTGTTGAGCTCTTGATGGTTCTGTGTGGGACAGAATGGTCTAGGCTACTGCTGTTTCACCTTACCTCATCTTCATCCTCAATCTGAATCTTGATTTGACTTTCCAGGAAGTCAGAAAAGCCCTTCAGGGTATGTTCACCATTGTACAGTACAGCCTAGGAAGAAAATGGCGCAGAGATGAAATGGTAGCCTCTTCCTGCAGGATACTCAGGGATTGCTCCACAGACAAATCCGGAGTCAAATTCCTAACAACCTGAGTGCAGCGAGCAAGTTCCTTAACTTCTCTGAGCTTTCATTACCATAAGAATAATGAAATATCCTCCATCATAGGGCTGTGATATAGTTGTTCAGAGCAAGAACTATGGGGCCACACTGTTGGGGCTCAATCCCTGGCTTCATCACTTTGCAGTGTTGTCTGGAAGCTTAACCACTCTATGACTCAGTTTCCTTAACTGTAAGATGAAGATAATAACAGTCCCTTGCTCATGGTGGTGTTCTTTGGATTTAACGAGTTACTATGTGAAAAGGAGGCTTCCCTGGTTGCTCAGAGGTAAACCTGCCTGCAATGCAGGAGACCTGGGTTCTATTCCTGGGCTGGGAAGAGCCCCTGGAGAAAAAAAAATGGCAATCCACTCCCATACTCTTGCCTAGGAAATCTCATGGACAGAGAAGCCTGGTGGGCTAACAGTCCATGGGGTCGCAAACAGCGTGCAAAAGGCAGTTAAAACAACGCTTGACTCATAGGAGCACTATATATATCTACATCTAGATATATATGCTATTTTATCACTAAAGAATGAGAATATTTGTTTTACAAAAGGTCTGGCGTATGTTCTTGCTCAGTTATCACTAGCTTCCTTTCCTTTTTCAGTCTTTAAGAAGATTAGGAAACTGTTTACTGCCCTCTGGCTGTCTAAACTCCTTTTCAGATAACTGAAGATCTGAACCAGGTCCATCCACCCTTTCAATCTAGCCTCATTTTCCATGTGCATCTTCTACACCAGGAGGATGACATCTCTTTCACAGTTCTGTGGTTAGCCCTCCGCCTACCCCCTTGTTTATATTATACTCCCTACTTATAATTCACACACTTCTGATTTAAATCCCTACCATTCTTCAAAGTGTCATATTTTCATGAAGACTTCCAGCCATATAAGCCCTCCAGAATCTGCCCTATTTAATGTCAATTGCATTTGGAGATGAGGCTATACCATGACCTTCAGTTCAGTTCAAATCAGTCACTCAGTCGTGTCCAACTTTTTGCGACTCCATGAACCGCAGCACGCCAGGCCTCTCTGTCCATCACCAACTCCTGGAGTTTACCCAAACTCACGTCCATTGAGTTGGTGATACCGTCCAACCATCTCATCCTCTGTCATCCCCTTCTCCTCCCATCTTCAATCTTTCCCAGCATCAGGGTCTTTTCAAATGAGTCAGCTCTTCGCATCAGGTGGCCAAAATACTGGAGTTTCAGCTTCAACATCAGTCCTTCCAATGAACACCCAAGACTGATCTCCTTTAGGATGGACTGGTTGGATCTTCTTGCAGTCCAAGGGACTTTCAAGAGTCTTCTTCAACACCACAGTTCAAAAGCATCAATTCTTTGGCACTCAGCTTTCTTCACAGTCCAACTCTCACATCCATACATGATCACTGGAAAAACCATAGCCTTGACTAGATGGACCTTTGTTGGCAAAGTAATGTCTCTGCTTTTGAATATGCTGTCTAGGTTGGTCATAACGTTCCTTCCAAGGAGTAAGCTTGGAATGCCTGCATGGCATTCATGGCTGCAATCACCATCTGCAGTGATTTTGGATCCCAGCAAAATAAAGCCAACCACTGTTTACCCTGCTTCCTCATCTATTTTCCATGAAGTGATGGGACCAGATGGCATGATCTTAGTGTTCTGAATGTTGAGCTTTAAGCCAACATCTTTACTCTCCTCTTTCACTTTCATCAAGAGGCTCTTTAATTCTTCTTCACTTTCTCCCATAAGGGTGGTGTCATATGCATATCTGAGGTTATTGATATTTCTCCTGGCAATATTGATTCCAGCTTGTGCTTTTTCCAGCCCAGCATTTCTCATGATGTACTCTGCATAGACGTTAAATAAAGCAGGGTGACAATATACAGCCTTGACGTACTCCTTTTCCTATTTGGAACCAGTCTGTTGTTCCATGTTCAGTTCTAACTGTTGCTTCCTGATCTGTATACAGGTTTCTCAAGAGGCAGGTCAGGTGGTCTGGTATTCCCATCTCTTTCAGAATTTTCCACAGTTTATTGTGATCCACGCAATCAAAGGCTTTGGCATAGTCAATACAGCAGAAATAGATGTTTTTCTGGAACTCTCTTGCTTTTCCGATGATCCAGCAAATGTTGGCAATTTGATCTCTGGTTCCTCTGCCTTTTCTAAAACCAGCTTGAACATCTGGAAGTTCACTGTTCACATATTGCTGAAGCCTGACTTGGGGAATTTTGAGCATTCCTTTACTAGCATGTGAGATGAGTGAAATTGTGCAGTAGCTTGAGCATTCTTTGGCATTTCCTTTCTTTGGGATTGGAATGAAAACTTTTCCAGTCCTGTGGCCACTGCTGAGTTTTCCAAATTTGCTGACATATTGAGTGCAGCATTTTCACAGCATCATCTTTTAGGATTTGAAATAGCTCAACTGGAATTCCAGCTCAACTGGAATTCTATTATCTGCACTAGCTTTGTTCGCAGTGATACTTCCTAAGGCCCACTTGACTTCACATTCCATGACTTTACCCAACACTTAATCGTACTCTTCCTGGGATCAGGGACCTTGGCTTGTGATTCTTTGACGTCCTTCCCCACATACCAAAGTAGCATGAAGTATGTATTCCATGAACACTGGTGATGTTCAATGGCTCTATAACCAAAGTGTAAAGTACTTAATTGTCTCCATCATGCAGTCTTCCTTCTTCTGGTACCACCCCACCCCCAATATTCACATGGTGACTCCCCTTACCTTATTCCATATAGTCTGAGTGAAGCTCAGCTTTAATACCAGAGGGAACCATTTGACCTAGGCCTGACTATCAAAACACCAACATCCCCTTTGCCACAATGATTGGGTTAGGGGGACCCAATCAGACTGAGTTGGGAATTTTCTGAAAGCTAGTGGAAATCTTTCTCTAACTTGAATATGAAAAGATAATAAGAGTTGGAGCTGAGAATGAAGTTGATTTTGTAAAAGGTAGAGGGAGACTGAGAGAAACAGAGTCCTTGACAATAATATAACATTTCCAGTTATGTGAATCCCAAGAGCCCCTCACTTTTTGAGAGTCAGTGGGGAAGAGTCTGAAGAAGGGGTACCGGTCCTGGTACGTCAGCTCAATGTCATTTGCTGTGATGTCAATCTTGGCGATGGTGACTGTGGAGTGGTTTTGATACTTTCTGCCCAGTTCTTCCAACACTGGGAATAACACCATGCACTTCTGGGACCAGGGTGCATCTGGAAAAGAAGGGCCATCACTCAAGCTCACACTCATAAAGACCCTGAAAGCCACACTCCCCCGTAGACACCATCACTGTGCTCCACTAATGGTCTGCTGCCATGCAAATTGCACTCCCTGTCTCTTTTAATAGTATGTTAGGTTATCTTGGGCTTCCCTGATAGCTCAGTTGGTAAAGAAACCGCCTGCAATGCAGGAGACCCCAGTTCGATTCCTGGGTCAGGAAGATCTGCTGGAGACGGGATAGGCTACCAACCCCAGTATTCTTGGGCTTCCCTCCTGGCTCAGCTGGTAAAGAACCCACCTGCAATGTGGGAGACCAGGGTTTGACCCCTGGGTTGGGAAGATCCCCTGGAGAAGGGAATGGCTGCCCACTCCAGTATTCTGGCCTGGAGAATTCCATGGACTATAGAGTCAGACACAACTGAGCAACTTTCACTTTCACTTACTTCACTTAGGTTATCTTACATTTCAGCTATAGTATCTGATCATCACTACATAAACTAGAAAAAAAAAAAAAATAACCTAGTCCCCTTTCCACTCAGACATTAACATGTTGGGACATTTTCTTCTATTCTCTGATTTCCCTTTAACATTTCCTTCTATCCAGCTGAAGAGGAAAACCAAACCAAGAAAAAAATATTTATGTTCTGCCAAAAAGTATGTGTATTTGTGTATGTGAGAGAGAGCACAAGAGTTTTCCAACAGTGGTTAAGCTTACAACTCAAGGTCACTTAGTGATTTAAGCAGAGGAAGTGGGATTAGCAGACAGGCTGCTTTGACTTGTGACCATTGTATCACACTCCTTTCAGTCCCACGGAGGAGAGTCCACCTAGGAAGTGAACATGAGGTTGAGCTAAGTACAACTATCCCTGGGAAAGAGACACTGGACTTCCCTCCAGATAGTTCCCTAAGCTCTGTGGACAGTCCAGACACCTGGAACTGTGGGGAGAATTGGGACCAGCTCCAACCATGGAAGGGAAACAACCTTGCCTTATTCGTTCCATTAAAGATTCTGGCTTTGTCGGAGGAGTGGCTCAAAGTCCCTGGGTATTACATTTGGATGATTATCCCTCCATTTACAGACTGAGTGCCTCTGTGATCATCTACTCTCCTGGCTGCATCCTGGCAGCTTCCCTGGAGATCAACAGGCCCTGGGTGGGAACCCAAGGGGGCCTAATGGCTATGGTCGTGAGGCTAATCTGACAACCCTGATTCCAAAAAAATGAGACCACTGGTTTTTTACCAGAACCAAGTGAGCATTCTCAAGACTCCCAGTGTCAGACGAGCAAAGAAAGGCCTCCCCAGGCTCTCACTTAAAGGCAAAAGATCATGGTTATTCAGCCATGCAGACTTATAAACACCTGGCTCCGTGGATGAATGTCCATTTTAATGAGAGTTTTAAAGGCCTGCATAATGTAACCCAGTCCTTGTTTCACCCTCTAGGAAATGATGGCATCAGACCTGGATTTGAACTTTTTGTCTTGCAGTTTACTTGCTATGGGATCTGGGGTAAAGTAATTCTTCTCTCTGAGGCTAGGTTCCCTGATCTGTATCATGGGGAAATCCACTGTACCTTCCTAAGAGGCTTGGTTGGAGGAGGAATGAGAGCAGGTGTATAAACAGCAAACTCATCAGTGCTCAATAAATATCAGCTCCTCCTGTTAAGTAAAAGAGGTATCTGAAGTCACTGCATTGCCACCCTTCTCTGTGTCTCAGGGTAAAAGAGAAGGTCCCTTCGCTTTGGTTTCACATGCAAATCAGAAACAATGGAGGAAGAGCAACAGTCCCTGGGTGAACACTGGAAACAGTCATAACAAGGGAAACAATGGCAATAAATAGTACCTGCCTTTTATCTGTGCTTACAACATGCCAGACACTGTTCCAGGTCTTTTACATGTATGATGTGAGTCTTCATTTTGGTTGCCCCAGCTCAGGTATGTTAAATATGGGCTATTTGATGTTACTTAACTTATGCTGGTACAGCAGTTACCCGTGCAGCCACTGGATTCAGGCTGACTAGGTTCCAATCCCTTACTTACTTAAGGTCACCCACTAGCTGCCTAACTTCAGTAAAGTTTCACTTCCCTGGGACTCTGTATACTCACCTGTAAGGTGAGAGCAATAAAGTAGCTACTTTCAAAAGTAAGGTGTGAGGATTGAGTGAGCTAGTGTAGTGTGATGGTGCAGGCCTGGCGGCTCTAGCATCCAATCAGCGTTAGCCATCAGTATTACTGTTGTTACAAATAGCCACAGGCTTCGATTACGTGAAAGGTATTCCACACGCTTCAAGAATTTGATCTGGGGGGAGAGTTGCTTTGTAGCTGATAGCATCTTGAGCCAAACTATGGATATCTGAAGACCATTCTTGGCATGATGCTTTGGTAGGTTTTGGAGATTTTGGTACCCAAGAATTCAGGAACCTCCACTTGAAAAAGTAACGTTAGAGGCACAGCCTCCAGAGGCCCCTGCAGAGATACTCACAGAACATCACAAACACGTCCCTTTCCTTGTCAAACACGACGACATTGAAGTTCTTCCCAACAAGCTGCTTAACCAGCCCCTGGTCCCAATAATTTGGAATTTCTTCACTGGATAGATGTTTCTAGGAAATAAATTTGAGACATTTTAACAGCCTCCAGAAATGGGTTGGCAGTTGGGGTCCCCACCACGGCTGGAAACAATAGAAAATTTTCTCTTGTTTTTATAGCAGCCTTGGGAAAGCATTTGAAATGTTAAGAAAGGTCATGAGCTAAATGTGTAACCTGGATTGTCCAGGGCACTGGAGTCAGAGGGCTGAGAAGGCAGCAGAGTCCCAAACCAGGGTGGATTCCAGAATTCCAAATACATGATTCTTAGAATTCTTAGATGAGAGTGGGTTTCATATCATTAACATCTAAACTAGACTATGTCCCTTCTCCCAAAAATATAGCTGTCCTCAATTATTCCAAGAATCAAACTAGGATCACTTATGTCACCTATAAAATATATATTATACTTTGTTTTCCGCCACCTTTTCCACATTCATCATTGTTTCCTCGCTTTCTTCAGCCACACTGGTCTATTCACTCAAAGGACTAGCCTTCTGCCCACTTCCTCATTCCCATGCTCCCTTCTCTATCAGAATTATCTCTAACTTAGATTTGTCTTTCAGAATGATCTCAGAGGAAGATTTCCCTGACTCTCCCCCAGACTAGGTCACAGCCCTGCTTTCATAAATTCTCATAATACTTGGTACTTTTCCTGTATCACTTATTTATCATTTATATTTATTTTATGGTTATGTGATTAATGTGTCCCTATCTGAGTCCTCACAAAGGACTTTTCTTCCCTTATCATTGAGTACCACTGAGTACTGGTACATCATGAGACCTCAGTCAATATTGTGAACAAATGAAAAAATGAACTCAGTTCTTGCTTCTCTTTAAAGGAGGCGATGAAAAATCTCAGAACATGTATTTTTCTTTGCAACCATTGTTTTCTGAATATCTCTTGAATTCACACCTTTCTGTCTGCACTGCTACTACTTTGGCCAGGTAGCTTTCATCTCTCATCTAGGTCACTGTTATTACAGTGTCCTCTCTTTATCTCCTCCTAATCCTCTTCACACCTTTATTCTAAAAGCAGGTTCTACTTTCACCAGGCAAATGTGGCTTCCCATTGCTTTTAGAATACCAAGTCCTTAATATTCTTACAAGTCCTTGCTGTGTGGTCTTTGTCCAACTCACCAGCCTTGTCACCTACAATAGCTTCCCTCATCCCTACCCCCACCTCTGGAAAGGACCTGAAGATTCTTTGTGAGGGGACTGGATGTGAGGGATGGGAAATGGAGAAAATGATGGAGAATTAGTAATGGGCCAGATCAGACTCGTGACATCTTATAGGTCAGATGAAAGATGCTCTTCTTTGTCCCAAGAACACAAGAGGATGTGCTGGTCCTTGAGAGGAAGACAAACACCTCCTGAGATATAACCAGAATGAGAAAAAGAGGACAGGCAGAACTCCATCTTAGATCTGCAGATGTGGTGATAGAAAATGAGGGGACCCTGTCTGAAACCTTCTATTTTCTTAGGGATATATTAGAATACTCAGCTCAGACTGAAAGTAGGAATGAGGTTGAGGAGAAATAGACTCCAAGATTAAGAGAATGAACACATTAAGTGAAATTTCTATAAATGTCAGAACATTTCTAAGAGCCCACAGGGGGTTTGGTTTGTGACTCCATGAAGCCAGCCTGCCTCAGGGTGATGTTCTTTTTTTCCAGAATTGGCCTAGAATCTATAGGAAAGTTAAGTGGGTTCAACTGGAGTTGTGATTTTGCCTGGGAAATGCTAGGGGATGTAGAGGAGGTAGAAGGTGGAAGGGACGGAGGAGTTAAGGGAATCATCATCAGGGTGATGGACATGGAATCCAAGTTAACAAAGGAGGGCATTAAAGGGATTATGAAATAAGATCAGGAGACTGGAGCCACGAGAAAAGGGTAAGGGGTTGTAGCCATGTGGCTACTAGGGAAGGGAACTGAGGGGACAGGAAGGGTGAAATCAGGCTTTCAGAGGGGCTGCCATCTCTAGAGTATGGCCCTAAGAGCAAGTGGCTGAGAAGGCATGGACATACCATTACTGGAGAAGAGATGAGGGTTTTGGATATTGACATCTCTGTAAATAAGGACAGAATAGGGGTAGAGGGCATGTCTGCATCCTCAGAAAGTGAAAGGGAAGTGACCAGGACAGCCATGGGAGGCAGGAGCTGGTGGTCTAAAGTCCAAAGGCATGGAATCTAAAGAATTTGGAGTTTTTAAAAGCCAAGAGGAAGAGAAATGGTTTAGAAGTGGCATGGAGGACACCAGCCTTACCAACTGGTGTGTGATAATGCTGTACATAAAATAAAAATCAGCTTTCATTTGAGAAGGCTGCAGAGGAAGCAGTGTCTGTGGGGGGATGGACAGAAGTAGAGGGAGCCCTCCAAAATAAGGTGATCATACATTCCTGTTTGCCTGGAGTACCCCAGTTTATTCCTGCCATTTAAAATACTTCCAAAGAATGCTCCCATTACTCTCAAAAGTGTCCACATTTGGAAAAATAAACAATATGATCACCTAACTCAGCAGGAAGTAACTCAGAAAGGTGGTTGAGGATACAGCAAGAGCTAAATAAACAGCAGGTGGTTATGTAATGGGGCAACATAGTGTTTGTAGCCCTCTTTTTGAAGCCTCTCCTCCTTAGTCCCTAAAGTCTTTGAGGTTAAGTCCTGATTGCTCCATATATGCCACCCCATCTTCTCCCCCAAGCAAGCATCTACCCTGTGCCCAAGTAAATCTTTCACTTTAGAGTCTGAAAGAAGAGTAAGAACCTACTTTGAGACAATGCCAGGCTGGGAGTGCTCATTTCAATTGGAGATTCCTATAGAGAAAATGTCTTAAAATTAAGAATAACGAATTAATGGTGGAATTATAAGGTCAGGACATATCAAACGTTGAATAGATTTGAGATGGGGAGATGCGGGTATTTCATCACAAGAAACGTAAGACTGACTTTTCCATTCAGATGCCCAAAGCCAGCGGAATGACAGAAAAAATTATTTTGAGGACCTCCCTGGTGGCACAGTGGATAAGATTCTGCCTGCCAATGCAGGGGGCGTGGGTTCAATCCCTAGTCAAGGAAGATTCCACATGCTTCAGGGCAACTAAGGTTGTATACCACAACTACTGAATCCAAGCTTGCCTAGAACCTATGTTGGGAAATAAGAGAAGCCAACACAATGAGAAGCCCGAGCATCACAACGAAGAGTAGCCACCGCTCACTGCAACTAGAGAAAGGCTAAGCGAAGCAGTGAAGACCCAGCACAGCCAAAAAAGAATTATTTTGAGGTTCTGAATAATCATTATCCAGGGACGGGTTTACCTTAGCCTTTCTATTCAGGAAGCTCTGGCCGAAGTTCCGGAGGTTTTCGTAGGTTATTTCCTCGAAAGGCATTTTGTACCTTGCATCGGAGCTTAAGTTTATGATTTGGATACATGGGACATCGACCTCTCTGATCTGGAAGTATTTGAAGACACGTCTATTTCTGGGCACATCTGTATCCACAAGGATGAAAAGGATCTGCAAAATCAAATGAAACCCATGTCTGTCTGGACTGGAGTTATGGAGAGGGCGAGGGAGAGAAACTGTGGGAAGCTACGGGAGGGCACTTGTAGTGGTAGTAGTTTGAGCTGCTCAGTCATGTCTGACTCTTTGTAACCCCATGGACTGTAGCCCATCAGGTTCCTCTGTCCATGGAATTCTCCAGGAAGAGTACTGGAGTGGGTAGCCATTCCCTTCTCTGGGGGATCTTCCTGACCCAGAGATGGAATCCGAGTCTCCTGCATTGCAGGGAGATTCTTAACTGTCTGAGCCCCCAGGGAAGCCCGGCAAGGCACTTAATGAAAAGCAAATAGCAGCATCTATGCAGCATCTCTGTAAAGGCTCCTTTTCATCAGGTGCAGTCCTGAACACCACTGCATAGACAGGCACTAGCTGTCATCCTGGTTTCATCATCCTTGTGCAAGACATACAACTGCAGGAAGTCAGGAGATCCTAAGCTTTCATCTCAGTTCCTTGGGCAAAACAGTAATGTCCCCTCTATGTGCTACAGTTTTCTTATCTGTAAAGTGATAATTACAATAGTATCCACATTACAGGGTTGCTGTGAGAATGAAACAGGATACTGTATATAAAAGGCTTAGTTCAGTGACTGGGAGGTAGAAAATTGCTCACTACATGTCAACTCATTATTATTCTAAATTATTCTTCCATCTAGGAAACTCATAACTCATTCAACCATGCATTCTACACCTATTTGTGGAGTGGCTACTAGGAATTTTACCAAGTACTGGGGATACAAGGTACACAAAATTCATGCCTTCATGGAGCTCACGTTCTAGTGGAGAAGACAGGCAAGAAATGAGTAAAGAAATGAATCAACTAGATAGCAATGAGTGAGTGCCAACTGGATAATGAGACAGGGCATTGTGAGAGAGTGACTGCACAGATAGGGTGACATAGGGGCTCAATAGAAGGTCAGAAAGCATATTTGAGGAGATGACATTTGAGCTTGGACCTGAGTGATGAGTAACTAGTCAGGGGATCACTTATTTAAGCAGTGAAGACTGTCACTGAAAAGGCCTGGGTGGAGGGATGGGGAACACTTAGAGTGTTCTAGAACAGAGAGGCAGCCCAGTGTGGCTACAACACCATGAGGGATAGAGTCATGGGAGATGGTGAGAGATAAGGTCAGATCTACAGTGAGGAGCCGAGAGTTGATATGAAAGAGATGAGAAGTTTCTGAGAATAATAAGCCAGAGTGTGACATGGTGATAATTTAAAAAGGCCACTCTGGTTGTAGATAAGAAGAAAATGTGAAAGGAGACCATTTAGAGGCTCTTGAAGACTCTGGATTTGGACACTCTCAGGTCATTCATGATTCAAAATATTAAGAGTCTACTGTGTATCAGACAGTCTTCCAGGTGCTGGGGAGAGAGTGAAAAACAAAGTAGACATATTAAAACCATGTATATTTTCAGTAAACATTTGTTAGAGGAGAACAAGATAAGGGGCATGACCTGTTGGAATAATATTTATCCAACTGTATAACTTTGCCTCAAAAATGGAGCACAATCATAAATGACATTCAACAAGCTTGCTAAATGGGATAAAGGCAATCAACAACCTCAGTCTTTTGATATATGCCAAAATAAATTCCATCTAGATTAAAGAGATAAATTAAAAAATCAATCTAGAAGAATTATGGCTAAGCAATTATGCTTCCCTGGTGGCTCAGTGGTAAAGAATCCACATGATGATTCAGGAGATGTGCATACAATCCCTGGGTCAGGAAGATTCCTCTAGAGAAGAAAATGGCAACCTACCCCAGTATTCTTGCTGGGAGAGCTCATGGACAGAAAAGCCTGGAGGGCTACAGTCCATGGGGTCAGAAAAGAGTCGGACATGACTTAGCAACTTGTTGTTCAGTAGCTCAGTCATGTACAAGTCTTTGCCACCCCATGGACTGCAGCACACCAGACTTCCCTGTCCTTCACCATCACCTGGAGTTTGCTCAAACTCATATCCATTTAGTCAGTCATGCCATTCAACCATCTCATCCTCTGTCATTGCCTTCTCCTCCTGCCTTCAATCATTCCCAGCATCAGGGTCTTGTCAATGGATCTATGAATCAGCTCTTTGCATCAGGTGGCCAGAGTATTGGAGCTTCAGTTTCAGCATCAGTCCTTCCAATGAATATTTAGGGTTGAGTTCCTTTAGGATTGACTGGTTGGATCTCCTTGCTGTTCAAGGGACTCTCAAGAGTCTTCTCCAGCACCACAGTTCAAAAGTATCAATTCTTCAGTGCTCAGCCTTTTTTACTGTCCAGCTCTCACATCCATACATGACTACAGGAAAAACCATAGCTTTGACTATATGGACATTTGTCAGCAAAGTGATGTCTCTACTTTTTAATCCACTTTCTAGGTTTGTCATTGCTTTTCTTCCAAGAAGTGTCTTTTAGTTTCATGGCTGCAGTCACTATCCACAGTGATTTTGGAGCCCAGAAAATAAAGTCTGTCACTGTTTCCATTGTTTCCCCATCTATTTGCCATGAAGTGATGGGGCTGGATGCCATGATCTTAGTTTTCTGAATGTTGAGTTGTAAGCTAGCTTTTCCATTCTCCTCTTTCAACCTTCACCAAGAGGCTCTTTAATTCCTCTTCACTTTCTTCCATAAGGGTGGTGTCATCTGCGTATCTGAGGTTATTGATATTTCTCCTGGCAATCTTGATTCCAGCTTGTGCTTCATCCAGCCTGGAATTTCTCATGATGTACTCTCTCTGCATATAAGTTAAATAAGCAGGGTGACAATATACAGCCTTGATATATCCCTTTCCCGATTTTGAACTGGTCAGTTGTTCCATGTACAGTTCTAACTGTTGCTCCTTGACCTACATACAAGTATCTCAGGAGGTAGGTCAGGTGGTCTGGTATTCCCATCTCTTTAAGAATTTTCCACTGTTTATTGATATCTACACAGTCAAAAGCTTTAGCATAGTTAATTAATCAGGGATAGATTTTTTCTGGAACTCTCTTGCTTTTTCAGGAGTTGGTGATGGACAGGGAGGCCTGGTATGCTGTGATTCATGGGATTGCAAAGAGTCGGACATGACTGAGGGACTGAACTAAACTGAACTTGCTTTTTCTATGATCCAGAGGATGCTGGCAGTTTGATCTCTGGTATGTCTGCCTTTTCTAAATCCAGCTTGAACATCTGGCAGTTCTCGGTTCACATATTGTTGAAGCCTACCTTGAAGGATTTTGAGCATTACTTTGCTAGTATGTGAAATGAGTGCCATTATGCAACAGTTTGAACATTCTTTGGTATTGCCCTTCTTTGGGATTGGAATGAAAACTGACCTTTTCCAGTCCTGTGGCCACTGCTGAGTTTTCCAGATTTGCTGGCATGTTGAGTACAGCACTTTCACAGCATCATCTTTTAGGATTTGAAATAACTCAACTGGAATTCCATCACCTCCTCTAGCTTTGTTCACAGAGATGCTTCCTAAGGCCCACTTGACTTCGCACTCCAGCATGTCTGGCTCTAGGTGAGTGATCACACCATCGTGATTATCTGGGTCGTGAAGATCTTTTTTGCACAATTCTTCTGTGTATTTTTGCCACCTCTTCTTACTGTCTTCTGCTTCTGTTAGGTCCATACCATTTCTGTCCTTTATTGTGTCTATCTTTGCATGAAATGTTCCTTTGGTATCTCTATTCTTAAAGAGATCTCTAGTCTTTCCCATTCTATTGTTTTCCTCTTTTTTTTTTTTTTTGCATTGTTCACTTAAGAAAGCTTTCTTCTCTCTCCTTACTATTCTCTGAAACTCTGCATTCAGAGGGGTATATTTTCTTTTTCTGCTTTGTCTTTCACTTCTCTTAGTGACTGCTGCTGCTGCTGCTAAGTCGCTTCAGTTGTGTCCGACTCTGTGGGACCCCATGGACTGCAGCCCACCAGGCTTCTCTGTCCATGGGATTCCCCAGGCAAGAACACTGGAGTGGGTTGCCATTTCCTTCTCCAATGCATGAAAGTGGAAAGTGAAAGTGAAGTTGCTCAGTCGTGTCCGACTCTTAGCGACCCCATGGACTGCAGCCTACAAGGCTCCTCCATCCATGGGATTTTCCGGGCAACAGTACTGGAGTGGGGGTGCCATTGCCTTCTCCGTCTCTTAGTGACTAAGCAACAACAAATTGACCATTATAACAAAAATAGCGGGAAAGCAATCAGATTGTAATCAATTTAATTACATCAAAAATCTAGGTTAAAATTGAATAAACCAGGAACTATTGCTTCCCAGGTTGTGCTAGGGATAAAGAACCCACCTGCCAATTCAGGAGACATAAGACGAGCAGATTGGATCCCTGGGTTGGAAAGATTCCCTGGAGAAGGAACTGGCAAGCCAGTCCAGTATTCTTGCCTGGGAAATTCCATGGACAGAGGAGCCTGGAGGGCTGCAGTCCATGGGGTCACAATGAGTAGGACACTACTGAGCTCGTACACACACACACACACACACACACACATACACACACACACAGGAATGCATTTACAACAGATGTTTCTGTAATTAGAACAGCTTTCCTGGTGAATAATGATGTGGGATGTAGCATGGTCTTAAATATGTTGGTGCATAGTGGCTTTATTATGTGTTCATTTAAGTCTTCAAAGTTTTTAATTGTTTTGTTTAAATTTCAGAATAATTTTATTACCTTACTTCTTATAAAAATAAAGAGAAAAAGGAAGTAAATAGCCTCCATACTCCAGACGGTGGTAACTACATATATATGGATATAATACTTCGGAAACACTGATGTGTTTCTAATGATAATAATAAAAGTAAGCACTGTTTATTGTACATTTGCTCATTCCTTTACATAAAGCACTTCTAATTCTTGCTCTAATTATCCGTTTTTCACTGAAAGTGACTGAGACTGAGAGATTAAACTCATCTAAGACAAAATCATTTGTAAGAGGAAGAGAATTTGCACCAAAGCCTATTGATGCTGAATCCTAGAACCCCAGCAACTGCTGTCTGTACTGCTTCACATCTTCAGGCTTTTCACAGTCCCTGACCTCAGGTCTTGCTTTCCCCTCTCTTCCAGGCCAGATTCTAGCCACAGTGCAGTCACCCACTCTTAGCAGAGCCTGGTCCATCAAAAAAGCAGCCAAAACAATCATGTTACCATAGTAGGCTTCTCAAAAAGATGAGGGAAGGAAAAGCAAAGCTTTGGTGAGAAAGAAAGAGACACTGGGCAGGAAGAAGACTGCAAATCAGGAGGTATACAAATGAATATGCCAATTCTTCTTAGATTCATTTACAGTCAGCAAAGCAGATGGATGGCATCAGGGTCTACAGGGCTTTGATTCCTATCCAAAGAACCCTAAAAAGCAATGGCAATTTCCACAAACCTTGTTTTGGAATATCTTCGATGCCAACTTGTAATGCTGCATTATTATACGAAATGACTCAGAGCTTTTGGAGACAAAGAGCAACATGTGATTCAGGATGTTCAATTCGTAAATCAGATCCCTACTCTGAAATTCAAAAGAAAACAAGTCATTTTGTGCACACAGCTACCGCAGCTACCCTCCTCCTGAGACCCTTTGCTCACTGACCTCAGTGTTGTATTCAATAACAAGATCTGTGAGTTGTTCTTTTATGAGTTTATTGAGGATTTGTTTGTTGACATTGTCATTAATAAGCTCCTGGCGGTTCACAATTCTTCCCTTGGACAATAGAAGAAAAAATTAGACGGCAGTAGCATCCATGACATAACCATTTAATAAATGTAAATAGTACGATTTTCCCCTAGGATAAAAGGGAAACACCATGGTAACAGGTGTGACATATAATCTAGATACTTAATAAATACAGACATCTGAGCAGACTAACCTGAGGGTGGAATATGGATATAGGGAAGCCATGAAAATCTCTGGTCTACAGAGCAGGGAGTATAGTTGACTGACAGCCCTATCTGCCTTGCTCTGAAATCTCGTCAATGTATTTGTGCTGATGCTGAGCAGTTTTTCACACACTGCTCCTAACCAATGAATTTTTCAAGGATACTAAGGCAAGCCCATTTCTGGAAGATGCAGGACTTCTCTTATGGAGGACTTTGATGAACTTTCTTAGGACTACACTGCAATCAAAGACTTCCACTTCACCTTCCTTCCTTCCAAGGGTCGAATCTGCATCATGGTCTGATAAGTTTCCCCACCCCCCTTTCTGTTTTCCTTCACAGGCATTTCCTCTAATTTTTGCATGACTAATCCTGCTTGATGACTGCTTCTCAGAAGGAACTGGATTAACACAGAAAATGATATAAATTATCTGTAGCACAGGATCAAAGTCTGTGGGAGAAGGAGAAAAAAGTAGCTATCTCCTTATTTCTCTCCACTCCATCTCCTTCTCTACATCTATACCAATTCCAACCTCTAATCCAAACGTATTTCCTGGGCTCCTACAATAGTTTCCTAATAGTCTTCCAACTTATCCCCCTGCTTCCCTTCAATCTGTCCCCTAAACTTCAGCCAGAGTGATGTTAAAATGCGACTCTTTCTTAAACATAAGCCATATTGTCCTCTTGATAAAGCCTACACGCTTGTCTGGTCATAATAATAGTTTAATAATACTAATTAAACTTATGGAGAGATCAAGTTGTACCAGCCACAGTTCTAAACATGTATGTATTAACTCATTTAATCCTCATAACATCTCACTGAGCCATATACTATTATTTTGCCCATTTTACAGTTGAGAAAATTGAGGCACAGAGGAGTGAAGTGACTTGCCCAGAGTTGCTAAGCTAAGCTAAACTAAGCTAAGCTAAGACATGGAGCCAAAATTCCAGCTCAGGCAATCTGACTCTAGTGCCCATGTTCTTAACCATTAACATAAACCAAATCTCTCCTAAATGCAATGCCAAGTTTGCTGTTTCGTTTTTTATTTTGTGACTGGGTTTGTTCTGCAGAGGGCTTCCTTGGTAGCTCAGCTTGTAAAGAATCTGCCTGCAATGCAGGAGAACTGGGTTTGATCCCTGGGTTGGGAAGATCCCCTGGAGAAGGGAATGGCTACCCACTCCAGTATTCTGGCCTGGAAAATTCCATGGACTGTACAGTCCATGGGGTTGCAAACAGCTGGACACGGCTGAGTGACCTTCACTTATTCTTCAGAATTTAATGTTTTTTTGTATGGTCCAAATTTAATAGTGGTTTCTTTTCATATTCTCTATGGTTTCTGTCATGCTTCATAAAGGGACTTTTCCCCTCCCTCCAAGGTTAGAAAGCAAATTCTCCTATGGCGTCTTTTAGTCTTTCCACAGTTTTATTATATTTTTAAATCAGGGATCAAGCTGAAATTTAATTTGGTGGCAGGAATGACTTATGGATTTAGCTTTAGCTTTTTTCAAACGGCTACCCAATTCTCTCAATGCTAGTCACTGAATAACATAGTCTGCCTACTAGTCTAAAACAGCATCTTTATTAAATACTAAATTTCAGTATGCATATGGATCTACTTCTGGACTCTATGTTGTCCATTCAAAAACACAAATCAGGTTATTTTATTCTCTAGCTTGAAATCTTTCAGACTTTCATGGGCCTAAGTAAAACACAATGGCTCACAGTCTTCCCTATGAGAAGTCAACCAGCATCTGGATCATTTCATCTACTTCCTGTGTGGCCTTGAGCAAGTAACCTAACCTCTCTGAGCCGTGTCTTTAAGTAACATGGTTATTGTAAGGATTTAGCTTTGTGTAGGGAAGGAATAATGCATATTCTAGGAACCAAACTACAGAGTCTAAAGTAACACTTCAGTAGAATTCTCTGAGATGATGGATTTGCTCTGTAAATCAATGATATTAAATATAGTAGCCACTATCTACTAATAGCTAGTTTGATTGAAGAACTAACATTTCAATGTTACAGTAAATAGTCACATGTGACTAGTGGTTGCTGTATTGAACAGCTCAGATCTAGATCCCAGAGAGGGAGAGGAGGGCAGTTTGTAATAGAGGTTAGACTGTGGAAAGCCTTGTGGGTCTCATCAAAGACTCATATTTATCCTAAAAATTATAGGACACTGTTAAAGGGCTTTCAATGAGAAGAAGGAAAATAACCATCAGATTTTAATTTTGAAAAGATATCTCTTTAGAGGACAAGATAAAATGTGGTAGACCAGTTGAATGTATGTTGCACTAGGCTGTGGGATATGAATGGTCAACTTGATCTATGATGGTAGCAATAGAAAGAAGTGGATAGATTCATGGAACATTTTAAATTTAAAAATCAATGGGATTGGGCTGATGGATCGGTTAGCAGGGATGGAAAAGAGAGAGGTGTTAGAATGATGCCTAGGTGTTCTGATTTTGTTTACAGAGGAGCTGGGAGTGATGGTGACATCGCACTGTGAGAGGATCGCATTTCCCTATGATTCATGATGTTGAACATTTGTGTTGTGTTCATGTGCCATGTGTATGTCTTCTTTGACAAAAATGCCTATTTCTATTTATAACTGAGAAGATAATCAAAGAAAGGTTTTTGAACTTTGCTTTTCTTCAGTGGCTGCTGGGTGGAATAAATGTTTCTGCTATTCACAAAAAGAGAGAGAGAATACTAGAAGAGGGTTTGGAAGGGAGGTCATGACTTTAGGCTTGACCATGTTGAGACGTCTGGTGATGGATTTAAAGGTCTGGAGATTAGAGGAGTCTGGCTGGAGATGGAGATTTGTAAATCATGGGTATATGGATGGACCAGAAGAAAATGCAGGGCAGAAGACTGAGCCTTAATTAATGGCATTTACTGGTTAAGGAAAGGAAGAGCTCCCGATGGGAAATGGATGGAAAGGTCAGACAGACGTCTAGAGACTGGTTTCCCAGAAACCAACTAGTCAATACCACTTAGTTCACAAGTACAGAACCAGAATTTATACCCAAAGCCCATGCATGGTTCATTATTTTGAACTAGAGACCCGTCACTAGCAATAAAATTCAAGTCTTACCTTTTTGAACACTATAACACTGTCAAGGGTGACATGGTAACGCCCAATGGCATGTCTAATCGATATCGCTCCAAACGTTAGTTCTGGAAAGTCTTTAATCATATCATAGAACAACTCTGCTACTTCTTCCTCCAAGTCCTATTTGGAGAGAGATGTTTGATGAGGCTTCGACAGAAAGCAAAATGCCTAGCAATTTTAAGGACAGGGTGAAAATGGTGACTAACTCAACTCTTCACCTTTCCAAGTTCTGTGGTTTTGGTAGGCTACCTAAATCCACCTTCATGGATGTTTCACACCCAGAATACTTCTATGGCTATGCTGCTGCTGCCAAGTCACATTAGTCGTGTCTGACTCTGTGCAACCCCATAGATGGCAGCCCACCATGCTCCTCTGTCCCTGGGATTCTCCAGGCAAGAATACTGGAATGGGTTTCCATTTCCTTCTCCAATGCATGAAAGTAAAAAGTGAAAGTGAAGCCGCTCAGTTGTGTCCAACGCTTCACGACCCCATGGACTGCAGCCCACCAGGCTCCTCCATCCATGGGATTTTCCAGGCAAGAGTACTTGAGTGGGTTGTCATTGCCTTCTCCTCTATGGCTATGACTAAGGTCAAAATAGGCAAATCCACAGAGATAAACAGAGAGAATTGATAAACTTGACCTTTTCCAAGTATGAGTGTGAAGTCTGAACACAGTTGTTGAGACTTTTTATTAATAACATTTAGTCCTTAAATGGACTTCCCTGGTGGCTCAGATGGTAAAGAATCTGCCTGCAAGGTGGGAGACCTGGTTTCAATCCCTGGGTTGGGAAGATCCCCTGGAGGAGGGTATGGCAACCTACTCCAATATTCTTGCCTGGAGAAACCCCATGGACAGAAGAGCCTGGCAGCCTACAGTCAGTGGGGTTGCAGAGTTGGACACAACTGAGTGACTAAGCACACATGCACACACAGTCCTTAATTGCTTTCAGAAGAGGCCATTGATTTGATCACATGTAGTAACAAATATGAACTTCATATTAAGATATAACTGTAGTTTCAGCCTTCATTCTTTAGCTTGAAAGAAAACCGTGGCCCAAAACAATGTCAAAATGTAATATGGGAGAGAAAAAAGTACAAATTCTCCCCATGTATAAATATAACCCCAAAGTTCTGATTTCTGCTCAGAAAAAGGGAGGAGTCATCAAAGTTACAGGAAATGAGCAAAGATGTATAAAAAACTCATTCTCCAAAAGCAGGGGCCATTTGAAAATCATTTATTATTCATTGATGTTCTAAGTGGACCTCAAAAAGATCAGCCTGGCATGCTGCGATTCATGGGGTCGCAAAGAGTCGGATACGACTGAGCGACTGATCTGATCTGATACTATCAAAACCAGTTCAAAGTATACTAATCTCCTCTCCTTTCTCCCCATTACTATCTGCCTTTGTAGTTAGCTCCTCCTGCCATTTCAGCTTCCACTTTTTCTTTTTTATCCTTCCAGTTTTCCCAGAAAACCACTCATTGAAAAAGGAAAAATGGGCATGGAATTAACCTAAATGGAAGACCTCTCTTCACCCCACGCACCTTCCCAGACATAGGAATCCTTAGAAACTGAGAAGCCACCTCCCACCTCTTGAATGCAGTACCTGGAAGAAACCGATGATGACCAAGGGCCTGGAATTCACAAACTCTGCTATCTCATTGCTGTTAGAGAACAGAAATGCTTTCTGGCTAATTTGTCTTCTCAACCAAACAACCAAAGCAGTAGATTCAACCACTCCTAGAGAGAGAGGTACAATTAAATGGATCGCACAGAAGTTTCCTCTTGAACTGGAACAAGGCCTATCTTCCCCAAGTTAAATGAGTAAAAACCTCTTGCCTTAGATTCCCACCCCTTGAAAGCCAAGGTCAATTTTCCCTCTCTTCCTCAACCTGAGCCCCAAGGATGTAAACTTTAATAACAACTAAACTTTACCGAACACTTACCAAGGACCAGGCACTGTGCTGAGCATTTTGCATGTATTACATCTCCATAGTAGCCCTATGGGATACATATTGAGGTTTCAACTTGCTAGCTGCCACCCCACTAGTGAACCTGGGAATCAAACAGAGGAGGAAGCATGCCCAGCCGTGTTTTCTTATTCACCGTTCAAAGTAAAAGGAAGATGGATTTATTTTTTTTAAATATAAAAATTTAAAAGGTAAAGACCAGCAGAATTTTTCTGCACCCTTAGGAAAATTCCATTATCTCCGTGTGTCTCCCATTCGTTAGCTGAGACATGGATGTCCTCTAAGGTCATCTATCCTGACTTCCATTTCTCAGCTATCATATAGGAAATGCCAAGCATGCAGAAAGCTTCTAAAATTGAGACACATCGACCATATCTGGGAGACATAACAGTGTGCCAAAATGTACACAAGGCTACAAATGGACTGTGCTTGCTAGGATCATCGATGTTATATGATGGCAGATAATGAAAATATTTTCTGTCAAAGACTGTTATAGAATAGAATGGATCATTTAAAACGAATTTATGAGCTAGAGCAATGTTAGTTGTGAGTAGCTTTGTATGACATAAAAAAGCCTGTATTCCTTCTCTCATGATTCATTCCTTCACTCATTCATTCATTTGATAAATATGCACTGGAGTGCCGTGTTAAAGTGCTGTGTTTGGTCCTGGGGATAAAATGGTGAATAGAAATAAGACCTTGCCTCTGCTATGCACCTCTCATTCTGTTGAGGAAGATAATTGTCAAATAACTGCACAAACAAATATGTAGTCACACCCAAAGTTAGCATTAAGAAGCAAAATTCTGTGGACCAGTAGATACATGACCTACACTGTGAAGTTGAGGAGGAAATCCTGGAGGAAATCACTTATGAGCTGAAAACTGAAGGATACGTAAGAGTTAACAGGAAGTAGCTAGAGAAGGAAAGGCAGAGAAAACAGGTTGTGCAAAGCCCCCGTGGTAGGACAAATTGCAGCCTGGGGCTTGAGGAATGCACACAGTGTTGTTCAACTGTCTGAAAAGGACATTATTGTTAAATTGACTGGAAAGGGCACCAAGTGTCTTTACTTACCTTTCCTAAGAACATTAGGCCTTTAAAAATGTTCTAATTAAGTATGTTTACATGGAGAAATGGAGAAGGCAATGGCACCCCACTCCAGTACCCTTGCCTGGAAAATCCCATAGACGGAGGAGCCTGGTAGGCTGCAGTCCATGGGGTCGCTAAGAGTCGGACACGACTGGGTGACTTCACTTTCACTTTTTACTTTCATGCATTGGAGGAGAACATGGCAACCCACTCCAGTGTTCTTGCCTGGAAAATCCCAGGGACAGAGGAGCCTGGTGGGCTGCCATCTATGGGGGTCGCACAGAGTCGGACACGACTGAAGCGACTTAGCAGCAGCAGCAGCAACGTGGAGAAAGGTACACAAATTATAATATACAGTTTGATGAATTTTCATAAAACGAACAAACATGTGTAAATACCACCCAGATAAATAAATAGAAAATTATCAGCCCCTTAGAAGTCCCCATGTGCCCCCTCCCAGCCTCTACCCTGCTCTCACCTAGAGGTAACTAGAAGTAACAATTACCCTAGCTTCTAACAGCTTGTTCTTGAACTGCATGTAAACAGTCATACAGTATGTGATTGAGGATCTGGCTTCATTACACATGTGAGAGTCCTCCATGTTGCATTTTCAGATTCATTCCCACTGTTGTGTGAGATTTCCATGACTTATTTATCCATTCCTTATTAATGGGCATTTGGTTTGTTTACAGTTTGGGGCTATTAAGAATTAATTCTTGGGCATGTCTCTAGGGGCACATTATATGCACTTCTGTTGGGTACATGCCCAAGACAAGAATTTCTGGTCATGGGTACACAATGTCCAGCTTCAGTAGATACAGATTAGGCCATTAAAAAAGTCACGGTGAGTCAAGCCTCTGAAGGTTCATAAGAGGATGATGTGGTGGTCTCAAGGGTCAGAGTGGGTGGGGAGGCATCATGCCATCCTCAGACCATGGTTCCACTCACAGCAGTCATCCCCACCCCTCCAACCCAGATACCAGCCTAATGTTGAGATTCTATTTTCACGGTGGTCCAAGCCATCTTTTAGGAAGAAAGAGGCACACATCATGAAAACAAACCCTTTCTCCTAAAGGCTTTGCCTGAAAAAATTATTTTTTTCTAAGTGACCTGAAAGAAATTAGCTTAGACATTCTGAAAATGTCAAAAAAGGTGAATAAAATCCCTTCAAACGAGTTTGCATATCAGGTCATCAGGACCATTGCCCTGATTTCCCTCTCCCTGTGGCCACTCTCCAGTCACACCCTTGTCTTCCAGCACACTGGCTGTGGCATCCACCAGTCCCTCCGCCTAGGCTGTCCTTTCCTCTCAGCCCTCAAGTGCATCTCATCCTGCTTATTTAATCCTCAGTTTGGTCTTTTCCTACTCTCCTTTCAATCATTCTCTATATTATGACCTGTTGTATTTTCCTCATTGACTCTGTTTCTGAAGTTATGAGTTTTTGCTAACTTTCTCAGTAGCTCCTGAAGGATAATAGAATATGCCACCTCAAATTCTACTACTTTGGCATATTATTTTGAATTAAAGGTACTTGAGAAATAGCCTGTGCAAAAAAGATGTTCTGATTCTTCTTTATCCCTCTGAAAGCAGGAAATAAATCTCCCATGTGGCGGTACCCTCCCAACACTAGCAGGGTAATGACATCCTTATTACGACTCATAGGGTTTTAAGGTCAAGAAGGCTATATAAACAAACCTGGTTACTTCCTCACTAATTTTCTACCCCAAGCCCCAACCCCTTTTTTCTTGTCAATTCTTCACAACTTTATTGTTTCTTTGTCTAAAAGGTATAAAATCTGCCTGCTTTGATCACTTCTTTTTAGCCTCATATCTTTGGGACTCCTGTACATATGAAATTAATTTTTCTTTCATTAATCTCTCTTATGTCCATTTAATTATTAGACCCCTCAAAGAACCTAGAAGGGAAGAAAGGAAAAGTTTTCCTCCCCTACATCTTGTAATGTCTGGTTCATAGTAGGTGTTCAGGAAATCATGGGATGAATGAACAAGGTTAATGAGTCATTAGATAACTGTGAGGGAACTTGATCTTGAACCCTCCTCTCTGGGATGGGTGGACTCCACTTGGCCCCCTGGGCCCCATGGGACTGAGACAGCTCTGAGTCTGGTAAACAGTTTGTTTCTGAGTGTTGGGCACTGTCCCCACTATGCAGGTGCCTGTCCTGTTGCTCGGCTCTGAGCCAGAGGACACAGTGACAACTGAGGTGTGAATGTCGTGCCAATAATTAACTGAGGCCGTCACTCTGCTGCATATTTCCAGGCACAAGGTGTGAATGCATCATTAATTGAGGGCCTGGAGGCAGCCTGAGTCTCCCTCCCTCAACGGAGATGGTCAAAGCCAAGTCTCCCACCATCAGTCCTTGGAGACCAGAGGAGAACCTGAACTTGACTCAACAAGAACTAAACCCAACCTGCATCTGAGGAAAATTTTCATACAAGTCACAGTGTAGGAGGCCAGTAAAGTACCATCACCTGCTTGGCTCAGGGAAGTCCTATCAAGTGGCAGAATTGGCACAAGTCATTCTTTTTAGGAAGTGATAGATCAAGGCTGCCTCAAGTTCTCACAGCTAGTGCTCATCCTAAAATCTGGGCCCTGACTCCATCCCAGTATTCCATAGTCTCTTTCCATGGTTGAGGGTCATACTGAGGAAGAAGGAGATGGTTAAGCCTAGTACAAATAACAGCTGGCTTCTTTACTCCAAGCCTGCTGCAGTGGGGACCTTCTAATACCACCCCATTCAAACACAAAATATGCATTAAAAACCTAAGCATTCCAGGCCCTGGTCTAGGGTCAGAAAAGTAATAATTTGAGGATAATAATAACCACATTGATGCTTTAAACTGTGGTTTTTGAGAAGACTCTTGAGAGTCCATTGGACCACAAGGAGATCAAACCAGTCAATCATAAAGGAAAACAGCCCTGAATATTCATTGGAAGGACTGATGCTGAAGTTGAAGCTCCATTACTTTGGCCACCTGATGCGAAGAGCCAAGTTATTAGAAAAGACCCTGATGTGGGAAGATTGAAAGCAGGACGAGAAGGAGATGACCAAGGAGGAGATAGTTGGATGGCATCGCTAACTTAATGGACATGAGTTTGAGCAAGCTCTGGGAGTTGGTGATGGACAGGGGAGCCTGGGTGTGCTGCAGTCCATGGGGTCACAGAATTGGACATGACTGAGTGAACAACAATAATAACCACATCTGCCATTTACTTAGAGGACAGAACAATGTGCAGGAAAGATCCATCAACTATAGCCCATGGGCCAAATCTGACCAGCCATCTAATTTTATAAGTTATTTTTATTGGGACAGAGCCACATCTGTTTGTGTATGGCTCCTTTTTCAGAGCATCAGCAGAGTTAAATTGTTTCAACAGAGATTGGCCTGTAAAGCTTGAAATATTTACTTTCTGGTCCTTTAGAGAAAATGTTTGTGAATCTCACTGCTTATTAGCTGGGGAGCCTTAAGAGTTATTCCACTCTCTGCACCTCAGTTTCCCCACCTGTAAAAGCACCTCCTACCCTGTGTCGTAATGTCTGAGAAGGGCCTAGAACAGTATCTGTAACACAGTAAATGCTTCAGACATGTCCACTTATCTTTCTTCCCAGGAACCCTCAGAGGTAGATATCTTTGCCCTTCACACTTTACAGATGAAGAAATCAGAATTCTATGGGAGGAAGTGGCTGCTCCTCAGGTACATAGTGAGGATTTGAAGTCACAGTGTCCACCAGTTCTGGTAGCCTTTTCAGAGATCGCAGAAAAGAAGGTGAGATTGGATTCTGTCCTGTGCTCTCAGGTGAGAGGTGAGATCTTTGAGGAGGAAGGACAGGTACTGTGGGACCACAGAAACAGGGCAGGCACCATGACCCAGGCAATCAGGGGAGACTTCCTAGAGGAGGTGATGGTGACACTTCCTGAATGATGAGGAGATTTCAGGCACTGGCTCCCAGCACAAAGAGGGCTCAGACAGTCCTCTTTATGCTGCAACCCTTTTACCCTTAAGTGCAGTTGGACCTCACCTGTCCTTTAGGAAGTGAGGGTATCCCAAGAGCCCGAGTAACTCCATGAGCAGATATGTACTTTAACAAAGTAACTTCAGGCTTTTATTTTTTTCACAGCCCTCCCCTAAACCAACACATCACAAAGGACTCCTCGCTTAGGTCAGTGTGTAGCCACTGAGGGTATCACTCAGCGCACAGGAAGCAGCAGTCTTTATCCTTTCTCTCACTCCTATCCTCTCTCCTCATCTCTTTCTCTTCTTACTCCCTCACACACTACCCTCCTACAAACCAGCTAGGAGGAGGCTCCAAGTCTTTTATGCAATCTGCCCTGAGGCAGGCTCTTCTGCAAGTCTGGCCTGTGTATCTCATACTCTCTTTGTGTCCCTTCTGAGAGCTTCAAGGCAGCCTGCAGCCCCTGCACGTGGTAGCCCTCTCCACTCTACCCCTTTGGTTCTTGCAACCACTCTTGAATAGGATTTTTGCAAACATGCTAAATGCTGCTGCTGCTGCTGCTAAGTCCCTTCAGTCCTGTCCAACTCTGTGCGACCCCATAGACGGAAGCCCACCAGGCTCCCCCGTCCCTGGGATTCTCCAGGCAAGAACACTGGAGTGGGTTGCCATTTCCTTCTCCAATGCATGAAAGTGAAAAGTGAAAGTGAAGTCGCTCAGTCGTGTCCGACTCTTAGCAACCCCATGGACTGCAGCCTACCAGGCTCCGCCTTCCATGGGATTTTCCAGGCAAGAGTACTGGAATGGGGTGCCATTGCCTTCTCCTGCTAAATGTTGAGCCCTGCTAAAAGACAGGCTCAGTTTTCTGTGATTGAATCATTCAAGATACACAATGGGGACATTCTACTAGTAAAGGAAGGGTTGTGTTGAGCATTTCTGTGTTCATCAGTTTTATTCCATCCATCTATCTATTCCTCTACACGTTCAGATCAGTTCAGTCGCTCAGTCGTGTCCAACTCCTTGCAACCCCATGAACCACAGCACACCAGGCCTCCCTGTCCAACATCAACTCCTGGAATCTACCCAAACTCATGACCATTGAGTCAGTGATGCCATCCAACCATCTCATCCTCTGTCGTCCCCTTCTCCTCCTGCCCGAAATCTTTCCCAACATCAGTTCAGTTCAGTTCAGTCGATCAGTCATGTCCGACTCTTTGCAACCCCATGAACCCCAGCACGCCAGGCCTCCCTGTCCATCACCAACTCCTGGAGCCCACCCAAACCCATGTCCATCAAGTCGATGATACCATCCAGCCATCTCATCCTCTGTCATCCCCTTCTCCTCCCACCCTCAATCTTTCCCAGCATCAGGGTCCTTTACAATGAGTCAACTCTTCACATCAGTGGCCAAAGTATTGGAGCTTCAGCTTCAACATCAGTCCTTCCAGTGAACACCCAGGACCGATTTCTCTTAGGATGGATTGGTTGGATATCCTTGCAGTCTAAGGGACTCTCAAGAGTCTTCTCCAACACCACAGTTCAAAAGCATCAATTCTTCTGTGCTCAGTCCTCTTTATAGTCCAACTCTCACATCCATACATGACCACTGGAAAAACCATAGCCTTGACTAGATGGATCTTTGTTGACAAAGTAATGTCTCTGCTTTTTAATATGCTGTCTAGTTTGGTCATAACTTTCCTTCCAAGGAGTAAGCGTCTTTTAATTTCATGACTGCAATCACCATCTGCAGTGATTTTGGAGCCCCAAAAAATAAAGTCAGCCACTGTTTCTACACATTGTGCATACATTTTTGCATCCATATATTTCAGTTCAGTTCAGTTGGTGAGTCATGTCCTAATCTTTGAGACCCCATGAATTGCACTACACCAGGCTTCCCCATCTGTCACCATCTCCTGGAGCTTGCTCAAACTCATGTCCATCAAGTCAGTCATGCCATCCAACCATTTCATCCTCTGTCATCCCCTTCTCCTTCTACTTTCAATCTTTCCCAGCATCAGGATCTTTTCTAATGAATCAATTCTTCGCATCAGATGGCCAAAGTATTGGAGGTTCAGCTTCAGCATCAGTCTTTCCAGTGAATATTCAGGACTGATTTCCTGTAGGATTGACTGGTTGGATCTCCTTGCAGTCCAAGAGACTCTCAAGAGTCTTCTCCAACACCACAGTTCAAAAGCATCAATTCTTAGGCACTCCCAGCTTTCCTTATAGTCCAACTCTCACATCCATACATGACTACTGGAAAAACCATACCTTTGACTAGACTGACCTTTGTTCGTAAAGTAACACCTCTGTTATCAAAGATGTTGTCTAGGTTAATCACAGCTTTTCTTCCAAGGAGCAAGTCTCTTTTAATTTCACAGCTGCAGTCGCCATCTGCAGTGATTTTGGAGCCCAACAAAATAAAGTCTGTCACTATTTCCATTGTTTCCCCATCTATTTGCCATGAAGTGATGGGACTGGATGCCATGATCTTAGTTTGTTGAATGTTGAGTTTT
This sequence comes from Bos taurus, assembly GCF_002263795.3. NCBI lineage: Eukaryota > Metazoa > Chordata > Mammalia > Artiodactyla > Bovidae > Bos > Bos taurus. The sequence goes on from NC_037352.1 coordinate 18,061,998, forward strand.
AAGCCAACTTTTTCACTCTCTTCTTTCACTTTCATCAAGAAGCTCTTTAGTTCTTCTTTGCTTTCTGCCATTATGGTGGTATCATCTGTGTATCTGAAGTTATTGATATTTCTCCTGGCAATATTGATTCCAGCTTGTGCTTCATCCAGCCTGACATTTCACATGATGTACTCTGCTGGGAGAAATATCAATAACCTCAGATATGCAGACGACACCACCCTTATGGCAGAAAGTGAAGAGGAACTAAAAAGCCTCTTGATGAAAGTGAAAGTGGAGAGTGAAAAAGTTGGCTTAAAGCTCAACATTCAGAAAACTAAGATCATGGCATCTGGTCCCATCACTTCATGGGAAATAGATGAGGAAACAGTGGAAACAGTGTCAGACTTTATTTTTTGGGGCTTCAAAATCACTGCAGATGGTGACTGCAGCCATGAAATGAAAAGATGCTTACTCCTTGGAAGGAACGTTATGACCAACCTAGATAGCATATTCAAAAGCAGAGACATTACTTTGCCAACAAAGGTCTGTCTAGTCAAGGCTATGGTTTTTCCTGTGGTCATGTATGGATGTGAGAGTTGGACTGTGAAGAAGGCTGAGCGCTGAAGAATTGATGCTTTTGAACTGTGGTGTTGAAGAAGACTCTTAGGAGTCTCTTGGAGTGCAAGGAGATCCAACCAGTCCATCCTAAAGGAGATCAGCCCTGAGTGTTCTTTGGAAGGAATGATGGTTAGCTGAAACTCCAATACTTTGGCCATCTCATGAGAAGAATTGACTCTTGGAAAAGACCCTGATGCTGGGAGGGGTTGGGGGCAGGAGAAGAAGGGGACGACAGAGGATGAGATGGCTGTATGGCATCACCGAGTTGATGGACATGAGTTTGAGTAAAATCTGGGAGTTGGTGATGGACAGGGAGGCCTGGCGTGCTGCGATTCATGGGGTTGCAAAGACTTGGACACGATTGAGCGACTGAACTGAACTGAACTCTGCATATAAGTTAAATAAGCAAGGTGACTATATACACCATTGACGTACTCTTCTCCCAATTTGGAACCAGTCTGTTGTTCCATGTCTGGTTCTAACTTTTGCTTCTTGACCTGCATATAGATTTCTCAGGAGGCAGGTAACATGATCTGTTACTCCCATCTCTAAGAATTTTCCAGTTTATTGTGATCCACACAGTCAAAGTAGATGTTTTTCTGGAATTCTCTTGCCTTTTCATGATCTAACAGATGTTGGCAATTTGATCTCTGGTTCCTCTGCCTTTTCTAAAACCAACTTGAACATCTGGAAGTTCACGGTTCATGTATTGTTGAAACCTGGCTTGGAGAATTTTCAGCATTACTTTGCTAGTGTGTGAGATGAGTGCAATTGTGTGGTAGTCTGAACATTCTTTGGCATTGCCTTTCTTTGAGATTGGGATGAAAACTGACCTTTTCCAGTCCTGTGGCCACTGCTGAGTTTTCCAAATTTGCTGGCATGTTGAGTGCAGCACTTTCACAGCACCATCTTTTAGGATTTGGAAATAGCTCAGCTGGAATTCCATCACTTCCCCTAGCTTTGTTCATAGTGATGCTTATTAAAGCCCACTTGACTTTGCATTCCAGGATGTCTGGCTCTAGGTGAGTGATCACTCCACAGTGGTTATCTGAGTCAAGAAGACCTTTTTTGTATAGTTCTTCTGTGTATTCTTGCCACTTCTTACTAACTTCTGCTTCTGTTAGATCAATATAGTTTCTGTCCTTTATTGTGCCCGTCTTTGCATGAAATGTTCCCCTGGTGCCTCTAATTTTCTTGAAGAGATTTCTAGTCTTTCCCATTCTGTTTTTTTCCTCTGTTTCTTTGCTTTTTTCACTGAGGAAGGCTTTCTTGTTTCTCCTTGCTATTCTTTGGAACTCTGCATTCAAATGGATATATCTTTCCTTTTTCCCCTTTACCTTTAGCTTCTCCATATATTTAACACTTTTTTAAAATTAAGACCTAGTCACACTGAGGCACAAAATTCTTCAAATTCCCCAGCATTAAGATAGAACTTGAGGGATTTCCCAGATGTTCCAGGGGCTAAGAGTCTGTGCTCCTAATACAGGGAGCTTGGGTTCGATCCCTGGTTAGGGAACTAGATTCCACATGCCATAACTAAGACCCAGTGCAGCCAAATAAATAAAAATAAATGAATATTTTTAAAGATGGGGCTTGACACATGTTAGGTTCTTAATAAAAAGGTGTGGAATAAGTGGGTGAATGAGTTAATGAAATGGATGGTGACAGAAGCTTTAGCTTTAGTTTAGTAATCACCCAGTCCTATGCGCATCTTGTTCTAGCACCTCCCGGTCTCCCTTTTGATCAGTCAGTGCTTCCTTGGTCCGAGACCCCGTCAAGATCATTCTAAAGTGGAAGGGTGCAGTGGGAGTGGGCAGTTAGGTAAGCCGGGAACTCACTCTCTGGTCTTTTTAGTTTAGAAACCATGTACCTCACTGTGCCATCTCGTGTGCCTCCAGGGCCCACCAGCTCAGATATGGTGGAGGTAACTACATGTGCACCAAAATCCATTTTTTTCCTTATGGTCATAGAGCAGGGCCATATTTCCCAGCCTTTCAGTTGGGTGGAGCCACATAACAGAAACCAGGTCAATAGGATGAGGATAGAAGTGGTATTCACTACCTCCAGGTCTGGGCTACGGACTCCACTGGGGGCACTCCTCTGCCTCCCAGCACCGACTTCTGGCCAGACACAGAGGGAACAGCCAGAGAATCAGAGGTCCTAGGGGAGGACAGTGCCACAGGCTGACAGGGACTTGGGTCCTTGAAAGATTGTGTGGACCAGAAGCCCCACACCCAACCTTGGCTACAACTGGGTTTGGTGCAAGCAAGACATAAACTTGTAATTCTGTTAAGCCACTGAAATGCAGATTTTTGTGTTTCCATAGTTAGCATTCCTTTGATTGACACACAAATACCATTACCTTCACAGCTGATGGGCTGTGATCTGTTGCCCTCAAAAAACAGCTTCAACTCTGGGGCCTTCTTGACATCAAACTCCTTCTGAAGTTCTTTCTCAACTGTGACATCCACTTTGCCAAATCCAATCCCATTCTTGCCTTTGCCCATGATCTCCACGGCTTTGCCCAGCTCCTCAGCTAAGCTTCTGGATTGCTTTGAGGATGGGTTATCTGAAAGAGCCAATAAAAAGACAGAACTCACTAGAACCTCTCCTCCATCCCATCTCCCAAGGAGGAGGCTTTGTTAAGTTTAAGCCTTTATTAAGGCTTTTTTTTTTTTTTAAAGTTAAGGCCTGCTTAACTCCTGGGTTTTTCTCATGTTCCACTGCTTACGGGTAGATTCAGAAATGTGACAGTATATCACAGTTCATGAAACTGATCAGTTTGGGAGATATGCATCAGGTTTTTCAGAGGTTCAGCAACACTGGAAACAATACAACTTTGGGCAATTTAATTTCTCAGAGACTCATGTGCCTCATCAATAAAGTGGGGAAATAGTGGCTGCTTTGTGAAGCTGAGTCAAAAGATTTAACAATCAATTATATAGTGCTTATTACTTTCAAAGAGGTTTATGTGGATTAACCCACTGAATCCTCCAAGTACCCCTATGGGGTGTGTGTGTGTGTGTGTGTGTGTGTGTGTGTGTGTGTTAGTTGCTCTCAGTCATGTCTGACTCTTTGCAACCCCATGGACTGTAGCCCCCTCTGTCCATGTAATTCTCTAGGCAAGAATACTGGGGTGGGTTGCCATTTCCTTCTCCAGAGGATCTTCCCAACCCAGGGATCAAACCTGGGTCTCTCCCATTCCAGGCAGATTCTTTACCATCTGAGCCACCAGAGAAGCCTCTATGGAGTAGGTATGGCTATTATTATCTCACTGTGATAGAGGAGGAAACTGTTGCATAATTGAAATGACTTATTTGCCCAAAGTTTCATGGCAATAGGAGGTGTAGCTGGATGGGACTCACTCACTCTGGCTTGGGTGCTTGCTCTCTAACCTCCACTGGGCTTGTCCTTAGCATCAGGCCTGGCACTTGGTCAGTATATAATGCCTTCTTATTAATACTGTTATTATGGTTAAAATGTCTATCAGAAATCATAGCAGAGGGATAGAGTGAGAAGGAGGGAGGTGAGAGGAGAGAAAAAGAGAAGTGGGTGGGCGGGGCATGGAGAGAGAGGGAGAATGAGCACCATCTGGTGGAAGTTCCTGGAGCTAACAGGACAGGTTCTGCACCTTCATTTGCCCTGTATCTGCATGTAATATGGCAGGAGACATGCTTGTGAAAAGGAGGCCAGATGTGAGAAGGATAAGGGGGTGGGGGGAGGTTATGATGACCCCCTACCCACCCAGCTCATCTCCTTGGTCCAGAGTGTTGAAGAGACCTGGCACTATTGATCAAGATTCCTTGGCCTCTCACATTGCTAGGCGGTAGGCTGGAAGTAGAAGTGAGGGGCCCTTTTCTGGAAAGAGCCCCAGGGGACTAGCATGCGATCCCAGCAGCAGTAGAAGACTTCCTGGCCTAAATGGGAGGGGCTAAAAGGCAATCACATTTGTCTCCCTTCCTCCTGATAATGTTGAGAGACTGTAGGCCCCTCGCTGGCTCTCACAGCCCAGTGTCTGCAGCAGGTGGGTTGAGCCAGGGTAGGGGGTCATTGATTCCCTTTTAAGCCAGAATGCTTTATCTTTCTCAAACTCCCTTGTCCATCTGGAGCACTTGAAACCAGTGCAAGTCATTTCCACTGCCATGGGCAAGTTCCAAGTACAAGAGAGAGGGCTTTTGTAAAGCAAAACCCAGAAAGCCAGGCCTAGGACAATTGGCACACACCCCATTGCCAGTCAGCACACTGCTCCGGTGATGGAACCCAAATGTGAATGATCACTTTCATTAAACTCTCAATCAACGGACACGAAGTGTGGCTTTTCGCCTCCCTTGTTGATCAGTGCCTCTCCACTGCCTGCTTCGTCACCAGCATTGCCTTCGATACCCCATCCCTCACCATCAGCAGGGGTTGGCCTGTTGCCAGAAGCTCTGGCCTGCAGGCCTCTCCTCTGACTTCCTCACGGATTTGGCCATGCCTGGCTCAGGGCTGCTGATTGACATAGCATTCAAATCTGAGTTTCTAAGCTTGGGACAAGAGAAACACTTGGAATGATTGTCCAAACAGTGGAGTTTTTGAGGTTCCACACATAGCCCAGTGCTTTTTGGTGTCTAACATGGAAGTGAGAGAAAGAGACTGTGACAACTGGGGCCTGAGAGTTGGATGGATGGGACCTAATAGTTACAGTAATGGGATTCATTCATTCACTCATCTGACAAATCTTTTTTAGAATCTCCCATGTGCCAGGAAGTATTTTAGGTATTGAGGACTTAACAATGAACAGACTGATAAAAATCACTGCTCTAATTGGAAAAGCCAGAAAATAAAGTAAAGAATAAAGTAAAGAAACAGGCTGTATTCTGTGGAGAACACTAAGTGCTATGGAGAAAAAAGAAGCAGACATGGAAGTTGGGAGTGTGTCTGGGAATGGATTTTAAGTAGGGAGGTAAACGGAGGTCTCACTGAGAAGAGAATGGAACATTTTAATGAAGACTGAAGATGATGAGGGAACCAGCTGTGTGCTCACTCACAGGAGGGAGAGAGTTCCAGGCAAAGGAGCCATATGAGCAAAGGCCTTGAAGTAAGAACACATACAACATGCCTGGAAAATCCCATGGACAGAAGGGCCTGGTGGGCTGCAGTCCATGGGGTCGCTAGGAGTCAGACACGACTGAGCGACTTCACTTTCTCTTTTCACTTTCATGCATTGGAGAAGGAAATGGCAACCCACTCCAGTGTTCTTGCCTGGAGAATCCCAGGGATGGGGGAGCTGGTGGGCTGACGTCTATGGGGTTGCACAGAGTCGGACACGACTGAAGCAACTTAGCAGCAGTAGCAGCAACATGTCTGAGGGATGACAAGAAGTCCATTGGGTCTGGAGACACAGGCCTTGTAGACCACTGAATAGACTTTGGTCTTTCCTCTGAAGCTTGTGGAAATGTACTAGAGGGTTTGGAGCAGTGTTAGATGTGATGATATACATTTTTACTGGATTGTTTTGAATGTTACATGGAGATTAGACCACAGAGGAAAAAGGAGGCCAGCTGGAGGCCACTGTAATAATCCAGGTAAGAAATGTTAATGGCTTGAATCAGGGGAGTGGCAATGGAGAGGGTGAGAAGTGGTCAGAGCCTCGAGGGGTCTTGAAGGAGGAATTGACAAGGTTTATTGATGGATTGGAGGTGGAATGTAAATGAAAGAAATCAAGGATGACTCTGACATTTTGACCTGAACAACCAGAAGGATGATGATAGTGATGATGATGGTAATGATTGTGATGATGGTCGTAGTATTGATAACAAGATAACAGCATTTATTGAACACTTACTATGCCAAGTACTTTGCTAAGTGTTATGTGCATTATCTTGATTAGTGCTCAGAAAAAGCCTAGGAGTCATCTACTGTTGTAAATAGTCATCTACTATTACAGGTGAGGAGTGTTAGACAAGGAAACAGAAACCCAGAAGTCTCACAGCTAGTAAGCATTAGGCCAAGACTCAGCTCCAAGGCTGCTGCTAAGTCACTTCAGTCGTGTCTGACTCTGTGCAACCCCATGGACTGTAGCCTACCAGGCTCCTCCGTCCGTGGGATTTTCCAGGCAAGAGTACTGAATTGGGGTGCCATTGCCTTCTCCAGCTCCAAGGCTGGCTGACTCCAAACTCCATGCTCTAACTGACCTTGTAGGCAAGCCAGACTGAAAAAATGCTCTTTTTCCCTGGAGGGGTGAGTTTCCAATCTACCCTGCTCTGGGTGGTTCATATTAGAGCAAATAGACTGTGGAGAACCAAATCTACTTTTTATGTCCAGTCCTGTTTGCTAGTTTCTATCTTTTTAAAATTTGCAAATCAGTGTTTACCTCTGGCGCCTTGAATGCCAAGCGTGTAAAGGTAAAATGAATGCATACACCCTCAGATCTTGGTGACTATGTCTTATGGGGCATGGAGTCAATTCAGCTGTACATTGGAACCTGGGCAAAGCAGTGCCCAGTGGACTGTGGATGGGCAGGGAGCCCTTTGCTGGGAGCTCCTTCAGTTTTAGCCCTCCTCAGGTTCTAACTAGGGTCCATTGTCTGGCACGTACTAGATACTCAATGAACATCATTTCCTTAGGTTGTTTCATAAACCAGAGACAGTTATGGTGGCTTACAGCACCTGTGGTCCAGAAAAGGAGTTTTTTTAAACATCTCTGAACCTTAGCTTCATCACCTATAGAATGGGGATAGTGATAAGTTTCCATACCTTAGAATAAGCCTACATAGTAAGCCAAGGTATGCAAAGCTCTGATACAGAAGTGCCCAATAAACATTGAGCATTATGATAATATGGGGGAAATTCATGGTCTTGCTCTGACCAGATGTTCTCTGGGGAGGAAGGATCCTATGTAGTTATCAGGATCTTCAGCAAATCTTCTTATTCCTGGGGAAAGGAAGACAAGGGTGACAAGCCATCCAAAATAAGGCTGAGGCCTATTCTGTGGCTCTCTCATGGGTTTTGGGGTTAAGCAAATGGCACCCAGGGTCCCATTAGAGTTGGCAGTGGCTCTCGACAGTGTGCCTAGTGTGTAAATGTGTTAATGGCTAGTGGACCTAGAATCAATGTTTGCCTGGGTCTTTAGTAGGTAACCCCATGGGGCTGATGGATGGGAGAGGTGTGAGTGTAGGAAATGGAGATTCGCTCCCAGCACAGGGAGCTGGAGTCTGCCTTTCTTTAGATTGTGGTTCTCAATAGGGCACATTTGGCCCTATCTGGAGTCATTACTGGTTGTCACATCTGGAATGCTACTGGTATCTAGTTGGTGAAAGCAAGGGATGCTAATAAATATCCCACAGTGCACAAGACACCCTCCTCCCCATCTCACACACACACACACACATGCGCGCGCGCGCGCACACACACATACATAAGAGAGACTGTGCTAAGAATTAGCCAGCAGAAATGTCAACAGTGCTAAGGATGAGAAACCCCACTTTAGACCAAGTTCAAGATCAAGCATGGAAAAAGCTTATGAGTATAATACTCTCACCATTCCATAGGATGCTTTATAGTGCTCATAGGTGATAAGGACTTCAGGATGATCTCCAACTCCCAGTTCCTCAGGGTCCAGCCAACAAGTTTCTTTGACCATTGAAAAGGCCTACAAAACTCTAAAAATCTGCTCCTTACCCTTCTGATCCTATATCCCACTACTTTTCTCTTCGGCAACTCAGCTTAGCCACCCTGCCCATTCCCACCTCAGGGCCTTTGCACTTGCTGTTCCTTCCGCCTGAAATTTTCTCAAGTTGCTGTTTTACTGCCTTCAGGTCTTTGTTCAGTTTCCATCTTCACAGGAAAGCCTTCTCTGGCTACCCTGTACTTAACCCACTTGCACCACTCCTAGTACTTCCTAAGGGCCCTGCTCTGTTTTTCTCCATACTCCAAGTACTTCTACCCTTAAGATATGCTACATTTTTGACTTCTGCATCATTTTATCTTGAGTCTCCTCTCTCAAAGCTTCCCTTGTGGTTCAGCTGGTAAAGAATCCGCCTGCAATGTGGGAGACCTGGGTTCAATCCCTGGGTTGGAAAGATCTCCTGGAGAAGGAAAAGGCTACCCATTCCACTGTTCTGGCCTGGAGAATTCCATGAACTGTATAGTCCATGGAGTCCCAGAGTTGGACATGACTGAGCAACTTTCACTTTCATTTTCACTCACCTCTCCAGGATAAAAGATATGTAAAGCAAGGGTCTGTCTGTTTTGCTTACCACTCAGTGCCTAGAAGAGATCTGGCATATAATAAATATTCAATAAGTGTTTAATGAATGAATGTTTCAATTATCAGCACAGTTTAAGAAGAATTGAGTGTTAGACCTGGTCTGAAATCCTCATCACTTACCAGTTGTATAATTTTGGGCAAATCCTAAACCTTTCTGAGACTTTATTTGCCTCATAATATAAGACAGGAACAATGAGAACAAGCCCAGTGCCTGGAATACAGGTCTGAGTAAATGGTCTTCCTCATTTTCATCATGACGATTGTCCGCGTCATCACCATCCTCATCTACTATACCATTTACATCATCTAATCTGCTCCCAAGGCAGACTTTTGCCACCTCTGCCTTACGGATGATTACTAATTAGTCAGCCTAGAAACTGCTCCTTTTAAGTCTCATTTTGGCCTCCTCCACTAAATGTAGCTTTTCCTTTTCTCTTGTCTCATTTATGAAGAACACTGTGGGCCAAAGGAAAGCTCATTTATTTACCAACATCTCCAAATGACTACTGTGCTCCAGGCACAATCCTAGATGTTAGCAATCAAGAGATGAATCAGTTTTGACCCCTGTCCCCTGTGGAACTCACAAGTTTAAATGCAGTTTCAAAGCAGTGTGGCAAATGTTATAAAAAGCAGGGTGCAGAGGGCTGAGTGAGCATGCCAGAGCCTAGGTGGGAGGGAGGTGAACACAGCCTCTTGACAAGGCAACTTCATGAACTTAAACTTCATAATCCAGCTTAAGAAGTTCAGGAAGGACACTACAGGTAGAGGGAACCTCAAGTGTAAAGGCCAGGAGGCTAGTGCCAGTGTGACCTACCTGGTAGCCACACTCAGGGTGTAGAGCACAGACTTCAAGTGGAATGGAAAAGTAGGCCTGGGTTAAATCAAGCCAAGGACATTGTAGCTATGTTAAGGAGTTTGGAAACTTTGGGATTTTCAATCAGAAAGTGATCCAAGCAGATGTGCTAATTTAGCCTCTAAGAATGATGCTGTTAGTGCAGAAATGCTTGATGGTGTGGTGGCCTTCAATAATTGCTTCTGTTCTTCCTGTTCACATTTTTTCTTTTGAAAAGCTCCAAAGGCTTGTCTTTTAATGCAGGGTGCTAGGTCTCCATGTGGCAAAGCAGATTTGAAGATTTCATGGCTTTGTTGGATAGCTGGTCACCATAGAAAGTGAGCTTAGAGAATATAAATCACCTGTTGCAATGAGCCTGTAACTTAAGTCTCTTGATATTTTCTTGTAACTGTGGCTTTCTTTTTGTTGGCAGTCTTAGAATATTCTGCTATCTCATAATTTAGTCTTACCCTCTTTTCAAAGAAGCTCCCCAGTGACACTCATTTTTTACTCATTTTGGCTAGAGTTAGCTTGTGAGTTTGCCAAAACTGTGACTGAGACAAGTGCACAGTGTGGAAAAGAAGCAGAGACAGAAGTGGTAAATAAAACACGGGCAGGCCATGCATGGACTGAAATAAGTGCTGGATTCTAACTTAAAGCCTGCCACCAAGATGCAACTGTACAATTGAAGAAATTCACCTCTCTTGCCCCTATAAAGTCCGCCCCCAGATGCAGCTTTTTGATGAGTCCGCAAGCAATTGATTTATTATGATCTCTGCCTCAGCTCCACATCAGATCATCAGGCATTAGATTCTCAGAAGGAACACACCACCTAGACCCCTTGTATGTGCAATTCACAGTAAGGTTTGTGCTCCTATGAGAATCTAACGCCGTCAGTGACATGACAGAAGGCAGAGCTCAGGCAGTAATGCAAATAACGAGGGGTGGCTGTAAATACAGATGAAGCTTTGCTTGCTTACCCACCACTCACCTCCTGCTGTGTGGCCCAGTTCTTACCCCTGATCTAGAAGATACTGCAGTGGTTCAGGGAGAGAATGATGAGGCCATAACTATGGCAGTGGCGGGGGGGATGGGGAGGACTGGAGATTGCAGAGGGCTTCAGGAGGTAGTTTCAATAGGACTCAGTGAGAGATTAGAGATGAGACTAGAAAGGAGTCAAGAATGATCTAGGATTTCTGACTTTGACATTATAAAGATAGCCATGCTGTCAATCAAGACAGGATGTGAGAAAAAGCAAATCAAGTAAAGATGCTGAGGTCTATTTTGGACACATGTGGCATTGAGATGTGTGAGATATCCAAGAGAAAAGATGCCTCTGAGTGTTGGTTCTTGAATCTGGAGTCCTTGGAGAAATGAGAAACTGGGGAGCAGCTAAGGATTTGATAGTTACCAGGACAGTATTTCCCTGGGACAATATTGGAAAGACCTTTTTGTAAAGAGCCATTTACTCCTGGCGGCGGGGTGGCGGGTACTTTTATAATGCTCGTCCTAAGTGATTCGTTTTTCCAAAGGTCATTTTAAAGGGTCTGCAAGCTTTTGAGAATTCATTTTTATTTAAGCTGCATATTTGAAGAAATCAAATTTTCAAATGAAATGAGTTTGAGTGTCTTTTAGATAGCATCTCTGCCAGTGTTCACCGAATTTAAATACCTGCTGGTGGGAAGACTTTAAAGTATTCAAATTGGTTGTTATCAGGTATAATTAAAGAATATAAAATCGATTAGCTCCCTTCATAGCCCCAGGTTCAGTGTCAATCCCTAAGTTATAAAACATCAACGTCCCAAAGAACCATGAACTTGCCCTTCTGCCCTGATTAAAGCAGAGTAGTTGTGGACAGAGTCTTACATTCTCACCCAGATTGGATAGGTTACCCAGGTTTGTCCACCTGCCGTGTCATTTTGGAAGCATAAATGAGTGTTGTGGTGTGTGTTGTGTCATGCAAAGTGTGTGGCTCTAAATCCTTCAATATTTCCACTGAGGGTCCAGGATTCAGGGATTAAGGCTGCAGCAAAAAAGAGAAGACGGCTTAGATGGCTGACCTGTGCAAACCATTAACTCACAAGCCACAGCAGCTGTAGAGTTCTCAATTCTTCCCTGAGAAAAAAAACCATGAACCAAATGTTCAAGTAGTGACCCAAGTCTTGATGTGAATGAGGGAGGTAGGGAACCAGCTGGAGGAGTAGTTCAGTAAGGTGGAAATTATGCCCTGCTCACAGGCTCCTATAAAGAAAATGACCCAAACTGGATCTCACCAAGTTTTGCTCCATGGGCTTGAAGCAAAATCAGGTGTGCATTCTGACACTTTGAAGGAAACAAACCATTAAGAGCCTGAACTAGATGGAGGTCAGAGGCTTGGAATTATTTTGATAGAACTTTACACAATAGGCACACTTCATGTTCAGTTCAGTTCATCAGTCGTGTCCAACTCTTTGCGACCCCATGAACTGCAGCACACCAGGCCTCCCTGTCCATCACCATCTCCCAGAATTTACCCAAACTCATGTCCACTGAGTCAGTGATGCCATCCAACCATCTCATCCTCTGTCGTCCCCTTCTCCTCCTGCCTTCAATCTTTCCCAACATCAGGGTCTTTTAAATGAGTCAGCCCTTCATATCAGGTGGCCAAAATACTGGAGTTTCAGCTTCAACATCAGTCCTTCCAATGAACACCCAGGACTGATTTCCTTTAGGATGGACTGGTTGGGTCTCCTTGCAGTCCAAGGGACTCTCGAAAGTCTTCTCCAATACCACAATTCAAAAGCATCAATTCTTCTGCACTCAGATTTCTTTATAGTCCAACTCACACATCCACACATGACTACTGGAAAAACCATAGCCTTGACTAGACAGACCTTTGTTGACAAAGTAATGTCTCTGATTTTTAATATGTTGAACATCGACATTCTAGGAATCAGCAAACTAAAATGGACTGGAATGGGTGAATTTAACTCAGATGACCATTATATCTACTACTGTGGGCAGGAATCCCTTAGAAGAAATGGAGTAGCCATCATGGTCAACAAGAGTCCGAAATGCAGTCCTTGGATGCAATCTCAAAAATGACAAAATGATCTCTGTTCATTTCCAAGGCAAACCACTCAATATCACAGTAAACCATTCTATGCCCCAACCAGTAATGCTGAAGAAGCTGAAGTTGAACGGTTCTATGAAGACCTACAAAAGACCTTTTAGAACTAACACCCAAAAAAGATGTCCTTTTCATTATAGGGGACTGGAATGCAAAAGTAGGAACTCAAGAAACAACTGGAGTAACAGGCAAGTTTGGCCTTGGAGTACGGAATGAAACAGGGCAAAGGCTAACAGAGTTTTGCCAAGAGAACGCACTGGTCATAGCAAACACCCTCTTCCAACAACATAAGAGAAGACTCTACACATGGACATCACCAGATGGTCAACACCGAAATCAGATTGATTATATTCTTTGCAGCCAAAGGTGGAGAAGCTCTATACAGTCAGCAAAAACAAGACCAGGAGCTGACTATGGCTCAGATTATGAGCTCCTTATTGCCAAATTCAGACTTAAATTGAAGAAAGTAGGGAAAACCACCAGACCATTCAGGTATGACCTAAATCGAATCCCTTATGGTTATAGAGTGGAAGTGAGAAATAGATTTAAGGGCCTAGATCTGATAGATAGAGTGCCTGATGAACTATGGACTGAGGTTCATGACATTGTACAGGAGACAGGGATCAAGACCATCCCCATGGAAAAGAAATATGCTGTCTAGGTTGGTCATAATTTCCTTCCAAGGAGTAAGTGTCTTTTAATTTCATGGCTGCAATCACCATCTGCAGTGATTTTGGAGTCCCAAAAATAAAGTCAGCCACTGTTTCCACTGTTTCCCCATCTATTTGCCATGAAGTGATGGGAACTGATGCCATAATCTTAGTTTTCTGTATGTTGAGCTTTAAGCCAACTTTTTTACTCTCCTCTTTCACTTTCATCAAGAGGCTCTTTAGTTCTTCTTCACTTTCCGCCGTAAGGGTGAAAGTTGGAAGGAGGCAAAATGACCCAGTTAGATTTTCTCTCCTGGGAACTACCAAGGTTAAGGGCAAGGTTAAGGTTAAGGTTGTCGTATGTTGCTATGAAGTGGCTGCACAAGTCAGCTGAGGAAGCAATGGGATCCATGGTAACTGAGCTACTGATACTATGTCACTGTCACAAAATGCCCACTGATGCAAAGACCACCTCACTGAAGTGGTGCAACTCAGAGAGAATGTATCAAATGAGAAGAGACAAGAATTGAGGAAGGAGCTGGGAGGCCTGAATTTCAGGCAGAAGACACAGACTCAAATGCTAGAGGGGTGAGGCAGGGGTGTGACTATGTGGGGCTGGCTGACTAGGAATGTGGCAAACTGACTAGTGTGCTGTTTCCTGATCACAAGGGGAAACTGTCACTTAGTTCCAGCCAACTGTCACATTATAGGAATGTAAGCCAGGGCTTCCAGATCTCTTGGTTTTTCAAGAGCAGATGTAAATTGAATTTCAATTATGAAATGTCCCCAAATAGGGAGACAAATAGTGGCAGTACACTGGGTGATTATGAGGAGTGTGTGAGAACATTTAGTGGGGCTATAAGGACAGTTCCCGGCACGCAGTAGGTGCCCGCTATGTGAAAGTTGTTATGAACATCCCTTCCATCCGGTCTCAAAGCATAGACATGAGTCTGTGTCAGTGTCTCAGGAAAAAGGAGTCCGTTTCCTCCATCAAAATGCCTGCTGATGCAAAATCTGAAGAATAAAAGTGGGCATGCAAAATTCAGATGAAAAACCTGATGATCTAAAAATCTTCCTTGAAAAAAAAAAAAAAATCTTCCTTGAGACAATGCCCATAACTGTGTCCCAGCAACTTACAATATTATTTAGCAACTTAACAACTTATTTTGTCTTCACAATAATCCAGTATAGCACTTCTGTTTATACCCATTTTACAGAGAAGAAAACTAAGGTTCAGAATGGTAAAGACACCTGAAGGTAAATCCTGGCTTCTTGCCTTCAGTGAAACAGAGGCTGCTGCTGCTGCTGCTGCTGCTAAGTCGCTTCAGTCGTGTTCGACCCTGTGTGACCCCATACAAATCAAGACCAAAGAGGCGACATAGTATCTTGCAAATGATTTAGTTTCCCTGGACCTCAGTACTCTCATCTGGGAATTAAGGATGATGCTATTTTTTTTTTTTAATTATTATTGAAATGTGTTCTCATATATTTATGCTAAGTTGCTTCCGTTGTGTCCAACGCTTTGCAGACCCCATGGACTGTAGCCTGCCAGGCTCCTCTGCCCATGGGATTTTTCAGGCAAGAATACTGGAGTGGGGTGCCATTTCCTTATCCAGGGGATCTTCCCAACCCAGGGATCGAACCCACGTCTCTTACATCTCCTACACAGGCAGGCAGGTTCTTTTCCACTAGCGCCACCTGTTTAACAATACTTAAAATTCCTCTGGCTACCAGAAGAAAGGGGGCAGGTCTCAGCCCACCCATCACCCATTGCCCAGGAGTGGGAGACACTCACGGAAGAGCACCATCAGGAAGCGCGTCTCGTTCAGCATCTGAGTCAGGCCAGCAGGTGTTAGCACCATCAAGTTTTCCTCCACAAGGATATGCAAGGGCTGGGACATGTTGATGCTCTCCTTCTTGCCATTCATCTCTGGTGAGCCCTGGACAGTGCCGACACAAGAGGCTACCAGCAGTAGAGACATACAGAGCAGCTCCATGGCTGTCCTTCAAGGGCAGGAGAAAGAACAAGAACTCTTACCAACACGGGTAGTGGGGACCCACGTCATCACTCCCTCCCCATCTCCTTTCCTAAAAGGTCAGTCCTGATGTGGAGAATATTACCTCAGCATGCCCCCACTGGCTTCCTAGCAGTGCCCAGAGCTCAGCAAAGCAAGCTGGTAAAGGAGAGGCAAACTTTGCCAGAGAGGTTAACCTTGGGGCCCATTGAAACTGCATGGGATTAGCTCAGGGCAGCAGGGTCCCACTCGGAGCAACAGAAAGCCAAATCACAAACCAACACTCAAGCCCACTGGCTCCCCAGACAATAGGTAAGAATATTTTTAGATATGAAACTCAGTCCAGAATCCCAAGGTGAGCCTCTGGGTCTCAGAGATGACTAATCCAATCCCTATCACAGCCTCTGCTCATGCTCCCCCAACTCCTGCTTGAATACCTCTTTTGATGGGAAGCTTACTGCTGGCAGTGTAACCCATTTGATTTTTGAGCAAATTTTCTCAAATGTAAATATTTCTTTCAAAAGTAATCACCATAATGCACACATGTAAAAATTTCAAGAAACACAATAAAAAAATGTTAAGTAGAAAACAAAAATTTCTCCCATAACCCCACCTCTGAGAAAGTGACTCAGTTTGGAATGAATCTTTACCAATGTTGAAAATGCCAGTATGAATATATATTTAAATGTATATAATAAATGGAATTAGATAGGCAATACTGTTCATTGTCCAACTGTCTTACTCAATGATGTAAAATATAATCCAGATACCTTTTTGATAACAGTACATACTAGGTCTATAACATGATTTCCTTTCCTCTTTTTTTTCCCCTCATTTTTTTTTTCTTTTCCTTTTTTTCTTTTACAATTCTTTTCTGTTCAGATGGTTTGGGTCAGCAGTTGTCTCTCCTTAAGTGCCACTCTCCCCAGTAATGTTTCCCCTAATAATCTAGAGCATAGGATCACTGTCACAGATCTTTGCATGTTGTCCTTAAGCACAGAGCCATTTTCCTATGCAGCGTACAGACTACTCAAGTGTTTTGAACATGGCAAATAGCTGGTCCAGATTAAATTTATAAGGACCTCAATTTCTTTGAGTGCTGTATTCCTAGCATTTGGTATTTATGATAGGCAAATAAACATGAATGAATGAGTGGATATTTGATATGTACCTGGTAAATATGTTTGGCACACTGAGGATTTTTTAAAAGTAGATCTTCTGATGTAATTTTTTGGTCTAATACCAAAATAATTGGGATTAGATAATTGGTCACAAGTGTTAAATTTTATAAATGCCTAAAGCATCTACCTACAATGCCTACCATGTGGGAGACCCGGGTTCAATCCCTGGGTCGGGAAGATCTCCTGGAGAAGGAAATGGCAACCCACTCCAATATTCTTGCCTGGAAAACCCCATGGATGGTGGAACCTGGTAGGCTACAGTCCATGGGGTCGTGAAGTGTTGGACATGACTGAGCGACTTCACTTTACTATAGCTAAACATACTTGTTAAATTATGTATCAAGTGTTAAATTTTATAAATACCTGTAGCTAAATATACTTGTCATGTATGGCTGCTCTATGCATTCCATGCCATCATCTCTCCTATGACAATTCTATATTTAGTGAGTATAAAATGAGGCACATAAAAGTTAAATGATTTGTCCAAGGCCATACAACTAACATGTGACAGAGACAGGATTTCAAACAAGGATATCTAGCTACAGAATCCATGTCCTTAACCAGAATGATGTACTGTCTCTCTAATGCCCCCTGTAAAACTGGTGCAGTGAACAGTGTCTTGAGACAGTAACTGAGGCTCCCTGACTCCAAGCACCATCTCTGGTATCCACCATCTAATCATGCTGTGTCTCAGAAGGGGAGGACTGAGGCTGGCAACAGAACAGAATCAAATTTTTGGTTTGGGGTTACAAAACAGGCCTTTAAAACTCAGGAGGGGCTTGCAAGTCAAGGTTCTAATTGCAAGAATTAAGCTTTTCAGGAAAATATAAAAGGGTTTTTGACTACTCAAAGGTTTCTGCTATAAACTCTAGGTAAGGAAGAACATGTTGACAGAAGGAACATCTACCTTCCCCAAAGGAGATAAAAGTGTGCCTTCTTATCAGGAGGGCAGGGAGGAATGGCAAGAGCTTTGATGCTTCTAGGGTCCTGAGAAAGGGTTCTGACCCTCTGTCCCTTCTCTTTTTGCTCACCACTGCAGTCCCCATCCCCAGTCACACTCTGGTCACAGTAATAAGTCAATCACCATGTATTAAGCTAGCATTTGAGCTTTACACACATCATCTCATTAACCCTCACAGCATGTCTGTGAGGTAGGTACAATTATAAGCCCAACTTACAAAAGTGGAGACCCACCCTAGAAGAAGGAGCAAGACTTAAGCTCAGGTATATCTAAGCCTAATGCATATGGGTCTAAACGAGGACTCGCAATCTACAGCCCTCTGCCTTTCTTGCAAATACCGTGTTAGAGGATTCACAGCTATACCCATCCCATCACTATTGTCTACAGTTGCCTTTACTACCGGAGAAGGCAATGGCACCCCACTCCAGTACTCTTGCCTGGAAAATCCCATGGACAGAGGAGCCTGGTAGGCTGCAGTCCATAGGGTCTCAAAGAGTCGGACATGACTGAGCGGCTTCACTTTCACTTTTCACTTTCATGCATTGGAGAAGGAAATGGCAACCCACTCCAGGGTTCTTGCCTGGAGAATCCCAGGGACGGGGGAGCCTGGTGGGCTGCTGTCTATGGGGTCCACACAGAGTCGGACACGACAGAAGCGACTTAGCAGCAGCAGCCATTACCGTAACTACTCAGTTAAGTAGTTGTAATAGAGACCCTATGTGGCCAGCAAAGCCAAAAATATTTATTATCTGGCTCTCTTCAGGAAAAGTTTGCTAACCTCGGGTCTAAATCACCATATCATACTGCTCTCATGTCCATACCTCAGATTTTGTACTTGGGAAGTGGTCACAGATTCTCAGATTTGCAAATCCACTATCAGAGCACAGCACCTCCCTCTGCAGAATGCGTGAGTGGCCTTTCATCCCAGAATAGTTGTGAAGATTCATAAAGAACTTGTGCTTGATTAGCACAATGCAGGAGATCGGTTTCTATCCCTGGGTTGAGAAAATTCCTTGGAGGAGGAAATGGCACCTCCACTCCAGTATTCTTGCCTGGAGAATCCCATGGACGGAGGAACCTGGCAGGCTACAGTCCACAAGTCGCAACAAGTTGGACATGCCTGACCGACTAACATGAACTAAGAATCTGGATTCACATTAAAATTCTCTAGGGAGTTTTTAAGGTGATATTGATGCTCCTCTGACCCTTTATTATTTCAAAATTGCTCAAGGTGGGGTCCAGATATATGTATGTTTTAAAAGCTCTCCAGGTGATTATTTTAACTTTCTATTTAGAAAATTTTGAACATAAAAACAGAATGGTATGGTACAACATACCCCCAAGGTAACTCATCACTCAACCTCAGTTGTCACTCCCAATCATATCTTTTATACTCCTGTCAACTCCCCACCCTGGATTATTTTGAAGCCAGTCCCATGCATCATATTATTTTATCCATAGGTATTTCATTGTGAATCTCTAAAAGATGAAAATCTGATAATAAAACATAGCTACAACAAAATTCACTGTAATCCCTCATATCATCAAATACCTAGACAATAAACTACTCTGATTATTTCATAAGTTTTAGGTTTGTTTGAGTCAGAATCCAACTGAGATTTGTGTATTGTCATTGACTGTTGGATCTCTTAAGCCTTCCAGGTGATTCTGTCCTGCAGCCTGTAGGTTGAGAACTACATGGTCAAATAAAATCAATAAAGGAGAGTTGAGATAAGGATGAAGGCACAGTGGAGAGCCTGGTTTTCTGGAAAGCTGTGATGCATATTATTCAAATCTACATTTCAACCAAAGGGCTCATTACTACCACCCAGCCTGAAGGGTGCTTAATAATCCCCAGAATCCCAGGACCCACAGATAACATGCCACTTGTTAGTCCTGGGGAAGTCTGGTACAGGATGATGACTACTAGATGGAGCTTTTGTTTTCAGTATTAATTCACCTTTGTCGACTTGGGAAAAAACACACAATGTAAGAGCTGTGAGTTGAACTGAGTGTCTTGTTGAAGACTATAGCCTGGGGAGACAGCCTCTCAGATGGCTCTGAGAAACTGCTCAGAAGATGTAAGGGAGGAGGTCAGTGTATATATAATTCTGGTTAAGGGGTACATGTAATCAAACACACATCTCAGTAGAAGGTTGCTATTGATCACAAGGAACCAATGTCCTAGTTATTGGTTTTAGTGCTTTTCTAAACATGAGAAAATACAAGAAACTGGGTTCATAAAAATTTCTCCTAAAAATATCTAACTATTTTGAAGACCTATGCTGCCAGTTTTCCCAGAGCACAGAGTACTTCATTCTTCATCTTTGCCCTGAACTCCTTTCAGGGTGTATTGAAGGTCAGCGAGTGCAATGACTAATGACTTAATTCTTATACAACCAGGTGGTGAGCTCTATTCTTTCATTGGCACCTGTTTGCTTGTTTGTTCATTGATTAATTTACTTGCAAGAAAAACTCTCATCTAAATTTCTTTGTCTAGATGGAGACATTAAAGTGCTAGAGAGTTAACTTTTATTTTACAGACAATCACCAGAATAACCCCTTATCTATTATGCAAGCATAAGACAGTGAGAGCCACCCAGAGCCTTTCTGGGTGACTGACCATTGGTGACCCCTTTCAAACCCCTTGGCACCCAAAATCTCTTGTTTGGCAGGGGTGGGAGGGATTTGCCAAAGTACCAATGGGTCTTTGGAAAGAAATCTCAAGATTTGAGGTTGCTAGGCTCTCTCTGTGGAGAAGGCAATGGCACCCCACTCCAGTACTCTTGCCTGGAAAGTCCCATGGACAGAGGAGCCTGGTGGGCTGCAGTCCATGGGGTCGCTAAGAGTCAGACACGACTGAGAGACTTCACTTTCACTTTTCACTTTCATGCATTGGAGAAGGAAATGGCAACCCACTCCAGTGTTCTTGCCTGGAGAATCCCAGGGATGGGGCAGCCTGGTGGGCTGCCGTCTATGGGGTCGCACAGAGTCGGACACGACTGAAGTGACTTAGCAGCAGTAGCAGTAGCAGGCTCTCTCTGAGAGATCCGGATGGCTCTTGTCAGAGGGAAGGGAAGCCTGGGCCAGTGGTCTCACCTCACTCACTCTGGAGAACTGTGCCGTGATAAGAAATTTTTATTATTAAGAACAAGAATAGCTGCCACAGAGGGGCTTCCTACCCACCAGCCAGTGCGCTGAGTGCGGTGTGTGTGTTGTCTCCACCCGCATTCCCAGAGAGGCCCCTCGTCCCTGTACTGTCGGCCTTCGTCCAGTTGGAGCGGTGGCCTCCTGTCTGATCCCTCTCCTTATTCTCTTTACTTGCCCTCAGTTATCAATTTTCTCTCTAAACATAATGTAGATCACATTGCTGTCTTACAAAAAGGTCCATGGCTTGCTGTCCGGACAATCCCACCTCACGTCTGTCCTCTCAGGCCCCTCAGGCCAACTCTGGCCTCTGTAGCTCCTTTTCCCTCTGACACCAGCCCTCCATTCTCCACCCCCATTCACAGGGCACCAGCCACATTGCTTTCCTTTCCTCTCCTCAAACACATCCTGCTTCCCGGCCTTTGCCTTGGCCTGGAATCCCTCATCCTGCTCTTCATTCAGCCTTTTCTGAAGGGTCCGGGTACAAGCACCACCAACTCAGAAGGGTCTCCGCAGGCCACTCTGTCTCCCCAAACCCCAACTTTGAGTGCTCTTGGTCACATCACAACAGTTTGCTTCAAATTTTGTATTTTTACTTCCTACTGCATCTTGTTTATATTTCTAACTTTTTAATGTAAGTGCCCTTGTTCATGGCTGTGGCTGTTTCCCCTCCTCCTGGAATGGTGTCCGGCCAAGATTTGGAGCTCAAGGAATTTGAATTAATGAATGAATAAATATGCTAATTTAATTCTCATGCAAACTCCACAAGTCTGTTTCAGTGGTTCTCAGCCGAATACTGATGCTTGAACTCAAACGCACTGGATTCAATTCCATTAATCTGGGGTGGGGTGAGTCTGGGTATCTTTTCTTTTTAAGCCCTCTTGGTCATCTTAATGTGTAACCATTTATGCTGAAATTCACACTTAAATTCGTAACCACCTTGGCAGAAGGAAGGCTGTCAAGGCAGGGCCCTTTAGTCAGAATTGCTGTTTTCACTCAAGTTCATACCTGCAAGAAGCCTGGTTTCTCTCAGGCCTACTGGGGCTGAGCCAGGGCTCGGGCAATGAACTCTTCTGGCCCTTGAGGAGGACAGTCGTGGGCTGAACAGTAGGTTCCTGACTTCTCTTTGTGACCAGAGCAGGACCCAAAAGCAGCTGAGTGTCCTAAACAAATCCAGAGGTAGAAATGGAGTCCCTTCCTGGACACACTGAGGCCGCAGTAACTGTAGCCACAGTGTTCTGAGTTCTGGAGTTCTGGAGGACCAGGGGTGGCCCGGGAGAAGAATAGGCCATTGTTGAGTAAGAGCAGGGGCCTCCCCTGCCCATGCTGAGTTGGGGGAGGGGGGCTGAAGGTCACAAGAAGGGCCAGAAACAAAACACACTACGGGGTACTGGGTGTCCCCATCAAAGGTGCCTATAGATTGGAATTTGGATCCCAGCTCTGTTCCTAAGCATCTGTGTGATCTCAGGAGTGTCACTTAGGCTTTCTGAGGCTCAGTTTGCTCACTGGTAAAATTGAAACCGTTTACCTTAGATTGGGACTTGAACTCACATGACCAGCACTCGATCCCAGCCAAATCCCACAGTAACGAAGCTCAGGTTCTTGATGTCTCATCACAGAAAGAATTCAGTGAGAGACAAAGTGATAGTTAAGAAGTGGCTTCATTCAGAGAGAAACATACTCCATAGACAAAGTGTGGGGCCATTGCAGAGGGTGAAAACAGGGGCCCCAAAATGTGGTGTGGTTAGCTTTTATGGGCTGGGCAATTTCATAGGCTAATGAGTGGGAGGATTATTCTAACTATTTTTGGGAGGGGGTGGAGATTTCCAGGAGTTGGGCCACTGATCACTTTTTGGTTTTGATGGTGGCTTAGAACTGTCATGGAGAAGGCAATGGCACCCCACTCCAGTACTCTTGCCTGGAAAATCCCACGGACGGAGGAGCCTGGTAGGCTGCAGTCCATGGGGTCACTAAGAGTTGGATATGACTGAGCGACTTCACTTTCACTTTCTTGCTTTGGAGAAGGAAATGGCAACCCACTCCAGTGTTCTTGCCTGGAGAATCCCAGGGACAGAGGAGCCTGGTGGGCTGCTGTCTATGGGGTCGCACAGAGTCAGACACGACTGAAGTGACTTAGCAGTAGAACTGTCATGGCACCTCTGGGTGTGTCATTTAGCTTGCTGATTGAGGATCAAAGTCTAGTCGAAGTTGACTTGTCTGCCATCTGGGGCCCATTGGATTCTAATTGGTTTATGTTATATCCGTGGGCTATGTCATTCTTTCAAAAGTTGTGCCCTGCCCCCTTTCTTCTCATTTCAAAATGACGTACAACACCTAGAAGGGTTGTAAGTGTTAGATGAGATGATACCTACAGGTAGCACCTGGAAGGCAGGAAACCCTGCCCTTGGTAATCGTGTACATGTGTATCAAGTCATCACATTGTATGCCTAAGTATATACAACTTTATTTGTCAGTCATACTGAAAGCTCCAGGCTGGAGCTTTACAATCAGTCAGCCTCCTGAGATAAGAAACAGGTGGGGTCCAGCTGAGGCATTCATAACCAGCCCCCTGTTGACTGGTAAATAGCCAGTCTTTGTCTCTTGTAACAAGAGACTTCCCTGTAGCTCAAATGGTAAAGAATCTGCCTGCAATGAAGGAGACCAGGGTTTCATATCTGGGTCGGGAAGATCCTCTGGTGAAGGGAATGGCAATCCACTCCAGTACTCTTGCCTGGAGAATCCCATAGACAGAGGAATCTGGTGGGCTACAGTCCGTGGGGTTGCAAAAAGTCAGACACAACTGAGCAACTAACACACAGGGAGCTAACATCCAACATGCCTTGTAGAGCTATATTAAAAAGCAGAGACATTATTTGCCAACAAAGTTCCATCTAGTCAAAGCTATGGTTTTTCCAGTGTATGGATATGAGAGTTGGACCATAAAGAAAGCTGAGCAGTGAAGAATTGATGCTTTTGAACTGTGGTGTTGGAGAAGAGTCTTAAGAATCCCTTGGACTCAAGAAGATCCAACCAGTCCATCCTAAAGGAAATCAGTCCTGAATATTCATTGGAAGGGCTGATGCTGAAGCTGAAACTCCAATACTTTGGCCATCTGTTGCAAAGAACTGACTCATTGGAAAAGACCCCAATGCTGAGAAAGATTGAAGGCAGGAGAAGGGGATGACAGAGGATGAGATGGTTGGATGGCATCATGGACTCAATGGTCATGAATTTGAGCAAGCTCCAGGAGTTGATGATGGACAGGGAAGCCTGGAATGCTACAGTCCATGGGGTCACAAAGAGTCAGATATGACTAAGTGACTGAACTGAACTGGAGTCTCTTGTAAACACCTCAAGGGAATAATCATGGCAAAGACAAAGAGAAGGAAAAAACCGTGTCTGAGTGAAAAATAAGGGAGACCAACATCTGTTGGATTATCAAAAAAGCAAGAGAGTTTCAGAAAAACTTCTTTTCTGCTTTATTGACTACCACAAAGCCTTTGACTTTGTGGATCACCACAGACTGTGGAAAATTCTTAAAGAGATGGAAATACCAGACCACCTGACCTGAGAAATCTGTATGCAGGTCAGGAAGCAACAGTTAGAACTGGACATGGAAAAACAGACTGGTTCCAAATAGGTAAAGGAGTACATCAAGGCTTACATTGTCACGCTGCTTATTTAACTGATATGCAGAGTACATCATGAGAAATGCTGGGCTGGTTGAAGCACAAGCTGGAATCGAGATTGCTGGGAGAAATATCAATAACCTCAGATATGCAGACGACACCACCCTTATGGCAGAAAGTGAAGAAGAACTAAAGAGCCTCTTGAAGAAAGTGAAAGAGGAGAGTGAAAAAGTTGGCTTAAAGCTCAACATTCAGAAAACGAAGATCATGGCATCCGGTCCCATCACTTCATGGGAAATAGATGGGGAAACAGTGGAAACAGTGTCAGACTTTATTTTTGGGGGCTCCAAAATCACTGCAGATGGTGACTGCAGCCATGAAATTAAAAGATGCTTACTCCTTAGAAGAAAAGTTATGACGAGCCTAGACAGCATATTAAAAAGCAGAGACATTACTTTGCCAACAAAGGTCCATCTAGTAAAGGTTATGGTTTTTCCAGTGGTCATGTATGGATGTGAGAATTGGACTATAAATAAAGCTGAGCGCTGAGGAATTGATGCTTTTGAACTTTGGTGTTGGAGAAGACTCTTGAGAGTCCTTGGACTGCAAAGAGATCAAACCAGTCAATCTGAAAAGAAATCAGTCCTGAATATTCATTGGAAGGACTGATGCTGAAGCTGAAATTCCAATACTTTGGCCACCTGATGCGAAGAGCTGACTCATTTGAAAAGATACTGATGCTGGGAAGGATTGAAGGAGGGAGGAGAAGGGGACAACAGAGGATGAGATGGTTGGATGTCATCACCAACTCAATGGACATGAGTTTGAGTAAACTCTGGGAGTCGGTGATGGTCAGGGAGGCCTGGTGTTCTACAGTCCATGGGGTTGCAAAGAGTTGAACACGACTGAGCAACTGTACTGAACTGAACCTATACACATACAGAAAGGCTCCTTGGAGTCAAAAGTTAGAGGGTAATTCCAGGCCATAATGAGTCTTGCTCCTCCCAGAAGACTTCACTTTGAGATTCAAATGGTGTGCATGAGATTAGCCACACCTTAATGGATAAAGTGTACATGTGCACCCCAGGGGAATGTCCTGAGACAAATTAACCAGTGTGGAACAAAGCAAGGTGATTGACCTGAGGGAAGACAGACCTGGAGAAATGCCCCTTATAAAGGATTTAAACTTCCCAGAGGCTTGACTCTCTCTCTGAGCTCACCCATGAGCCTTTCTGCATGTACTTTTCCTTTCAATAAACTATTTACTTTACTCTTTACCTTCTGAGTAAGGTTTACTCTAAACCTTCTCTTTACCTCACCTGAATTCGTTCTTGACTAGGCAGGCCCCTGTGGTTCAGTGGTTAGGACTCCAGTCTGGGAAACTAAGACCCTGCTTCCAGCTACCACTTGCTGCTGCTTGCTGCAAGCTGCCACTTCCTGCTGCAAGTGTCCAGAATCAATACCTCTGTGAAGTTGGAGAAAAATAAAAATAAAAACATATTTTAACATATATCAACTGTTCAGTTCAGTTCAGTCGCTCAGTCGTGTCCGACTCTTTGCGACCCCATGAATCAGGGGGGTCGCAAGGCCTCCCTGTCCATCACCAACTCCTGGACTTCACTCAGACTCACGTCCATCGAGTTAGTGATGCCATCCAGCCATCTCATCCTCTGTTGTCCCCTTCTCCTCCTTCCCCCAATCTCTCCCAACATCAGCGTCTTTTGCAATGAGTCAACTCTTCGCATGAGGTGCCAAAGTACTGGAGTTTCAGCTTTAGCATCATTCCTTCCAAAGAAATCCCAGGGCTGATCTCCTTCAGAATGGACTGGTTGAATCTCCTTGCAGTCCAAGGACTCTCAAGAGTCTTCTCCAACACCAAAATTCAAAAGCATCAATTCTTCGGTGCTCAGCTTTCTTGACAGTCCAACTCTCACATCCATGCATGACCACTGGAAAAACCATAGCCTTGACTAGAGAGATCTTTGTTGGCAAAGTAATGTCTCTGCTTTTCAATATGCTATCTAGGTTGGTCATAACTTTCCTTCCAAGGAGTAAGCATCTTTTCATTTCATGGCTGCAGTCACCATGTGCAGTGATTTTGGAGCCCAGAAAAATAAAGCCTGACACTGTTTCCACTGTTTCCCCATCTATTTCCCATGAAGTGATGGGACCAGATGCCATGATCTTCGTTTTCTGAATGTTGAGCTTTAAACCAACTTTTTCACTCTCCTCTTTCACCTTCATCAAGAGGCTTTTGAGTTCCTCTTCACTTTCTGCCATAAGGGTGGTGTCATCTGTATATCTGAGGTTATTGATATTTCTCCCGGCAATCGTGATTCAGCTTGTGCTTCTTCCAGTCCAGCATTTCTCATGATGTACTCTGCATAGAAGTTAAATAGGCAGGGTGACAATATACAACCTTGATGTACTCCTTTTCCTATTTGGAACCAGTCTGTTGTTCCATGTCCAGTTCTAACTGTTGCTTCCTGACCTGCATACAAATTTCTCAAGAGGCAGGTCAGGTGGTCTGGTATTCCCATGTCTTTCAGAATTCTTCAGTTGATTGTGATCCACACAGTCAAAGGCTTTGGCATAGTCAATAAAGCAGAAATCGATGTTTTTCTGGAACTCTCTTGCTTTTTCCATGATCCAGCAGATGTTGGCAATTTGGTCTCTTGTTCCTCTGTCTTTTCTAATACCAGCTTGAACATCTGGATGTTCACGGTTCACGTATTGCTGAAGCCTGGCTTGGAGAATTTTGAGCATTACTTTACTCGCGTGTGAGATGAGTGCAATTGTGCAGTAGTTTGAGCATTCTTTGGCATTACCTTTCTTTGGGATTGGAATGAAAACTGACCTTTTCCAGTCCTGTGGCCACTGCTGTGTTTTCCAAATTTGCTGGCATATTGAGTGCAGCACTTTCACAGCATCATCTTTCAGGATTTGAAATAGCTCAACTGGAATTCCATCACCTCCACTAGCTTTCTTCGTTGTGATTCTTTCTAAGGCCCACTTGACTTCACATTCCAGGATATCTGGCTCTAGGTGAGTGATCACACCATCGTGATTATCTGGGTCTTGAAGACCTTTTTTGTACAGTTCTTCTGTGTATTCTTGCCACCTCTTCTTAATATCTTCTGCTTCTGTTAGCTCCCTACCATTTCTGTCCTTTATCGAGCCCATCTTTGCATGAAATGTTCCCTTGGTGTCTCTAATTTTCTTGAAGAGATCTCTAGTCTTTCCCATTCTGTTGTTTTCCTCTATTTCTTTGCATTGATCACTGAGAAAGGCTTTCTTATCTCTTCTTGCTATTCTTTGGAACTCTTGCTTTTCACTTCTCTTCTTTTCACAACTATTTGTAAGGTCTCCCCAGACAGCCATTTTTCTTTTTTGCATTTCTTTTCCATGGGGATGGTCTTGATCCCTGTGTCCTGTACAATGCCATGAAAACCTCATTCCATAGTTCTTCAGGCACTCTATCAGATCTAGGCCCTTAAATCTATTTCTCACTTCCACTGTATAATCATAAGGGATTTGATTTAGGTCATACCTGAATTGTCTAGTGGTTTTCCCTACTTTATTCAATTTAAGTCTGAATTTGGCAATAAGGAGTTCATGATCTGAGCCACAGTCAGCTCCTGGTCTTGTTTTTGCTGACTGTATAGAGCTTCTCCATCTTTGGCTGCAAAGAATATAATTAATCTGATTTCGGTGTTGACCATCTGGTGATGTCCATGTGTAGAGTCTTCTCTTGTGTTGTTGGAAGAGGGTGTTTGCTATGACCAGTGCGTTTTCTTGGCAAAACTCTATCAGTCTTTGCCCTGCTTCATTCCGTATTCCAAGGCCAAACTTGCCTGTTACTCCAGGTGTTTCTTGACTTCCTACTTTTGCATTTCACTCCCCTATAATGAAACGGACATCTTTTTTGGGTGTTAGTTCTAAAAGGTCTTGTAGGTCTTCATAGAACCGTTCAACTTCAGCTTCTTCAGCATTACTGGTTGGGGCATAGAGTTGGATTAAAGTGATAAATCCTGGGGAGGAAGATCAAGCAGAGAACAGTGGATAGGAAGCATCAGAAAGGAGAGGATTCCACTTTCGATGAGGGAGTGGGTTGAAAGCTCCATGAGCTGAGCCATGTGAAGGAAGACCTGAAGCAGCACTGGCCAGAGCCAGCCTGAGGGCTTGTTAATATTTAGAAATTTTGCAACTCTGGTTGGTTGGAACTTGTGGGAATCGAAACTGGCCATGGTGGGAATTTTTAACCACAGGTACTAGCAAACACTGTAAGTCACTTGTGTGGTTTTTGTTCTCAGAGAACCAGTTTACCAGCAGCCCCACCCCACGCCAGAACTTCAGTCCCACAAGGAGACCACAGTGGCTGCCACCCAATAAGCCCGGTGAGAACTGTTTCCGAGACTTTGCCTTTGACTCTAAGTGACACAAGGCAACAGAGGAGGCTTAGTTATTTTTAGTAGCTTTATTTGGTATAATTCACATACCAAAAAATTAACTCATTTCAAATGTGCAATTATTTGTATTACTGTTAATTTCTTTTGGTAAGTTTATAGAGTCCATGGGGTCACAGAGTCCATGGGGTCACAAAGAGTTGGACATGACTGGGCGACAACTGAATTGAACTGAAGTTTGTAGAGATGTGCAGTCATGGCCACGCTCCAAGTTTAGAACATATCCAACAAAGAGATCCCTTGTGTCCAGTTCCTCTAGGCAATTGCCAAGCTACTTCTTGTCTATTTCCTGTCTCTGGAGGGTTTTGCACAGAAAAGGGACATGATTTGATTTATATTATTGTCACTATTTTCTCCTTTCTGCAAGAATATAATAAAGTTCCTGTTCTCTTTCTGGATTAGATGGTGACCTGAATTTTCAGGCACTGGGGTTAGAATTGCATCTCCCAGCTGTGAAAAAAGGTTGCAGGGCCACTCTCGCTGGCTCAAGTGTGCTGACCAGCTGACGCCATGCGTCCTCTGCTGGCTTCAGGCTCTGCTCTCTCTTGGCTGCATTTGGGGCCAAAGTTCCCACGGGAGGCTGAGTTAGCAGATTGCCTTTACCAGCGTTCCTGGGAGCCTGAATGTTTACAGGCACAAAGGCCTGCATTCTGCTGAAGTAAAACCTGGAAGTCTTCGCATTTCCTGGGTTCAGGAACAAGGTACAGTGAAGAGAAACGCTTGGCAGGAGGTGTCAGCTGCCCTAGGCCTTTACTGATTAATCCTAAAGGGGGCAGGGCCGGAAATGGGGATTTGTACACTTAGGAAGAAAGCCTGAGATTCTAACTATCTGCTATCAAGGGACCCCAGGAATCCAGGAGAGAAAGGCAGAGGAAAGGGCTTGGGACAGTTCTGGAGAGGTAAGGAGTAAGGGAGGGAGGTGAGGGAAAGGGAGTCCTGAAGCTGCAGCCACCACCTGCAGCCTGGCCCCCAGGGGGGCTGGTGGCCACCCAGGGGCTGAGGTCTAGCTTCCTGGGAGGTGAGACTTGGAAGTCACTTTTCCTCTCCACGCCTCACTTTCTTTATCTGTAAAATAGAGAACATAGCACATTACACAGTTACAAGGATTTAAGGAATTAACATTTATAAAGCACTTTTCAAATGCTCAAGAAGATGACAGTTATTATTGCTTTTCTGTTATCCTGGCACATTATTATTGTTGTCTTAGTCATTTTGGCTGCTATACAAAAATACCACATACTTTGTGGTTTAAACAACATTTGTTTGTCATAGTTCTAGAGGCTGGATAGTACAAGATCAAGGCACCATGGGCAGATTGGTGTGAGGGCCTGTTTCCTGGTTCATAGTTCTAGCCTCCGCAAGCAGAAGGAAGGAAGGAGTTCTCTGGGATCTCTTTTATAAGGGCTCCACCCTCATGACCTAATCACCAATCAGCAGCCTCACCTCCTCACACCATTACATTCGAGGTTAGGATTAAATTACACATTGGGGGAGCACAAACATTTAGTCTATGGCAGTTATTATTACTGCATTCTATTATTATTACTACTAAGAGGAACTTGGCAGAAAGGAAATGAATCTGGGGATATAGTCCTGTGCCCACTGCTTCACTTCTTAAACTTTAATGTGCTCAGCTGGCCTGGGGTTCATGCTGAAGTGCAGATTCTAATTCCACAGGTCTTGGGTGAGGTCTAAGGTTCTGCCTTTGTAACCTGTTCCCAAGTAATGCTGATGTCAGTGGTCCATAGACCACACTCTGAATATCCAGATACTAAAACTATTCTGGTCCAATACAGTAGAGACTAGCCACGTGTAGCTTTTGCAGCATTTGAATGTGGCTGGTCTAAACCGAAGTGTGCCTGTAAATGGAAAACGCACATTGGATTTCAAAGACTTAAGAACAACAGAACATAAAATATCTCTAATAATGTCTTCTGATATTGATTACATGTTTGAAATTATGGGATATAGCTAGTGTCAACTGAAAAATTAGTCACAACCTGAAAGTAGAGAATTATTTTATTTGTTGGGAATGTTAAGGACTCCCAGCCCAGGAGGCAGCATCTCAGGAGCCCTGAGGAAATTGCTCTGAGGAGGCAGGAAAGGGAGTCAGGCTATATACAAGTTTGGAACAAAGCGGGCAGGCAATCTGAACATCGAAGATTATTAAGTATGGAAAACCAGATAATTCATCCTTTCATATGCCCCTCTGGAGGAAATGGCAACCCACTCCAGTAATCTTGCCTGAAGAATTCCATGAACAGAGGAGCCTGGCAGGCTACAGTCCATGAGGTTGCAAAGAGTCAGGCATGACTGAGCAACTCTCATTCTCTGACTCATATGCCCCTCAGCTATCTGGGGCCAAACCCTGTTTCTTGATTGTTTACATCCTTAATTTCTTGTTCACCATAAGGAATGGCAGAGGTAGTGGACGGTTGCTTCTTGCACTTCCCACCCCTCCCCCAGCTCCTCAGCAATCACCATAGGGAGCATCGAATCTGCTGGATAGCAGGCATTGCATTCCCTTTGGGGAGCCCTCATTCACATTTAGAAGCCCAAAATCACTGATAGCTGTTACATTTCTTGCCCACTGATATCGCAGGAAGTATTCCATTCCACAAGGGCTTCCCTTGTGGCTAGCTGGTAAAGAATCTGCCTGCAATGTGGGAGACCTGGGTTCAATCCCTGGGTTGGGAAGATCCCTTGGAGAAGGGAACGGCTACCCACTCCAGTATTCTGGCCTGGAGAATTCCATGAACCGTATAGTCCATGGGATAGCAAAGAGTCAGACACGAATGAGCAACTTTCACTTCACTTCATTCCATTCCATTCCACAATAGTTAAATAAAATGTATTCACCTGTTTCTTTTTATTTATTTATTTATTTTAATGAAACTGCCAGAGAATTGTGCATTACAGGAGGAGGTGTGGTTCATATCACATTTCTTTTGGAAGGTGCTGCCCTGGAGCTTTCTTCAGACTTGTCAGGCCAGTTCAGGATTGCCAAAGGCTTTTTGAGGGATTCAGTTTGAAGGACTGAGCCTTAGGAGGTGGGCTCTGAGTTCCTGCCCTCCACAGAGATCCAACAGGCTGTGAATGGTGGAAGAGATGAACCTCAGGCCCAGGGAGGAGAAATTATCAAAATCACACCATGGAACTCAGATTAAAGCCCAAGACTCTGCTCTACAAGCTAATATGTGCTGCATTCATCCTATGGCTGACCACAGGTTTCTCTCCAACCTCAGTGTCTCCCTAAAGCCCAAAATTCATGATGACATTCTCTCTCTTCTTTGATGACAGGCAGGAGGCAAGATGAGGCTATGGCTAAAAGAACTGGTCCTCCAGGCACTGAGAAATGCCCGGGGTATCTGTGGGTCTCATGGGCAGCCACCGCCTCTTCCTGTCCCTCAGAAGATTGTGGCCACCTGGGAAGCCATCAGCCTGGGCAGGCAGCCAGTGCCTGAGTATTTCAACTTTGCCCATGATGTGCTGGACGTGTGGAGTCAGCTGGAAAAGGTGAAGCTCACGGTGTCCTAGGGTCCAACTTGGGCATCAGATTCCACCTTCACAAAACCCCACTGAGACTTGAGGCTACAAGACATGTGTACATTTTGGCTTGAGAGTTTTGAAAGTCTTAAAATGTAAACTGTGAGCATTTAAGCCTTAAAAAAGTTATTATGACCAAGGTTTTGAGCCTTAGATACCCCTACCTAATCCCTAGTATTTTCACATTCCAAATTACACAGGGAGAGAGTTACGCCCCAATTAAATCAATGATTTGATTTCCTTCAAATAATTCTGAGCAAGAGAAGGGGAAAGTTTTGTATTACTACTAATCTGTTTTTAGTATCTTCCTCACATTGGGCCTGTCCCTTTTAAATAAGGAGAGAGCTTGGCTCAGGCTCAAAGCTTTTCACTGCTGCTGCTGCTGCTGCTAAGTCACTTCAGTCGTGTCTGACTCTGTGCGACCCCATAGACGGTGGCAGCCCGCTAGGCTGCCCCGTCCCTGGGATTCTCCAGGCAAGAACACTGGAGTGGGTTGCCATTTCCTTCTCCAATGCAGGAAAGTGAAAAGTGAAAGTGAAGTCGCTCAGTCATTTCCGACTCTTAGCGACCCCATTGCCTGCAACCTACCAGGCTCCTCCGCCCATGGGATTTTCCAGGCAAGAGTACTGGAGTGGGATGCAATTGCCTTCTCCAAAGCTTTTCACAGATCACAGCAAATACATAGGATTGAATTCAGATGATCTTG
Organism: Bos taurus; assembly: GCF_002263795.3. Classification (NCBI taxonomy): domain Eukaryota; kingdom Metazoa; phylum Chordata; class Mammalia; order Artiodactyla; family Bovidae; genus Bos; species Bos taurus. Next base: position 18,095,084 of record NC_037352.1, read on the forward strand.
GTTTCCTTGTGTATCTCAGTGCATTTGCTTCTTTCTTTATCCTCCCTTCCTTGCGTCTGTTGTGCCTCTCTTTGTACTCTATGTCAAAGATACCTTTTGTTTATAGGAGAATATAAGCTTTGTCTCAAAGAAATTTATTTATGTTAATTTTAAGAAGAGCTTGTTTAAAGAAAAAAGATGAAATAAGTAATATTGTGAGTAGATGTAGTAATAGTGGATATGGTCAAATGTATGGGGGTGGTATGAGAATGACTGAGATATAAAAGTAAGTTTTGCTGTCAGATAGATGTGCTTTATCTGCTTGAAGCATGACCTTGAGCGAATCGCTAGGTTCCTTGGATCTCAGTTGTCTCATCTATAAAAATGGAGTCATACAGTATGCCAACTGGAGCTGTGAGAATTAAATGAGAAGAGATGGGGTCAGAGTGCTCCTTTACTATCTACAAAGTGTAAGATTTTTAAAAAAATAAAACCACTCTAAGCTCATCCAGTGCTTCCCTGAAATGACCTTCCTCCCAGGCTTTACAGTGCCCTGGATTTCATAAGCCCACAGGCTATGTGAACAGCTAGAGTGGCCCCAGCTCCTTGCCTGTAAGGTGGGGATGACAGCAGCTTCCTCCTGCCTTGGAGAAGGCAATGGCAACCCACTCCAGTATTCTTGCCTGGAGAATCCCATGGACAGAGGAGCCTGGTGGGCTACAGTCTATGGGGTTGCAAAGAGTCAGATGGGACTGAAGCGATTTAGCATGCATGCATGCAAGCTCATCCTTAGAAGACTTCTCCTAATGAAAAAATCAAACAAAGAGGGTTAAGTCAGCAAAAATGAAGGAATAAGGACTTCCTGAAATTTTATTCTCCATAAAAGCAAAACAAAAACCTTAGTCATAATCAACTTTTCAGAACTCTAGAAACTAACTAAAGATTAGAGTAATCCAGGGAATGTATACTAAAGACACTCTGGTTAACATCTGGGTGTATCTCAATGAGAATGCCCCAGAGATATTACCTCATTACGTAAAAATTACATATTCTCTATGACGACTCTGAAAATGTTAAAATACATCTGATGAAATTTAACTTTCGGCAGCCAAGAACTACCAGAAAATAATTATGTATTACATTATGCATACATTTAAAAGCTTACCTGAAGTCTCTTTTATAAAGGAATAGTATGAATAAGTTGATCCGTATGTTTTAAAAAGTAAATTGTTATTAAGGCAGAAATTATAAAGTTGCAAAAAAAATGACAATATATACCAAATTGATCTACATACTCCATGTAAGCTTTATCAAAATTCCAGTAGACTTCTTTGCAAAAATGTACAGTCTTGTCCAGTCATGTGGAAATGCAAGGGACCCATAATAACCAAAACAATCTTGAAAAAGAAGCACAAACCTGGTGGACACTTTCTTATTTCAAAACCTACTACAAAGTTACAGTAATCAAGACTGTGTGGGAAAAAAAGAAGAAGACAATCTGATACTGGCATAAGGATAGGCATAAATGAATGGAATAAACCTAAGAATCAGAAATATACCCATAAATCTATGATCAATCAGTTTTCAACAAAGGTGTCAAGAAAATTAAATGGGGAAAGAATTGTCCTTCCAATTAATGGTGCTGGCACAACTGAATATTCACATGCAAAAAAAGAAGGTGATCCCTACCTCACACCACATACAAGAATTAACTCAAAAATGGATCAAAGACCTAAATGAAGGAGAAAAAAACTATAAAATTCTTAGAAGAAAATATAGGTGCATATCCTGGATTAGGTAATGGTTTCTAAAGTATAAGCAATGAAAGAAAGTAGATAAATTGAATTTCATGAAAATTTCTAGCATTTGTAGGTCAAGATGAAAAGACAACCCACAAAATCACATATCAGAGATATATAATTAGTGTATATACATGTGTGTTTATATATATATATAGAGAGAGAGAGAGAGAGAGAGAGAGAGCACATATCTGCAATGTATAAAGAACCCAATTAAATATTGGCTAAGTATTCAAATAGGGATTTATCTAAAGAATATAAACAAATCACCAGCAGACACATGGTAAAATGCTCAACATCTTTATTCATTAGGAGAATGCTATCCCAACCACAAAGTGATACAATTTCACACAGAGTGACATGGCTAAAAACAAAAACAGACAAACAAGTGTTGGGCAAGAAGAAATAAACAGAAAAAGTAGGAAAAAAACCAAAAACAAAAAGTGTTTGCTAAGAAGTGTTAACAAAGATATAGAGAAATTAGAAACCTTATACATTACTGCTGGGAATGTAAAATGGTACAGATGCTGTGGAAAACAGTGTGTAATTCCTCATAGAGTTATCATATGACCTACACTACTCTCATAGGTGTATATCCCAGAGAAGAGAAAGCACATGTTCACACAAAAGCGTATGTACAAATGTTCATAACATTATGGAAGTGGAAGCCACCCTAACGTCCATCAGCTGATGAATGGATACACAAAATATGGTCTATCCGCGCAGTCGAATACTATTCGGCCATTAAAAGGAAGGTAACACCAATACATGCTACAACATGGATAAACCTTAAAAACATGCTAAGTGAAAGAAAGCAGACACTAAAGGCTGCATACTGTATAATTCCACTCATGTCAAATATCCAGAATAGGCAAATCCATACAGAAAATAGATTAGTGGTTGCCAGGGGCTTGGTAAGGAGAGAATAGGGTGTGACCACTAACCTGTAAAACGTTATTTTTAGGATAATGAAATTTTTCTGGAGTTAGATGGTAGTGATGGTTACATAACTTTGTGAATATACCAAAAACCCTTGAATTGTGTGCTTCAAAATGGTAAATTTTATGGTAGGAGAATTACATCTCAATTTTAAAAAGGGGAGGACACAATATAGTGTGAATCTTAGGATAGGCACAGTGTGGAAGAAGCCTTCTCAACGCGTATCTTTTCATATCATTTTGATTTTTTAACCCTGTGAATTTAATAACTATTATAAAACAAATAAATTTTAAAAAAGAAGAGCAAGCAAACAAAATTCCTCACCCATGGTGAGGATTTTTTCTTTTTTGCCTATGCAACTCTCTAGGCTGGGCACCGGCCCCCAATCCCTGCCTTCTGGTGGGTTGATGGTACAGGAGCAGAGGTCAAGTGGAGCTTTGAAGAGCTGGGAGAGCAATCCAGGAAGGCAGCTAATGTGCTGGAGGGTGCCTGTGGCCTGCAGCCTGGAGACAGAATGATGCTGGTGCTCCCGCGGCTCCCGGAGTGGTGGCTGGTCAGCGTGGCTTGTATGCGGACAGGTCAGTGAGCAAGGCTGAGACTCCCAGTTGGGGCTGATACAACCTGCCCGAGTTTCAGCAGCATCCACAATGTCTGGGAGATGGAGCAAGTCGAACCTCCTGTGGAGTTTGGTTTACTTCCCCTTTACCCACCAATCACACCATGATTGTGTGCAGGGGCCAGACAGCACCGTAATTGATCAAAGGGGTATGTGTTTTGCTGAATACATTTCACTTTTGTCTCAGGTTCAAAGGATTTGCTAACAAAATAAGCCAGTTGTTAAATGCAAATAAAGAATACAGATATGTATTAGAGAATTTTCTAGCTTACTTTCAACATACCAACATTAAAAGAAAAGAAAAATAGAAAGAGCAGAGAATACATCACCAAATTGGGGTTTGACCAACATCCAGACTTAAACAGCACTGGGAAGCGCCATGTCACAGCACATTTGGAGTCCCAGTTGGGAAAGGGTCCCAGGCAGTGTGTTGACTCCATGGGTGAGACTTCGAAGATTGCAGTTCAGTGTTCTGCTTATAATCCCAGGACTATGAAAACTGATATCATCATCAATCTGTGACCAAATCGCAAGCCTGGTTTCATGTTAAAGCTGTTTGTTTTGTCTTGTAAAACTTAGAATGTTGCTAAGCCTGGGGTTTGTTTGGCCAGACCCCCTCTAGGGGCTCAACAATCTCAAGATTTGTCCCCCGTCTTATCTTTGATGCTGCAAGTCACAGCAGGCAGTCACTCCCAGTCAGTGCAGTGTCCCAGAAGGTTAGACGCAAGGTCAGAGGACTGCTCTGCTTTGTCTCTGAAGCCTAAACAAGACTATTCATTTAATTTCCCTAACAGTGTGAGGCAGCAGGGAGTGCTGAGGACTGTGGTGAACTGGAGCTCACATGCCTCACCCATCAGAGATGACTGCTATTTTGAACATATTGATCTTCAGATGATTCTTTCCGCAAAGGAGGGGAGGCCAAAGGATATAGCCCTCAGAGCCCCAGAAGCCTCTGCTGGCTCTGTGTCATGCACATGTTGAAAAGGCTGGAGTTTTTAGGCTGATTTTTCAAAAGCAAGACATCTGCTTTTGGTGGAGTGCTAGTTTCTCCATCCCCTAGGAACTTTATACCACTTAGAATGTCAACCACTCTCTTCCAGTCATATCTGTAGAACAATCTACCTGAAATTTGTTGTCAAAAATGTTTGCAAATCAATACAAACTCATGTCAGAAAATTAACCTTCCTGTATGATCAAACTTAATCCAACCATTTTGTGAATAGGTTGTCCTCCCCAAAATTTTATTTTTACATATTTTTGAACAATAAATAAAAGTGAGCAGCATTTCAGAGTATCCAGCTCTGAAGAAAAGAAACAGGCACACAGGTTTGGGGACTTCTCCATATTCTGCCATGAATATAAAATCCATTGAACTGGGGACTGAGGTTAGGGAGCTCCTGAGGACCTGCTGTGTTGCAGGCACTGTGTTAGGCACCTTGCATGATCAAAACTTCTCTTTGTATTATTATTATCATTTTTTTCTGGAATGATAACTGGAAAATGTCTCCAGTGTCCCCAGTTATACACATACCCTATTTCTTTGATGTCCAAGTAGCTCAAGACCATGTTCTCCATCACCACATCAAGTCTAGCATCCTGTTGATTTCCAAGGCTACACAACCTGAATGACCTCACTTTCTCACATCCCCACGTTCTCCTGATAAGCACTTGTCGCTTTTCTTCCAGGCTATGGTATTCACCTCGTTTCTCTTGCTGACAGCTCCGGCTGTCCACCATCTGCCTGGGCTGCCAAAGCTCCGGATAGAACAGACTTATATTAGAAACAGCTAAAACAGAGAGGTGGAGTGAAGAGCCAAACTGCTCAGCTCCCAAAGTGTTCATGCTGGGCTTTAAGTCCTGTAAAGTTTGGAAGATAGAGAGAAGGGAAATGAAGGTTTTGCTTGGACTCCACCCTATTTGGGATTGGCCCTTTCCTCTGTCTTCTATCCTCACTCACTGGGTGGCCGATTATTTTAGGATCTCTTTCTTCTCATCTGTGAAATGAGAATGTTGGACTCGGTGGAGTGTGGAGTGTTTACAGCCTGCATTCTGAGATGTTCAAGTGGTTTTTCAAGTGTCTGATTAAAATTTGTCTGCTTTCTGCTTCCTTATCACTTCCCCTTAAGAGTAAATGAACTCAACTACTAGAGAGTGGTTTTGTTTGAAGTAATATGAGGTCATGGAGCCCCCACTGCTATACCCTTGCCCCCACCCCAAGTGATCCACACCCAACGCTAAGATTCACTATAGCCTTTTGTTTGAAAGGCCTGAAAAAGCATGGAACTAGGTAATCTCTGCTTGTGTGCTTGCTAAGTTGCTTCAGTCATGTCCGACTCTTTAAGACCCTATAGACTGTAGCCTGCCAGGCTGCTCTTTCCATGGGATTCTCTAGGCAAGTATAATGGAGTGGGTTGCCATTTTTTCTCCAGGTAATTTCTAGGACAATGTAATACAGTGTTCAAGATCATGGAGAGTTAAGGTTAATAACTTAACCTTAACTGCCTGGGTTCACAGTCACAGCTCTACAGCATTTTAGCTGTGTGATCCTGGGCTAGTTAATTTATTTAAGGCCTAAGGGTCTAGGTCTTAGTGTTTTGAATCTGCCAAACGGGTTTATGATAACATCTACTTTCCAGGGTTGTAAGAATTAAATGAAATAATGCATGCAAAGTTCTTAGCATGTGTAAATGTTCTGTAAATATTCTCTGAATTTCAATATTTTATCATTAATAGTGCCTTTTCCAGTTCAGGCATTCTAAGTATCTCTGGCCCTTTCCTGCTTCTATCTGGGAATATCCGGTCTGGACCTGTTCACAGGGGTCTTCCCTGTCTCCCAGTCAACATCCCCTCTCTGTGTGGTATCAGGGGCCATCATGATTCCTGGCATCTCTCAGCTGACAGAAAAAGACCTCAAATTTCGGCTGCAGGCATCCAGAGCCAAGGCCATTATCACCAGTGACTCCTTGGCTCCACGGGTGGATGCCATTAGCGCCGACTGCCCTTCCCTTCAAACCAAGCTGCTTGTGTCAGACAGCTATCGGCCAGGCTGGATGAACTTCAGGGAACTCCTCTGGTAAGTTGGAACTCTCCAGAGGAGAGCATAAAAATAAGGCCAAGGCATTTCCCCCTGCGTAAAAAGAATGCATTTCTAATTGCCCATGGAAAGAGTGAATCACTTTGGAAGCCAGACAGACCTAAGACCTAATCCCGGTGACTACCTGAAGTTCCTTCAGTGTTACTCACTTAGTCAGGACTGGAATTGTCACTAGATATTTTTGTGCATTTGTCTCTATGATGTGGTAATAAATACAGATTATCAGCTGGAGTAAATGAGATGATTTACATGATGCAAAATTAATAATCTAATTTCTTCCATGTATTGAGTGCTAAATGTATTTTGAACTGTGGTGTTGGAGAAGACTCTTGAGAGTCCCTTGGACTGCAGGGAGATCCAACCAGTCCATCCTAAAGGAAATCAGTCCTAAATATTCATTGGAAGGACTGATATTGAAGCTGAAACTCCAATACTTTGGCCACCTGATGCGAAGAACTGACTCATTAGAAAAGACCCTGATGCTGGGAAAGATTGAAGGCAGGAGGAGAAGGGGACGACAGAGGATGAGATGGTTGGATGGCATCAACGACTCAATGGACCTGAGTTTAAGTAAACTCTAGGAGTTGGTGATGAACAGGGAGGCCTGGTGTGCTGCAGTCCATGGGGTCGCAAAGAGTCAGACACACCTGAGCGACTGGACTGAACTGAATTGAAATGTATTCCAGGTGTTGTACTGGGTTAGCATTCACCTTCATTCAATCTTGCAACAAAACTTTAGTGAACACCTGTTTTGTGACAAGCATGGTACTTGATACTCGGACAATAATGAATCAGCATTGTCTTATTTAATCCTTGAAAAACCCTATAAAGTGCACTTTACCCTAGTTTTTCAGATGATGAAACTGAGACCTGGAAAGATAAAATAACATGTTTGAGATGATGATAAGTAATGAAGTCAAGGTTGAGACAGAACCAAAGCCATTTGCCTTTCAGTAAGGACTCATGGAAATCTAACTGGGCATTTGAGACTTTGTCTTGACTGGAGGCCAGAACTAAAATGGGTCCCTCACCCGGGCCTGCACTGTTAAGTCACAAATGTTTGTCTTCATAGATCAGGGGCATTAGATTCACCTGCTATTTCACTTTTATTTTTTAGCTAATCTCAGTATTTGTGTCTTGTCCCTAGCTTAAAAGAAAACTTTGTGTCACTTGCATTTAATTGTATTATCATTTTTAGGACTATAAGACTCACACGCATAGGTTATAAATAGTGTATCCTGTATTTTATAAAATATTATATTTCCAACATGTGGCATTGTCTGTACTTTCCTTATATTCCAATATAATCATAAGCAGCTGAAAGTTGAACGGCAAATCATCAATATATGTAAGAAATACGGTTAGATACAAAAATATATTTTCAAGTTTGAGGACATGGTAAATGGTTTTTTGAATGTCCTTTCCTACGCTAGAATACAAACTTTCCACCATAAAATTATGGGAATTTATTTATTTATTTATTTGAGTGTGTGCTTAGTCACTTCCACTGTGTCTGACTCTTTGTGACCCTATGGACTGGAGCCCACCAGGCTCCTCTGTCCATGGTATTCTCCAGGCAAGAATACCAGAGTGGGTTGCCATGCCCTCTTCCAGGGAATCTTCCTGACCCAGGGATCGAACTCTCATCTCTCATGTCTCCTGCATTGGCAGGCAGGTTCTTTACCACTAGCGCCACCTGGGAAGCCCCATTTATTTATTTTACAGTGAAGTTTGAAATACAGATTTTAAGGTCCCACATCTGACCTACTTAACCAGACATATCTGAACAAGGGCCCAGATCCTTATATTCAGTGATCTGCCCACGTGATTTTGATGAGATGTCAGGCTGGTCTGAATCAGCAGGCTCTCAATTTTGGCGGTCATTAGAATTACGTAAGGAACTTAGAAAATTAAAAAAAAAAACCAGTGCCCAGGCCCACCAACAAAGATTCTGATTCCATTTTCTTCAGCTTGGAGCCCAGGGAATAGTATTTCTTTCAAAAAACCTATCGGGTGATCCTAAGACGCAGCCAGGATTGAGAAATGGTGAGTTAGAGCATTCTCCAGATCACAAAACTTTTAGGAATTACCCACATCTCAAAATTCCAAATTTAGGGAACACTTAGGAAAACAACTGTAAATTACCAGGAACTGAGGTAGAACTCATAAATGCTGGTTTCACCAGAAGGTCTCATGCCTTGATAAAAGCACAGGTTTCTTTTGAGTGAGTCATTTAATTATTCTGAGCCTCAATTTCCTTATGTGCAAATGGTTATAACCCCATGACGTGATTGTAGGGGTCAGAGATAACTCAAGCTGGAGCTTCCAGCAGGTACCTCACGCATGGTATTTATCAAATGTAGCCTGTCTTGTTGTTATAGATATTACTGTGACTGTTGTTATAGATATTACTGTGACTGTTATAGATATTACTTGTTATAGATATTACTGCTGGTGCTGCTAGCAGTACCCCCATAATATTTTTATATTTTACAGGGAGGCAGCCACAGAACACAACTGTGCCAGGACCAGGGGTCAAGACCCAGTGGCCATCTACTTCACAAGTGGCACGACTGGGACCCCCAAGATGGTCGAGCACACCCAGGCCAGCTACGGACTGGGTTTTGTGGCCAGTGGGAGGTACCAGGGGTTAGCTTGCCTGGTGGGTCCAAGGAACTGAAAAGTAGGTGGGTGAGCTGGAGGAGTGTGGGTGAGGGGGAAAGTGGCAGGAGTCGAAGTTAGGAGCTAACATGGGGGCAGATCAGGTAAGGATCAGAAGGCTTTGGGCTTTACTTTGAGTGAGGTGTTCCTGTTTTTTTTTTTTTTTTTTTAAGTCTGGTAAACTACATGTACCATTAAATTTACTATTTTAACCATTTTAAGAATACAGTTCAGTGTCATTAAATAAATTCACATTTTTGTGCAATCATCCCCACCGTTCAACTGCAAAACTTTTTCATCTTACAAATCTGAAAGCCTGTACCATTGTACAAAAGCCCCCTAATGCCTCCTATCCCCAGCCCTGAAACAACCATTCTACTTTCTGTCATAAAGAATTTGACTCCTCTGGGAACCTCATAAAAGTAGAATCATACAATATTTTTCTTTTTGTGTCTTACTTATTCTACTAAGCATGATACCTTCAAGGTTCATTCATGTTGTAGCCTATGTAAGAATCTTCTTCCTTTTTAGAACTGAATAATGTAACATTGTGTCCATACTAATATTGCTTATCCATTGCTTATCCACTGATGGACACTTGGATTGCTCCCACGTTTTATTGTTGTCAATAGTGCTGCTATAAACACGGGTGTACAAATATCTGTTCAATTCTTCTGGATACATAATCACAAGTAGAATTGCCGGATAATATGGTGAGCCTATGTAATTTTTTGAGGAACATTGGAGTATTCTGAGCAGAGGCGTGACAAGATCTGATTTGCTTTTTTTTAAAAGGATAACTCAGAATATTGGGTTAGGAATAAACTGTAGGAGGCAAAGGTGAAGCAGATGGCCACTTGAGAGGCCAGTGCATTGAGAGGCAAAGGTGGAGGCTTGCCTGGGGGAATAGCAGTGGAAGGAGCAACCGGAAGTATGATCCTGAAAGTATTTTGAATGTAGACCTATAAGATTTGATGAGAGGTGAGAGACAAACCTCAAGGATGATGGCAAGTTTATGCTTATGCTTACTAAACTATAAGCCCCTCCAAAAAAGACAAATCATTCATTTTTCTACCTCCAATGGTAAGGGCAGGATAAATACTAAATACATATTGACTGAATAAATAAAGTGCCCTTCCACATTATTTCGAGATTACTTGTTCCCTTATATATCACTCTCAGTAGATTGTGAAGTCTTTGGAAGCGGCACGTTTGTCTTTTTGAGTCTAGCCTAGGACATAGGAATTTAGAAGATGCTCAATAAATGCTTTGGAGGCAGTCTGGTTTTATGGTTCTTATACAGATATGACAAGTGTAAGTGAGTGAGTAGGGCTCCAAATAGGAGAACAGACTAATGTAATTCTTTTTAAAGGTAGAAACTTTGCTGAGGGTTCTGATTTCCTCCCATTTTTGGCAGGAGGTGGGTGGCCTTGACCGAATCAGACATCTTCTGGAACACAACTGATACTGGCTGGGTGAAGGCAGCCTGGACGCTCTTCTCTGCCTGGCCTAATGGATCTTGCATTTTTGTGCATGAGTTGCCCCGGTTTGATGCCAAATTTATCCTAAATGTAAGAGACAAAAACACCTCTTCTGTGTCGGGTATAAATTAGTTGAGTGGGATATAGGTTTTGAGTGTACAGGATAAAAGGCATGAATCAGTGACTATAAAGTTTCTTCGATGTTGACATTAATCCCAAAGGCTCCCAGGACCTTCCATAATCTGGTTCATGCCCTCCTGGTTGTCTTGAATCATTGCCTATCCTCTAGCTATATTCCTAGACATAAGACCACTTAACATCTCCAAACCTTTGCATGTTCTATTTGTTTTTTTGTGGAGTGCCTTTTCTGGTACTACTTTCTTCCTTGTACTCTTGTCAAAAGCAGAGTTATTTATCAAAACCTTGGTGGAAAATTATAACCTGCTCCTCAACAGTGTGTGCTGCTGTCCATGGTGCCTAGCATAGATAGTTCACCCCACCCTGACTCTCCAGCCATCCTGCCAGGGTTTTCTCATAATCAATGTCCCCAGTGAAGATATAGGGCATCTTTCTGCTGCCCTCCACATCCTAACCACAGTTTTTTAAAATATCAGAGGAACCATCTGCCCATGCTCTTTGCATTGAGGCAAGCTGTATAACATGGTGGTTAATACAACAGGCTGGGCCATTAGTCAGACCTGGTCTTTGATCCTACATCTTCCACTGTGTTTTCTTGGAAAAGTCACATAATCTCCTTGAGCCTCATGTTTCTCATTGGAAGGGAAGAAAGGGATAATATGGTTCTAGAGAGCTGTTATGAGAATTAAATAATATTAGGCATATGGCCTGGCACATAGTAGGTTCTTCAGATTAGATCAGATCAGTCCCTCAGTCATGTCCGACTCTTTGCAACCCCATGAATCGCAGCACACCAGGCCTCCCTGTCCATCACCAACTCCCAGAGTTCACTGAGACTCACGTCCATCGAGTCAGTGATGCCATCCAGCCATCTCATCTTCTGTCGTCCCCTTCTCCTCCTGCCCCCAATCCCTCCCAGCATCAGAGTCTTTTCCAATGAGTCAACTCTTCACATGAGGTGGCCAAAATACTGGAGTTTCAGCTTTAGCATCAGTCCTTCCAAAGAAATCCCAGGGCTGATCTCCTTCAGAATGGACTGGTTGGATCTCCTTGCAGTCCAAGGGACTCTCAAGAGTCTTATCCAACACCACAGTTCAAAAGCATCAATTCTTCAGTGCTCAGCTTTCTTCACAGTCCAACTCTCGCATCCATACATGACCACAGGAAAAACCATAGCCCTGACTAGATGAACCTTTGTTGGCAAAGTAATGTCTCTGCTTTTGAATATGTTATCTAGGTTGGTCATAACTTTCCTTCCAAGGAGTAAGGGTCTTTTAATTTTATGGCTACAATCACCATCTGTAGTGATTTTGGAGCCCAGAAAAATAAAGTCTGACACTGTTTCCACTGTTTCCCCATCTATTTCCCATGAAGTGGTGGGACCGGATGCCATGATCTTCGTTTTCTGAATGTTGAGCTTTAAGCCAACGTTTTCACTCTCCACTTGCACTTTCATCAAGAGGCTTTTGAGTTCCTCTTCACTTTCTGCCATAAGGGTGGTGTCATCTGCATATCTGAGGTTACTTATATTTCTCCTGGCAATCTTGATTCCAGCTTGTGTTTCTTCCAGTCCAGCGTTTCTCATGATGTACTCTGCATATAAGTTAAATAAACAGGGTGACAATATACAACCTTGACGTACTCCTTTTCCTATTTGGAACCAGTCTGTTGTTCCATGTCCAGTTCTAACTGTTGCTTCCTGACCTGCATACAAATTTCTCAAGAGGCAGATCAGGTGTTCTGGTATTCCCATGTCTTTCAGAATTTTCCACAGTTGATTGTGATCCACACAGTCAAAGGCTTTGGCATAGTCAGTAAAGCAGAAATCAATGTTTTTCTGGAACTCTCTTGCTTTTTCGATGATCCAGCAGATGTTGGCAATTTGATCTCTGGTTCCTCTGCCTTTTATAAAACCAGCTTGAACATCAGGAAGTTCACGGTTCACATATTGCTGAAGCCTGGCTTGGAGAATTTTGAGTCATCATCATCAAACTCACCATCATTATTACTCATCCAGGGCTTGATAGACCAATGTGTGCCTTCTCCCTCCCCTTCCCCCAACTCTGAAGTAGTGTATTAGTCATCTACTGCTGTGTAGTAAATTACTCCAAAATATATGAATTAAAAAGGAGTTTCCCTGGTGGCTCAGTGGTAAAGAATCCACCTTCCAATGCAGGAGACACAGGTTCAATCCCCGAGTTGGGAAGATCACCTGGAGAAGGAAATGGTAACCCACTCCAGTATTCTTGGCTCAAAAGAGTCAGACATGACTTAGTGACTAAAACAACATATAAATTTAAAGCACAAATATTTATTATCTCACAGTTTCTGATGATCGGGAATCTGGGATCAGCTTCCAGGTGGTTCTGGATCTGGGTTTCTCAAAGCGTTGCAGTCAAGAGGTCAGAAAGCTATACTCATGTTGATAGTGGCATTATTCATAATTGTCAAAAGGTGGAAGCAATCCAAGTTCTATCAACCCAGATAGAATGTGACACATACTTACAACGGATTATTATTCTGCCTTTAAAAAAAAGGAAATCCTGCTACATACTACATCATGTTGAAAACATTACGTTAAGTGAAATAATATATAGGACAGAAAGACAGATAACATATAAATACCTAGAGTAATCAAATTCATGGAAACAAAGTAGATGGTCAGAGGATGGGGGAGGGGAAATAAGGAGTTATCATGTAACAGGTAGAGAGTTTCAGTTTGGGAAGATTACAAAAAGTTCTAGAGGTGAGTGGTGGTGATGATTGCAAAAGAGCATGAATTTACTTAATAGCACTGGACTGTACTTATAAATAGTTAAAATGGTAAATTTTCCATTATATTTATCACAATAATAAGACAAAAGATGTCAGCTAGGGCTGCAGCTATCTTGAGATTTGACTGGGATTGGAGATTATGTTTTAAACTGCACTTATGTAGGTTTTAGAAAATGCCAATTCCTCACTGGTTCTTAGCCAGAAGCTTCAGTTGCTCACTACAAGAACTTGTCCATTGGATGACCGGAGTGTTCTCACAACACAGCAGCTTGTTTTTCCCAGAGTGAGGGAACCAAGAGACAGAGAGACAGTGAAAGTGCCCAAGGCGGAAGCTGTAGTCCTACTGCCACATCTGGGTTAGCCTACTGGTCACATAGACCAAATGTGGTACATTGTGGGAGGGGACTGAGTTTGAATACTGGTAGGTGGAAATCATTCCAGGCCATCTCGGACGCCGGGTACCACATGGCGTTCTCAACTTTTCTCCTCTGGTAATGGGAATATAAAGACCTGATTCACCCACTCCCCCTCCATGAAATCCCACCCTCGTCACTCTAAGAAGATCTCCACACTTTGTTTTTGTTTAGACTCTGTCCAGGTTCCCGATCACCACCCTCTGTTGTGTCCCCACCATGTTCCGTCTGCTTGTGCAGGAGGACCTAACCAGGTATGGCCCATCTTTTTGGTGCTTTAGTGCTTTTAGATACCCAAGTATCTAAATATATAGCACAGGTACCCCTTATAACACATGTCCCCTCTTATTCCAATTTTCTTTCTCTCAGTGTCTCTCTTTCTCTCTCTCTCACACACATGTACACACATACTCACAAGCATATATACCCATATCCTTTGTAGACACCTCTTAGGAATGAACTTCTGGCCCCCAAGAATTTGCAACCAAATGGAACTGAACCGAGTAGAACTAAACAGTCTGAAATTTTGGTGCTTACACCCATATACCCGTAGGCCATTCCCTCAGCAACGAGATTAGAAAAAATGACGGATAATTGTTAATCACCTGTGGAATAGGTTTGTGGCCAGAGCCTTAGGTCTGGTGGGACTAACAAGTCCACCACAATAGAAGCTCCATCCATCCCATACCAACTCCAGCCAGCCATTCTCAAGTGAATGCCACCCAACAGAGGGTGACAAGACCTTGCAGATGGGTCCCATCTCGGGTGAATCCAAGGCAACATCTTCTGATGGGGCAAGTTTCACTGCTGGGTCAGGAAGAGAGAGGCCCATCCCCATTGGTAACCTACTGACCCTCATCTCTGTCTCCCTTTGCCTATTCTCTCCCAAGTAATGGGAGTTGCCCCAACCCCCTTATCTTCCCTAATCCCATATATCTGGTCATAAAGTGCCTAAGAGAGTGAGTTCTTCCATGATTCTCAAGGTTAATTCTTCTATGATGTAAGAATTCTTCCTATCTGTCAATATATTGTGAATATTTACACAGCATGATTTGATCAAAAGCAGGCTTAGAATGATTTGTTTAAGCAGAAAGTGATTGAAAGATATTAGGTAATAGCCAAACCAATTTAATCCAAAGGGGAAAATGATCATAAATTTATTTACAGTCTCTGATCTTTCACATGTTGAATAATTTGTTGAATACTTTTGCAAAAGACTTAATATCTGTCAGAATTTGGGGGTTTCTAAAGGGCTACTTTCTATCTTCTTAGTTGTTAATTGATTTCTCTTTTTCACAGGTGGTTGTCCTAACCAACTTATTATCAATCAGTTTGTTTGCAACTAAATCATTTTGACCAGTTCATGTGGAATTCACCATTGTTATGCCAAAACCTACTGTGTGAGGTTCTGATTTTATTTTAAACTCAGATAAGATTAAAAAAAAATTTTTCTGTCCATGCGTGCAAGGTCAGGGCACTTGGGGCAGATTTATAAATCTTTATAAGTATGGGCGCCTATGCTTTAGTGCCTCAAGGTGTCTTCCAGCAGTGCTAGAGTATGGGGTTGGGCATGGGGATTCTGACACATGTGGCCTTGTTTTTTGGTTGAGAAAGGTACCAGTTTCAGAGCTTGAGACACTGTGTGACCGGAGGGGAGGCCCTGACTCCTGATGTGAGGGAAAAGTGGAAGAGCCAGACGGGCCTGGAGCTGCACGAAGGCTATGGCCAGTCTGAAACCGTGAGTGCTGCCAGGCCAGTCCCTGCCCAGGTCACCTCCATTTGAGCCCTCTGCCAGTCAATAGGGATAGCTGGTCTGCAGGGCCTCCTGCATTTCTGGCTATTGTCTCTGTGACACCTTCAGGGACTGCCCTGTCCGCAAGGAAGAGAGTGAAGTCGCTTAGTCATGTTCAACTCTTTGCGACCCCATGGACTGTAGCCTACCAGGCTCCTCCGTCCATGGGATTTTCCAGGCAAGAGTACTGGAACGGGTTGCCATTGCCTTCTCCAGAGGATCTTCCCGACCCAGAGATCGAAACCGGGTCTCCCACATTGCAGGCAGACGCTTTACCATCTGAGCCACCAGGGAAATCCATTCTCCATTCACAAGGAGGAGAAGCTAGTAACAAAACACTAGCTTTTGTTAGAAACACAATCGGCCTTTCTTCTCTTTTGTTTTAAAGGTAATTTAATTTCACAATGACACCATAGCCAGCGAACTAACGCTCATGGCTGAGGTATTTGTCTCCACCAGGACAGCCCATGTCAGTCTCTGGTCAGCGCCCAGTCTTAAACAGCATTCTCTACAGCCACCTGGGCACAGACTTGGTGATTAATTGAGTCATTTAGCTTCGTGACCGCTTAAGCTCTTTATGTGTGAGTGTCCATTTGAGTGTTCAATAAGGGTTTGTTCTCTATGGAAAGAATTGAAGGAAGAAAGGAAGCAAAGGGAGGGAAGGAAGAAAGGAAAGATGAAAGGAAGGAGAGAGGAAGAAGAAGAAAGAAGGAGACAGAGTTTGAAGGCAGGGTGAAAGGAAAGGCACGGACCAGGAAGGAGACTAAGGAGAAAAGCCTCCTCCTTATTGGTTCTGGTTTCTCTTCAGGTTGTAATCTGTGCCAATCCAAAAGGGATGAAAATCAAGTCAGGATCCATGGGGAAAGCGTCCCCACCATATGATGTGCAGGTAGGCAGCCTCTCCCAACTGTTGATAAGGCTTGAAGAAGAGAGCAAACATACATATCTGTATTAGCAATAGCAGACATCCGGCAGGGTGGCCTGGCTGTACAGACATCAAGACACCCTCCTGTGATCTCTCTGCCAGGTTGTAGATGAGGAGGGCAATATCTTACCTCCTGGAGAAGAAGGGAATGTTGCCATCCGTGTCAGACCCACCAGACCCTTCTGTTTCTTCACTTGCTATTTGGTAAGTAACAGGGAATGGCCATTTTCACAGCAATTGCACTGTCTCAAGCATGGTGCTCCATGCTTTATAAGTATTTATTTGTTTAACTTTTGCAATAACTGCATGAGTTGGCACTAATATTGATAAGATGTTATTATCAATAAGGAAGCTGTTATAGAAAGATGAAGTGACTTATCCAATATCAATCACTTACTATTAATATGTACAGTACATGGGATTTAAATGTGGTGTGTCTAAGGGCACATGCCATCATTTTAATGATGAGATAAGGGCAACTCAATCATTTTAATGATGATAAAATCAAGGTTCAGAGAAGGGAAGGGACTTATCGAAGGTCAAATTAAAATTTCTTATAAGAGCCTAGTTTTCAGGACTCGTTGCCTTCAGTCTTGTGTGGATAAGGGTTTGCTGTCAGGGCTTGTGTCCTGGGTTTCCAGTCCAAGTTTATGTGATAATCCAGTAATAAATTCTCCCTTATACCTACCTTGGGTGGTATTTATAATGGATTGTTTTCTCCAAACTCTTCTCTACAAAACTCTGCTGACCTGGTTCTCAATCCTGGATGCTCATTAGTAGCAGCTTGGAAGCTTCATCCATTACTGATACTCAACTTCCAAGTCAGTGAGAGGCAACTTTTCTGAGAATGGGCCTCAGCTCCCAGGTGATCCATATGTGTGGCCCAAATTTATAGGAACTCCATCTGCTGTGTATACTAGGCCTCAGTCAGCAGCAATATTGGAAGAAGCAGATGAAAAACAGTCCATTTGTTTTTGAAATGCTGTACATGTATTTTGTGACTTTTCTGTGATTACAAGAGGAAAATCTTTCATGATATTCTATTTAAAGTCATAGAAAATGAAGTTGCTCAGTCGTGTCCGACTCTTTGCAACCCCATGGACTGCAGCCTACCAGGCTCCTCCGTCCATGGGATTCTCCAGGCAAGAATACTGGAGTGGGCTGCCATTTCGTTCTCCAGGGGGTCTTCCCAACCCAGGGATCGAACCCAGGTCTACCCACATTGCAGGCAGACGCTTTAACCTCTGAGCCACCAGGAGGCCACACAAGCTACCTACATAACAACAACAACAAGATAGTAATTCCATCAAGCAGAGATGATGTGAAAATTTAAATGTATTTCCTTCTAATCACTTTTGTAAACAAAAGTAAATCCTTGACTTTCCTGAAGAATTTATTCTGTATTCACTGAGTACCGACTTCATGCCACTAAGCATTCAGCACTGGACAGGAAAGATAAGACCCTTGTCCTCATAGGGCTTCCATATAGGACCTTTGTGAGTCTGTGATCATGCCATTGAGAGTCAATGTAAAGTTTTTCCTAACAAGAACATTTCCTTTCTTCAACTTTTTCATTTCATCCTGGCACTAGCTGTTAGTTTTGTTTCTGGGTGATTTTTAGCAAAGAAAATTCTTAAGGCATTTAATCTCTTCATGAGAATCATGGAGCATTGAAAATTAATAGAGGTTGTCAGGCCAGAGTTGCTCTGTGAATGCTGAGTTGTCAGTAGGACTGACCAGGTAAGCTCATCCCCCTTCATTAGTGCGTACATTCCAAATAGCTGAGATTGTACTTGTCAATTAAACCAATGTGCCCACATCAATTTTATGCCCAGGGTAAGGAATTTACTTATTTTCCTATGGGGAAGCAAACTGTCAAATGCCAGATGTTCATTAGAGAGTTGTTTATAACAGACAAAAAAATGTGGACGTACTATCTGAATTTCTAACAGTGGGAAATTAGTTACATAAATGATATTATAGCCCTCCATATTAAAAAAAGAAGAAGAGATAGAAAGAAAGAAAAAGAAGAAAAAAGAAAGGGAAAGGACTAAAAAGAAAATGAATCCAATTTCTAATAACATGAAATTGTTTAAATAATTAATATTGCAGTCACACGGGAATATTATGCAACTATTTTATATTTCATATTTATATTTGACTTTTTATTCTTCTGAGGAGATATTCATGATATATTGTTAACTAAAGTAAAATTGGATTTTAGAAATACATAGAACAGAATGTTTTGTATTCACACAAACGTGTATATGCATAGAATCACAGATAAGCCATGAAAAGGTCCCATACACAAGATCAAATTTTTAGCCTTAGTTATCTGAATAGTGAGACTGATCTTTTGTCATCCTTCATCTTTATTTTGTATTTATTCTATAAGAAATATATGATTATTAATATAGAAATGATAAATTTTTTTAAATGAAAGGGTCCTCAAGTACAGTTTCACATATAATTGGTACCACACCATACCACAACTTTGTACTATGTACTTTTTAACATTATGTCATGAGCCTTTTTTGTGGCACTCAATATTTTTGGAAAAATTCATTTTTTTAATGACTATTTAGAGGTCCCCCACTTTGGGAGTAATATGATTATTAAGCTTTGTGTAGCACATTCCCTCCTGAGGGCCTTGGCTCTGACGGCAGCACATTGAATACATCTCTATGCCCAGCCTGACAACAAGCATCATTACCCTGAGAAAGAGACTTATTCACAAAAACATTATCATAAGTCTCAATATCTAATAGAATAAATTTCTCCTTCTTACTTAATTTCTTTAGAAATGTTTTACCTACTTACTCTTATTTCTCTTTTCTTTCATGGTCAGTTTAGAATCAACTTGTCAGGTTCTCTGGAAACTGTTAGCATTTTAGTTAGAGTTGCATTGTTTAGAGATTAATCTGTGGATAATTAACATCTTTATGATATTAAGCGTATCTTTCTAGTTATGCATATCTTCTTTGATGTTCTATAGAGTTTTATCTTTTCTGTATATGCTTCTTACAGATTTTGTGTTAGATTCAGTTTTAGGTATTGATAGTTTAGCTTTTCTTTATTTTTCAGAATGCATTTTTTAAATTAAAGTATAATTTACATACAATGAAATGTCCCTGTGTTACATGTACAGATCAATGAATTTTGACATGTGTATTCAATGACTTTTGACACGTGTATTCACCTGTATAACCACCATGGCAATTAAGATACAGAACATTGTTTATTTCCCCCAAAAGTTCTGTTGTGCCCTTTTGCAGTCGACTCCTAGAATCCAGGCAATTGCTAAATTGCTTGTCATCATTGAAGAATAATTTTCCCCTTTTTTAAAAAAAGAACTTTATGTAAATAGAATCAAAGTATTAATTTGTGTGTGTCTGCTTTCTTTTTTTCAGCACATGTTTTTGAGATTCATCTGCATGTGTCAATAACTTGTTCCTTTTTCCTGCTGAGCAGTAGCTTTTACTTTAAAGCTTTGAGAATCAGAATCTGATGTTTTATTTCTTTCCTCTACCCTTGCTTTTGCCAACCATCCCCTTTCTATTTTCAGTGATTGCTGAGCACAAAGAGTATCAGTGTGCTCTTTTATCCTGAAAAACACGGAGCTCAAACCAGGGCTTTGAAACAACCTAGAGGAGTGGAATGGGGAGGAAGGTGGGAAGGAGATTCAAGAGGAAGGGGACATATGTATACCTATGGCTGATTCATGTCGATGTTTGACAGAAACCAACAAAATTCTGTAAGGCAGTTATCCTTCAATTAAAAAATTAGTTCATTACAAAAAAAAAAAAAGAGCTAACAGCCCTGTGCCCACCCCCCTGCCCACAAGTATGCTGCCTAGACACTTCTAAGGATGGTAGTGAGTATCTGTCCTTAATCATTTTCTGGCAGCTTCCTTTCAGTTAAAAAAGGGAAAACCCACAGATTCACAGCTCCTTGTCCAGTGGGGATCTGGTCACTGGATTTCCTGTTGAGGGGTCCTCAGACATCTGCAAGGGACTGCTTAGGCCTTATGTACTGAATGACTGTGTTCAGATGGCCCTTAATGGACTCACTGTGTCTTTCAGGACAACCCTGAGAAGACAGCAGCATCAGAACGAGGGGACTTCTACATCACAGGGGACCGAGCCCACATGGATAAGGATGGCTACTTTTGGTTCATGGGAAGAAATGATGACGTGATCAATTCCTCAAGGTCAAGTTGTCTATACTTTCCTTCTTCCTTTGAAGCTTCATAGGACAGAGGAGGACCCTTGAAAGAGTTTGTTTTTCTCTTCCAGCTACCGGATCGGGCCTGTTGAGGTGGAGAGTGCACTTGCTGAGCACCCAGCTGTCCTGGAGTCTGCTGTGGTCAGCAGCCCGGACCCCATTAGAGGGGAGGTAACTAGTCCAACCAAGAGCATTCCCTCCTGGTTCTGTACCTACCAGCACCCAGCAGAGTAACCTGGAAAGCCCAGGTTCCCCCATATCTCACTCCATCCAGGTACCACAAAGCCTGAAATCCCACCATCAGACAAATACACATGTCTTTTGGCTAAGCATTGCCTTCATGTCTTTGAGGATACAAATACTCTCCAGAGGGACACCATGGGAAAATATAAACACTTTGGTGTCAACTGGACATGGAACTGGATCCAAAAGGGGCTATTAGATGGAGATGTTGGTGGCAGGTGTGGGCTTTGTCATTCACCCTGTCCAATAAAAGGTCCTTTTCTATTTGCAGATGAGAGTATAGTGAGCACGCCAAACATGGTCACTGCTGGCTGTGACCTGGTAGGGATAGCCAACTTGAGGGATGACAAACTAAGTATCCCAAGTGACCTTGATATGTCAGATGTGCTCAGTCACTCAGTCATGTCCGACTCTTTGCAGCCCCATAGACTGTAGCCTGTCAGATTCCTCTGACAATGGAATTTTTCAGGCAAGAACACTGGAGTGGGGCACCCTTTCCTACTTCAAGAGATCGTCCCAACCCAGGGACCAAACCTGCATTTCTTGTGTCTCCTGCATTGGCAAGCAGATTCTTTACCAGTAGTACCATCTGAGAAGTCCATGATATATCAGAAAGATGAGCCAATTTTAATAAGCTGGCCTTTCTCAGGAAATATGCAAATACCTTCCAATGGGTGCCAGAAGAAGGGACAGTATGAGAGAAATAAACTCATAGGCAGACCTATGAACTTTTCAGTGGCTATAAATCCAGCATAATCCTAAAGTATAATGTAGTTACTTTATGAAAGTTGGTACAAGATCAAGCTACATCCTCAGAAGCCTCAGGAGAGAGGAGTGATTTGCAAAGTCTGGACCCTGGACTGCTCACAGCTGCATCTTCTGGGAGTTTTGTTTAAAATACAGATTTCTAGACTTAAAGTGAGACTTGCTGAATCAAAGTGATTGGGGATGCAGCCTTAAGGAGTCTTCATTTTGACCAGAAGCCCCTAGCCAAGTGATTCTGATACCCACCAAAATCTGAGACCACTAATAAACAGTGAAGGAGATGAGAGTCCCATCTATGAGGTACAGAAATTGTACCTAGAAAAGTATGCCTAGTCCTGCATGCCCCAAATTAACTGGGGCTGTGACAAATCCCTGTATGTTCAAAGTTAAGCCAAGAATAGTGCTCAGACTAGAACCTGGCACATAGAAACTGTTTGATAAATGCTGGGTAGTTTTAACAGTAAGAGAAGGCCCTTCCTAAAAGCCAGATCTATCTGCACCTGAAATGGTATGAGATGCCCACCACTGGAATGTGTGTAAAGACAATGAACCACTGCTGAGGGTATTGTTGGCAGAGTTGTATGCTGGCTTTTGAACTCTTCCATGAACTCTCCTATGGTTTCCATCAGAAACCATGTTCTGTTGTGTCTGAGTCTGGGACTGTTTCTTGTCCTTAGCAAGAGGCAACCTGCAAGAAAGATATGGGCAGAGAGAGCCAAGGTGCAGAATGTCCAGGATGTTTCAGGATGCCTGAAACAGCTGTGCAGCAAAATCCTTGCTGATTGCAAATACTCATACATGCAGTCTCAGAAAGACCCACCACCCCTTGAAAATGGTATAAATTTTCCCCCAGTCCTGCCTCTCCAACACTATTCCTAGCTGCCTTCCTAGTTAGGAAAAGACTTCCCTGGTGGCTCAGATGGTAAAACAAATCTGCCTGCAATGCAAGAGACATGGGTTCAATCCCTGAGTTGGAAAGATTCCTGGAAAGGGGAATGGCTATCCACTCCAGGACCCTTGCCTGGAAAATTCCAGGGACAGAGTATCCTGGTGGACTACAGTCCACGGAGTCACAAAGAGTCAGCCACAACTGAGTAACTAAGCACACACAGGTGCACTATGAGCCCTAAGGAGTCTATGAAACTCCTCTCTCCAAAGTATTGTCATCTTAAGAGAAGCATGTTGGCTTCTAACAGTGTCATTTCATGTATGGGGAAGAGTTTTGTAAATAGGATTCTAAATCACTCTATAAAAGCCATAATTCCCAATAATTACTCCCAATAATTGATCCTAAAAAGGCAGACAACAGAAAAAAATTGGTGTCCAATTTGCTGGCCCACTCCAAGGCACTGGTAAAAGTTTCATGTTGAGCTGGTAAATGTAAGCACTTATTCACAAAGCTAGGTTAAACAGAAAAGAGTTGTTATATGGGGACTGATTCTTTGTTTTTTCCTTTGTTTGGTTTTGGTTTTTTCAACAGGTGGTAAAGGCATTTATAGTTCTTTCTCCAGCCTATTCCTCGCATGACCCAGAGAAACTAACCCAAGAACTCCAGGAGCATGTGAAAAGGGTGACTGCTCCATACAAGTACCCCAGGAAGGTAAACATCTGGAAGTTCTAGGACTTGAAAAGCTGGGAAATCAAATGGGTATGTGCTCCATGCACTCCTACTCAGGGCCAGGCACTAGGAGTGTGAAGACTGAGTAACTCTAGCTGCTGCTTCATCCATTTCTCCCTGTTTCTTCACTGGGCCTTCCTTTTAGCACACTGTGTGCCCGCCCTAAAAATTGGCATAAACAAGATTCAATGGGTGGTACTGAAATGCTTCTGGAAAGTGCCTGTATTCCAGGCCAGCTGTTTTTATTGTTGCCATTTGGGGAAAACCAGGAATCATGGATGCTTTCCAATGACATGTCGGAGGGTAATGATTCTTTCAGGACAAAAGTCTTGCTGTGAAATGATAACTGTAAAGAGTTTTTTTGTTTGTTTGTTTGTTTTTATGGTCACTAGATGGCCTTCGTTTCCGAACTTCCAAAGACGGTTTCTGGAAAGATTCAAAGGAGTAAATTGAGAAGTCAAGAGTGGAAAAATGAGAAGCAACCCCAGAAAGGCCCCATAAGTCACTGAAACTTCCAAGAGGAAGTGGTGGGATCACTGGTTAATCCCCACTTGGAGCAACATCCTTTCAACCCTACTGAAATCAAAGGCTTGCAGTCTCCAAGTGGGCATCCTTAGCATCATTGGATGACCCTGGAAGAAAGCAAAGAACATCATTAACCACCAATTCAGAGCCACTGCCCTGTCTAGCAACTGTTCAGTGGCTTAACTTCCTCATCTGTCTGGAGGTATCCTCAGTAGCTGCCCACTGGTCTTACTTCCTAATAAGCTTTTAGCTAGCCCTCCAAAGGACAGGTCACCAGAGTATTGGGAGCACTTGTGACCTTACTGCCAGGGGCAGTGTAACCACTTGAACCTTTTGATAAAGCTATTTGGTAATCATATCCAGGGCCACAAAATTTAATCATACCTTTAGTTCAGAAACTCCATCTTTGGAAATCACTACAAAACAAAATATTCAAGAGATAGTTACTGTAGAATTGTTTAAGACAGTGACAAATTGGGGGGGGGGGGTAATTAATGCCTAAGTAATAGGGTAATGATTAACTAAATTGTGGTAGATTAACTCAATAACATGTTTTATAGCTGGCCATTAAAAATATGTGTTGGGAAAAACTTGGGCTACATTCATTTTGTCAATAAAAATAATATATGTATAGTGGGGAACCACAACTTTCTATGATAAAGGAAAATCTACAGAAGAAAAAAGTCTGGAGGAAGATACACTAAATGTTAACAGAAATTTTCTTCAGTATTGAAAATAATGGGTGATAGATTTTTCCTTTCCCTACATTTCTTTATTTTCCAAGTTTTTCAGTGAGTATATTTAAATCTTTTAATGAAAAAAAATTATTTTACAGAAATGATCACTGAATATCACACTCTGCCTCATATCTTGTTCTTCCTCCATATACAAACACATCAGTTCCAAGTGCTAGCATGCTGTCTCATCCAGGAAAAATACAGGGACCTAAAGTCATGTCTCAGAAGCCCAGAAATGAAAAGCGTGGCTCTGGGCAGCTGAAACCAACCATGCAGAGAATAAGCAGGTGGAAACTGATCCTAGTGCTGCTGCCTGACTCTCAGCACTTTCATTCACTCATTGACCAATGTTTATTGAGTGCCTACTCAGTCCTGGACTGGGGACACACAAGGATAAGCAAAGCCAACTGGTCGTCATCTGTATTAGTCTGCTTGGGCTTTAATAACAAAGTACCATGAGCTGGGCAGCTTTAATGAAAGAGATTTATTTCCTCAGTTCTTCATCCTGTAAATCCCAGATCAAGGTGTTGGTAGGACTGGTTTCAGTCTGAGGCCTCTCTCCTTGGTTTGTAGATGGCTACCTTCTCATGGGTCTTCACATAGCCCCTTCTTTGTGCATGTGTATCCCAATCTCTTCTTGTAAGAACAATAGTTGTATTGGATTAAGGACCCAAATTTACAACTTCATTTTAGCTTAATCACCTTTTTAGGCCCCCATCTGTGAATACAACTACCTTCAGAGGTCTGGGGGTTAGGACTTCAGCCTATAAATTTTAAGGGGACATAATTTGGCCCATGACACTGTTGTAGCCACACGTTCCAGGAAACAAACTCAGTCAGAAGGACAATGCAGATAGTGGAGTGCAGTTTATTACACCGGCAGGCCCAAGGCAGAGTCTCCTCTTAGCCTAGGACCCTGACCAGTTTTTGTGAAAACCTTATATACCCTAAGTGTACATGCCCAAACCCACCTCCCCCAAAGTCCCTGAAACTAGTCTGAACAAAGGAAAAGAAAGATACAGTCAAAGATAACCCGTGATTCATATGCCTTAGGCCTAGGTGGTTAATAGTGGACAATTATCAATAGGCCTGTGGTCATATCCCAATAAGCATAATAGACTTTATGATTCTATTTGGTTACACAGATAATTAGGGTATTCTTTTAAGTGATGGAGAGTCTAGGTATGAGCCCTGGGGTTCTTCCATCCGGGGGTCTGGTTTTCCAGTTGGTATGTCATTTCCATAGATACTGAGCATAAAGATCAAAGTCCATAGTCCAGCCCAAGATGGAGTCCTGCTTTCAAGACAGAGCCTGTTCTGTCTGTTTCCTCCTTCATTCCCCTCTCTTGATGCTCTTAACTCATAGTATGAGCATCATTCATAGGTATATATTGCACCCTAGCTCTTCAACCGCCAATTTGGGAGAATGATACCAACCTTTGGGTTACAAAGTTCATAATACATCGTAAAATGCAGGGTCCACAAAGCAGAAACTATCAAGGCAACTATAACAATGGTAAATATAGTTTTCCACATCACCCTTCACCCAAGATAGGACCGAAGTTCAAAAAGGAATATTATCATCAGACGTAGCTTTTACCTGACCTTTCATGTCATCTAGGGTGGCTGATATATTGCCAGATAAATCAGGAATATATACACAACATTCAACTTTAATTATAGCACAGGTCCTTCCTTGTGCCAAAACTATGGTTAGTCTCAAGATGATACCGGCAAGTCCTTGTAGCAGCAGTTGATTGTAGAGCTTCAT
The DNA here is from genome assembly GCF_002263795.3 of Bos taurus. Taxonomy (NCBI): domain Eukaryota; kingdom Metazoa; phylum Chordata; class Mammalia; order Artiodactyla; family Bovidae; genus Bos; species Bos taurus. The sequence goes on from NC_037352.1 coordinate 18,121,579, forward strand.
CTCTTTTTCTTCTTTAAGATGATCTTGGTTTCACAGGGGTCAGTGGGGTCCTTTTGTATAGTCCACTTGGCATCCTCTGTGTCTGCATGGTATGCTCTCTCTACACCCTCACGTGGTGGATCCAGGGAGTGACACCTGCAACTTTACTTGCTGTAGGGGTGGTTAGAACAACAGTATATGGACCCTTCCATTTTGGGCCACCTGCTCACCAGGCACAAATTCATGAATCTGTTCCCCAAGGGGGAATGGCACATTTTCTTGTACAAACTTAGTTACCTGATTTATTACCTTACCCAGTTGTTCCATCTGCTGTGAAATCTCATCCCCCCTTACCTGAAGCAAATTTGTTGACACCTCTTTTATTATGGGAGGGGATCTCCCATACACAATTTCATATAGAGAATAGCCATGGGACCATGGGGTCATCCTGAGTCTAAGCAGAGCCATTGGAAGCAAGTCCACCTAGTAGCAGTCTCTATGATACATTTGGAGAGCGTCTCTTTAAGTGTCCGGTTGGTTCATTCCACCATCCCAGAACTCTGGGGCCTATATGCAATGTGTAGTTTCCATTTGATATTTAGAGTTTACATACCTGTTGAATTAAGTCAGCTACTGTTGGGACCAGACAATGGCCCTGCCTTAGTTGCTGACTTAATTCAACAGGTATGTAAACTCTAAATATCAAATGGAAACTACACACTGCATATAGGCCCCAGAGTTCTGGGATGGTGGAATGAACCAACCAGACACTTAAAGAGACGCTCTCCTATACTGGTTGGGTGGAGAAGGCAGTGGCACCCCACTCCAGTACTCTTGCCTGGAAAATCCCATGGATGGAACAGCCTGGTAGGCTGCAGTCCATGGGGTCGCTAAGAGTCAGACACGACTGAGCGACTTCACTTTCACTTTTCACTTTCATGCATTGGAGAAGGAAATGGCAACCCTCTCCAGTGTTCTTGCCTGGAGAATCCCAGGGATGGGGCAGCCTGGTGGGCTGCCGTCTATGGGGTCGCACAGAGTCGGACACGACTGAAGCGACTTAGCAGCATACTGGTTGGGAACCCGAATTTGGGGATTATTTCTTGAAGCAGACAGCGAGCCACTTCATTTGCTTTTTCAGTTCAGGTGGGGAAGGCCTCCATCCATCCTGAGAAGGTAAATACCATGACCAGTAAATAACGATAGTGTCTGCAGGGTTTCATCTCAGTAAAGTCCACTTCTAAATGTTCAAAGGGGAGAGTGCCTTTTAACTGTATTCCTGGAGGCTTTTGTTTATGTCCAGGGGCAGCATTGACCTGGACAGCAGAACAGCTCCAGGATTCAATTCTACATAAGGAGGAACGTCGTAGAATTAAGAAATATTTTTAAATTAATTCTTCCATTCTTTCATGTCCCAAGTGAGTTTCCTGGTGTACCTGAGATACCAGTGTGGGGGCTAATGCCTTGGGTACCAGTAACCTGCCATCCGGCAGTTCCCACCAACATTTTTCATTTTTGGTGGCCCTTTCTGCTTCAGCCAGCTGGTCTTGGGCCGGGGTATACTGTGGGAGAGTCAGAATTAACTCAGGCATTGTTGAGAGCACAAAGGTTCTAATAGATCTCCCACCAGCAGCCCCAAATTTCTCAGCCATATATTTTGCAGCTTTGTCTGCTAGTCAATTTCCCCATGTTTGTGGGGTGTCTTCCTTTTGGTGACCCCAACAATGAATGCATCACTGCTACCTTTTCAGGTTCCCATACAGCATCTAACAGAGTCAAGATTTCTTCTTTGTTTTTAATATCTTTTTTCAGTAGATGTCAAAAGGCTTCTCTCCTTACACAGAGCCCCATGTACATATAGAGTGGCAAAAGCATATCTGGAGTCTGTGTAAATGTTTGTCTTCTTACCTTTTGACAGCTGGAGGGCCCAGATTAGAGCATATAGTTCGGCCCATTGAGCAGACCAGTGTGATGGCAGAGAGCTAGCCTCAACGATGGTTTCTTCCATGACTACAGCATATCCTGACAGTCACTGTTCTTGTTTCACCAGGCTGGTGCCATTGGTGCACAGGACCAAATCTGGGTCTTGGATTGGCTGGTCTCTCAAGTCAGGTCTGCTGGCATAAACTTCTAGGATTTCCTTGCAATCATGTGAGGGCCTTCCACAGGAAGGAGAGTGGCCAGCTTCAGGGCCTGACAAGGCTCAGTAGTAACGTGGGGGTTCTCACATAACAGTCCCTGGTATTGAGTAATCCAGGATGTCAACAGCCATTTAGGGAGGGTCCCCTCACAAGGGAGTGTTGACCTCATGCAGGATTTTTACAATCAAATCTTGGCCCAAAGTCAGCTTGGTTGCCTCCCGGACCAGTAAGGCAACCACAGCAACTGCCCACCATCCTGGCCACCCAGTGGCAACATTGTCCAGCCTATTTGACAGATAAGCCATGGGTCTGTCCCATGTCCCCATAGTCTGCGACAACATTCCCATAGCCACCTTGTCCTTTTCAGTCACATAAACAGTAAATGGCTTAGCAAGTTCTGGCAGGCCCAAGGCAAGTACTGATGCAATTGTACTGGGCTTGAGTTCTAGTACCACTGGGACTTGTTGTTCTGCAAGCCCAGGGGGGTTGTTTTCCACCCTGACCTCAGGGAATTGTTGAGTTAACTCTCCCTCTCTCTTTCTCAACTGTTTAGCCAGTCCGGTTTCCCTTCCGGGAGATTGTGCAACCTCCATTCATCTCAAGGGGCTACTGAGAGGGAGAGTAAATAGGTGGTAGAGCCCCCTCGAAGAGTGGATGTTTCACTGGGTGGGGGGAGGTCACTTGTGCCCCCCCAGTTTAGACAGTAAGTCTCTTCCCAACAAAGGTACTGGACATTCAGGGATGTATAAAAATTCATAAGTCACTTGGTGTCCCCCCATCTGACATTTTTGGGGTAGGCTTGAAACACAAAGGCTACATTTTCACCATCTGAGACCCAGCGGCCTCTGGATCTATTGGCATATAAAGTCTATAGGCCTTGCACAGTCTTTCGTAGAATTCAGAGGGTGATTCAGTTTCCCTTTGAATCACTTCAGAGGGTTTTGCCATATTCATAGGTTTTCGGGCCCCCCTCTTGAGGCCTTGTAAAATAACCGCCTGTTATCTCTCCAGGTGGTCCCTCCCTTCCTCTGTTTTACAATCCCAATTAGGCCTCTCATTGGGGGTGGCTAGTTCTGCCCACCACTGTGGGTTCACAGTACCCCTGATGCCATTTCTCTTAACCATTTTCTGGCCTCAGTTAGGATCCTGTATCTTTCCTCAGTGCTGAAAAGGGAGACTAGTAGTTGGATTATATCATCCCATGTAGGGCGGTGGGTTCGAAAAATAGTCTGCATTAGTCTAATCATGGCTTGTGGCTCCCCCAAGTATGGTGGAGTATGTGTCTGCCAGTTTAATACATCC